>NW_025421531.1:5522263-6244527 GCF_011764305.1 Mustela putorius furo | reverse complement strand
ATTCCCCAGGAGCTGGTGGGAGAAGGAAGGGGGGTGAGGGATACCATTCCCAGGGAGCTAGCGGAAGGAAGGAGGAACGGAGGGGGGACAGACACCATCCTGTGGAGCTGGTGGGAGAAGAAGGAGGGACAGAGAGGGGGCAGAAACCATCCCGCAGAGGTAGCCGGAGAAGTGGCCTGAGGTCAGCATCTGCAGCCACGTGGTCCCTTGTCGGTGACCGTGGTGGAGAGATTCGGGTGCCCAGGGTCTCAGGAGTCTGGCCCACCACACGCTGTCCAGAGCGGTCTGCTGTCTGGCTTGAAACCCCACTGACTCTATTTGCCACTTGCTAGACCTTGAACCCACCGTTTCCCCCCAACAGGCACCAACAGCCAGGGGCACCACGTCTTACCAGAGACCCATTCTGCCCCACATGGAGGACGGTCACGTACTGTGGGTGCTTCGGGCTGCCGGAGAACGGCACCCACACCTTCCCAGCCTCCCTGGAGCAGGCCAACGCGATGGTGGACACGTGCTCAGGGTTTTGTTCCCAGAAGGTAAGGGCACCTGTGATGCGTGCATGTGTGCCATGCACTGCACGGGGCAGGAGCCTGGGCCAGATGCAGGTTTGGGATGGCCGTGCCGTCTGTCTTGCATGGGCACCCCAGGCTGGCCGGGATGCTGTCCGCTGGGCCACGAGGCTGGAAGGATAGTGCCTTCCCCGATGGCAGGTGTCAAACTGACTGGGTTTGTTAGTGGGATGTGCTGGCTCAGGCTTGGGGAGAGTGGATGGCTTATCGGTTATGCCCATGGACAGGGCTGGGCACTGAACTCGGTGTCAGGGCCGTGGTCACACGTGTGCCTTTGTCTCAGCCAGGGCTCAGAGATGATTCTGCAGAGGGTGGGCAGGGTGCAGAGGCCTCTGTCCCGGCCTCGTGTGGGAGCTCTAGGTGGGACATGGTGGTCAAGGCCAGGTAGGGCTGGTAGGCAATGGGACACCCAGAGTGCTGAGGTCTGGGGTACAGTCCAGTGGCCCACATGTGGGCCCCGGGGCATGGCAGTAGGCTGAGATCTGGGGACCCCCATGTGCTGGGGACTGTGACCGGAGGCCAGGCAACAGGATGGGGCTAGGACGGGAGCGTCCTGGTGATGGTGGCGTATATTTCCTTGTTCATCCGGCGGCAGCCACACCCCTCGCCACGTAGGAAATCGCTCTGCCCTCCTCACACCCATGTCTGGTGGGTGCTGGGACATGCTGTGATTGTAGCTGAGGAAACGGAGGTGGAGAAGGTCACAAATGCTGTCCAAGGTCACCCATCCCCTACGTGGGGGAGCTGGGATTTGGACCCAGGTAGGCCCCCTGGTTCTAACCCTGCTGGTAGCTCAGAGCTGCAGGAAGTGGGCTTCTGGGGATGCCGGGGAGCCTGCCCTATGTGGTGCCTCTTGAGTCGCACACAATAGGGCCGAGACAGAGCCTTTCCTGCACTTTCCAGCCCAAGCAGCAGCCTTTGGAGTGGGTCTCTGTGACTCTAGCATTTCGGGGTGTCTGGGGTGTCCTTGGGGGCTCACAGCATTTGGTTGAGGCCCCCGTTCCCATGCTCCGCATGTGGGAGCAGAGCTGTGGGTGGAAGGCCGTGGGCACCTGCTATGCGCGGCCCTCCCAGGCTTCTGCACACCCGCCGGAGGTCCGCAGCCCTGGAGTGCCCACTGCCATCGCCAGTCCAAGGAGCTCGGCTGCACCAGACCTGGCCGCTCCATCTGCAAACCTGGAGGTGCCCCACGTGCCAGGTGACCCACTTAACCCTCCCGGTGCTCCGAGGGGGACACGCTGCCCCCACACCTGAGCCAGAGGGGGTCGTGGCCGTGGGAACAGGCACCCGTCCCGTCCGGACGGTGCCGCGGTTCCTGACGAGTGGCCCCTGGGGAGGGGACGGACAGCTCCTGTTCCTCGCCCTGTGGGTTGGGCTCAGGGACTGCTCCGTCCTGGCACAGGCAGCACTTTCCCCATCTTGGGCTCCCTGGCGCAGACATCCTGGTGTTTACACGACCCCTCCCCCACTGTGGAGCACTTCTGTGGTTTTCAGTGTTCCGATTTGGAGAGCGAGGGCACAGGGACTTCACGGAACCCCACCGTGGAGCCAAGGCTGGGGTCGGGCTGGCCTTCTCAAGGGACGGTCTGGGTCGCGCGCTGTCAGGGGCGTTTATGGCCCAGAGGGGATGTCTCTACCGTGGTTTGTGGGTTGGTTGAGATGGTTCAGGAACATCACGATGTGGAAGGACAGACAGAAGGACACGCGGGGCACCGTCAGTGCCATGACCGTCTTGACCACCGGCAAGGGGCTCAGCCAATGTCACGTGTGTCCGAGCACAGAGAAGCCATCTGGTCTGTTTTAAAGATTTTATTTGACAGACAGATCACAAGTAGGCAGAGAGGCAGGCGGGGGGACGGGGGGAAGCAGGCTCCCTGCTGAGCAGAGAGCCCAATGTGGGGTTCAATCCCAGGACCCTGGGATCATGACCTGAACTGAAGACAGAGGCTTTAACCTACTGAGCCACCCAGGTGCCCCTTACAGATCTATTAATAGAAATGATACTCAGGAACATTTACTGAATAAAGTCTGCCTGAACGCTTCTCTGTCATAGTAACAAAGGTCCCTTCTCTTGTTTGATCCTATCTGTCCCTTCGTGTCAGGACTAGGACTTTTCCCATCAGTTATCCCTCTCTAATGCCGTATTTTTCAGCCGTTTCATTGCAGCCCAAATTATGCTCACATCTTCTGTGTAAAAGTGTAACTATCTCTCTACCAGTCTAGAAAAAACTCTGCTCCTTCCTACTACTTCACTTTTGACTTTGCGCCAGTCAGGCTTCTGTCTTTTCACTTCACTGAAACAGCTGAGAGATGTCAACCTAACTGCCACATTCATTGTATTCTGCTCGAGCTTTCTGTATCATTTCAAGTTACTGACCCCTCCCTTTTCCTGAAAATCTCTTCTTTGACTTTTGTAACACGATTCTGTGATTCTTCCCCCCCACCCCCGCCCAGTGGCCCATTTTATTTTTCAGATTTTATTTAAATTTTGGTTGTTAAAATACAGTACAGTATTGGCGGTTCTGTGATTCTTGCCTACTCTTTAATTTTTAAAAAATTTTTAATAGATTTTATTTATTTATTTGAGAGAGAGAGAAAAAAAAATAGTGTGAGGGACAGAGGCAGAAGCAGACTCCCCACTGAACAGGGAGCCCTATGTGGGGTCTGGGGCTCAATCCAGGGCTCTAGAATCATGACCTGAGCTGAAGGCAGACACTTAACTGACTGAGCCACCCAGGTGCCCTTTGTCTACCTTTTTAAGTGTTGTGTCTCAATCTTAATAACTTTTTTCTTTGTTATTATTTTATATTATACTATTCTATACTTTCTTAATTGTTTGTTTTATTGTTGTTTTTAAGTTTTTCTCTCAAATAACTGTGAATTTTGTCCTTTTTGTTATATACAACTGCCTTACATCTCTTCTCGGAATTACTGGAATTTTCTGTCTTCCATCCTGGTCTCCACATTCTCCACACCACTCCGTTCCAGTCTATTCTTTAACCCTGTTGCCAAAGCAATCTTTCTAAAACCGAATTTACTGCTTGCAACCCTCCCTTGGCTTTGTCCATAGGGTTAGGATAAAACACAAAGCTCTCTAGTGAGGCATTTCCCACCCCACCCCACATATTTCGGATTACTAACCGTGTTTTAGAAAAGTCGTTTAGTTCCCTGGTTTTTGTCCTGTGGTTATGATGGTCTTTTCTTTCTGGGATTCTCTTTATTCACAAATCTGCCTAGGAAATTCCTCATAACTGTGTTACGATGGAACTTCTTTATGAACTCTCTCTTATGCTTTATCTTGAATTGACACCACCTCCTTATTTTTCTTTAAATCTATTGAAATACTCGTTGTGGTTCTCTATTTCACCTGTCTATCCCTTTGTGGTAAGCCTTTGAAGAGCAAGAATCCTATCTGCAGAGCCTGAAACATAGTAAGCATTCTGTCAGATTTACTATGATGAATGTGAATACACATTATAAGCTTTTTGCTTACTGTACAAATGTAAGAGATTAGGGACTTGAGTTATCCAGAGAACTTATGTACGTGTAATACTGTTCTGTCCAACTATGCGAGATGATCTATATGCATTTGGCCTTTTATTTGACTGTGATCTCATACTATTAGCATAAGGAAAGTATAAGTTAAACAGTGTCAAAAGGAGGGTGACTGGGTGGCTTAGTAGGTTAAGTGTCTGCCTTCGGCTCAGGTCATGATCCCAGGGTCCTGGAATCCAGCCCCCATAGTGGCGGGCTGCCAGTTCTGCGGGGAGTCTGCTTCTCCCTTTGCCCTTCCCCGCTGCTTGTGCTCTCGCTTTCATTCTCTCAAAGAAATGAATAAAATCTTGAAAAAAAAATGCTAACAGGAATCCTCCAGATTGTGGTCCAGGGCAAGTAATGTATTGTCAGCAGCTTCATTCATTCCTCTGTTCTTTCACAGATCATAGGGACACAGGAAGGAGTGATACTATATTATTGCCTTTAACACAGATCTGCACACCTGCTTCTGCATGGTATTGACACATTATGTAGAATTTTAATAAACTTCTAAAAATTGTGAACTATATAGTATCATAGAGTATGCAGAGTTTAAAGAAGAATAAAACAAGTAGCATCTCCTCACTGAGCTTAAGAAACAGAAGTCCTGTGTGTGTGTGTTTCCTTAATCGTGCCCCTCTCCCTTCTCTCCAGAGAGAACCTCTGTCCTGAAAAGGGAACCCTATCCTGAACTCTTTCAATTATTTACTTTTTTTTGTAGTTTTATCACATGTGTGTATCTCTAAGCAAGCGTAATTGAGTTTTGTCCATTTCAGACTTTATATAAATGGAATCATATTATATATGTTTTTCAGCTACTCACATTTTGTTGTTGTTGTCTAGCATCTTCTTGCAGTTCATTTTCATCACTATACTACGGTGTTCCATTGTATGCGTATGCCACAACTTACTTGTTTCTTATCAAGGGACATCATTTCCAGTTTATTATTATCATACACAATACTGATGAGAATATATCCTGAATACACATACATAAGAATTCCTTTGGAATAGTGCTTCTCAGGTTTAGTAGGTTTTGTATTGCCCCCATGAGGGGCATTTAGAATTATGGAGGGGTTTTTCATTATTATAGTGGCATGGTAGGAAAGCCATGCCAACTCTCCTGAAATGCACAGCACATTAGGGATTGTGCCACCAGTGACTTATTGAGTAAGTACTACCCTTGTAGTGTTTGGAATGGAATACTCTAGGGTATTAACCGTGTTCATATTTGCCGTTACCTAGTAAAGTTGATCCTTGAACAACACAGGTTTGAACTGCGTGTGTCTGCTTTCATACAAACGTTTTCAATATGTACAATACTGTCGATTTCCTTTCCTTAAGATTTTCTTAACATTTTCCTTTTTCAAGCTAAGTTTATTTTAAGAATATGGTATAATATATATAACAAAAGATGTGTTGATCCATTGTGTTGTCAGTAAGCCTTCTGGTCAATAGTAGGCTATTAGTGATTAAGTTTTTGAGGAGTCACAGGTTATACAGAGTTTTGATTGCAGGGAAGCTCAGTGTCCCCATCCCCCACATTGTACTTATAATCCACTTCCTTGCCAATACTTGATATATTCAGACTTTTAAAATGTTATAAATATAGTAGTATGAAATGGTATCATTGTGTTCTCAATTTCATCAGATTACTAATGAGGCTGAATATTTTTCTATCTGTTATAATAGACAATCTGTTATTGTCTATTATTGTGTCTTTTTAAAGAAAAATCCTATTTTTGTTTGTTTGCTTATTATTTACCTCCTTTCCTCTGGGGTTGTTTTTGTCTTTTTCTTAAAGACAGAATGTATGAAAGTTCATCTTCTTATTGAGTTCCTTCTGCATTCTGGCTACTGATCTGTTAGTTAAATGTGTTGCATAGCTTTTAGCAGTTTGTAGCTTTTGATGAACAGCTATTACATCAGAAGCATGTACAGATTCAATTTGTGTTCCTTTGTATTTTCAAACTTAAGCTTTTAAGTTTTGCTTTTTTCCATTTAAGTGCTTGATCTGTCAGTAGTTAAGGTTGGTTCATGTGAGGTAGAAATCCATTTTTACTTGTGTTTCCTAATACGGAAGTGAGTTCCTCTCTTTCAGCTGGTCTGCAGCTTTATCATATATGAGGTTTTTATATATGCATGACTATCTATTCTGCTCCTCTTGTCAGTCCTACAAGATCTTAATTGCTGTAGCTTTATGGTAAGTCTTGATGGCTGTTAGGGTATAAGTCCCACTGCTTGGTGGTGTTTTTTAAGGAGTAAGGAGTTGGCTATTCTTGGACCTTTGCTCTTAAAGCTTATGCATTCCTAGAAAAGCCCTAATAAATACTCTATTGACATACAGGGAGAAAAGAAACCTTTGTGTAATTTATTTGTAGGTTGCATTTCCTATGAAGAGATTTATGTTTTCTGAAAATAATAGTTTTATTTCTTTTTAATTCTTACATGCCTTTTATTTCTTCCCTTACTGAACTAGATTCACCTTTATAATGTTGAAAAGAAGTTAGGATAACAAATATTTTTACCTTATTCCTAATTTTAGAATGGTTTTTATGTTTCAGTATCAACTAGAATATAATTGAATGTTTTCAACGCACTTACATGACTGGTAGTTAATATGCTAGCTGCCATCTGGCATTCCTCTCTAACCTGGTGGTCTGTGATTAATCTGGCTTCTTACCATGGGTTGGTTTTCTCCAAAGCATTTATTCCAAAAGCACTAAGTGGAAACTACCCAGCCTCTGCTGGCCTAGCCTTGGAAGTTATTACATCACTTCTGTTGCATTCTGTGGGTTACTGTGAGTTACTGAAGTTGATCCAGAATCAAGGGGAAGAAATATAGATCCCACTCCTCAATGGCTGGAATGTTGAGGATTTTGATGGCATATTTTGAAACCTCAAGTCTAGAATACAAAATTTTCACAAACGTTTTTCCATGTGTGTTTGAGAAGAAAATAATACTCTTTTAGGTACAGGATTCTGTGTCTATTAATTGTGTCTAGTCAGTTCTGTGCTTGAAATCTGTGTTCTCTTGCCTTGCTGATGTGGTTTTTGTTACCTGCTTATCTGATCATTAATTGAGAGGTGACACACTTTATATTTCAAAGCTGTTGTTATTAGATGCATAGAATAGAAGTCCAGAGTTGTTTTATTTTGCTACTGAATTGAACTTTTTATCAGTATGTGTCTCTAGAAGAATCCATTTCAAACCCAGGTTTCAAAAATTTTTATGTATTTTGTAATATCTTCTGTCTGATATAACTCTGCCATCTTTCTTTGATTTATTATTTGCCTGGTTTATCTTAATTATTTTCTTTCTTTCAATATTTCTATGTCCTCCCAATTTAAGTCTGTCCCTTTCTGAGGAAAATACTGGTAGGATTTTATAATCGATCTGGAGAGTCTAGTCCCTGTGTATCCGTGTATATTTTTGTTCTTTCTCATTTTTACCTTTTATTTGACTTGCCTTTTCTAGTTTTCCCCTCCTTCATGGCTTGCTCTTTTTTCTTTTTTTTTTCCCTTGCATTAAGACTCAATCATCTCCGGTTCTACTTTTTTATTCTCTGCTAGTTTGGGTTGTTACAGAAATATATTTCTATTCTTATTGTATACCCTGGAAATTTTTCCTTTGTATTTATCTTAAAGTCTAATATATATATATATTTTTAATGACTTCATGATTAATATTGGCCCTTAAAAGGCTTTGACTTCAGTCACTGCCCTCCTGATGTATGCAATTTTTATCCTAGTTTAGTTACACCTTATATTTTAAAATTTCTCAAATATAGGGTCAGTATTTATTTGTATTTACATACATGTTTAAAATTTACTCATTATTCTTTCTTGAATATTAGACC
Source organism: Mustela putorius furo (assembly GCF_011764305.1). NCBI lineage: Eukaryota > Metazoa > Chordata > Mammalia > Carnivora > Mustelidae > Mustela > Mustela putorius. The sequence goes on along the minus strand of NW_025421531.1, from coordinate 6,236,564 downwards.
TTTCTTCAAAAATCATTTCCCTTTTCCTGAAATATATCTTATACAGGTTAATTTAGTGAGAGTCTGTTACTTATAAATAGTTTTGGTGTCTATTTCATTTGAAGATAATATTCTACTACTTCTGACATTGGTCATTCCTGCAGAAAAGTCTGCTGCCAGTCTAATTATCATTCCTTTGGAGGTAATTTGTGTTTTTCTCTTTCTCTGCTTTTATGGTCTCTTCTTTGTCTTTAGTGGTGTTTCACCTTAAAATATCTGACTGGGTTTTTTGTTTTGTTTTGTTCTGTTTTTGTAAATTTGTTTTGGATTCATCATAATTCTTGAGTCCTATGTCTTAAGTTCTGTAAAATCCTCATTTGTTGCCTCTTTGAATATTGTCTTCCTCATTCTCTATTCTTTCTTTTGGGAATCCTTTTAGAAATCGAATGAAGTTTCACATGTCTCTTAACCACTCATTTTCCATCGTTTTTGTCTTTCCATATTTTTGCCCTGCGTTGTGGTAATTTTTACCATATGTACATTCTAAGTCACTATTGTTCTTTTCAGTTCTGTCTAATCTGCTAAGTAATCCATCCACTGAGTTTCTAATCTTACTTATAATATTTTTAAATTTCTAGATGTTATGTTCAGTTCTTTTGCATATATGCTTAGCCAGTTTTGATAGACTACTAAAAGAATATTCCATATATTCAATTTATCTCTTTATGCACGTGTAACACATTTATTGTAGTACCTTTATCCAGTAACTCTAATATCTGCAGTCACTGCAGAGCTAATCCTATAGTTTGCTTCTGCCATCTCTCACTCATGGGGCTTGTTTAGCAGTTTGTGGTTGGGAAATCATTTTCTTTGGAACATACTTGGAAATTTTTGAGACAGGGTTTAAAATGGATTCTGCTAGAGACACTTTGCATTTGCTTTTGCTAAGTGTCTGAAGATCTTACTAACCTGACATACTTTAAATTTCTGATTTGGGATTTTTCAGGCCAGACAATTCATATAAACTTAGTCCCCAAACCAGCTTTAGTGTAGGCCTGTGATTAGGGATTCTCAGGGACGACTTTTTGGGTATCTTTACTTTTCATTCAGCTAAGGATGAGGTAGGCATGTTTTTCTTTGATCATTCTCTTCCTCAACAAGACAGGAGTGGTTTTTTTTTTTTTTTTTTTTTCCTACTTCACACAATGATGGGTTTCCCTGGCAGGGGTCTGTCTTTCTCCTGTGACTTAAACCTATTGTCCATTGAAGCCTGTGCCTTGGTATATGCCAGCTCCTTTATACTCACTTACACCCTTAGTTTGTGGCTTTCTCATTATTTCTGGTCTCTGAGGAATTTTCTCACTTCCCTGCCACCTCAGAATTAAATTTTTAAAGATATTTAAAAAAAAAAATACTTGGTCCAGCAATTTTAGAAGTACTACACTGGGAGGAATTTCCTTGAACATCAAATTTGCCATGTGTTGCTTTGAGTTAGTTGTTAAGCAGTGAGGTGGATTATGTTTCATTATACAGTTGTTTTTATGACTTAGAGTTCCTTTTCTAAATTATTGGAACAGTAATCTCATCCGTTGAAATTAGGTTGGCCTTCAACCTAATGGGCACTGTTTCAAGTGGATTCCTGTCTCTGAAGCAGAAAAACATCGTATTTTTATATCACAGTTTAAGAATATTACAAGTAATAATGAAATCCTACTTAAGAGTTCATGGTCCTTATTATTCTAACTGTCCTAACTTCTTTCAAAATACAAGTTCACATTCTATTTTATTCACAGATAAATAGATTTGGAGTTTAGAAATGTCAAGATTAAGATCATTCTGTGTCCTTTTTAATCTTCAGAGGCATAGTTCTCTTTCAACAACTCTGAAGTGAGAATGAAGTGTTATCTGCCACTTGTCCTAATTCTAATTGGCCCCTTTTAGATTTTCCGAAAAAACTCTGCGCTTCATAAGTTAACAGCTTTTCTGTTTTATAAGCCCTTTATTGCTGAGGGAAAATATATTCTATCTTGAAGCAAACAAGAATAGTTTAGAATCTAATTTTTTCATTTGTTTGTAGTCCTCTGGGCTAGAAACCAAACATTTTATTGAGTGGATATATCAAGGATACATTATGTTGTCTATCCCCCAGTTGGTGAGTGCTGTGTGTGTTTCTGTGTGTGTGTGTACATCTACATAATGTAATTGGTTAGAAGTATTTTATAGGTGTACTTAGTGTAGCAGATACTTCCAGTAATAGACTTTCTTTGGTTTATACATAATGACCTATTACCTGTCTTTATTCTTCTAGGGTAATACTGAGCAACCTGTCCAAACCAGCAAGATTGGACTTGGAAGAAGAGAGTATCAGAGTTTACAACACCGCCATCATTCTCAGCGATCTAAATGCCGTCCCCCTAAGGGCATGTATTTAACCCAGGAAGATGTGGTAGCTGTTTCCTGTAGTCCCAATGCAGCCAACACCATCCTGCGGCAACTGGACATGGAGCTGATCTCTTTAAAGCGTCAGGTAGTCTATAAAAATCACCTTTTTAATAATTCTGTCTATTCTGTTCATCCATTTCAGTAAACTAAGTTTTCTACGGATTTTCTCAGCTACCCACTTACATAAGCTCCACTCTTTAAAATTTACTTTATTTCCAAATTCAAAGATGCCTCTGTCTTTTCTAAATTGGAATCCCAGCATCGTTACTGGTTAGCTCTGTGATATTGGGAAATAATAGAATTTCTCTGAGCTTCAGTTTTATATCTATGAAATTAAGGATAAAATACTCCTACTTCTCTTGCAGGTTGGTAGGAGTTGGTTGAGATGTTATTGGCAGATTTTTGAGCTGGGTCTGGCACATTTTGAATACTCAGTGAATAATGGCTGCTCTCTTCATCCTCCTCATTGTCACCAGTAGTAGCTGCCATGGTATTATAAATATATCATCATCATAATCAGGTTAATCATGGTTAAGAGTCAAGATCTAGGGTCAGTGAATGTAAATTTTAACCTTAGCTACATTGTCTAGTTCCTTGGGGGAGCTGGATAACTCTTCTTCTTCTTCTATTTTTTTTTTTAATTTTTATTTATTTTTTAAATTTCTTTTTAGTGTCTGGTTAATTCTTCTTAACTCCGCTTCCTCATCTTGAAATGTAGATAATATGATGCTTGGGAGAAATTAAACAGGTAATATATGAAAAGTGCTTACGACAGTGCATAGCACATAGTAAGTACTCAGCTAATGGTTGCTCTTTGGTCACTGGCCTTTTTACTCATTTTTTCCCCTCTCATTTTCAGAAACAGATAGCTTTCTGTTGTTTTCCCTATCCCTTAGACCTAGTAACTCCTCTAAGTCTGTGCTTTCTTGGTCTGTATCAAGCAGTCTTACACTATATGCCAGTGACTTCTGAATCTACTTCTCAGGCTGTGACTTTTCTCCCAAGTTCTGTATTGCTGTATCTCTAGCTACCTGCCTAGGCATCTCATCTTACCCCTAAAAGATTGTTTTTCTTTGTTCCCTGTCTGTTGAAACATGAGAATCCGCGTTGATTCATCCCTTATTGTCACATCCCCCAACACACAAATCCAAGTAGTAAACTAGTTATGTAAGTTTACCTGAGAAATTTTATTTAAATTAGTCTCCTTATTTTTAATCCCATCCCTACTACCTTTGTTCAGGTGTTTATACCCTCTTCCCTGACAATAACTGTCTTGTGGCTTTTCCTTGCTGTTCACTGTTGCTATAGCTCCATGCTACACATTGTTGTCTGTGTTATCTTCTTAAAATACTGGTATGATCAAAATCATTCATTTTGAAGCTCTTCATTAATTTCTACTTGCCTTTAGCAGGTTACAGCAGAGATAGATAGGAATTGATCAAAAGGTCTTATTAAATTTAAAATTCATTGTGAGTTAAGAAACCACTGAAGGATTTTAGAGAGAGGTATAACATCATCTTATTTATGTTTTCAACTGTATCCCTTTGCATTTTTTATTTTAGTAGTTGCTGTAGGGATTACAGAATGCATCTTCAGCCTACCATATCATCCTTGTTTAGGTATTACAATGTTATCCTTAGAGTTAATATTATACTGCTTTATATAAAATGTAAGAATCCTGCAACAGTCTAGTATGGGATCAAGATAGTTTTTCTCTATCCCAAACATTCCTATTTCTCTATCTCTTGACCCTGGTTATTCACCCAAACAGCTCTTATATTTCTCTTTTCTTATCCAACAAACTTCTTGAAGAAATACCTACCATCTTAGCTTCCTCTGCTTTCTTCCCATCACATATTCTCTGACCCTTCCGGTGTAATTTCTGCCCCATACACCATCCCAGTTCTACCACTGGGAAAGGCTATCTTAAGTTTATTTATTAACAAATTGCCAGGTTTTGTGCCCTCTTCTTAGTTCTTATTTTTCTTGAATCTGTCACTGCTCATTAATATCTGACACTGACTACCCCTTCTTCCTTCTTGGAATTCCTTTTCGTTGGCTTTTATGACACCAGGCTCTCTAATGTATATAGTAGGTGTTTGACTGAATGCTTGGCCTTTAGTTGAACAATGAACATGTGCACAATTCCTGTCTTCCAAACCATAGCACTCTTTCTTTTTAGAGAACGTATAAAACACTTTGCCTGTAATACCTTTTATTTTATTTTATTTTATTTTATTTATTTGTCAGAGAGAGAGAAGGAGAGAGAGCAAACACAGGCAGACAGAATGGCAGGCAGAGGCAGAGGGAGAAGCAGGCTCCCTGCCGAGCAAGGAGCCCGATGTGGGACTCGATCCCAGGATGCTGGGATCATGACCTGAGCCGAAGGCAGCTGCTTAACCAACTGAGCCACCCAGGCGTCCCTGCCTGTAAGATCTTTAAAAAGATTTCAAGTAGTCTTGAAGCTGTTAAGTGTTTCCGTTCATGATCTCAGGGTTGTGAGATTGAGGCCAACATGAGCTCCATGCTCAGCACTGTATCTGCTTGTCCCTCTCCCTCAACTCTTCCTCGCATGCGTGCACATGCTCTCTCAAATAAATAAATAAGCAAACAAACAAATAAAATCTTTTCTTCAGTCTTTAGGCAGAATTCAGATTGCCTGTTTTGTCCCAGCATAACTCTTCCTACATGCTGTTCTGCCTGAAAGGCATTCCAGCCAAACCTTGCCTGCTTGCTTAATTCTTTGTAATCCTTTGAAACTAAATTTGGGTGTCATCTCCTTGGGAGAACTTAACCCTCTTTTCCCTATTACCCACGTTTGTTGACATGAATACAAAATATTTGCTCTCTTTTCTCTCTTCCTCCAAGTCTACATTAGGTGTTTGAGCTTTCTTTACATTTTTATATTTCTATATTTTTATATAATACGTATATTTATATATTTATACTTTTATATTTATTTATCTCCCCACTGATCTGTGAAATCCTTAAGGAATTTATGTTTTTACCTTTTATCTTTGTGTGTATAACATGATGGGCCAACTAACTACATTTGAATTAACCTAGATTTTTACATTTCAGCTGTGTTAAAATCTCTGAGAAAAAAAATTCACAAGTCACTTTATAAATATTTGATTGTTCATACTGGAAGTGGGGAAAAAAACAAGCCAAGAAAAACATGTAAACAAATGAAGAAACAAAAATCTTAATCCTTAATATTCTAGGTAAAGATGAATAATATTGCTAGTAGAATGATAGTTAAAAACTTGGCATGGTTCACATTCAGGTTCTGCTGCATCTGTCTGTTGCATAGGGAACATTTCTGGACTTCTCTGTGCCCTGCCTTCCTCATCTGTAGAGTGGGTACTGTAAAAGTAGAGTCAGTTCTGCTATAATGCTTATTTTGAAACATGAATTTGTTCCAACACAATTAATATACTAGGGAACAGTTTGAGTATAATGTGAATTTTGCATTTGCTTATATTTTATTTTTATCAGTGGAAAACTGATCTAGCTGAGTATATATCCAAATACTTCAGATGTGTACCAGTTCTCTCAATTCACTATATGTTATGAACCATACACCTCTATAGCTGGCGTTAAAATTTTTCATTTGATTTTTGAATAACCCTTCTCCTACCATTTCCCAGTAACTCACATGGTGCAATTATTTGACACTTCTATAAGTAACCTGAGGTCTTTTCCAAGGTAAAGTGCCATCTTTATTGTAGCCTTTGTAAATTTCTTTATTATTTAGAATGCATAAATCTGCTATCATTTTTATGAGGTTCCTGTCTTTTTTTTTATTTGTCACTGATGAAGTTTCTCAGTGTTGGGTCCCAGGCTCTGTTTCCCCATAAGTCCTGTGATTTTTATTGTGCAATTTTGCCTAGTGGGGTGATTTTTGAGAAGGCCTATGTCAGGTTATAGCAGAACTGATTATACTTACTTAACAAAGTAGTAGTGAGAATTAAGTGATTTATTACATGTGAGGTACCAACAATGATGCTTAACCTAATAAACACCTAATACTATCCACTCGCATCATTATTATTCTTATTGGGATAATTGTTATTTTTATTAAAACATTATAGTAATGAGCAATATTGATGGAATTTTTAATTCCTCTGTATACCATTTGTCTTATAACAGACATTGTTAAAAAATACTCAGATACTATAATTTGTAGACTGTTTATTGGCCTACTAGAGATCTATTAGTTAATATAATTAGTTAATATATATATAGTTTCTTGATGTGGGTATTAGTTGTGTGGCCCAAGTGTGGTAAAATGTAATTGTCCGTCCTCCTGAAATAAAATTTAAGATGGATTTGGTATATATCCTTTTCACTTACTGAGTACTCATATGTTTACCTAAGAATGCGATCTGATTCATATTTTGGGTTATTTTTTTGAAGGTTCAGAATGCTAAACAAGTAAACAGTGCACTTAAACAGAAAATGGAAGGTGGAATTGAAGAATTCAAACCTCCTGAGGTATGTTATTGAAGAGTATGTGACTAAGTATGGTGAAACCTTATTCTTTGAGTTATATCCAGTATTTACTATTTTGGTCCCATGTGTTAATACTTTGAAGATACCATAGCATGGGTAATTTGTCATGTCTCTATATTGTTATTTAGATAGTCTTTTGAGACTTGAATAATGATTTAAGTGAAGTCATTTCTTTCCTGCTGTTAGCAATACATATCAAGCAAAGTAAGTAGGGAAAAACAGCTATACAGATAGGCCCAGTGCACATGAACACGGAAGGTCATTAATGAGCAAACCAGTATGTTTCTGGGTCTGCAGCAGTGTTTGCTCAAAGCCTTTTCCTAGCTATGTGAATTTGTAACACAGAAAGAAAAAGAACATAAGAAAAAGAGTTCGGTTGAGCAATTTTAACAATTTTTTTATTTTAAGGTATTTGTCTTTTGACTCAGATTTCTAATGAGGATTTTAGTATGTGGACTTAATTAACATTTTTGTACTCCTGTCCCTGAAAATTTGAAATCTAAGAACGAGATATAGATTAACCATTTTCTCAATTCTTCCCTCTGTTTCCTCTGAAACCTAATATATATCTGATATTTGCGATAATTATAGGCGTACTTAAATGCCTGTAATTCCAATCAAGTCTTTTCACAGAAGCTCCTATTGTAAATCTTTTCTCTTGTTTCTTTTTTTAAAGATTTGTATGCTGTGCTTCATATCCTGGACTTGCCTTTTTTATGTATTTAATAATCAAATCATCCTTATTTGGTCCTAATGGTTTGTCCCCCCAATCCCAAGTTGCCTGAAATATCTACGAATGAAATATGCACGAGGGGCTTGAGGGGAGGGCAGCAAGGTTGCGGGCAGGGCTTCGGAACGAATGCACCAGATGTCGTCTCGCTCATTAGAATCTTTCAGAAAGGAAGAATCCTCAGGAATAAAGTTGTTTCTTGGGGTTTTTTTTTGTTTTGTTTGAATGGTTTCTTTCATAAAGGTTAGATAATGAGAAAGAATGAAATATACATAGACTAACATACCATCTCATTCCAAACCCACAAGTAAACCGACAAACATTCAAGTGACATTTTTATTTATTGAACGATAGTAATACAAAGAATACTACTTTATATTATTGTAACAAAAATTATTTTAAATTTTATATTAAAATTATTTAAATTTCATATCTATGCATTAAGATGCATAAAATCCAAGAGCTTTAAATGCCTGTAATTTTGTAACTTAAAAAATTAAATTAGAAAATTATATTAGAGATTAAAAATAGGGGACTACCCATGAAGAACTTTATGTCAATAAATTGAAAAATTTAAACAAAGCTTAGAAATTTGTAGGAAAATATATCTTCCCAAAATTGTCTTAAGAAGGAAAGCCTGATAAATTTATAGTCATTAAATAAAAAATGAAGGAACAGTTAACATTTTTTTCATAAGAAAATACTAGGCCCAGACAGTTTTACCGAGAAAAAGTCTACCAAATTTTCAAGGAAACAATGATTCTAACCTCAAATTTTCCCAAAAAATGGAAGGATAGCTTCACTCATTAATATGACATAAAAGTAAGACATGAAAGTGCAATAGCATAACTGTGTGGTATCTAATTTGATGCTCACATAAATTCCAAGAAGTAGATGAAGCAAATACTATTTTACATGACAAATCCCTCTGGGCCTCAGAGAGGTTAACTGGCTTGATCAACATCAAATCTAGTAAATAGTGAAATTTTGACTATATTTCACAGTCCTAGAATCCAGGTGGAGTCCAAGATTCATTTCCTGCTCACTCTTACTTTTGTAAGTTTTCATTTAATAGCAAAATTGTGTATTATTTCTCACATTTAAATGCGGTTTGGGGTTAGAGTTATCAGACATATATGACATCTTTTGAGTTTTTCTAAAAATAATGATCCAAATGAAACAACCAGAATCTTAACACTCTACCATCCATACACTGAAGTTTGAATATTAGTTTGAGGATGATTTATTGAACTCCTATGACTTGAAAAATATATATAGGTTTATTATCTAGGAAACAGGATATATTTATATTTATCATGTCTTATCTGTTGCTTTGCAGGGGAAAATATCCTGAATAGATCTATTTCAAAATACGAAATTAACAGTCTTAGTAAAGACGTTGAAAAATCATGTCATGATCACCTTTTCTTTAGGTTAAATAGAATTTCTGCCTCATATGTAATAAAAGAAATTTCATTAACCATTAGAACAGTAGGCTACTAAGTGATGTAACTCAACTGAAAGTAAACAGGTACTAAGATGCTTTACTTACTTTTTTGGTTGTATTTGTTCTTTTCACTTAGGAAAAAAATTGGTGAAGAAAGTTTATTCACTCCCATAAGTATTGTTCACTTATTTCATGTAAGGCACTGTTTTAGGCACTTTGGGAAATTTGTGTAGATTTTTCCATCTGCATTAAAAAAAGAAATGTCTAGATAGTATAAGACAAACTGATTAAAGTTGTGTGATAGATTTATAAGTAAAAAGCTACAGGAAAACAAGTGGTAATTACTCATTCTTGTGCAGTTCAGAAGAGGAAATTTTGTGATCACAAGACCACCCCAGGCTCTTTAGCAGTGATAACTCCACTCTCAGCTGAGGGAAATTCAGAGCGATCACACCCTGGCATAGCCCAACAGTGGATCCAGAGTAAAAGGAAAGACATTGTGAGCCAAATGACAGAAGCCTACCTTAACCAGTCACTAGACGCTCTTCTGTCCAGGGACTTAATCATGAAGGAGGACTATGAACTCATTAGTACCAAACCTACAAGGACTTCAAAGGTCAGACAGTTACTGGACACCACTGACATCCAAGGAGAAGAATTTGCCAAAGTTATAGTACAAAAGTTGAAAGATAACAAGCAAATGGGTCTTCAACCTTACCCGGAAATACTTGTGGTTTCTCGATCACAATCTTTATATTTATTTCAAAATAAAAGCTCATAAGTGAAAAAAAAAAAAAGAAGGTAGAGCCAGATCTTAGCAAAGTTCAGGAAAAGGAACAGAAATGTCATCTTTGGAAGCAGATGCCATACTTTAAGAAGGTGGAAAAGAAGAAAAATTAAACTTCTTAGGTAATAGTTCTCATTGTCTGTAAGTTACACTTCCAAGTTCCAAGTACTGACCATTCCCTGATCCCAGGGGTTTGCTTACTGAGTAGCCCGCAGGCTCCAAATGTACCCAATCATCCAAACCCCAGCGATAGCCACATACATGGACGTTTGAAGACTTAGGAAGTTGGACATCTTCTCCAGATTATCCCTTTTAAGTCGAAAGTCTTGTTGCTTTAAATTTAAAATCTCATGGCTTTGACAGCCAAGTTGTGGCGGTGAAGACCTTTACCAAATACTTTGCTCCCTGGTATCAGGAGAGGAGACTGGACTCCAATGAACCTACAGAACCAACAAGGTGGCTGGATCTTTCAGGATGCCAAGACAATAGAGAAGAACCTGGTTGTTTCTGTCTTTATTTTACAGAAAAGAACAATTATATTCTCATTAAAATTTCAGGCAAAAATGAACAGTTTCCTTCCCCAGCAGACAGCTGGACATGAGGGTCCCTGGTCAGAGGACAAGTTGTCAGAGCAAATCGCGTGACGGATGCAGCTTTGTCTTATTCACTCTGGTATCTGCAGCCTACAGGCCCAGCGCAGTCCCGGGGCATCTGTAACACCCAGGAAATAGTCGCTGGCTGGATGGGACAGGGATGGGAATGAACAGATCACGGCGAGGCAGGTGGCGGTCAGAGGCAAGGGAACAAAAGGAGGACAAGCAGAATCTCCCTCTTTCTGTAAATTAGGAGAAACGCAATAGGTAACTTTCCAAATTACACAGAGAAAACAATCTCTAATTCTTCAGAAAAAGGGCATTCTGAGGACATGAGGAAAAGCTATGTTGACCCACAGCGACATCTCGTGCCCAGTCCGCGAGCAGCATTCAGCCCCGTGAGAAAGGAGGGTGGAGAGCTGACAGGTGCAGCGGGTGAGAGACTGCTCAGGTTTGCGGGGGGCCTGGCACTTTACTAAGCCCTTGTCTCTGCCTTATTTCACCCGGTATCCTAGCCAGATGCCACAGACTGTAATCAAGTCCGATGGGGTCTGGGCTCCTGGTGAGCTGGGCTCCCTCTGCTCTCTGTCACAGATGGGAAGGCGTGGGCGGGAGGACGCGGCCCCTCGGCAGTGCCAGACGACAGAGATGCATGGAGGGCTGGGCAGCCACCGCAGGACCTGCACAGTGTCTCCTCAGGGGGAATGATGTCTCTGTCTGCACTGGGGGGCCCATGAGTGACCTTTCCAACCCCTCTTCCCTGAGAGCCCCGGACCCCAGAGCCCGGCATCTGCCACATGACTGTGTCAGGATTTGTGTTCACAGGATGTTCCCAACACACTGGTCCCAATGGTCTCAAAGGGCTACAGCTGGTCTCAATGGTCTTATGTCTCCAGCCTTTAAAATGCCCACATTTCAATGACTGATGGACAATTTCTGTCCCCTGTCTTGGACTCTGGCTTCCTCAAGTGAGGGTCTTTCTTGTACCCGCAGCCCCAGCACTTGGGGAATGTAAATAGGAAATAAACTTTTGGGTCCTCATCAAAATCAAAAGCTTCTTCACAGCAAAGGAAATAGTCAACAAAACAAAGAGGCAACCCACGGAATGGGAGAAGATATTTGCAAATGACAGTACAGACTAAAGGTTGATATCCAGGATCTATAAAGAACTCCTCAAACTCAACACACACAAAACAGACAATCATATAAAAAAAAGTGGGCAGAAGATATGAACAGACACTTCTCCAGTGAAGACATACAAATGGCTATCAGATACATGAAAAAATGTTCATCACTAGCCATCAGGGAGATTCAAATTAAAACCACATTGAGATACCACCTTACACCAGTTAGACTGGCCAAAATTAGCAAGACAGGAAACAACGTGTTGGAGAGGATGTGGAGAGAGGGGAACCCTCTTACACTGTTGGTGGGAATGCAAGTTCGTGCAGCCTCTTTGGAGAACAGTGTGGAGATTTCTCAAGAAATTAAAAATAGAACTTCCCTATGACCTTGCAATTGCACTCCTGGGTATTTACCCCAAAGATACAGATGGAGTGAAAAGAAGGGCCATCTGTACCCCAATGTTTACAGCAGCAATGGCCACGGTCACCAAACTGTGGAAAGAACCAAGATGCCCTCCAATGGACGAATGGATAAGGAAGATGTGGTCCATATACACTATGGAGTATTATGCCTCCATCAGAAAGGACAAATACCCAACTTTTGTAGCAACATGGATGGGACTGGAAGAGATTATGCTGAATGAAATAAGTCAAGCAGAGAGAGTCAATTATCATATGGTTTCACTTATTGTGGAGCATAACAAATAGCATGGAGGACATGGGGAGATAGGAGAAGGGAGTTGGGTGAAATTGGAAGGGGAGGTGAACCATGAGAGACTATGGATTCTGAAAAACAATCTGAGGGTTTTGAAGGGGCAGGGGGTGGGAGGTCGGGGTACCAGGTGGTGGGTATTATAGAGGGCACGGATTGCATGGAGCACTGGGTGTGGTGCAAAAATAATGAATACTGTTATGCTGAAAATAAACAAAAAAAAATTTTTAAAAAAAAGAAAGAAGAAGCAGAGACAGGGAAGTTCCCTGGTTTTTTTTTCTTTTTCTTTTTTTTAACCCAAAACTCCAGGACACAAATATTCAAAGGTGTTCCTCCTCTCTCTCTATCAGGAAGGACAAAAAGAAATTGCCAGCAACTTTATTTTCTCATTATTTTTTTTAAAGATTTATTTATTTATTTGGCAGTTAAAATGAGCATAAGAGTGCATGCAGAGAGCCGGACCATGCGCCGCCTCCCGCTGGCCGCGCTGCTGCCGCTGCCACTCGCCCTGCTCGTGGCCGCGGGGGACCCCCAAGGCGCCAGTGAGCGCGCCGTGGAGCCTGGTGTGGGGGCCCGGGCTGCGGGCGGGCGTCGTGCTGCCCGTCTGCTACTTCTACCTGCAGGCCTTGAACTCGCAGGGCCAGAACCTCACTTGCTCGCCCCCAGGTCAAACACTATTCAAAGTAGTAATCAAATTTCTTTCACCTAAAGAGTTAGTCCGGATTCACGTCCTCAAACCTTTGGACAGGAACGATGGGACATTTTTGATGCAATATAGGATGTATGAAACTGCCAGCGAAGGGCTGAAGATAGAGATCCTTTACGGTGATGAGCACCTGGCTCAGTCTCCTTATATTTTGAAAGGACCAGTGTACCACGAGTACTGTGAATGTCCAGAAGGGGATCCTCAGGCCTGGCAGAAAACTCTTTCTTGTCCAACCAAGGAACCACAGATTGCAAAGGATTTTGCTTCCTTCCCCAGCATCAATCTCCAGCAGATGCTAAATGAAGTTCCAAAAAAGTTTGGGGATGAGAGGGATGCCATTGTTCACTACACGATTCTCAATAACCGCATCTACCGGAGATCTTTAGGGAAGTACACAGAGTTCAAAATGTTCTCGGATGAGATTTTGCTGTCACTGGCAAGAAAGGTCCTTCTCCCCGATTTAAAATTTTATATTAATCTTGGAGATTGGTCTCTGGAGCATCGGCAAGTCAATGGAATCCCGGGCCCTTTGCCTATTATTTCATGGTGCGGCTCCCTGGATTCATGGGACATTATCCTTCCAACGTATGACATCACCCACTCCACGCTCGAAGCAATGAGGGGTGTCACCAATGATCTACTCTCTATTCAGGGAAATACAGGGCCTTCCTGGATCAACAAAACCGAGAAAGCTTTCTTCAGAGGTAGAGATAGCCGAGAAGACAGGCTCCAGTTGGTACAGCTCTCCAAGGAAAATCCAGAGCTCCTAGATGTAGGAATTACAGGATATTTCTTTTTCCAAGAGAAAGAAAAGGAGCTTGGAAAAGCTAAATTGACAGGTTTCTTTGATTTCTTTAAGTACAAGTATCAAGTGAATGTGGATGGGATCGTGGCGGCTTACAGATATCCATACCTCATGTTGGGTGACAGCTTGGTTTTGAAGCAGGACTCGACGTATTACGAACATTTCTATATGGCACTAACGCCTTGGAAACATTATGTTCCAATTAAAAGAAATCTTAGTGATTTACTAGAGAAAGTTAAGTGGGCCAAGGAAAATGATGGAGAAGCCAGGAAGATTGCAAAAGAAGGGCAGCTGGCCGCGAGGGAGCTGCTGCAGCCACACCGGCTCTTCTGCTACTATTATGGAGTACTCCAGAAATACGCGAGCGCCAGTCCAGCAAACCCAAAATACGTGATGGGATGGAGCTCGTTCCTCAGTCAGATGATAATGCGTCCCCGTGCCAGTGCCTCCGGGAAAGACCTTCCAGAGAAGAGCTTTAAGTCAGCTCCCATCGACAGTCCTGCAAGTGCCAGCGACAGGTTGAAGGCAAGCCTTCAGACAGAGGCCGGGCGGCGGTGAACGCAGTCGAGGAGACATGTGGACAGGCAGAGCAAGATGAGAGCAAGTGTTACAGGTCTCTTTGAATATAATTTTCTGTTGTGTAAAAACCTCCATCATCAACATCACAGTTTCTCGAAACAGAAAACTTGCAGGTCACTGTGGACAGAGAGGCTTTGCCAGAATAGAAATCATTCCCTGTGAAATGATTTCCACCATATTTTCTAGTTTGTTCACTTTCCCTCTCCCTCTTCCAACTATGAAGGGAAAATGTTGGTGCAGGTTCCTCCCCTCTTATTGAATAATTTCTCCTCCTACAAGCTGCTTTGGACATTCTGTAATAGCAAACCTCCTCTTGGAAGGTCTGATAAGGATAATTAAGGAAGAAGAGCGTGGCTCCCTTGTTGAAGGTAGCTGGGAGACTGTGGAGGCCACATTTTTCTGGCCCAGCAGCATGGAATTTTTGGCTGAGCCAGCGCACAGAAAGGGATGATTTTAACAGCAGGCTTTCCGGAGGCAGGGAGACCGCGGTAAAGGGAAACAGGCGATGTTCCCGCCTGAGCGGCTGGGCTTCAAGGACCCGTATCCTCCCCTCCCCCGGAGGCCTGCTGCTAGTTCGGGGTTTCTCAAGGGCATCGTCAAGCAGGCTTGCGTGACCAGTACAATTTCTCATTAGTGATATTTCAAGCAGCCTATCGTTCTGAGGGACGGTTACATTTCCCCCTTTTTGTTAGTGCAGAAGCAGCAAATCCGTTTTGCAAGTTCTTGAACCATTAGTCGTCAGAAAGATTTCCATGAGCATCTGAGGACTAAGCATAAAATGATTATAGCAATAAAAAGTGTCATCATTCCACCTATAATGCCAGCACCAGTGTTTTGATCCAAGCAAAGGGGTTTACATCAGATAAAATATCACTAATCCTTTGAGTGAAACTCACACTTGGAACTGATGGTAAGGATCACAGGGAATGCCCTGAATAGTATCTTGAAGGTGTTTAATATCCACAGTTAAATTACCACCATCATGACTACTAATATGGGTCTGGGATGTATCACATAGCACATGGGTGCTAAGTTGAGGACAGGAGTCAGGTGGCTCGTCAGGCTCTGGGTGTGGCCAGGGGGCACTGCCAAAGGTGGTGGTGTCCTCAGGGAAGCATGTGGGTTTCTCCCAGTCTGAGGGTTTTGTGCAGCTCTGAATGCCATGGTCTCCTCCTGGGTTGCAGGCAGACTCCTTGGGTCTATCTCCTGAGTCCTCAATCAGGAGGGCTCAGGGGACAGGTCCCAGGGGACAGAAGCCTGCAACCCAACCGAGAGTTACCAGCGCTGGGATGGGCGCCCCAGAGGGCTGAGTAGAGGGTGGTTTTGGCCACACGTGAGTGTGGCTTGCAGAGGGCTTTCTCACATGATTTGGGCTGCGACCACTCGGGAACCTCAGCCAGTCCCAGGCAGTGCCACTGGAAATGAGTTCCCCAGGGGCTTTCCAGCCAATTCTTATCTCACAATCTTTCTGCCCAAATCAATATCGATATTGATTTGGGCAGAAAGATCATGAGACTTGGCTGGCATTGGGTGGCAATTCCAGCCACGCTGGCAGTCTACAGTGCTTTCTCACTAGGTGGGTATTTGTCAGGCCATCCAGGAACATGGGCCAGGTTCATGCAGCTCCCTCAAGGGCCCCTGACCAGGGGAGCATTTCGGGGGAAGAATTGAGGGAGTGGGTCCAGCTGAGAGTCAGCCTCCATGTTTGTCGCCTTGTGGGTCGCCGAAGGTGGGGGTGGGTTTGAGGGTGCATGCAGGTTTCTCCTGCTCTGAGGGTTTTGCACAGCTCTGAATGGCACAATTTCCTCCTGGGTGGCAGCCAGAGTCCTGGGGTGTGGCTCAGTGGTCCCCAGTCTCAAAGGCATGGGGGCCAGGTCTCTGGGGAAGGAAGCCTGAAAACCCAACCTGATTGGGTTGGGTTAGGGTGTAGGGGCATAGCAGGCCCAATCTGCCAGCACTGAGGCAGGATCCCCAGGGGGCTGAGTGAAGGACTGGGGTCAGGTGGTGTATCAGGCTCCAGGTTTTGTGGCCAGGGGGCCGCTGCAAGTGGCCTCAGGGAGGTATGTGGGTTTCTCCCAGTCTGAGAGTTCTGCACAGCTCCAAATGGCATGGCTTCCTAGTGGAGGCCGGCAGATTCCTAGCATTTGGCTCTGGAGTCCCTAATCTGGAGAGATTGGGGGACAGGCCTCTGGGGACAGAAGCCCGAAAACTCAACTGAGGTTTAGGGTCAGGGCCTAGGGGCATGGCAGGCCTGATCTGCCAGCGCTGGGACAGGGACCCCAGGGGGCTGAGTAGTAGGATGGGTTGGCCACATGTGTGCCTGGCTCATAGAGGGCTTTCTCACAGGGTCAGGCTGCGACCACTCAGGACCCTGTGCGAGGCCAGGAAATGGGCCCTATGGGACCGTGCCACCCAAAGCGAGTTCACTGGGCATTTTCTTGCCAATTCTCATGAGCTTTCTGCCTGTATTGATATCAATTTGGGCAGAAAGCTCGTGAGAATTGGACAGTGCTGGGCGGCAAGTTGGGTCGCACTATTGTCCACTGTCTAGAGCACTTTCTCGCTAGGTGCATGTCACGGCTATCCCGGGACATGGGCTGGTATGTGGCTCCCCTGAGAGCCTCTGCCCACAGGAGCTTTCCAGGGGCAGAGTGGAGGGAGGGGGTCTGGATGAGCGTCAGCCTCCATGTCTGTGGCCCAGTGGGTTGTTGAGGGTGGACTCAAGAAGGGCATGCACATTTCTCCCGCTCTAAGGCTTTTGCGCAAATCCAAATGGCACTGTTTCCTCCTGAGTGGTAGGCGGAGTCCTGGGGTATGGCTCAGGGCTCCCCAATCTGGAGGGTTTGGGGGACAGTTCCCTGGGGATGGAAGCCTGAAAACCCAACTGAGGGATAGGGTGAGGGCCTAGGGGTCTGGCAAGTCTGACCCACCAGTGCCGGGGCACACACCGCAGGAGACTGATTAGTGGGAGGCATTGGCCTCATGTGTGCCTGGCTCACATGGGCTTTCTTATAGGATTTGGGGCATGACCACTCGGGATCCCGGGCCAAGCCCAGGTGGCAGCCCTGCAGGCCTGTGCCACCAGAAGTGAGTTCACTGGGGATTTTCCGGCCAATTCTCATGAGCTTTCTGCCCAAATAGATAGCAAATGGGCCCAAAAACTCGTGAGAAATAGCTGACCTTGTGCTTCCATTTGGGCCGCGTGCGTGCCAAATGTTTGGAATGCTTTCTTGCTAGGTGCATGTTGCAACTATCTGGGGCCAAAGGCTGGGCCCATGCGGCTCCCCTGAGGGTTCCCACAGAGACAAGCTCCCTTGGGGGCAGAGTTGATGGAGAGGTTAAGGCTGACAATCAGGCTCTGGATTTGTGGCCGGGGGGTTGAGGGAGCCCTGAAAGCAGGGTTGGCCTTAGGAGGGCATGCAGGTTTCTCTCACTCTGAGGGTTCTATGCATCTCTGAATGGCATGGTTTTCCCCTGGCTGGCAGGCAGAGTCCTGTGGTGTGACTCAGGGGTCCCCAATCTGGAGGGCTTTGGGGCCATACCTCTGGGACAGAAGCCTGAAAATCCAACCTAGGGTTTGAGTTAGGTTGCCTAGGGGCATGGCAGGCTTGATCTACCTGCACTGAGGTAGTATTCCCCAGGCAGCTGAGTTGAGGGTGGGGGTCAGTCGGTGCATCAGGCTCCGGGTTTGTGGCCAGGGGGCCACCGAAGGTGGGGGTTCCCTCAGGCAGGGCATGCAGTTTCCTCCTACTCTGAAAGTTCTTTGCAGCTCCAAACAACACGGTTTCCTCCTGGGTGGCAGGCGGACTACTGGTGTATGGCTCTGGGGTCCCCCATCTGGAGGGCTTGGGTGCCAGGTTTTTGGGGACAGAAGCCTGAAAACCCAACCTAGGGTTAGGGCCTGGGGTATGGCAGGCCCGATCTTCCAGCACTGATGTGGGTTCCCCAGGCTGCTGAGTAGAGGGTGGGGTTGGCCAGTGTTCTGAGATAATTCGTGCCACTCATGTGTCTGGTATTTAGAGCACTTTCTCCCAGGGTTCAGGCAGTGAACACTCAGAGGACCGCGGGCCTGGCCTGGGTGGTTCCCCTGAAGCCCCCAGCACTGGAAACAAGTTGGCTGGGGGTTTCTAGCAATCTCACAGGACTTCTGCCCACTCAATATTGTTCTCTTGAAGTCAGAGTATTAGTTGTTCTGAGGAGACCTTGATACCTTAGTGTTAAGTGATCAGCCATAACTAACGTGAGTAATCTACTTCTTATAGCAGGAAGAAACATTAAAATAGTACAACATATTTACTAACTGAACTCCATACTTTAATACAAACCTTGGCAATTTTTTGTTGTTGTTGTTAAAGAATTTATTTATTTGAGAAAGATAGATAGCATGAGAGAGCACGAGGGGAAGTCAGAGGGAATAGCAGACTCCCCATGGGGCTGGGAGCCTGATGTGGGACTCGACCCCACGACCTGAGCCCAAGTCAATTGCCACCCATGTGCCCTTTGGCAAGATTCTTAATATTTTTTAAAATCAAGGCTGTCACTTTGTTTACTCTCTGTATCTATTCCTAAAAGTATGTTGGCTTATATGAAGATAGAATTTTATCTTCTTTCATCTTTATTCTATATTGTATTTTACTCATTTAATTGTAGGATTATTAATTAAGGAAAAGTTCTGATCAAAACTTACCTGTAATTCCATCCACATTACACTTGAATTAAAGAATATAGAAAAAATATTTTTTCATTAATATTACCAGGCGTATCAACAGTGTGATTTATTTTTAGTTATGTAATGAAAAAAATACTTGGGTGTAGATTTTTTTCAAAAATGATAACCATGACATGATGAAATGGTCATTAAAATATTTCTAGATTTTGCTTTTTTATAAAAATCAGTATTTAGAATTTCACAGTGAAGAGGTCCTAAATTCTTCGTACATGAAATTATATAAAAATAGAAGACATAGACATCTTTAACTCTTTAATCCTTTGATTAAGCAGCAAGCATATCACTCTTCCAGGCCAAACACTGCTTAAACAAAAAAGAAAATTAATGACGTGCAAAATATTTACAAAATATGCAAAGCACACAATAAGACATCTCACTATGTACATGTGCCATATTACTAATGAAGCTCAGATTTTTTTACTGTGTGCTCTAGTGTATGTAAATCAAATTACAGCACATCCCTCAGATACAGCATCTTGGCCCATGGCTGGGATAGAACAGATTTTTAAATGAATCATAATATACTTAACAGCTAGACAGATGCTGGTGCTGACCAACACACTGACTTGTCCCACACACTGTATATTGAAGATCTACTGACAAGAGACAAGACAATAAAAGCCATATAGTATGCACGTATGCAAGACAATCTAAGTACTTTAAAAAATGCTTTAGATATTTTAAGATATATAACTGCCCCCCCCTGTGGCTTTTAAAGTAAAAATAAGTATAAATTCTTGAATATTAAGAATTTTAAATCAGATTTTTATCTAGTTATAATCCAGGGGCAGGAACTTTTTAAGATGATCCAATGAGAAAGACAAGATACACCCTGGAAAAAGTTTGTGCCAGAACATAAGGTCCTTATGAAGAGCAGAGCTCTAAACTTCAAAATTAAAACTAATCAATGAATTTAAATCTAATAGCTCCTTAAGGCGTTAGAGCCAATGGTAGGAACTATTCTTCCAATATTGGGAATATAGGACTTCTCAAAACATAAATCAAGGGCCTTAGATGTTGACTATTTCTTGAAGTAGTTCTAGATCTGATGAGAATGTAAATGTGCAAACATTTAGCCTTAAGTTCCACTAGTATAGTAATCTAAGTGATCTCTTTGCACAAGTCATGATTCCAATATGAAATCGCTGTATCAAAAATATTAGTAACACATTGTTGAAATACTATTACTTGTAAAATATTCTTTGTAGGTGCTTAATGATTTATGTGTTCAATTAAGACTTGAGATGTTTTCGCTTCTTATAAAAAAGGGGTCTCAGCATTTTAAGTTAACAGCACAATTGTGACAATATACTGATGCATCTTTAGATAACACAGAACAAATTCTTCGATTTATTTTACGAAATAGTGTTGATGATTTAACCCTAAACCATACCCACAAGCACAGGTCGGCTGCAAGGAATACACAAATGTATCCAAATAGTACAGTAGATTTATCAAGAAAACATCCTTTATATTAAATGCAGACCATATTAATAAGTATGAGGGCAATTTTAAGTCAGATCCTAAACACAAAAAGGGCATTGTAAATAAATGCTTCCATAACTATCACTATCTCCACGTAACTGACAAAATATAATTCTCTTCTAAAGTCCCCAAATATAGGCAACTACTAGTTAAAAGCAGAGAGCATTTTAAAAAATCAAAATTAACTCCATTTTCAAGGAACTTAAAGACACTGTACTTCAACAAATCTGTATGTAAAATTATCACGCCAATCCTCTTATTACTTATAGATGACAGGTCAATGACCTTTAAGCAAGGACTTTGCACTAGGACCCTAAAGTGTAAGTTAAAGGGTTAGTAGGTTCAGTACATTCTTTGTGGTTTCATATAATTGCTTTGCAATTGATTAAATTGCTTTCTTTTAAAGGAATATATTAAAATTCCTTTAGAAAAAAAAGCAAGATATTTTGAAAAAAGGGATACGCACTGAAATTTTTAAAATATGCATTAAATGAACACATGTCAAAATCTGAAATGCAAGCTATTTATTCTTGTACTCCTAACATAGGAAAATGTTGTTAAAAATTAAATTAAGGAAGAAAGAAAAAGTCAAACATCCTTAAGAAACTTAAGGAGTTTCTACAATTCCTAAGTCAGTATTTCTGTACTAAGAGCCTTGACTATGAAGAGGCAGAAATAGAAAGAATCTCAATAAAATAAATATGGTAAAAACAAAACAAAACAAAATCTATATACTTTCTTAAGTATATAGAATACTTAATCTCCTTTTGTTCCTTTTATGAGATCATGTTGCTGAACATATACTCTAGAAAGGAGGCTAACTGTAGGCTTTTTGTTGTATAACATTTAGTTTGGTTGCACAAACCAAAAAATGTCCTAGACATCCACTTATGCTAGCCCCCTGCCACAGAACTAGTTCACAGCCTCAGTATCAAGGAGGACTGTTCTCTTTTGCATCAGTCTGATGAGCACTGGTCTAATGATGGGGTGAAGAGTTACTGTAGCTCTGTCCAGTTTAATTTTAGTGCAGCGAGGACTGTGAATCTGTCTGAATTCCGATAAGTGACGGTGGCTGTTGACCACCAACCGTGGACAACACTGGTCTTGGGTTGAGACGGGGTGGCAGAGAATTAGCAGGGCGAATGAGAGGTGGTGGAGGCTGATTTAAAGTTGGCCGGGGCTGGATGAACCGAGCCTGCTGCTGGAGTGGAGGAGGCTGCCGGTGAAGAGCAGGGGCAGCAGGCAGTGTTGGACGAAGAAGTGGTGGAGGCTGGTTCAGAGTGGCAATGGGGGCTGTTGGTGTTGGAGTGGATGATGGGGCAGGAGGTGATGGACCCAGAGTCCGAGGAGCCTGTGGGGTCTGTGCCTAGAGGTGAGGAAACAAAAATACATGTATGAGATGAGCGTTCCTAATGAACTGAATGCAATATAGCTTGGGCTGTCCCAGGAAAAACAAAACAAATCAAAACAAAACAAAAACATAACACCAGTGTTTTTTTGGAAGCACAAGCTTCTTTTATTTTAAACAAAGCAAAACAAAAAACCAAAAACTGAAAAAGCAATGAAGCTACCAAACAGGCATCTTTATTAGTAATCAGCTTAACACTGGAAATAAAAATAAGACTATGAAAGAACAATACACTCTCCATTCTTCTAGGATCAGAACTTAGCATGTCCTTAGGACTTAAGAGTCACGAGAGAGGCACCACTGAGTAAGTGGATTGTCAACCTTTCATGCTCATTTAGCTAGTCCTCTGACAAATTAACCTTACAGAACACCACACAAAATGATGATTCCTCAACTCATATTAGCTCAAATTCCATACACAAACACACCTCCTCTTCTTCATCAGTGCTCTTCCCTGATGGCACATTAGAAGCAATTTTTGTCTCCTCCCCTAAAGTAGAAGCATCACCATTAGAAGCCTGGGTTCCTTGTTCTGCTTCCCACTCCTGCAATACCTCCTCTAAGTTAAACCGACGCCTGTAGTTTACAAAGAAGTTCTTCACTTGGCCAACAGTCTTGTTGCCAATTACATCTGCAATAGCTTGAAAATCTTTACCATATTTGCGGACACCTGGAAGGCAAAGTAAATAATACACCTGTGAAGGATCAATAAGGAGAGCTGTGTGTACTATACATCATGCACACACAAAAGATACCAGCAATGAAAATCCTTTCTCATAAACTCTGCTCATTTCTCAATTCTGAGATAGAGACTAAGATATCAGGGTCACAGATGAAAACTATCAATTATGTCATTTCAGCGAGCCAGCCACTTGCCTTCAACTGAACAATCAGAAACTTACCATTTTTTACATACTCAGTTATTTTCTCCAATCCTCTCTTGAACTCTCAAATACAGTCCATTTATTGTAAAGCATTGAATTCTTTGTTCCATCCTCAATTCCACATTCATTTATTTCCCTAGTAGCCAGTCACCTAAATTTGAGCAACACCGTTTGTAAACAAAACTGAATGGGAATGAGCCATCTGTTTTATCCCCTCAATGGATTGAGTGGGTGGTCTTAGAGTTCCCCCATTAAGAAAAGCATCATAATTTTGGTTTTAATACCAGCTTCAATTGGTTTTCTTGCCTAATCTCACCAGGGCACCAATGAATAGAAATGAGGTAAAAAGAGAATCATGACAATGTGATTCGGCAAAAAAGGGAAACTATTTTTCAGAGTTAGTTGGATTTCAACTCCTCTAACAATTTCAAAGACTGTGTATGAGAAGGAGTCTTAGCTGTACTTTATAGCCTTAAGAGTAAGGTTACAGTAGTGACTACATGTACTTGTGTTTATCATCACTACCTTAAATTTAATGACTGCACATTCAGTTATTTGAGAACCTAACTTTTTGTAATGGAAATTTTATTGGAATGAAAGATTGATATTTGATTTATGAACCTGGGATAGTCAATTATACTACATATTTTGGAATGACTTTATATGATCAGATGGATAATAAACTGCTCTTAAGGGAATTCTAAAAGGACGTTCACTGACTCATCATTTAACTCAAAATACAGAAGGTGTCAAAAGTGTTTTTACAATTTCTTAACTGTTTAAAATACCAGAAAACACTCATTAATTAGAGATGAGAAAGGGAAATAAATGATACTTATGATACTAAACAGTCTATAATATAACCTAAGCAACCAGAATCATGGGAATTTAAATAAATTCAATATGTATACAATCATAGATGAGAGAATATAAGGGTATGTTAACACCTCAGGAGAAATGCTAGATTCATATCTTACGGATACCCAATTACCTTAAAGCATCATCAGGATATGACAAAATTCTTGTTTTTAATTTCTGCCTTTATTTTATATAGAGAATTTGGGAATGAGTAATCTCTTGCTTATATTCAACTAGCCAACTTGACTATGGGGAGTGCTTTTATCTTAAAGAGCATTTTGGGCAGGAGGTCTGACATTAAGCTGTAATGATTTTTACTACAGAGTTTGGGGTGTGTAAACTGTGCTCATCTGCTCTGTTCTCAAAGGGAAAGACATACGCATGATAATAAATTATGGCACATTATTTACATTATTTAGCAAAATAAGTTCTTTTTAAATCCATAAGCTGATTTTCAGTTCAAACTCCATAATTGAGTAAAAATTCTAAGGGTGACCAGGTTCCACTAATTCCACATCTGCAATAAAAATCCAAGGGTATTTCCTATCAGGAATTATTGCTATATATTCAAGTACTTCTCTACTACTTATATTCTGGAAAATAACAACTCATTTGAGATTGCTGTACTGAAAAATAACTCCTAATTAGAAATCAGACACAGAGTTCTATCGATGTACTATTTTTTACAAGGAATATGTGATTTATATTCTAGAAATGACCAAATCTACTGAATACATGAGTTTGGAAATGAAAACTTCAAACAAATCTAAGATTAGTTCTTCTGTATTATAGCAAGAAGTCACATTAAGATGGACTCCAAATACGAAGACATTACAATCCTCAGAACACCTATTTGTTTAGCAAAATATATTACAAAACCTACCAATAAGTTGTCCCCATGTCTGATTCCATTTTATTTTCTCTTGTTTAAGGGACTTGATCTTGTTAGCCACACTGCTGCACTTCCAGAATTACAGACCCCCAAATATAAACTACTTCCTATTGGAACCTTAGTTTTCCCAGACACTCTGAATGTCAAGGATTTTTTCTAAGTCACCTAGGTTCTGAGTCACCCAGGTATGTTTATCATTAACTCATGTATGCCATATAAACTACTTGGTAAAATCTCAAGGCTCAGACCATCCTGCAGACTTCTGTCGTCTGGTTGAGGATCCTACTGGTGACCCAAGAACACGCAGGCCTTCGGGGATGTTAATGTGCTCAGCCTGCAGGGTGGCAGGGCAGGGTCTGGAATAGCTAGAGCTCCTTGACAGTTGTTTCTGGACAAGAGCAGTCTCATCCATTTGCCCTAGTGTGTTGTGACAAATTTCATAATTTTTTCTGTATGCCATGAGGTGAGAAAAGTTGGGAAGTACTGTCCTAGGAAATATAATGCTTAGTGCACAGGAAGCGCTCAGGAAATAGGATTGACTTTTCTTCCCCAAACCACAAGAGTCACATATAGCTAACTTCTTTATCACCTTCACACTGCCCATGACGCTGGTTCAACAGCATATTTTGTTTAGAAGGTGGAATTCTTAATTCTATACTGTGGCTGATAACTAGGTGAATTCTAGTGAAATACCAACTGAAGACTTAACTGGAACAGCTCTTTCTGAAGAATCCCGAGCTAGGCTTCTGGAGGAAAACCTAGCAGGGTAGCAATGCAGAGCAACTGACTTTAACAACCCAGGACATTAGAGCTTACTTTAGTTCCAATTTGTACCTGCAAGAAGGGTGGTCTACTGTTTTTCATAATTTACAGTAAGTAAGGCCATCTGATTGCTTTATCAGCAAGGCTGAGAATCAACATAGTGATTAAATCTCTTTCTCTTCCTGAAGATGTAATAAAAGGTCCATTTGAACCATGGTTTTAAATGAAAACTTCCCAGGTTGGGGCAAAGGTCAGTTTTTAAAGGTTAGTAGAACGAAATTTTAGAAAATCCTGGAAGAGTTAAACTGTAAATATCCCAGGAAGAAGAAAAAGTGTTTTCAATCAAATTTTGAAAGCTACAATCAAACAACTTGGCTTCTTATGCTGGCTGATGATACCTTATAATCTTTTAACATACACTTTTAAAGTTTTGTTTGGGAATTAATATAAAATCACATTTTATAAAAGCCCACATTTCCCAAACAGTATTCTTCATCCTGCCCAACAAAAAAAACACACACATTCATATTTTTAAAAATTTGGCTAATAAAACTAAATTCAGAAGCATTTATAGTATGGTGTTTTCCAACTCTGGACAGGAACAGTAGACTTTTTTCATTTTTTCTCCTGACATAGAAGGGATATATCTGCTTTTGCTATGTTCAAAAAGTTATTTTTAAAATCTGATTTGGGGAGTGCCTGGGGGGCTCAGTGGGTTCAAGCCTCTGCCTTTGGCTCAGGTCATGATCCCAGAGTCCTCGGATTGAGCCGCATCGGGCTCTCTGCTCGGTGGGAGCCTGCTTCCCCCCCCCCCGCTGCCTGCCTCTCTGCCTACTTGTGATCGCTTTCTCTGTGTCAAATAAATAAATAAATAAATAAATCTTTTAAAATAAATAAATAAAATAAAATCTGATTTGGGGCTACCCCCCCACCCAAAAAAGTAAAAATATTACAGTGGCAAGCTGCTTCTAAACAGTAAATTTGGGGGGGGGGATTGTTTCCTGCTTCTCATATAACAGTATTTCTTAAAGTGAGCATGTACGTAGTATAACCAGGAAATCTATTTTTGAAATAAGAACACAGTGACATCTAGAAACTCCAGAGATGTGCTTCTTCCCAATCAATAAGAGATTAATTTTAAACTCAAACCATTTGGGAACATGCATTTCTACCTCCTATAAATCTCTTCAAGAATTCATATTAAAGTTAAAAAAGAAAAAATCAACAGCAGTGGGACAGTGAATGGTGCATCCAGGTAAGGGCTAAAAGTAAAAATCACATATTCTCTTTCTAATATCTAGCTTTTCTCTTCCAAGTCTTGTGTTCCCATCATACTTGTTATAAGTTAAATTCCATCACAAAGATGCTAGAAATTTCGAATCATGAATTATCTGAAGCAAGTGTATCAGAGAGCTGACAATTATACTTCTGGGGCTCCATTCTTACGATACCTGTTATAATAGAAGAAACTCTCTAATCAGTGTTTTTTCAATGGAAAAATATGAACTTCCTGATCTCCACACTTCCTTTTGATTGTTCATGTACTGGTTTACAATCCCTATGTTTTAATCAAGTGCCAAATCTTTCTCCCCTCCTTTAGGAACCTTCTAGCTTTTTTCTTAATGTATGAGATAAAATTAGAAAGAAGACAGTTTCTAGGCTTGCAACCTAAAAATGAATGAAATATATAAACTACAGGAAAAGAAGGTAACTTTAACTGTGAAAGAATAACTGACTTGAATGTATTGTTGTCAGTGTTTCATTATGAAAGGCAGACAATATGGTGAAAAAACTAAACTAAAAAAAAAACTAAACTCAAAATTAAAGCTGATATCTTGATAAAACTGGAAAAGTTTCTTGTTGTTTACCCTAAAATAGCACTAATATTTTATTAAAGAGAAAGAGTGTATTATTTTTAGCACAAAGGATTATGAAATAAATACATTTAAGAGAAGGCCAAAAATAAATATTGTTTACCAGGTTTCTGCCCCTCTAAACTTTGAAGAGTCAATGTTTTGTACTATCATTTAAATGTATTATTATTTTTTCAAAATATTAATTTGAAAATTGAAAAAATACACCCAGAATCTAATTGTTTTCTTAATTCTTGCTAAATAAGAAATGTTCATCATATGAATATCAAGATTGATTTGGGGGTGATTTCTAAAAGCATTACAAATTAGAAAAGATATATTTATATGTATGATACAAGCTATAAACAGAGATATCTTCATTAACACATATTGTGAAGACTATACTTAATCGCCTGTTAACCAATCCGTTATAATAGAAAACTCAGATACTTAAGGCTGGCACAGATTACTGAAAGTATAGAAATACCATTCTTAACAAGTACTTTTCAGAGAGAGGTTTAAATTAGGCACATTTATAACATCCTACCTGGGGACTCTTGTAGAATGTTAATGAAGTTATAACATAGTTAAAACTAAAATTCAGAACTAAAATTAATATAATAAAGTCATAGAGTACATAAGTACAAATATTCCTGTTTTGGTCTGGGCATGATTCCCACCCTTCCAAATAAGGGAGAAAGAAGGAAAAATAATTTTTTATTTATTTCAATATTTATCATTAGAATAACACTTATTTAAATAGTTATTATTTAAATGGTAGTATTTAGTTAACAACAGTATTAAGTAGATGGGGGAAAAAAGGAGGAAATATATGTATTTGAGCCCTAGGAAATGATCCTAATATTGTATGTGGTTTTAAAAGAGTTACAATAAAAAAGTTTAATAGTAAAATTGTAAGTGTCACTAATGACACTAGAGTATGTATTTCTCTCTTCAGGTCACTCTAATAGTCAACTATGAGCAAGATTTAAAAAGGCATTTAACAAATGAGTGTTAAATCAGAATATATATAGAATATGTCTTAAATATAAAGTGCTTATAAACTGAAATGTTACTATCAAAACTTACATGATCTACTGTTTTGTAAAACTGAAACAGTGATAATAATACCATATAAAGTTTATCACAAATAAAGATTAAAGAGAAGAAAAAACAAAACAACTGCCTGCTAGGTATTTCTGGACAGCAAACTACATATTAAAATAAAAACTGCGGTTATGTCCCTTAACCACACCGGGATTCAGGTACATAAGATATTACTATAGATTATACTGTTTATAAGACACACTTCTGAGAATTATATAAATGTGTGGGCCCATTAGCAAAAATGGCACTTTTTAGTTTTCCCTAAAATAACTATTTTGGACACAAATAGCTCTATCTTGTTTTATTTTATGTAACGAACCCCCTTCCCAGAAGAAAAAAAGAAAAACCCTAAAAAACCAAAAGTGAAACAAAAATTCCACATACAGAGTTAAAATAAAGACAATAACATATCAAGAAAGGACCTTCAAAATCCAAAGACCATGTATATTTCTGTACAAATTACTTTCTAAAGGTGCATAAGAATATTGAATATATCTCAACAGGGAGGAAATGTCTGATTATATCCATAAATATTCTTTTAATATTTATAAACTGAGATAACGTCCACATACACAGTTCAAATTATACATGTAAATCTTGCCATTGTCCCTTCCCCTGAATGCAGCTCAGCACAATATCCGACCCAGGCATGAGATTCCATGGTAGTGCTGCAGAACAAACATGAATGCTCTGGAAACATTAGCCCAGATTTTCCTAAATGAGTCTCTCCAGAAAATCATTTCACTGGGATAATTTTCATATTAGAGTACAAGATTGATATACTAACTTTTATGTAACTCAAATACTGGAAATCAGGGTTAAATTCTATAGGCTACACACACACACACACACACGGATGGACAGAAACACAGGTGTTACACCTATAAAAGCAATGCTTCCCCAAATAACTATGTTAGAGCTCGAAGTCATAGATCTAAATATGAAACAGCCCCTGAAAATACCAGTTGTTTTGTTGTTGTTGTTGTTTTTATTAACAGGGAGCTTGCACTCATGACCCTAAGATCCAGTCATCACATGCTCTACCAACTAAGCCAACCAGGCGCCCCTACTCATTTTTTACTCTAAATTTTAAAGTTACTAATTTTAAAACAGCTATTATTGAACATTATAAACTAATTAAATTTTGTTCTCATTCAGAAACAGTTCCACAATTACAGATGTGCTCAATGCACACTCCACCACCCTGCTACCATAGGATCAAGTATTTATTCTGTTCATGAAATGACTGTTTTGGGCTATATAGGCCAACAAGAAGGCTGCTATCATTCTGATGGCACTGTCCTGTGACAGTTTCTAATCATACTGGTAGGGTAATCCTCACTCACTCTAGTCCAAACTGCCTCTATTAATCAATCTTTAATTACATTACTCTCACATCCAAATGATAACCCGTACATCCTTTTTGAGTTAAGTATGTTCTCTGTGTTTGAATAATTAGAAATATTTTTCAAAGTATAGTTTTATGTTTCACAGGGGCCCAACTCACATGTAGTTAACTACTATAACCTACTATATATATAACCTATTATATATCTAGGTTAACTAGATAAAAAAAAGCTATTAGTACTCAATACAAGGACAGCTCAGGCAGGAAAAACCAAATTGTAGACCAAACTTATAATTACACAATCAACCCTGTAGATAGTTTATCTTGAATGGAAAAGAAAAAAACAACAAAACACAAAAAACAACTACAACACTGAATAAAAAATATAAAGTTGGCTCTTCCTTAAGTAATTCAAACATGAGACAATCCAATCTACAAAGTGCTCTGCCATATAATTCAACAAAGCATTCTAGTTATATCAGTGCATTTAAAAGGCTTTATGTATATTTTTCAGTGTCTCTCTTAACTCTATTATTTATATATATATAATATAAGTATATATGAATTTATTTTTAAAGCCAAGTTTCTAAGCATTCAGTGACACATCTCTTAAGATACACTGAAAATTAAGTATATCATTAATATTTTCAGTACCTGACATTTATCATACAGAGAAACACTATTATACAGAACAATTGGATATAGCAGAAACACGTTATAGTTCATCCTTTTAATGATGAGGGTTATCAATGACTAATATACTAAGAATGAACCCAACTGCAGGAAAACTGAAGCAAAGGCACGCAGAGACCATATGTTCAAGCTTGTCATCACCATCACTGTTAAGGCTGAGAATGTTTTATGTACTGTACAGGACCCAAAA
Organism: Mustela putorius furo; assembly: GCF_011764305.1. NCBI lineage: Eukaryota > Metazoa > Chordata > Mammalia > Carnivora > Mustelidae > Mustela > Mustela putorius. Next base: position 6,205,936 of record NW_025421531.1, on the reverse strand, counting down.
TGTATATAGGCACACCCACGAGAACAAAACAGAATTCCTGGTTTTCAGGACTTTGTGGTAAACATAAGTGCCCTTTCTTGATCCATTTCCAAATGAAGGGAAGAACTATGGAAGTCACCTTTCATGACAAGTTAAATAATTAACAATAATAGCTGCTTATCTTTAATATACCTTGCACTGCTAGAAGCTGCTCCTCTGTGGTCCAACGGGCATTAATTTTCTGATTTGACTACAAAATTAAAGAGAAGTTTCCTAATGAGGATATGAAGACAGACATTTTTCCAAAGTGCTTATTTTTGTTTAACTTTTCACCAAATCATAACTTTTCACCAAGACATGAGATTACTAAAACTCTGATTTACAAAGATCCTGTTTTTAATAAGGATTAAAAAGTATGCTCTGAGTTACCTTTTACCCACACAAAAAAGATAATGAAAGGGAAATGAACCAGTTTGGGAGAATGAAAAACATTCACATTTATACTCAGATCAGAAGCATTAAAACTGAGGAAATCTATTAGTCATCCATTTTCCAACTACAATGTTCCTATCACACATGGCAAGTGTTAAATTTAGCCGAGTTTTAAACATTCAAGAGACTTTATCTTCTTTAGAGAGAGCTGTGACTTGCTCTTAAATTTCTTCTCTTCACATTTTCATTAATCCTAACCTTACTGCACCAAAACCAGTGTTATAAATTAATACAGAGCTGTAGCTCAGTCCTAATTCCTAAAATATTTCCCTAAATTTCTGAAGGAGAAAGTGACCCACTATAAGAATAGATTTTTCTCCCTAAGGTCTCCCCACATTTCTCCCAATATTTTTGTTTAAAAAAATCCCACGTTTAAGACTTTCACTATGGTACAACTACAATAGTAAACACCAAATCAAATGTCATTAGTGTATACCCGCTGATTAGTGCAAGGACCACTGGCAGTAGAGGGAGGGACAGAAGTATAACAGCCTACAGAGGTTTACAGAACAAAGTGCCCAGATAAATTTGCCTGGTGTAATACACAGATAGGCTGGGCAAAACAGAAAGAAAGACTTCCTCTGAGAACAAGTGTAGGTTTTATCTCACTTACAGTCTTAGCAATAAGTTTCTAGAGTACATAGAGGTTCTAGGAACATCTACTTTATCACGAGGGGGAAGAGGTATAAAAAGTAAGTATTCAAAAGAAAGAATAAAACAAAAATTCAAAATTAGAAAAAAATTATTAGAGAAGAAAGGAAAAAGTTTTTAAAAAAACTGGATAAATGAGGAAAGCACCTAAAGCAGAAAGCACCGAATACCAGATGATGAGATTAAGAAGAGAGCAAGGCAAGGCCAGGCAGACAGTGGATAAAACTCAACTTGAGAATATCAGCGATGAAGCAAAATGCAAACATTAAAAAGGTAAAGAAAAAGAGGGAGCTATAGGCTAAGAAGCACTTAGGGGCGCCTGGGTGGCGCCTGCCTTCGGCTCGGGTTGTGCTCTTGGGGTCCTGGGATCAAGCCCCACATCAGGCTCTCAGCTCAGCAGGGAGTCTGCTTCCCCTTCTCTCTGCCTGCCTCTCTGCCTACTTGTGATCTCTATCAAACAAATAAAATCTTTTTTAAAAATTTAAAAAAAATAAAAGTAACATGCACTATGAAAACTTACTTCGGCTTATAAGCAAATTAAGAGACAGGGTAGACGCAAATAGCTATTAATAAAATTAAAAGTTCAGAGTTTACTGCAGATTCAAAGATGAGAGGGAAAAGTTACAATGACTAGACCAGGGAAGAGGGCCAGCTGGAAGGGATAGACACAGAGGTGGGTTAAAGAACATGATAAGTTTCTGAAATGCAAAGATCAGGAGAAGACCCACCACGTATGGGCAACAACAGGATCAACAATTAGGAAGAAGTGATAAATAACGTCTGGAAAGTTGGTGATAGTTTAGTTAAGTATGTAAGGACCACTTTTGGAAGTGGTCCTTACATATCAAGGTCAATGAGTTCACACTAAATTTAATAAGCAATAGATTTTTGGGGGGAGGGAACAGAGGGAGAAGAGTAGGATTCTGATCAGAATAAGACTTTAAGCCTGGAGAGCTGGCAGAAGAGTGGTGCTGTTAAGGACCTAAGACGTTATGAAATGCTGATTGGGGAGGTGCAGGAAGGCAAGACTGAGGTGATGATGGTATCCTGGGATTCACGGACAATGAGGTCATTCAGGTGGAGCTCAGGATCCAATTGAGGCTAAAATAGATTCATCTACGCAAACACAGCTTTTGAGGGTTTGGAAATGTTTATGAGGGAAAACAATGGAGTCATATTTTACTTACATATAAAGTTCTAAAATCTGCCCATGAATTTAAAAAAAATTCTTTTAAATCCAAATTATTAGTGCAATGTTCTTACAAAGGTGGTCATGGACACAGGCACACGATTGCTTAGTAGGTCCACACGGCCAGATATCTCTCCAGCACTGAAATGGACCAAGTCTTTCAGTTAATCCCAGATGAAGCTTTGGTTGACATTTAAGGTAGTACTGAATGAAAAACAAATACATATTTAAATACTAGAATTTCAAGTCAAGGAGACTGCTCGTACAGGAGACCTGTGGAAGCTAAAGCCTTCTAAAGAAATAGTGGATTCACAGTTCTGGCCTCTATCAGCTTACTCTGCAAGGAAACATTTGATAAATGGGAGTTGAGGCAGGATTGTCAGCTCTACTCTACTTGCTATTACTAAATATAACTCCGTTTTACCTGGCTTAATATCTGCGGTTGCATTTGTGCCATTTAAATGTACATATGATACAATTTTAGTAAAGTGAAGTGATGAGCTTGTATGTTTCCAAAGAGAAGTTAATTTTGAGGATAAAAGCTTGGAGAATGCTTCCATTTACATATAGAAGGGAAAAGTACAGCTGAAAAGGGAACATAATAGTTACAAAAGACATCCCCTCTCAAAAGTTAAAGGTACAAAGAGGTTGTTATCTATGTCAAGGCTGAGAAAAAGGCAAGAAAAACGAGTTAGAGCTGTGGAATTTGATCATTAGCAGCACTGTTAGCCTTTAAGCAGCAGCCTCGGTGGAAAAATGCAGGGAGCAGGGTTGAAACTGCAAACTCTAATTCATTAGAGTCCGTATGACAAAATAGAAGCAGTGGAAGAAAGGGAAGACTGAAGGTGAAATGGGGTCAAAATTTTTTAAATACGTAAGATTCCTTCAAGTTACTGATTTTTCTATTCTCTTTTAAACCCAAGAAACTTTGGTAGAGATTTGTCTAACTTACAGGAAGGACAGCTAGGATGTATCTCGGAATTTAGAATTGTGTAGTTGTTATGGTTAGTAGGTAGTATGACGGAGAACATTTTTCTACAGCAAACCCCAGATGGAAATACTGTTCTTTTGATCATACTGTTTCTTTTTATCATAATGAAATACTAATCTAAACTAAAAGGATCCAATATATAACAGTTATAAAACTAATAATATAAAAGGCTCCAAAGAGCCTTTTAGAACAATCGATGACATCCCTCGTGAATTCGGCATCTTTACTGCATCCTTTCCCTACTAAATTAGTCCTCTCATCTTTCCCATTTTTGTCAGTAGTCGATTCACACTATCTTTGAGTTGAAAGAATTAGAAAAGGACACCAAGTTAAACCTTCCATCCAACATCCTTAATGAAAGGATGTCACCTACCCATGCATGAAAACATCAAAAGATGAGGAAATTTCTAGCTCCCAAAAGCACTCCTTTTTTAGTTTCTTCCTTCCTGGTTTCGTTCATCTCCTTGTCCCTGGTCTCCTTCCTACCTCCAACCCAAACAAATCAAAGCATAACCCCACAGGCCACCACTCCCCACAACACTCTTACATACTTTCAAATAGATATATTATGTTCTATTTTGCAATGTTCTTTGGATTTATCACTAACTGTCCACTCCTACAACTATCACCTGACTGTACCCAAAATGCCTTTTACCATTTACTTTATCACTCACACGCTTAGTATTTTAGCAGCTGTAAAGTTTCCAACTTAGCCTGTATAATACTGCCAGGATAACCTTCCTAATATTAAAAATTCCCATTATATCCTTCCTGTATGGAAGAAACTACAGGGTCTTCACATTTGAACTAATTTAAAAGGAAAACTTCTCTTCCTAGCTCTCAGACTTTCACACTTTAGCCTTGCCCACTGATTTCTATCATAAAGAAGTCCCTGTTGAACTCAATCCTGTTAACATCTCTCATTTACCACATTCACTCCTCCTCAGCGTCCAACTTTGCCTTCCGAAGTAGACAATACTCTTCATGAAAGAAAACTGTTTTACACCTCCTTTAAACTCTCAGTGGTAATCAGCACCACAATGCGCACATAAGTGCTCAGGGAATGCCCCTTTACTGATTTTCTCCTTCACAGGATTTATATGTATTTTGAATATACTGTTCAATACCAAACCACTGTTCATTATTTCCTTTCTTGCCTTTTTGCATGTGCAAAACTCCTACTCATCCTTCAAACCTCAGCTGAAACATCCCCCATTAGGGAAGTCTTCCCTGATTATCCTAACAAGAATGAGTAATTACCACTTGTTTTCCTGTAGCTTTTTACTTATAAATCTATCACACAACTTTAATCAGTTTGTCTTATACTATCTAGAGAGTTCTTTTTTTAAGGCAGATGGAAAAATCTACCCAAATATCCCATAGTGCCTAAAACAGTGCCTTACATGAAATAAGAGAACAATACTTATGGGAGTGAATAAACTTTCTTCACCAATTTTTTTCCTAAGTGAAAAGAACAAATACAGCCAAAAGAGAAGTAAAGCATCTTAGTACCTGTTTACTTTCAGTTGAGTTACATCACTTAGTAGCCTACTGTTCTAATGGTTAATGAAATTTCTTTTATTACATATGAGGCAGAAATTCTATCTAACCTAAAGAAAAGGTGATCATGACATGATTTTTCAACGTCTTTACTAAGACTGTTAATTTCGTATTTTGAAATAGATCTATTCAGGATATTTTCCCCTGCAAAGCAACAGATAAGACATGATAAATATAAATATATCCTGTTTCCTAGATAATAAACCTATATATATTTTTCAAGTCATAGGAGTTCAATAAATCATCCTCAAACTAATATTCAAACTTCAGTGTATGGATGGTAGAGTGTTAAGATTCTGGTTGTTTCATTTGGATCATTATTTTTAGAAAAACTCAAAAGATGTCATATATGTCTGATAACTCTAACCCCAAACCGCATTTAAATGTGAGAAATAATACACAATTTTGCTATTAAATGAAAACTTACAAAAGTAAGAGTGAGCAGGAAATGAATCTTGGACTCCACCTGGATTCTAGGACTGTGAAATATAGTCAAAATTTCACTATTTACTAGATTTGATGTTGATCAAGCCAGTTAACCTCTCTGAGGCCCAGAGGGATTTGTCATGTAAAATAGTATTTGCTTCATCTACTTCTTGGAATTTATGTGAGCATCAAATTAGATACCACACAGTTATGCTATTGCACTTTCATGTCTTACTTTTATGTCATATTAATGAGTGAAGCTATCCTTCCATTTTTTGGGAAAATTTGAGGTTAGAATCATTGTTTCCTTGAAAATTTGGTAGACTTTCTCGGTAAAACTGTCTGGGCCTAGTATTTTCTTATGAAAAAAATGTTAACTGTTCCTTCATTTTATTTAATGACTATAAATTTATCAGGCTTTCCTTCTTAAGACAATTTTGGGAAGATATATTTTCCTACAAATTTCTAAGCTTTGTTTAAATTTTTCAATTTATTGACATAAAGTTCTTCATGGTAGTCCCCTATTTTTAATCTCTAATATAATTTTCTAATTTAATTTTTTAAGTTACAAAATTACAGGCATTTAAAGCTCTTGGATTTTATGCATCTTAATGCATAGATATGAAATTTAAATAATTTTAATATAAAATTTAAAATAATTTTTGTTACAATAATATAAAGTAGTATTCTTTGTATTACTATCGTTCAATAAATAAAAATGTCACTTGAATGTTTGTCGGTTTACTTGTGGGTTTGGAATGAGATGGTATGTTAGTCTATGTATATTTCATTCTTTCTCATTATCTAACCTTTATGAAAGAAACCATTCAAAACAAAACAAAAAAAACCCCAAGAACAACTTTATTCCTGAGGATTCTTCCTTTCTGAAAGATTCTAATGAGCGAGACGACATCTGGTGCATTCGTTCCGAAGCCCTGCCCGCAACCTTGCTGCCCTCCCCTCAAGCCCCTCGTGCATATTTCATTCGTAGATATTTCAGGCAACTTGGGATTGGGGGGACAAACCATTAGGACCAAATAAGGATGATTTGATTATTAAATACATAAAAAAGGCAAGTCCAGGATATGAAGCACAGCATACAAATCTTTAAAAAAAGAAACAAGAGAAAAGATTTACAATAGGAGCTTCTGTGAAAAGACTTGATTGGAATTACAGGCATTTAAGTACGCCTATAATTATCGCAAATATCAGATATATATTAGGTTTCAGAGGAAACAGAGGGAAGAATTGAGAAAATGGTTAATCTATATCTCGTTCTTAGATTTCAAATTTTCAGGGACAGGAGTACAAAAATGTTAATTAAGTCCACATACTAAAATCCTCATTAGAAATGAGTCAAAAGACAAATACCTTAAAATAAAAAAATTGTTAAAATTGCTCAACCGAACTCTTTTTCTTATGTTCTTTTTCTTTCTGTGTTACAAATTCACATAGCTAGGAAAAGGCTTTGAGCAAACACTGCTGCAGACCCAGAAACATACTGGTTTGCTCATTAATGACCTTCCGTGTTCATGTGCACTGGGCCTATCTGTATAGCTGTTTTTCCCTACTTACTTTGCTTGATATGTATTGCTAACAGCAGGAAAGAAATGACTTCACTTAAATCATTATTCAAGTCTCAAAAGACTATCTAAATAACAATATAGAGACATGACAAATTACCCATGCTATGGTATCTTCAAAGTATTAACAACACATGGGACCAAAATAGTAAATACTGGATATAACTCAAAGAATAAGGTTTCACCATACTTAGTCACATACTCTTCAATAACATACCTCAGGAGGTTTGAATTCTTCAATTCCACCTTCCATTTTCTGTTTAAGTGCACTGTTTACTTGTTTAGCATTCTGAACCTTCAAAAAAATAACCCAAAATATGAATCAGATCGCATTCTTAGGTAAACATATGAGTACTCAGTAAGTGAAAAGGATATATACCAAATCCATCTTAAATTTTATTTCAGGAGGACGGACAATTACATTTTACCACACTTGGGCCACACAACTAATACCCACATCAAGAAACTATATATATATTAACTAATTATATTAACTAATAGATCTCTAGTAGGCCAATAAACAGTCTACAAATTATAGTATCTGAGTATTTTTTAACAATGTCTGTTATAAGACAAATGGTATACAGAGGAATTAAATTCCATCAATATTGCTCATTACTATAATGTTTTAATAAAAATAACAATTATCCCAATAAGAATAATAATGATGCGAGTGGATAGTATTAGGTGTTTATTAGGTTAAGCATCATTGTTGGTACCTCACATGTAATAAATCACTTAATTCTCACTACTACTTTGTTAAGTAAGTATAATCAGTTCTGCTATAACCTGACATAGGCCTTCTCAAAAATCACCCCACTAGGCAAAATTGCACAATAAAAATCACAGGACTTATGGGGAAACAGAGCCTGGGACCCAACACTGAGAAACTTCATCAGTGACAAATAAAAAAAAAGACAGGAACCTCATAAAAATGATAGCAGATTTATGCATTCTAAATAATAAAGAAATTTACAAAGGCTACAATAAAGATGGCACTTTACCTTGGAAAAGACCTCAGGTTACTTATAGAAGTGTCAAATAATTGCACCATGTGAGTTACTGGGAAATGGTAGGAGAAGGGTTATTCAAAAATCAAATGAAAAATTTTAACGCCAGCTATAGAGGTGTATGGTTCATAACATATAGTGAATTGAGAGAACTGGTACACATCTGAAGTATTTGGATATATACTCAGCTAGATCAGTTTTCCACTGATAAAAATAAAATATAAGCAAATGCAAAATTCACATTATACTCAAACTGTTCCCTAGTATATTAATTGTGTTGGAACAAATTCATGTTTTCAAAATAAGCATTATAGCAGAACTGACTCTACTTTTACAGTACCCACTCTACAGATGAGGAAGGCAGGGCACAGAGAAGTCCAGAAATGTTCCCTATGCAACAGACAGATGCAGCAGAACCTGAATGTGAACCATGCCAAGTTTTTAACTATCATTCTACTAGCAATATTATTCATCTTTACCTAGAATATTAAGGATTAAGATTTTTGTTTCTTCATTTGTTTACATGTTTTTCTTGGCTTGTTTTTTTCCCCACTTCCAGTATGAACAATCAAATATTTATAAAGTGACTTGTGAATTTTTTTTCTCAGAGATTTTAACACAGCTAAAATGTAAAAATCTAGGTTAATTCAAATGTAGTTAGTTGGCCCATCATGTTATACACACAAAGATAAAAGGTAAAAACATAAATTCCTTAAGGATTTCACAGATCAGTGGGGAGATAAATAAATATAAAAGTATAAATATAAATATACGTATTATATAAAAATATAGAAATATAAAAATGTAAAGAAAGCTCAAACACCTAATGTAGACTTGGAGGAAGAGAGAAAAGAGAGCAAATATTTTGTATTCATGTCAACAAACGTGGGTAATAGGGAAAAGAGGGTTAAGTTCTCCCAAGGAGATGACACCCAAATTTAGTTTCAAAGGATTACAAAGAATTAAGCAAGCAGGCAAGGTTTGGCTGGAATGCCTTTCAGGCAGAACAGCATGTAGGAAGAGTTATGCTGGGACAAAACAGGCAATCTGAATTCTGCCTAAAGACTGAAGAAAAGATTTTATTTGTTTGTTTGCTTATTTATTTATTTGAGAGAGCATGTGCACGCATGCGAGGAAGAGTTGAGGGAGAGGGACAAGCAGATACAGTGCTGAGCATGGAGCTCATGTTGGCCTCAATCTCACAACCCTGAGATCATGAACGGAAACACTTAACAGCTTCAAGACTACTTGAAATCTTTTTAAAGATCTTACAGGCAGGGACGCCTGGGTGGCTCAGTTGGTTAAGCAGCTGCCTTCGGCTCAGGTCATGATCCCAGCATCCTGGGATCGAGTCCCACATCGGGCTCCTTGCTCGGCAGGGAGCCTGCTTCTCCCTCTGCCTCTGCCTGCCATTCTGTCTGCCTGTGTTTGCTCTCTCTCCTTCTCTCTCTCTGACAAATAAATAAAATAAAATAAAATAAAATAAAAGGTATTACAGGCAAAGTGTTTTATACGTTCTCTAAAAAGAAAGAGTGCTATGGTTTGGAAGACAGGAATTGTGCACATGTTCATTGTTCAACTAAAGGCCAAGCATTTAGTCAAACACCTACTATATACATTAGAGAGCCTGGTGTCATAAAAGCCAACGAAAAGGAATTCCAAGAAGGAAGAAGGGGTAGTCAGTGTCAGATATTAATGAGCAGTGACAGATTCAAGAAAAATAAGAACTAAGAAGAGGGCACAAAACCTGGCAATTTGTTAATAAATAAACTTAAGATAGCCTTTCCCAGTGGTAGAACTGGGATGGTGTATGGGGCAGAAATTACACCGGAAGGGTCAGAGAATATGTGATGGGAAGAAAGCAGAGGGAAGCTAAGATGGTAGGTATTTCTTCAAGAAGTTTGTTGGATAAGAAAAGAGAAATATAAGAGCTGTTTGGGTGAATAACCAGGGTCAAGAGATAGAGAAATAGGAATGTTTGGGATAGAGAAAAACTATCTTGATCCCATACTAGACTGTTGCAGGATTCTTACATTTTATATAAAGCAGTATAATATTAACTCTAAGGATAACATTGTAATACCTAAACAAGGATGATATGGTAGGCTGAAGATGCATTCTGTAATCCCTACAGCAACTACTAAAATAAAAAATGCAAAGGGATACAGTTGAAAACATAAATAAGATGATGTTATACCTCTCTCTAAAATCCTTCAGTGGTTTCTTAACTCACAATGAATTTTAAATTTAATAAGACCTTTTGATCAATTCCTATCTATCTCTGCTGTAACCTGCTAAAGGCAAGTAGAAATTAATGAAGAGCTTCAAAATGAATGATTTTGATCATACCAGTATTTTAAGAAGATAACACAGACAACAATGTGTAGCATGGAGCTATAGCAACAGTGAACAGCAAGGGAAAAGCCACAAGACAGTTATTGTCAGGGAAGAGGGTATAAACACCTGAACAAAGGTAGTAGGGATGGGATTAAAAATAAGGAGACTAATTTAAATAAAATTTCTCAGGTAAACTTACATAACTAGTTTACTACTTGGATTTGTGTGTTGGGGGATGTGACAATAAGGGATGAATCAACGCGGATTCTCATGTTTCAACAGACAGGGAACAAAGAAAAACAATCTTTTAGGGGTAAGATGAGATGCCTAGGCAGGTAGCTAGAGATACAGCAATACAGAACTTGGGAGAAAAGTCACAGCCTGAGAAGTAGATTCAGAAGTCACTGGCATATAGTGTAAGACTGCTTGATACAGACCAAGAAAGCACAGACTTAGAGGAGTTACTAGGTCTAAGGGATAGGGAAAACAACAGAAAGCTATCTGTTTCTGAAAATGAGAGGGGAAAAAATGAGTAAAAAGGCCAGTGACCAAAGAGCAACCATTAGCTGAGTACTTACTATGTGCTATGCACTGTCGTAAGCACTTTTCATATATTACCTGTTTAATTTCTCCCAAGCATCATATTATCTACATTTCAAGATGAGGAAGCGGAGTTAAGAAGAATTAACCAGACACTAAAAAGAAATTTAAAAAATAAATAAAAATTAAAAAAAAAAATAGAAGAAGAAGAAGAGTTATCCAGCTCCCCCAAGGAACTAGACAATGTAGCTAAGGTTAAAATTTACATTCACTGACCCTAGATCTTGACTCTTAACCATGATTAACCTGATTATGATGATGATATATTTATAATACCATGGCAGCTACTACTGGTGACAATGAGGAGGATGAAGAGAGCAGCCATTATTCACTGAGTATTCAAAATGTGCCAGACCCAGCTCAAAAATCTGCCAATAACATCTCAACCAACTCCTACCAACCTGCAAGAGAAGTAGGAGTATTTTATCCTTAATTTCATAGATATAAAACTGAAGCTCAGAGAAATTCTATTATTTCCCAATATCACAGAGCTAACCAGTAACGATGCTGGGATTCCAATTTAGAAAAGACAGAGGCATCTTTGAATTTGGAAATAAAGTAAATTTTAAAGAGTGGAGCTTATGTAAGTGGGTAGCTGAGAAAATCCGTAGAAAACTTAGTTTACTGAAATGGATGAACAGAATAGACAGAATTATTAAAAAGGTGATTTTTATAGACTACCTGACGCTTTAAAGAGATCAGCTCCATGTCCAGTTGCCGCAGGATGGTGTTGGCTGCATTGGGACTACAGGAAACAGCTACCACATCTTCCTGGGTTAAATACATGCCCTTAGGGGGACGGCATTTAGATCGCTGAGAATGATGGCGGTGTTGTAAACTCTGATACTCTCTTCTTCCAAGTCCAATCTTGCTGGTTTGGACAGGTTGCTCAGTATTACCCTAGAAGAATAAAGACAGGTAATAGGTCATTATGTATAAACCAAAGAAAGTCTATTACTGGAAGTATCTGCTACACTAAGTACACCTATAAAATACTTCTAACCAATTACATTATGTAGATGTACACACACACACAGAAACACACACAGCACTCACCAACTGGGGGATAGACAACATAATGTATCCTTGATATATCCACTCAATAAAATGTTTGGTTTCTAGCCCAGAGGACTACAAACAAATGAAAAAATTAGATTCTAAACTATTCTTGTTTGCTTCAAGATAGAATATATTTTCCCTCAGCAATAAAGGGCTTATAAAACAGAAAAGCTGTTAACTTATGAAGCGCAGAGTTTTTTCGGAAAATCTAAAAGGGGCCAATTAGAATTAGGACAAGTGGCAGATAACACTTCATTCTCACTTCAGAGTTGTTGAAAGAGACTATGCCTCTGAAGATTAAAAAGGACACAGAATGATCTTAATCTTGACATTTCTAAACTCCAAATCTATTTATCTGTGAATAAAATAGAATGTGAACTTGTATTTTGAAAGAAGTTAGGACAGTTAGAATAATAAGGACCATGAACTCTTAAGTAGGATTTCATTATTACTTGTAATATTCTTAAACTGTGATATAAAAATACGATGTTTTTCTGCTTCAGAGACAGGAATCCACTTGAAACAGTGCCCATTAGGTTGAAGGCCAACCTAATTTCAACGGATGAGATTACTGTTCCAATAATTTAGAAAAGGAACTCTAAGTCATAAAAACAACTGTATAATGAAACATAATCCACCTCACTGCTTAACAACTAACTCAAAGCAACACATGGCAAATTTGATGTTCAAGGAAATTCCTCCCAGTGTAGTACTTCTAAAATTGCTGGACCAAGTATTTTTTTTTTTAAATATCTTTAAAAATTTAATTCTGAGGTGGCAGGGAAGTGAGAAAATTCCTCAGAGACCAGAAATAATGAGAAAACCACAAACTAAGGGTGTAAGTGAGTATAAAGGAGCTGGCATATACCAAGGCACAGGCTTCAATGGACAATAGGTTTAAGTCACAGGAGAAAGACAGACCCCTGCCAGGGAAACCCATCATTGTGTGAAGTAGGAAAAAAAAAAAAAAAAAAAAAAAAAAACCACTCCTGTCTTGTTGAGGAAGAGAATGATCAAAGAAAAACATGCCTACCTCATCCTTAGCTGAATGAAAAGTAAAGATACCCAAAAAGTCGTCCCTGAGAATCCCTAATCACAGGCCTACACTAAAGCTGGTTTGGGGACTAAGTTTATATGAATTGTCTGGCCTGAAAAATCCCAAATCAGAAATTTAAAGTATGTCAGGTTAGTAAGATCTTCAGACACTTAGCAAAAGCAAATGCAAAGTGTCTCTAGCAGAATCCATTTTAAACCCTGTCTCAAAAATTTCCAAGTATGTTCCAAAGAAAATGATTTCCCAACCACAAACTGCTAAACAAGCCCCATGAGTGAGAGATGGCAGAAGCAAACTATAGGATTAGCTCTGCAGTGACTGCAGATATTAGAGTTACTGGATAAAGGTACTACAATAAATGTGTTACACGTGCATAAAGAGATAAATTGAATATATGGAATATTCTTTTAGTAGTCTATCAAAACTGGCTAAGCATATATGCAAAAGAACTGAACATAACATCTAGAAATTTAAAAAATATTATAAGTAAGATTAGAAACTCAGTGGATGGATTACTTAGCAGATTAGACAGAACTGAAAAGAACAATAGTGACTTAGAATGTACATATGGTAAAAATTACCACAACGCAGGGCAAAAATATGGAAAGACAAAAACGATGGAAAATGAGTGGTTAAGAGACACGTGAAACTTCATTCGATTTCTAAAAGGATTCCCAAAAGAAAGAATAGAGAATGAGGAAGACAATATTCAAAGAGGCAACAAATGAGGATTTTACAGAACTTAAGACATAGGACTCAAGAATTATGATGAATCCAAAACAAATTTACAAAAACAGAACAAAACAAAACAAAAAACCCAGTCAGATATTTTAAGGTGAAACACCACTAAAGACAAAGAAGAGACCATAAAAGCAGAGAAAGAGAAAAACACAAATTACCTCCAAAGGAATGATAATTAGACTGGCAGCAGACTTTTCTGCAGGAATGACCAATGTCAGAAGTAGTAGAATATTATCTTCAAATGAAATAGACACCAAAACTATTTATAAGTAACAGACTCTCACTAAATTAACCTGTATAAGATATATTTCAGGAAAAGGGAAATGATTTTTGAAGAAAGGTCTAATATTCAAGAAAGAATAATGAGTAAATTTTAAACATGTATGTAAATACAAATAAATACTGACCCTATATTTGAGAAATTTTAAAATATAAGGTGTAACTAAACTAGGATAAAAATTGCATACATCAGGAGGGCAGTGACTGAAGTCAAAGCCTTTTAAGGGCCAATATTAATCATGAAGTCATTAAAAATATATATATATATTAGACTTTAAGATAAATACAAAGGAAAAATTTCCAGGGTATACAATAAGAATAGAAATATATTTCTGTAACAACCCAAACTAGCAGAGAATAAAAAAGTAGAACCGGAGATGATTGAGTCTTAATGCAAGGGAAAAAAAAAAAAAAAAAAAAGAGCAAGCCATGAAGGAGGGGAAAACTAGAAAAGGCAAGTCAAATAAAAGGTAAAAATGAGAAAGAACAAAAATATACACGGATACACAGGGACTAGACTCTCCAGATCGATTATAAAATCCTACCAGTATTTTCCTCAGAAAGGGACAGACTTAAATTGGGAGGACATAGAAATATTGAAAGAAAGAAAATAATTAAGATAAACCAGGCAAATAATAAATCAAAGAAAGATGGCAGAGTTATATCAGACAGAAGATATTACAAAATACATAAAAATTTTTGAAACCTGGGTTTGAAATGGATTCTTCTAGAGACACATACTGATAAAAAGTTCAATTCAGTAGCAAAATAAAACAACTCTGGACTTCTATTCTATGCATCTAATAACAACAGCTTTGAAATATAAAGAGTGTCACCTCTCAATTAATGATCAGATAAGCAGGTAACAAAAACCACATCAGGAAGGCAAGAGAACACAGGTTTCAAGAACAGAACTGACTAGACACAATTAATAGACACAGAATCCTGTACCTAAAAGAGTATTATTTTCTTCTCAAACACACATGGAAAAACGTTTGTGAAAATTTTGTATTCTAGACTTGAGGTTTCAAAATATGCCATCAAAATCCTCAACATTCCAGCCATTGAGGAGTGGGATCTATATTTCTTCCCCTTGATTCTGGATCAACTTCAGTAACTCACAGTAACCCACAGAATGCAACAGAAGTGATGTTGAATAACTTCCAAGGCTAGGCCAGCAGAGGCTGGGTAGTTTCCACTTAGTGCTTTTGGAATAAATGCTTTGGAGAAAACCAACCCATGGTAAGAAGCCAGATTAATCACAGACCACCAGGTTAGAGAGGAATGCCAGATGGCAGCTAGCATATTAACTACCAGTCATGTAAGTGCGTTGAAAACATTCAATTATATTCTAGTTGATACTGAAACATAAAAACCATTCTAAAATTAGGAATAAGGTAAAAATATTTGTTATCCTAACTTCTTTTCAACATTATAAAGGTGAATCTAGTTCAGTAAGGGAAGAAATAAAAGGCATGTAAGAATTAAAAAGAAATAAAACTATTATTTTCAGAAAACATAAATCTCTTCATAGGAAATGCAACCTACAAATAAATTACACAAAGGTTTCTTTTCTCCCTGTATGTCAATAGAGTATTTATTAGGGCTTTTCTAGGAATGCATAAGCTTTAAGAGCAAAGGTCCAAGAATAGCCAACTCCTTACTCCTTAAAAAACACCACCAAGCAGTGGGACTTATACCCTAACAGCCATCAAGACTTACCATAAAGCTACAGCAATTAAGATCTTGTAGGACTGACAAGAGGAGCAGAATAGATAGTCATGCATATATAAAAACCTCATATATGATAAAGCTGCAGACCAGCTGAAAGAGAGGAAACTCACTTCCGTATTAGGAAACACAAGTAAAAATGGATTTCTACCTCACATGAACCAACCTTAACTACTGACAGATCAAGCACTTAAATGGAAAAAAGCAAAACTTAAAAGCTTAAGTTTGAAAATACAAAGGAACACAAATTGAATCTGTACATGCTTCTGATGTAATAGCTGTTCATCAAAAGCTACAAACTGCTAAAAGCTATGCAACACATTTAACTAACAGATCAGTAGCCAGAATGCAGAAGGAACTCAATAAGAAGATGAACTTTCATACATTCTGTCTTTAAGAAAAAGACAAAAACAACCCCAGAGGAAAGGAGGTAAATAATAAGCAAACAAACAAAAATAGGATTTTTCTTTAAAAAGACACAATAATAGACAATAACAGATTGTCTATTATAACAGATAGAAAAATATTATAACAGATAGAAAAATATTCAGCCTCATTAGTAATCTGATGAAATTGAGAACACAATGATACCATTTCATACTACTAGATTTATAACATTTTAAAAGTCTGAATATATCAAGTATTGGCAAGGAAGTGGATTATAAGTACAATGTGGGGGATGGGGACACTGACCTTCCCTGCAATCAAAACTCTGTATAACCTGTGACTCTTCAAAAACTTAATCACTAATAGCCTACTATTGACCAGAAGGCTTACTGACAACACAATGGATCAACACATCTTTTGTTATATATATTATACCATATTCTTAAAATAAACTTAGCTTGAAAAAGGAAAATGTTAAGAAAATCTTAAGGAAAGGAAATCGACAGTATTGTACATATTGAAAACGTTTGTATGAAAGCAGACACACGCAGTTCAAACCTGTGTTGTTCAAGGATCAACTTTACTAGGTAATGGCAAATATGAACACGGTTAATACCCTAGAGTATTCCATTCCAAACACTACAAGGGTAGTACTTACTCAATAAGTCACTGGTGGCACAATCCCTAATGTGCTGTGCATTTCAGGAGAGTTGGCATGGCTTTCCTACCATGCCACTATAATAATGAAAAACCCCTCCATAATTCTAAATGCCCCTCATGGGGGCAATACAAAACCTACTAAACCTGAGAAGCACTATTCCAAAGGAATTCTTATGTATGTGTATTCAGGATATATTCTCATCAGTATTGTGTATGATAATAATAAACTGGAAATGATGTCCCTTGATAAGAAACAAGTAAGTTGTGGCATACGCATACAATGGAACACTGTAGTATAGTGATGAAAATGAACTGCAAGAAGATGCTAGACAACAACAACAAAATGTGAGTAGCTGAAAAACATATATAATATGATTCCATTTATATAAAGTTTGAAATGGACAAAACTCAATTACGCTTGCTTAGAGATACACACGTGTGATAAAACTACAAAAAAAAGTAAATAATTGAAAGAGTTCAGGATAGGGTTCCCTTTTCAGGACAGAGGTTCTCTCTGGAGAGAAGGGAGAGGGGTACGATTAAGGAAACACACACACACAGGACTTCTGTTTCTTAAGCTCAGTGAGGAGATGCTACTTGTTTTATTCTTCTTTAAACTCTGCATACTCTATGATACTATATAGTTCACAATTTTTAGAAGTTTATTAAAATTCTACATAATGTGTCAATACCATGCAGAAGCAGGTGTGCAGATCTGTGTTAAAGGCAATAATATAGTATCACTCCTTCCTGTGTCCCTATGATCTGTGAAAGAACAGAGGAATGAATGAAGCTGCTGACAATACATTACTTGCCCTGGACCACAATCTGGAGGATTCCTGTTAGCATTTTTTTTTTCAAGATTTTATTCATTTCTTTGAGAGAATGAAAGCGAGAGCACAAGCAGCGGGGAAGGGCAAAGGGAGAAGCAGACTCCCCGCAGAACTGGCAGCCCGCCACCATGGGGGCTGGATTCCAGGACCCTGGGATCATGACCTGAGCCGAAGGCAGACACTTAACCTACTAAGCCACCCAGTCACCCTCCTTTTGACACTGTTTAACTTATACTTTCCTTATGCTAATAGTATGAGATCACAGTCAAATAAAAGGCCAAATGCATATAGATCATCTCGCATAGTTGGACAGAACAGTATTACACGTACATAAGTTCTCTGGATAACTCAAGTCCCTAATCTCTTACATTTGTACAGTAAGCAAAAAGCTTATAATGTGTATTCACATTCATCATAGTAAATCTGACAGAATGCTTACTATGTTTCAGGCTCTGCAGATAGGATTCTTGCTCTTCAAAGGCTTACCACAAAGGGATAGACAGGTGAAATAGAGAACCACAACGAGTATTTCAATAGATTTAAAGAAAAATAAGGAGGTGGTGTCAATTCAAGATAAAGCATAAGAGAGAGTTCATAAAGAAGTTCCATCGTAACACAGTTATGAGGAATTTCCTAGGCAGATTTGTGAATAAAGAGAATCCCAGAAAGAAAAGACCATCATAACCACAGGACAAAAACCAGGGAACTAAACGACTTTTCTAAAACACGGTTAGTAATCCGAAATATGTGGGGTGGGGTGGGAAATGCCTCACTAGAGAGCTTTGTGTTTTATCCTAACCCTATGGACAAAGCCAAGGGAGGGTTGCAAGCAGTAAATTCGGTTTTAGAAAGATTGCTTTGGCAACAGGGTTAAAGAATAGACTGGAACGGAGTGGTGTGGAGAATGTGGAGACCAGGATGGAAGACAGAAAATTCCAGTAATTCCGAGAAGAGATGTAAGGCAGTTGTATATAACAAAAAGGACAAAATTCACAGTTATTTGAGAGAAAAACTTAAAAACAACAATAAAACAAACAATTAAGAAAGTATAGAATAGTATAATATAAAATAATAACAAAGAAAAAAGTTATTAAGATTGAGACACAACACTTAAAAAGGTAGACAAAGGGCACCTGGGTGGCTCAGTCAGTTAAGTGTCTGCCTTCAGCTCAGGTCATGATTCTAGAGCCCTGGATTGAGCCCCAGATCCCACATAGTGTGAGGGGCAGAGGCAGAAGCAGACTCCCCACTGAACAGAGAGCCCTATTTTTTTTTTCTCTCTCTCTGAAATAAATAAATAAAATCTATTAAAAAATTTTTAAAAATTAAAGAGTAGGCAAGAATCACAGAAACGCCAATACTGTACTGTATTTTAACAACCAAAATTTAAATAAAATCTGAAAAATAAAATAGGCCACTGGGCGGGGGTGGGGGGGGAAGAATCACAGAATCGTGTTACAAAAGTCAAAGAAGAGATTTTCAGGAAAAGGGAGGGGTCAGTAACTTGAAATGATACAGAAAGCTCGAGCAGAATACAATGAATGTGGCAGTTAGGTTGACATCTCTCAGCTGTTTCAGTGAAGTGAAAAGACAGAAGCCTGACTGGCGCAAAGTCAAAAGTGAAGTAGTAGGAAGGAGCAGAGTTTTTTCTAGACTGGTAGATAGTTACACTTTTACACAGAAGATGTGAGCATAATTTGGGCTGCAATGAAATGGCTGAAAATACGGCATTAGAGAGGGATAACTGATGGGAAAAGTCCTAGTCCTGACACGAAGGGACAGATAGGATCAAACAAGAGAAGGGACCTTTGTTACTATGACAGAGAAGCGTTCAGGCAGACTTTATTCAGTAAATGTTCCTGAGTATCATTTCTATTAATAGATCTGTAAGGGGCACCTGGGTGGCTCAGTAGGTTAAAGCCTCTGTCTTCAGTTCAGGTCATGATCCCAGGGTCCTGGGATTGAGCCCCACATTGGGCTCCCTGCTCAGCAGGGAGCCTGCTTCCCCCCGACCCCCGCCTGCCTCTCTGCCTACTTGTGATCTGTCTGTCAAATAAAATCTTTAAAAAAAAATCTGTAAGATTTTTAAAAGTCTGATCGTATCAAATATTGGTAAGGAAGTGGACAAGGAGTACTATGTCAAGGGCTGCGAGATACAAGATGTACAATGTAACTCAGTCTCTGACTTCAAAAAGTGTATAGCCTAGTGGGCAAAATACAGTAATTTTAATGTACTAAGCATAAACATGCTCAGATGGAAAGGGTACTAAGTAGCACAGAGGTAAGGGAGAAGGGCTGGAATTTAAGGGACTTCCTGCTTGGTATTTTCTCTGTGAGATTATCAGGTTAAGTTTTTGCAGGAGAGTGGAGAGATGGTAGGTGATGTACAGAAAGGGATGCAAGTTCAGAATACCTGCTCAAATAATGAATAAAACAATAGTATCTTTTACTCAAGATTTATTATGTACTGGGTACTCTAAGGAGTGCTTCTGTATATATGACCTCTTTGATTCCCACACAATCCTAATATTTTCATTTTACCAAGGGAAAACAAGAAGTTAAACACTGAGAGACGTAAGGACTGCACAAAGATCTGAAGCCATTTTATCTAAGTAGCAACAATTTATGTGATTATGCCATTTTCTCCTACTGTGCCTCTCAGACCAAGAAAAGCAACAGACCCAGCATTGTGGGTTCATAGGGTTAGGGAAGGTATAGCAGAGCATAGGGAAATGGGGACTTAATACTAGGGATATAAGAGAGATACGGGGAATACAGCAATTTTAAGTAGTTGCTCACTAGGTCTATGGCTCAGAGAAACAAGGCAGACTTGGGAAAAAATGAAGGAATCAAGTAATTTGAGAACATTTAGCAGTAGTAGGAAAATTTGTAAAATAACAAATTGAGTTAAGAGTAGGATCTTTAAAATGTCACTTAATAAAAGAGTTGAAGATGATGACAAGGTCCAAGATGGGCCAATGGCATTGAGGAATGGTGGTCATTAAATAGGATGAAGGTACCTTCTGTCTCCCAATTTCGATCTTCACTATGTCACAGATGTCTATACCTCATAAGACTTTACCCTTCAATATTTGATCTATTTTTCACAATTATGTAAATCCTTGCCTACATAAATGAGTCGGTATATCAATTTAGCCTTTTCCTAGTGATTTTTTTAAAAGATTTTATTTATTTATTTGACAGACAGAGATCACAAGTAGGCAGAGAAGCAGGCAGAGAGGAGGAAGCAGGCTCTCCTTGGAGCAGAAAGCCCAATGCAGGGCTCGATCCCAGGACCCTGGATTCATGACCTGAGCAGAAGGCAGAGGCTTTAACCCACTGAGCCCCCCAGGCACCCCTTTCCTAGTGATTGTAAATCATCATCATCACCATCATCATTTGGAGGAACAGGAGTGCTTTTCTAGCTAAGGATTCTTCCATCTCTTCCTTTGCTGTCAGTATACCACTACTACAGATCATCACCAACTTATAATGGTTCTGGTTACAATTTTTCAAATTTATGATGGTGTGAAAGTCACAGGAACTCAACAGAAACTGTACTTTGAATTTTCTTCTTATTCCAAGCTAGCAATATGCAGTAAAATGCTCTTTCATAATGCTAGGCGGTAGCAGTGAGCTGCAGCTCCCAGTCAGCCAAGTGGACACGAAAACAACCGATACACTGACAACCACTGTGAATATTTACAATCATTCTGTGTTTCACTTTCAGTACAGTATTCAACTATATGAAATACTCAACACTTTATTATAAAGCAGGCTCTGTGTTAGATCATTTTGCCCAACTATAGGCTAATGAATGTTATGAGCATGTTTAAGGTAGGCTACGCTAAGTGATGATGTTTGCTAGATTAGGTATATTAAATACATTTCTGACTTGCAATATTTTCACTTTATGATGAGTTTACTGGGATGTACCCTCATTGTAAGTTGAGGGAGATCTAATTTCTAATTTCTAATTTGCTATAATATGGACCAAAACACGTGTTTTTAAGAAAAACTGGGTAACAAAACTAGAAAGCTTAATTTTATACTCTATTATATCATACTATATCATCTGAGGGCGTTTTATTTCTTTTCTCTGGATTAAGGACTAGCGATTGTGACAGGGCTTTTATACTTCTGAGTGGATGTGATAACCCAATAATTATTTAATCTACTGGCTAACTGGTAGTTCTAGATATTTTTCCAAAACTCTCTAACACTGAAAATTACTACTTCCTACATTATGATATAAAAACGTTTTTCTTAACATGAAGTATAGTTCATTCTTCTTTGCATGGATTTGTAGAACAGTTACAAGCACTCTAATGATCACCATTACCTCTTTCTTGGCTTCTTTTTTTGGATCATAATCACTATCATTTCCATCCATTGGGTGTGTTTCTTCCACATCATCATCACTGAGAAGAAACAAAGATTAGTAAACTTAATTCCCTTTTTATTCTATTCCGGGAGTTTATTAAATTGCAATATACCTTGCTAATAATTTCACTAGACATTTTCCAAAAAAAACAAGAGTGTCCTTGGGAAGATTACCTCCTATAATTTAGACTGCTGTAGTGTTTAGAAACATTTATCTTTTGGGGTATATAGAATCATGTTAGCAAACATGTATACCGAAAAAACAGAGACCCATTAGGATAGATATTTAGAAAGAATACCATTTGGGAAAGAGAACACATATATTAATTTGATATAGTACTGATTATTTCATCTCTCCAGTTGGAGGATAAAGATAAACACCAGTAAGCAGAACGGTTTTATACCACCAGAAACATACAGCTACAATAATGCGGACTTCAGTTAGTCAGGTAATGGTGCTCAGGCAATTATGGAAAAAGCATGTTCTAGAGAGTGTGTTTCTTAATGTATTCTAAATATATGTACTGACTATATCGGTACTAAAAGGAAGCACTTGCAAGTAGAGTTAAACACAGCTCATGTACAACACAGTTGTCTGCTGGCTACAATTAACAGTTAAAGAAAAGTCCTTACTATTAAGATTTCTGATCACTCAACTCTTCCTGCCAGAGACAAAACATCTTGAATGGAAGGTTACATTACATTTACATTTACAATGTGTTGCAATAATTTTTCTGCCTTAGGAAGTGTAAACAATTCAGTAAGTGTCCTAACAATGTAACTATATAAAGGCATCCAACCTACCTGTCACCCTGATTATGTCTATTGGCTAGTTTACGAGCCTGGCGATCCATCAAGCTTGTCCTGGATCGAGTTTTTTTCCAGGAATAGTAATATTTTACAAGGCTAGCAATTGTCTTATCTGGAAGCTTGAAAAAAAAAAGTCATGTTAATATCAGCAAATTTAATTTACAAATTCTGATTAACAGAATGAATAATATTTCTGATACTATTCTTTGATACTTAAAGGCATAGATGAAAAATATTTTCATGGGTATATTTATGAATTATAGAACTAAAAAGTACTGTTACAGCCATAGTAACCCACCACACCCATGTCATCGACATTTCTGAACATTCCTATTTGTTCCAAGAAGAAAGGAGAGACAACAGTATCACAAACATGGTAAACAATGCACCCAGATGTTCCCAGCACAACATTAGCTTTCGGTATTTGTTTTTCTTAAAGAGTTACTCTTCTCTTCCCACCTCTGTAAGTTGAAATTTTAAAACTAATACGTAATTAACATGCCTCAAAATTTACCAATTTAAAATGTACAATGCAGTGGTTTCTAGCATATTCACTAAGTTCTGCAAACATCACTACGTAATTCCAGACATTTTCCTAAGTTCAAAAAGAAACACCAGTAGTCATCCTCTGGTCTTCCCTTACCCCAGTCTCTGGCAACAAGTCATCTACTTTCTATTTCTATGGATTTGTCTATTCTGGACATTTCATATAAATGGGCTCATATACTATATGACCTTTTATGCCTGGCTTCTGTCACTTAGCATCACGTTTTCAAGAAAAGCTGTTCAATTTTCAACAATGAATTTTTTAAATTATTGTCTTAACTCTAGGTTTTAAGATGATAAATAATAAAATCAGACTGTAGCTACCAAATAAAGTCTCTGGGTATTAAAATGACTAATCATCATGCACTGATTTGTCATACTGGCAAACAAGGCTCTCTTTAATACTTAGATATATTTGCAAACATTATCTAATTTTCATCCATTCAGGTTAAGAGATTCTAATGCAGCAAATTCTCAGGTTTATATTCTTTTGACACAATACTAAAAATTTAAAAACTAGAAATAAAGAGTTTTTCTCCTTAAAAACAATAGTGCCTGTATAATATTAAAATACAGAATTTTCAAAAATTGATTTTCATATCCAAAAGAATATATTAGAAAACCCTAATGTTAAAAAATGAAAACATTTAAAATAAAAATGAAATTGTGATTTTCTTCCTAGAACCACATTTAATACACATATATTTAAATCATAACAAAAAATTATGATGAAATAGTATATAACTGTCATGCAGTTGAGTGGTTATCAAAAATAGGGTATATACAGGGATGCCTGGGTGGCTCAGTTGGTTAAGCGGCTGCCTTTGGCTCAGGTCATGTTCTCAGGGTTCTGGGATCGAGTCCCACATCGGGCTCCTTGCTCTGTAGGGAGTCTGCTTCTCCCTCTGCCTCTACCTGCCACTCTGCCTGCCTGTACTCTAACTTTCTGACAAATAAATAAATAAAATATTAAAAAAAAATAAGAGTATATACAAATATATAGGTATCTGATATAGGTATCAAATATATAGGTATCAAATACTTTTAAACATTAAAATTAGACTGAAAACTTTTTTGTTTTTAAGAATTGGGAAGTGTTTAATAATAGCAAATCTTTCAGGCACAAATTACAATAAAACTAAAATTACCATACCATTTGCTGAATCCTGTGAAAGCTCTTCCCATGAAAACTAAAGGCTTGTTCAAACAGGACTTTATCTTCCACTGTCCACTCATCCGGAAAGGGAGTGAAATTAGGGAGATCAGCAAGGGACTTCTCAATGTTATGTTTATGCCAGAACAACATGCCAAGAGCCTTTGAAGAGAAATCATTCCCCTTTGGTTTTAATGGACTTATGTTCCATCACACTTAAGAGAGTTAAACACAAATTAGGTTAAAATCTTAAGCCCATGACTTCAACTGAAGATACACTCACAGTTTAGAGCTTTTAATCAGGGATGCCCAGGTAGACCTCATTTATTTATCTCTTTTAAATCAGGGCCTCAGAACAGTGAATGTTCTTACATACCACATTTGCTGCATAATCTAAGAAAAACAGTGAACTGAAGAGAGTGACTATAATTACTAAAGCAGGTTTGTTGACTCGTATTAAGACTGACCCATATTTACTCATTTGTCAATGTGTGGAGAAAACATGCTAAAAGGAAAAATGTCCAGTAAATATTTGAAGAAAACTATCAAAGAAGTGCTCACTTGAAACGTAGTAGAGAAATATTTGTTTTAACCTTTTAGAAGTACCATGGGCGAACAGTTCCAAGGAGTACTTCAATGCAATCTTAATAATATTTACCACATATATTTCTTAAAGTTCTTTATTATCATAATGCATAGAAAGAATCATTATGAGGCATATTGATAACTTCAATGACTTTATCACCAAATCATAGTAAAACCCAAAATGGGGAATTTCTAACCTTCCATAACCTTCCCTTCTATTGTTAAGTTGTAGGTCTTTATCTTTCCTATAAGGTATCAAGTACCAATTTCATTTTTAAGAAGAGATTTAGCAACTTTTCAAATAATGCATTTTAAAATTAATTTCTGTACTTCAGTAACACTCCTTTAAAATGAACATGAAAATAAACATATGTGCAGTCACATTTTAAAGGATTAACATCTCAAACAAATATTAAACAGAAAGCCAAAAATTAAAAACAAAATAATCAAAGGCTTCAAAATTCACAAAAAAATTAACTATGTTTAGATAAACATCTCAATTTCTAGAAATGACTTTGTATTATTTAGCCATGGTAATGACTATAAAATTAGCTCTTAATAGTGCAGATTACAGATAATTCATTTTACTATTACTTATGATAAAGGTTGATCTAATAATTAGTTGAAAACATTTAAGAATCTATATTTCATTTTTCTTTTTTCATGTTCTTCATTCCTTCACTACAAGGGATAATGAACCATATGCCCCAAATAGATCTTCTTTTAAAATTATCTAATTAAAAAAAGCCCCCACAAGTAAATTAAAGAATTAAAAATTAAATTTAAGAAAAGCCCTTCAGGGGCGCCTGGGTGGCTCAGTGGGTTAAGCCACTGCCTTCGGCTCAGGTCATGATCTCAGGGTCCTGAGATCGAGTCCCGCATCGGGCTCTCTGCTCAGCAGGGAGCCTGCTTCCTCCTCTCTCTCTGCCTGCCTCTCTGCCTGCTTGTGATCTCTCTCTGTCAAATAAATAAATAAAATCTTAAAAAAAAAAAAAAGAAAAGCCCTTCATAAGTTATTTCATTCAAAATTGAGAAGTCTTAAATACTAAATAAAAAGTTTAACTTCTAGGTCTTTCAGATTAAAAGATCAGAGAGAACTGGGGTGCCTGGGTGGCTCAGTGGGTTAAGCTTCTGCCTTCGGCTCAGGTCATGGTCTATGGATTCTGGGATGGAGTCCCGCATCGGGTTCTCTGCTCAGCAAGGAGCCTGCTTCCCTCTCTCCCTCTGCCTGCCTCTCTGCCTACTTGTGATCTCTCTCTCTCACTCCCTCTCTCTGTCAAATAAATAAATAAAATTTTAAAAAAAAATCAGAGAGAATTACCTGTACTCAAAAAAAAAAAAAATTCCCTTTTTGGTTAGCATTTGCCAGAATAATCTAAAGGCTTTGAGATACTTTTAAAACGCAAAGCAGAATAAGAAACAGAGGTATTGAGAGAAAAATATTCAAGCCCTTGAGATGAACAATGTTTAAAATAAAAGCAAAATCCCTAAGTTTAAAAGGTCAGACTTTACTAGGCTTCTTATGTTATCTATAAAATTGATGGAACTGCAATTTCTTAGGATAGAACCAACCAGATGTTCTTTGGTTTTGTTAAGTACTGAGGCAAGCTTTAATACTAAAATGTTTCTCTACATACCTGTTCCACATTGTAGCCATGTTTCTCCTTTGCAATTGCAATATATTCATCCACTGCAATGAAACAATGTTATATAACTATATTTACTTCAGGTGCGCAGGGCTTTTTTTTTTTTTTTAAACAAAGCAAAATAAAAATATTATATTCTAGGGCTCTTCCAGGGAAAAGTCATTTTCCATGAAATGTTACAAAAAAAGACTTCTATTTCTATAATCAGAAGCAGAGCCTTCCTTGATTTAAAATCTTACTTAGTATGATTTATCTCTAAGATTATATAGCACATACTTATTAAATTCAATGCCATTTAACTATTTTTGTATACAAAAAAGAATAGTCTGTACATAGTCAATAGAACCTAACTACTGTGTAGAATATTAGATAATTTCTTCATTTTTCTGTTACAGTCTTTATTTGAAGAGATTTAGCTGCTTCAGATCCCATCTCATAGTAAGAGTTGGCCCAAAGCCTTTACCTTCCCACTTCTGACTGCTGTACAAAGGATGGTTTATCTATGGTTCTGTCAGCTATACTTAATAATGACATGTTCAAGTATGCTTCAGTAGCCCTAAATTTTCTTCAGCTCTTCTTGCAAGCTATACATAAGGTATCTGAATATTCCATTTTCGTTCAACATCCATATGTAATCAAGCCAAAAAACTACTTAGATAAGCACAGCTTCAATGATGAGGTACTAGCTATTTTAAGGCCTTATTTCTGAGAAGTCTGCCATTTCAGTCAGCAGGACTGTTTTAAGTGAAATTCATATAGTCATTCCTGTTTGATCCTTTTTAAAAGTTTATATATAAAGTGCATATATATATATATATATATGGAGAAGCAGAGGTTAAGAATTCTGATCCCAGAACAGCTAGTCTATCAGGGCTTGATTCTCAGCCTTGTTGAGAGTTTTTTGACTATAGGCAATTAACTCTTCCTTTCTGTACCTTACTTTTATCACTCTAAAATAGTACCTTCTTCCTAGGATTAAATGAGATATATTATAATCAACTGTTTAGAATAACACATGGTACATTTTAGGTACTTTATATGAGTTTGCTATTACTATTAGTCAATGTTAAGATAATTTAATATATAAAAATGATATTATAACAATAATGCTGTTAGAATAGTAACTATTTTCGATGGATGCTATTATAGTTCCCTAAGACTAAACTTTTGAAGAAAATCCAAATATTGTCTTTTGTTTAGAATTTAAATACATAGTACTTAAACATAAGATAGGCCTAAATATATGCTGTTTTTAACAAAAATGTCCTACAGTCCTATAAGTAGAAGGCTAAACAATACCATTCAATCTATGGTTTCCAACTTTGGATGTGCATTAGAATCAGTGGGGGAGCTTTTAAAAAGGAAGCTCAGGAGCACCCAGCTGTATCGGTCGAAAGAGAATGCAACTCTTGATCTTGGAGTCACGAGTTCAAGCCCCATGTGGGGTACAGAGATTACTAAAAAATAAAGTCTTTAAAGACAAATGAATGAATAAAATAAAAAAATTAAAAGTTAAGTCCAGACTCCAACCCTTAAGATTCTGATTTAATTGGTTTGAGATAGACACTAGACATCAGCACTGTCTTTTAAAAGTTCCTCCACATGATTCTAGTGCACAGCCAGAGCTGAATCCACTGCCCGATATCTTTGGTCTAGAATATTCTACATGGGCACCACACAATCAGGATATGCTAGCTTTCTAAATTTTATTTTCCACCTTCTTAAGAAACGCACCACTGTACAAAACAGTGGTAGGACAGCAGGAGTCAGTGATACCCTGATGCTCAGTTTATGAATGAAAACCTTTGCCATGTAACAAGAACTGAACCAGAGAAACCTGATAATCTCCCTCAGGTTTCTCAGTATACAGTCCCAGGCCAAATGTACAATTTTGTGTTTTCTGTTAAGAATGCCTCAAGGGCATGTAATTCCTAGATTACCAGCTAGACCTTTTGCTGGTATTCCCAAACTGTCAAATAGGAAGAATTATCAGGTATGCAGCATCATACTCAATTTTCAATTTTTAGTTCTCTTATTGCATCAAGAAGTACGCTTAGCTTACTATTCACATGACATACAGAACATCATTAATTTTTATAGGACTAAATAAACCATTATGGGACATCTCTAAGATTTCGTAAATATTTTTATAAGACAAGATTATTTTACAGCTGCAAGAATAGCTGTGCGGTGGTTTTCTGTTTGTCTAA
Source organism: Mustela putorius furo (assembly GCF_011764305.1). Classification (NCBI taxonomy): domain Eukaryota; kingdom Metazoa; phylum Chordata; class Mammalia; order Carnivora; family Mustelidae; genus Mustela; species Mustela putorius. The sequence continues at coordinate 6,177,041 of NW_025421531.1, read as the reverse complement.
TTAACAAATTCAAAAATAACTGAATGGAGGGGTGGGGATCTTAGTTTTGTTACCTGCACGTTTCCTATATCTGATGTGCCGCAAAGGATCAGGTCCGCTACATCACATTGAAGTCTAAAGCCACACCATGATTCAAGAAGTGCATGGTCAATGATCCAGAAGGTCTCCGTCCAGAAATGGAGAGCTCAAAGATGACCTGATTGATGGCTGCTGAAGTCAGTTCTTTCCCCTTTCCTCTTTAAAATGGTAATGATAGTGGGCTCTCTGAAGTTTGAAGGCATTTCTTTACAGCTCCATATACTGAGGAAAAGCCTGTGCAGATGTCTACATAGTAACTCCCTCCCCTGCTTGAGGATTTAAGCAGCAATGCCATCAGATCCTAGGTATTTTCAGTCTTCCTGGGCCTGACACAAATTGGAATGATCAACCCACTATCTTTCAAAAGGAAAAACATTCTAATATAACAACCTCCATCAAAAAACAAAACAAAGACAAACTGTTTTCTTATGAGAATCTCAGCGACCCAAAACAAATATAAGTTGTATTTAGAATTGGTTGATAGAATCCTATTGACATAAACATTCAATTTCAGAAAACTTACATTTAGCATCTGGGATACTGTGATATGGTGACCACACAAGCATTCCTCCATTATCTTTATCTGTGTACTTTGTAGCACCTAGGGAAAAAAATTCATTACTTTAAATATGATGGATTTTATGTATACTTAATTTAAAATTAAGTATAAACAAAGTAAATTTTTTCCTATTTTAGTACAGTACCTGCAAGAGGACAAAGGAACCAAGTACAAGGAAACAGAAGAAAAACAGATTTTACATTAAATATACTAAGTATTTCATTTATAGAATTGAAGAAAATTTCACAAAAACTGAAGTTAACCCCATTTAAATTAAAAAGAAAGACTTTCTTAAATACACTATAGAGCCTTATTTCTTTTTTTTTTTTAAAGATTTTATTTATTTATTTGACAGAAAGCACAAGTAGGCAGAGAGGCAGGCAGAGAGAGAGAGAGGGAAGCAGGCTCTCTGCTGAGCAGAGAGCCCGATGTGGGGCTCGATCCCAGGACCCTGGGATCATGACCCGAGCCAAAGGCAGAGGCTTTAACCCACTGAGCCACCCAGGCGCCCCTATAGCCCTATTTCTTGACAGGTAATACATTTGATTTAACCGTCTAAACATTATTTGTGAGTCATTAAAAATTCTGACTTTTAAAACTAGAGAATACCTCAGGTGGTGAGTTATATCTGTTTGCCCCATAACTAAATGGGTCAAGACTACCATCATTCAAAAATACTTATATCTGCTTTTTATGTTTTTTATTTAATCTTATTCCTTGTGAGTCTACCAACTGTTCCTTTTGAGCATTAATTTCACTTATTACAGTTTATAATTATAAAATTATGTGCTCTGTTTAAGAGGAAAACAAAGTCAAAAAATGTAAAAGTTAATAATGCTGTTTCTCCTTGAAATAATCAAAGTCCACCTCCAAACGTAGAAGCACAACATTACTGTTGCTTATTTCTAACCTGTTATAATCTAAAAAGTCAGAAAAATCAAGCTCTATTAATACTACATCAAGGATAGAGACTGAATGAAAGCCCAACGCAGCTGTCCCAGTGCCAAATGCATGCCTGTGGGTTCTGTCTTTTAATTACTCGGTGGTCTTTTTCTGGATTCTTTCTAATTCCTAGGTGCATTCAAGTTAATTAAAACTATCAAGAAATGAAGCATTGTTGCTACCTACTTAAACACTTGTCTATGAATGTATCATAATTGACTTTTGTGAGGTATTGATAGCTACCACCAACAAATGGCAAAAATTCCAAAATTACTCATTATTCATAAAACATTAACAGAATTTTGAGGTTAAACTATAATCATTCATAAAGTTATAAGATATTTGGAATAAAGAACACTCACCTCCAGGGGTAAAGGAACTAAGGGTATAACATCAATCTAGAGAAGTTATCTATCCAAGAATAATCTAATATAGTTTAGTAGTTTTTAACTTTTGGAGAATCACTACACATCACTATTGCATATTCAATCAACACACTACAGAAAATTATAATTATATACTGTTAGTGAAAATATGAAGCTAAGATTGTTTAAAAATTGTATGTGTTTTACTCTAGGGAAAAATTTAGGATGGAAAAAAGAGAAATGAGAGAATAGTACCAAAGAATTAGAAAAATCATATTTATAAATGAATCTAAAAGCAAAACCTACTGCATTTTGCCATATCTTTAATAAAGAGGACAAAAATCTAAGACTTTAAAAAAATGCAAAGTAGAAGTACATTATCTAAAATTATATTCAATGAAACAAATTTCAAGTTTTTTAAAAACTTCAAAAATAAGATCTATATTAAATTTCTAACCACATAAAATATAAACACAAAAGCAAAACTGGCAGTCACTCAGTGGAAATAAAACAGACATATCCAAGATGGTCAGAAGTCTTTATCTACTACTATTTCTAGTGAGTATTCTAAACTTCTTCAGCATGGGCTTTTTCTTTTTCACAATGAATTATAACAATAAGATAATTTAAATCCTACTTAATAAGGAGTGCAACAAAGAAAGGTTTCCATTAAGTCTCAAGTCTTAAGAGTGTTATCATGCTTAATATTTAAACATATTTTTTGCATCTGATTCTTGCATTACAGAAAATCTTAATTAAAATACCTTCATGAAATATCTCTTCTCACACAGATATAAACTATTTTTTGTATTTTTTCCCCAGAAGATAAACAGTTAGGTTTCCCACAAAATTCTTAGGACTACAATTAAGGGCCTGGTCTGACAAAAACTGGCATCCAAGCTGTGGGGACTAACAGCTCTTCTAACATGGGAGTAGGGGATGCTAATAGGGAGAGTAATAATTGTGTCTCGTAGCAGGAAATGACTAACTAGGCTTTTCACAGTGTTCCTTTTTTTTTTTTCCTCAAAGATTTTATTTATTTGAGAGAGAAAGAGCACATGAGTGGGAAATGGGGAGAGGGATAAGTAGACTCTCCACTAAGCAGGGATCCCCAAGCAGGGCTCAATCCCAGCACCCTGGGATCATGACCTGAACTGAAGGCAGAGGCTTTAACCCACTGAGCCACCCAGGCATCCCCACATTGTTCTTTTCCTAACCTTGAACTAAACTCCACCATTTTCAATCATGTATGTGTCAGCTAGGCCCATGGGATGACTGATATTCACAAGAAATGAGGTATTTTAATATAATGGTTAAGAGTGTAACCATTACAGAGCCAGACTCTAATTCGAATCCAAGCTCTGCCATTTCCAAGCTTTGTCATCTTAGGGAAATTTAGCCATGTTGTCCGTGCCTTAGTGTAATTCTTTAAAAACACTGATGAGGGATGCCAGGATAGCTCAGTCTAACAGTTAAGCACCTGACTATGGAATTCAGCTCAGGTCAGGATCTCAGAGTCCTGGGATCCAGACCCCACAATGAGTCCCCATGCCAGGCTTCCTACTCAGTGGGGGGTCTGCTTGAGGATTTGTCTCTTCCTCTCTTCCTGGCTCCTCCCAGCCCCACCCCCACTTGCTCGCCAGCTCTCTCCCTAAAACAAATCAATCTCAAAAAAAAAAAAAAAATAGGGAAGATGAGAACCTACTTCACAGAATTATTAAAAAATTAAATAAATGTATGCAAAGTACCTGGCATACAGTAAGCATTACCTAAACATTATTATTACTAGTATATGCTCACTGTAAGTCCTTTCTTGTTCCATTCAATCTCTACTCTGAAAAGACTTCTTGTCACCTTATCAAATAACACAAATGAATAAAACCTTATGGGGCTCTAACATAAACAGCTAATGCCTTCTCTCACCAATCCCTTGAAAATGAGACTGGATAGCTGAAATGACTTTTTTTTTTTTTCCTAAAAACTCAGACCTGACTTCTCTCCTATAAAAGGAGAAAGTAACTTGTATTATTTTATTATTAACATATAATGTATTATTTGTTTCAGGGGTATAAGTCTGTAACTCATCAGTCTTACCCAATACACAGGACTCAGCACAACACATACACTGTACCCCTCAGGATGATTTGCATACAATAATTTTATCCTTTCCATTGTAAAAGTTGAAGACAAATTGTATCTCAAGGACTTAAAGTCAATATTTATTTTGCTTTTATGTGTAACTATTTACTTATTTATTTTTAAAAAGATTTTATTTATTTGACAGACAGAGATCACAGGTAGGCAGAGAGGCAGGCAGAAAGAGAGAGAGGAGAAAGCAGGCTCCCTGCTGAGCACAGAGCCTGATGTGGGGCTCGATCCCAGAACCCTGGGATCATGACCTGAGCCGAAGGCAGAGGCTTTAACCCAGTGAGCCACCCAGGCACCCCTGTGTGTAACAATATTTAATATTATATCTCAAACCTGTCTGATAACTCAGAAATAATACTGAGGGGATGCTTGGGTGGCTCAGTCAGTTAAGCATCTGTGTTCTGCTCAGGTCATAATTGAGTCCTGGGATCGAGTCCCACATCAGGCTCTTTACTCAGCAGAGAGCCTACTTCTTCCGCTGCCTGCCACTCTTCCTGCTTGTGTGAGTGTGTTCTCTCTCTGACAAATAAATAAATCTTAAAAAAAAAAATACTGAAAATCAAGCTTGCCTCACCAACGAAATAATCCAACCTTAGAAGTATCTTATCTTCCAAACAGATGAAAAAAAAAAAAAAACCCAAAACCTAGATAGCAAGCTACCATCATTTTTAAAGACTATGTATTAGCATGACAGTTCTGAAAACAAAATTATTAAACAATTTTTAAAAGTATGAAATGAAACACTTAAAAGTTTAATCATTTTGAAATCTTTTAAATACCTTAACTGCAGTTGGTAAGTACATTTATGAGATCAACTGGGAAAAACCAACAACTAAAAAACAAAAATATAATTTTGAGGGGCACCTGGGTTCTGGGATCAAGTTCCACATTGGAATCCCTGCTCTGCAGGGGAGCCTGCTTCTCCCCCTGTGCCTCCTCCCCCTTGTTCTCTCACTCTCTCTCTCAAATAAATAAAATCTTTTATAAAAAATAAAAAATAAATAAATCTACTTCTTAGATTTAGGACATTTAGAATAAGGAGTTCTACAGAAATCATGGGACAAATATCCTATAGGAAAGAACTTAAGGGGTGCCTGGATGGCTCAGTTGGTTTAGCAGTTGCCTTCGGCTCAGGTCCTGATCCTGAGTCCCAGGATGGAGTTCCACATCAGGCTCCCTGCTCAGCGGGGGAGTCTGCTTCTCCCTCTGATGTCTCCCCTCTCATGCTCTCTCTCTCTTTCATTCTCTCTCTCTCTCTCTCCAATCAATAAATAACCTTAAAAAAAAAAAAAGACCTTAAGTACTGAGAATATTAAGAAACACCAAATATTTGTTAAAGTTCTCCCAATTTATGAAGTAGGCTCTCACATATTTAATTCACTACCTTCATATTGGGATAAATAATGACTTTCCAAGGGTTATATAAACATAAGTAAGTTTTATGGGAATTAATTTTCAGAACTTCAGCTTCCATTTGTGCTCTTCCCCAAGACAATCTGCCTGAGAACCCACCTGCAGTCAGAGCTAGCTGTTCATTCTACTTATATATGACCTCTTTCACAGATGCCCTTCCCTCACTTACCAAAAAAAAAAGGGGGGGGGGGCAGCTCTTTTACCCCATCCCACGTCTAAGAAGAGTATATCACCTAACATTTTAAGACTTCTACAGTGCCAAACGAAGGGTGTCAAGCAAGACTCTCCTTTACTTAAGGCATCATAGCTATTACAATTTCAATCAATTATACATCAATTGTAATAACTCAAACCAAAAGAGACTTAACACTTAGAACCTTATGTTCACAAGAATATATATTACAATGGTAGAGAAATTAGTTGATCAGTAAAGCACTTTCAAGCACAAAAATATAAAATTCCATGGGTAAAATCCATGGCAATAAATTTGAAGATAAAAAGGAAAAATGTAAACTTTCATGCTATTCACCTCTCCATACTTCTTATAGATACTATCATATTACTGTACTATTTATATTTAACTGGATGCATTTAAAACAAGGATATAATGGCTTTATTTCAAAGTCCTAGTATTTTCAATACACTGGAGATTATGTTTTTCAACTATTTTAACATAGCAACAAGTGATGTCAAAAATACACGAGAAAATTTTTTTGAAAATTCTTTTATGGGGGTGCCTGGGTGGCTCAGTCGTTAAGTGGCTGCCTTCGGCTCAGGTCATGATCCCATGGTCCTGGGATCGAGCCCCACATCAGACTCCCTGCTCCGTGGAGAGCCTGCTTCTCCCTCTCCCACTCCCCCTGCTTGTGTTCCCTCTCTTGCAGTGTCGCTGTCAAATAAATAAATAAAATCTTTAAAAAAAAAAAAAAGAAAGAAAGAAAGAAAGAAAATTCTATTATGAATATACAAGCAAAACATTTTGAAAACCACTGCTTTATAGACATTAATTTTCACCTAATCTAATATGGTTAACATTATCTCCTTGCACAAATCACAAAATAAAGGCATGGATACTTCAGGCAGTTTGTCAAGGACACTATACCATATTAGCTAAAAGGCATATGAAAAGAGGGAAGATTTAATCGCCACACAAAACTGCTCTTCCTTGATACACAAATAGGCAGGAGGCACTAAATAAAAGTTGGGAAGTGAAAAATCTGAAGGAAAAAAAAAAAGCACCTAAGAAAATAAATCCCGGGATGCCTGGGTGGATTAAGCATCTGCCTTTCTCAGGTCAAAATACTAGGACTCTGGGATCAAGTCCCACACTGGGCTCCTTACTCAGAAAGAAGTCTGCTTCTCCCTCTGCCTGCCACTCCCCCTGCTTACACTCTATATCTCTCTTTCTGACAAATAAATAAAATCTTTTTAAAAAAAGAAAAAGAAAGAAAATAATCAAATCCAATCAGTAAATTTCTATAAAGGCATTCTTAGCAATGGTGTTAATTAACATAAACTGTTCCTAAAATTATACTCAGTAATTCCAATTTAAATCACAATTCTCATATTTTCTAAAATACTCATTTTAGTAATTCATTGTTTGATTTCTATCACTATTAATTTCTTCAATAAAAATATCCTAAACACACATACACACATAAATCCCCTTTAATTTTCCTATATTCTGATCATAATAATCTTGGTACCTTGGGAATTTTTCTTCCAAATAAGTTGGTTATGGCTGAATAATCTCCATGAAGGTAGACTGAATGGTTTATGAGACTAAAGATGAAGGTATAGGAAAAGAGAAAAGCAGAGAGAGATACTGACCATTCCTCAATTTCTATCATTAATAAATACCTCTTTTATTAAATATTTCATTTATCAAATATTTTATTATATATTTATTAAATATTTATTAAATATTTTATTAAATATCTTTAATTTCTCACCAAAGTATACTGAATTGATGAAACTTCACCCAATAGCACAACACTTAGAATAAAATAGACCAATGGCACTGTATTGAAAGGCATAGAGGTTCAATATTTACTTTTAAAAAAAAGTGTCTAACAACTGATAATCTACATTTGCTTGACAAGATTTGCTTATAATGGTTATAGGAAAGCCTATCCAGGTTTAAGTGATAACTGGTTTTAGTTGTGTCCCTAGGTTCAGTATTCTTCTGCAGATTAAGGAGAAAATTTACACATGAATTTTTAAAATGTGACATATATTCTTTTTTTTTTAAAAAGATTTTATTTATTTATTTGACAGACAGAGATCACAAGTAGGCAGATAGAGAGAGGAGGAAGCAGGCTCCCGCCGAGCAGAGAACCAGATGCGGGTCTCGATTCCAGGACCCTGAGATCATGACCTGAGCGGAAGGCAGAGGCTTTAACCCACTGAGCCACCCAGGTGCCCCAATGACATATATTCTTACCCTAATAGAAAGTGTCAATTATAATCTGTGTAAATAACTTGAAATGACTTTTAAAAATGTAATAATGCAGTGATTTTTTTTTCCACAAATATTCTGCTTAGGCTTAAAGTAATAAAAAAAAAAAAATGATGATCAAGCAAACTGGATAATTCAAATAGTGGCCATGTGAAACTACCTGAAGTGTTCTGCACTTTTAATGAATTATTTTTCAAATTTTGAACTTTATTCTCTATCGTGAAATGAAAACAAAACAAAACAAAAAACCTTTACAGTGATCTAGACCAAGGCATATATAAATTTGTTCCAGCAAAAAGTCTGGTTTTTAAACGTAAGACCTCCCAATCAACTGTGTACAGCTGTCTATGAAATATAAATCTATCTAATGGAGCAAAAATATAGATATGTTTTTTAACTTACGAAACAGTTCTGGTTGTTGAATTCTAATTTTTAAGTCAGTTTATTATTTCCCAAAAAAGCAAAATACCAATAAATGCCCCAAGTCATAAAGATATAAATGTATGCAGAATCGTTCGTAATTATCAAATTTGATTTTTACTGAATAACCGCCATATGCCAATCAGGTATTTCTGATAAGAATTCCATGAAGCATTTTTTTATGTCCATTTTACAGCTAGGGAAACTATGGATCAGGGAAGGTCACTAACTTGCTCAGAGCACAAAAATAAAATACCTGGGAACTGAATTCAGTCTATTTTAAGCCAAAGCATGCTTTTTCCAAGTAACAAGTTAATACCTTGTAATGCGAAAGTGTTATTCACCTACTAGCTACATCAATAAACAAAATTAGTTTCACAAACCATTTAAAATTATTTGAAGACCACTAGTACACACACTTGATAGCTTTTGAATAAAATATACTAACAGCTATGTCGTTTGGAAGGCAGCCCATACCCAGTGAGCACTCGAATCACTGGTTTTACCTACTGAAAAACAGACTGCACTAACAATCCTTTTAACACTCATGATTTTACCCTACCCCTCAGGACAGGAGGATATGTTACCTAAAACGCTTCTGCATTGTGGTAATGGGCAGGGGATGAACAATAGCCACCCATACCCTATAACGAAGTAAAGACGCTATCCCTCCCCTCTCCCACCAAAAACCACAATTAAGCCCTATTAATATCTAATACAGAATTCAAAAGCCCGACACAATGTTATTATAAGGGGACAGGGGGCAAGAAACTGACCAACTGTAAGGGAGAAAGGGGTTTAAAAAAAAAAAAAAAAAAGAGCTCCTTCAAAGTCTATCCAAAGCCTGAACTGAAGAGGGTCTGGGGTGGGGAGAAGGAACACGCTCCACTCCGGGAGGCTCCAGCAAGGGCGCCTCCATATGCGGAACTCTCGCCCAATCCCCGTCCAGGCTGAAATCCCGTGACCGCCAGAGAGCCTGTTTGGAGAAAAGTAGACAGGGAGCCCGCAAGCTGGGTTAGCAGAGGACGCTGGAACCTGGCTGCTCGGGGAGAAAATGTCTCCTTGGCAGCTGCTGCCACTGTCCTGTGGTCTGACTTCCTAGGGCTGCCTGGAGGGCGAGGTGTGCCTCTGGCTTCTCCCCACCCCCCTTCCCCATCCCTTTCTCTCCGCGGCTCCTACACTCGCAGAGCCGTCGCGACCAAAGCTACACCACCTCGCTAAAAAGAAAGAAAAAAGAAAATCCCGTGTTCGAGCGGGTCGGCCAAGGTTCGCCCTCAGCCTCGGCCGATGACAGCAGCCCCTGCATCCGCCGCCCTTACTGAGCGCGGCCCTCCGCTCTCCGGGGGCCGGCGGTGTGGCAACTGGCATTTGCACGGTTCTTCCCCAAGCAGCCTGCACACCCTCTCCTCCAGCCTCGGCCCAACAGCCGCTCCTTCCCCAGCCTCAGACCCTCGAATCCGCCAAGGGCCGCCTCCCTCTGCTCTCCCAACCTCGCCCCAGGCTCATGGGGACAGAAAGGCGATGCCACCAGCGGGCCAGTGGCCTCTGAAGGAACCATGTTAACCTTGCAATGCACACATCTGCCCACACACCCTGTGTCACAGCCCTGCCAAGCCTGACAGCCTCCCCACCAGATGCCTGCCCATCCCAACCCCGCATCCCCGCCCAACCGCACACCGTGACCCCTACCTCGGCAGCCCCTCTACCCCTTCCACCCTAAACCATTCCCAGAAAAGGGGAGACAGGGTTTTGCTTAAGCAAATATATCTACCTGGATCAAATTCAGGGATCCGAGCTTGGTATTCAGCTCCGACTCTCATCCCAACATCTGCAAAGCAATGCCAAAAAGAAAAAGGAGAGAGAGAGAGAGAGGAAAGAGGGGGGAGGGGAGAAGAAGAAGAAAAGAAGAAAAAAAGAAAAAGGAAAAGACACTTAATAAAATATAAAATCTGCTGGAGGGAGGAAAGAAGCGGCGTGTGGATGGGAAGATATGAACTCGGGCACTCCGGGAGATGGCAGCGGATGGGGGCGGGGAGCGGGGGGGGGCAGGGCGGAGGATTGGTCGAGGGGCGGGGGGACGGGGGTCGCGGGGGGTGCTGCTGCACTGCACCGGGAGTTCGAGGCTACCGCAGCGCCCGGGCTCCGAGGGGAGGGAGGGCGGGAGCGCGGCGAGGGGAGGGGGCTGGGGGAGGGGAGGAGGGAGGGGGGCAGGCGGGCTGGCGGGGAGGAGTTCGAGGCTACCACCGTGCTCGTCGTCGCTACTGCAGCCGCTCTCGGGCTCGGAGTAGTGCAGCCCGCCGTTGGTGGACGAGGCGCCGCCGCCGCCCGCCGGGCTCTTGGCGCTGCCGTTGGCCGATCGATTCTTCCCCAGTAACTCGGGCCCTTTCTCCATCATGCCGGGCATGGTAGAAGAGGGGAGGGGGAAAGGTGAGGGGAAGCGGTAGGCGTCAGGGTGAAGGCGGAGATGGCTTACGAGTGCGGGCGGGAGGGAGAGGAGGAGGAGGAGGAGACGGCGGCAGCGGAGGAGGAGGAGGGTGTTAATATGGAGCCGCCATAACCGCCCCGGTCCGGCAGTAGCGCAGTCGCCTCACAACAACCCGCCCCGGCCCCGCCTCTCTCCCCTCCTCCCTCCGCTAGCCCCGCGCAGTCCCGGGCGCCCCTGTCGGCCGCGCCGCGCTCTACGCCGCCGCCGGTATCACTCCGCTCCGCAGGGAGGTTCCGGCCGCCGGGCGGGGAGGGGCAAGGAGGGGGAGGCAGAGGGGGAGGGGCGGGGAAGCCCCGCTCGCCGGCAGCCCCGGCAACCCCAACCGAGCTAATAAAATCGCCGCAGAGAAGCCGCCGCCTCTCCGGCTTCCTTCCTAGGGGGCGCTCTAGCGCGCGGGCGGAGGCGGACTAGAGGGCGTGGGACTCTTTGCCCTCTGGGCGGAAGGAACGCGCCCAGCCTGAGAAAGGGCCGGCGCGAGCCGAGGCGCCGGAGTCGGGAGAACAGCCTCTCTCTCGCTTTCTCTCTCCCCGGTGGTTGCGGGTCGGGACGGGCCGGGAGGGTCTCGGCGGGAGCACGGCGGTTTGCTGCTTGTTTTTGCGGCTCCTCCAGCCGCGACGAGCTGCTGTTGCGCCCGTTCCCGCCCGGGAGCTGGACTGGGTGGCGGGCCACCCTTAGAGCTCCAAGCCCAGAGTAGCAGACGCGGTCTTGTTTATCTGGACGCTGCAGTTCTGGTGTCTGAATCCCAGATCTGGGGCCTGACTCCCGAGAGAGACTGAGGGTGCCGAGATGAGTTTCCAGTGCTAGCATTGCAGCTGTATTTTGCTAAAAGGTGTCTTGTTAAAAACCTTTCTTCAGTTTTCTCTTCTCACCTTTGCTTTATTTTTATCCATTTTTCGCCTCTACTGTTTTATTAGTTAGAAAGTGGGTGTTGTCACTGGTGAAATAAAATTACGACCGGGGCCTTGTGGACTGGTGCTTGCTCAGTCCTCGCTGACTTGTGGTCAGGGCTTGGAGCAGAGCTGGAGGGAGGGCGGAGTCGCCTGGTGGAGGTGAGGCAAGAGCTGCATTCTGGCAGTTTCCAGCCTGGCAGGCTCCGTGCTCTGTAATGCTTTTCTGAATTGCGTTAGGCAGAAGGAATAGGGAACTGCATATGTCCTTCACCCGATTTGAGGATATCTGCTCTGTTCTGGCACTGGGAGCTATTTATGATTTTCTGTTTCTTTCTTCGTTCATTCACTCATTCTTGATTTATTTATTGTTTTTGCTCAGCAGTAAAAATTGAGGACTTCCCGTGAACATCTAGTATGCAAATGAATGGAGAGCAGTATTTGTGGTCCAGAGGTAAGGTATTCTCCAAACACTTAAAGGCTGTCCTGAGTAACTCTGTTACAGGTCAGTGCGGAGTGGATCAAAGCAGAAATAAGCATCTCTGGCCAGAGCAAGACTTCACCTAAAGCAGGAATGTCTCAATCAGGAATTGATCCGGGGGGGGGAAAAGCCTGGGAAGTAACTATTTGGCAGGCTCCCTGTCTAAAGGGGAAAGTTTCCTGAGCAGGTTCAAAACACCTATCTTGTTCTGATAGTGGAAATAGATCATACAACTTACAACTTAGATCATACAACTAAACCTTTTATTCTTCTCTTTCTCTCAACAAATACAGTTCTGGATATTATTTTAATTCTTGTATAGTTTTTCTACACAGAGAATATCCTGGGCAAATGAAATTAGTAGCCATTTCATTTTCATTGTAATTGAATACACTGGTGTATTTATTATTATTTTTTTAAATTTTAAATTTTTTTTTTTTTGGTCTTTTAAACTGCTTTATTAACTTCACAATATATACTGAACATCTTGCCATGCAATAGGGGAAAACTCCCTTGCTGACAGAATCTTACATTTTGGGTCAAAATACAACATTGTTAGAAGTTGGTCATAGGAGACCCACAAGAAACATGTGACACCAAAAGGTTGACAATAAAGGTACACTGAGAACATTAACTTTAGGAAGGTGTGTCTTCCTATTAACTTAAGGAAAAACATCAGGATTCAAGGCATAAAGCAAAACTCATCATGATGGTCATGGTGAGGAAGGAGGTCGGTGCTAACTGCCCGCAGTCTATGACTGAACAACTGCTTTTCCCTCAGCTTTTCCGTCAGCTGTCTCATCTCCTCCCCAATCCTTTCCATATTCTCCTCTCTCGTTCTCCCCTGTGGTTCTCCAAGCCTCTGAATCATGTCCCATCTATACTGCTGGATGGGCTGCCTAACACGGAACCGCCTACGATTTACTCTAGGCATACAATATTCACCAGCTTCCAAAGGGAGGGCCAAAGGCTCTCCTTTATTAGCAGCTTGCTCCTTTTCATACTTTTTTTTCATTTTCCTGTTTGGCATTCTCCACGTTGAGATTTTTTACTGCTTGTTCCTCTTTGGACGCCATTGCCCCTGGGCCTGTCCTTGCAGTCTCCTCCTCCTCCCGATTCTCGCGGAGAGTGCGCCACCGCGACACTTAGACCTGCACACCTGCTTCCTCTCCGCGTCTGACTCTTCGGGACCGCTTCTGGCCCGCACGGCCGCCGGGTGTAGACACCGAGAAGTGAGCGAGCGAAGGTCGGCTCTGACGCTACAGCCTGGTGTTTTTATTTTTATACGCAAACTTCCAAAGAACATGGTTCAGCATCTCTGGCCCTGTAATGCAAAGGCTCGACCATGAACTAAGTGAATTCATGAAAAGTAAATGTCGCTCTGATTCCCTTTGGCCAGCATGCTTTCTAACTCACCTTTGCAACACTTTCAGCCTCTTTTCTATTGAAAGGAATTTCTGCTTATAGATCAAGGATTAAAACGTTTTAATTTGGGGACTTTTGTACTTATTTCTAATGATTAGTAAAACCCTTAAAGAAGATTCCACATTTCTCTCGAGTACAACAAAGGGGACAGAACGCATTCCACTCGTGGGAGAAGAACCTCAGGGATGGGGGCTTTTCTTTCTGTTTTGCCCCAAAGAAAAGGAGAACACCTGAAGTTGACCTGCTTCTGAAAAAGAATAAGACCTTAAAATGATTTCCGAACAGTTAATAAGAACAGTATGAAATTAGGAAAAGTCTAAGAAGAAAATTCTGCGGATGTCAATAAGGGGTTAGAGGAAATGAATCTGGTCAAGGAAGAAGAAAGCTTTAAGAAAGAATTAATAATGTCCAATGATGAATCATGAGAAGGGTTTAAGAAAAGGTCTCTGGATTTGTTAACAAACAATATTTTGTTTGTTTGACTGCTTTTTTACTGTATTAAAAAAAATTCTTACTGTTTTCATTGCAGTTTAAATTTGGAATAGATATATCTCATAGTTCTAATATCAAAAGATATCAGAGGAAAAGCTTCACTATTGTACTGGATATCCCAGCAAAAAAAAAAAAAAAAAAAGGCAAGGAAGAAAATTTACAAGGATTGTTTTGTTTTGATTTGTTTTGTTTTTAATTTATTTGAGAGAGCCAGAGAAAGAGCATGAGTTTGGGGGAGGGGCAGAGGGAGAGAGAAAAGCAGACTCTTCACTGAGCAGGGAACCTGACTTCAGTCTTGATTCCAGGACCTGAGATCATGAGCTAAAGATAGACACTTACCTGGCTGAGCCACCCAGGTGCCCCCCACAATGTATAAGGATTGGAAAGAAATTGATTTGTTAACTGGAGAAAAATGATAGGCTATATATATAATTATAATCTATAAACCTTTAGTATTAATACTTAATTTAGCAAGTTGCTGGATATAGTCAGTATATAAAGAGCAATGATGTTTTAAAATACTAGCACTAAACAATTAGAAAATGAATTTTTGAAACTGATAACATATGAATGAATGCATCAGAAATATCAAATATCTAGTGTATTAGCTTTCTATGATAGCTGTAACAAATTACCACAAAGTCAAGTGGTTTAAAATAAACTGTCAAAAAAAAAAAATAAAATAAACTGTTATACTTCTGGAAACCAGAAGTCTGAAATCAAAGTGTCAACAGGGCTACACTCGCTACAGAGGCTTTAGGGAGAATCTGTTCCCTGCCTTTTCCCATTTCTGGTGTCTGCTAGCATTTCTTGGTTTGAAGCTGCATCACCCGATCTCGGTCTCCATCTTCACATTGGCTTCTCTTCTGTGTGTGTCATGAATTTTCCCCTTCCTCTATTATATAAAGACACTGATAGCTTTATGATCCATCTGGATAATCTAGGATTATCTCCTTGTCTCAAGAGCCTTAACTTAATCACATCTCCAGAGACCCTTCTTCCAAATAGGGTGACATTTATAGGTTCCAGGGATTAGGACCTGATATTTGAGGGGCACCATCTAACACATGGCACCTAGGAATAAATCTTAATGAAAGGTGTATTAGGACACTATACTGAAAATTATATTTTTCAAAGAAATTAGAGAAGATCCAAATAACTGGTCAGATGCAGTATGCTCATGGATTGGAAAATTCAATATTGTAAAAATGTCGGTCTCCCAGTTGATCAGTGGATTTAGTCTAATCCCTATTAGCATCCCAGCAGATTGTGTGTGTGTCATTTGACAAGCTAAAATTTAAATGGAAATTCAGAAGATCAAGAACAGCCAAGACAATCTGGAGGAAGAGCGAAGTTGGAGAATTTATAGTACCAGGTGTTAGAAAGAAGACCAGTGGAACTAAATAGAACTCTTGAGAATGTTTTATTTATGCAAAGGTGACACTGTACTAATGTGGAGAAAACAATGGATGCTTTGATAAATGTTGCTGGATCAACTGAATGTCTATGTGGAAAACAAAAAACATTGATGCCTACTCATACTAAAAATAAAAGCAAAAAAATAAAAATAAAAACTCTAAATAGATTGTGGACCTAAAAGTTAAAGGTAAAATAATAGTCTTTTAGGAAATACCATGGTTTATTGTCTTATAACATTGGATAATCAAATTATTTCTTAAATAGTACATAAAAAGCATGAGGAAAATATTGAGCATTCCAGGTACAGAAAATAATACGGGGGTCACTTGACTAGCTCAGTCAGTAGAGCATGCAACTCTTGATTTCAGGGTTGTGAGTTCATGCCCACCATGTCAGGTGTGGAGATAGCTTAAGAATAGAGAGAGATCAGTGGGGAATCTGCTTCCCCCTCTCTCTGCCAGCCTCTCTGCCTACTTGTGATCTCTATCAAATAAATAAATCTTTTTTTAAAAAATAGAGGAAGAAAAAAAAGAGAACGGAAAGAAAACAGCATGGAATATGCAAAGAATCTTGAATTGTGTTATGTCAAGGAGCTACAAATAATTTTGTATTCCTAGAGCATGAAGTGAATTCAGAATGGGCCTAGAGAGTTAAGCAAGGGCTGAACCACATAAAGGCCTTGACAGTGTTCAAAGAGTTGGGCAATTTTTAGATAATGGAAGAGGAGCAGAGGGCTCTAAGCAAGAGAGTGATTTAGTTCAGTTGGTATTTTAGGTAAAAATTGAATGTGGAAATAAGTGAGAAGGCCATTGAATTAGTTAAGAAATTATGAGGTTTAGGGGTGCCTGGGTGGCTGAGTGGGTTAAGCCTCTGCCTTCGTCTCGGGTCATGATCTCAGGGTCCTGGAATCGAGCCCCACATCGGGCTCTGTGCACGGCTGGGAGTCTGCTTCCCCCTCTCGCTCTGCCTTCTTCTCTGCCTACTTGTGATCTCTCTCTGTCGAATAAATAAGTAAAAATCTTTAAAAAAAAAAAAAAAAGGAAAAGAAATTATGCCCCTGGGGATAAAAACACATGATTTAAAAAAAAATTTTTTTAATTTAAAAATAAAAAAATAAAAAATAAAAATAAATTTAAAAAAAGAAATTATGAGGTTTAAGTTATGGCATTGGTAACAAGAATAGAATTGGGGATAGATGCAAATAATTAGGTAAAAGTAGCAAAATTGGGGGATTCGTTGAATATGGAAAGGAAGAAGGAATGAAAGAATCTAAGCTGACGCCAGTATTTTAGCTTGAATGGCTGAGTGGATTGTGTCAACAACAGAGTTGGTGAATACTGAAGACTTACCAATTTGAAGGACAGGGAGAATGAAATAATTTCCAGATACGTTGGGTTCTCAATAAGGAGATACCAGCATGTAGTTGGATATATAATTAAGATCAAGAGTGCAGAGAGGGATTTGTTACCAATTGATTGTAGCTAACCAAGGTCATGAGACCAAAGTAAATCACACAAGAAGAGGATGTAAGATGAGAAGTATAATGAGCTGAGGATAAAAAGCAAATGGACATCAACATTGAAAGGCCATACAGAGGAAAAGAAATGCATAAAAGAGACTGAGCATAAATAGAGAAAGTAGAGAAATAAGGAGAGAGTAACTTCCTGAAACCAAAGGTTTAGAGAGCTCTAAAGAGAAAGTATAACCAGGACAGCAGAGAAGTCAGTAATTAAAGCTGAGGCTCCTGGGTGCCTGAGTGGCTCAGTTAAGCAACTGCCTGCAGCTCAGGTCATGATGCCAAGGTCCTAGATCGAGTCCTGCATTGGGCTCCCTGCAGCAGGGAGCCTGCTTTATCCCTCTGCCTCTCTTTCTCTCTCATAAATAAGAATGAATAAAATCTTTAAAAAAAAAACATAAAGTGGGGCACCTGGGTGGCTCAGTAGGTTAAGCCGTTGCCTTCAGCTCAGGTCATGATCTCAGGGTCCTGGGATCGAGTTCCGCATCAAGCTCTCTGCTCAGCGGGGAGCCTGCTTCCCTCTCTCTCTCTCTGCCTGCCTCTCCATCTACTTGTGATTTCTCTCTGTCAAATTAATAAATAAAATCTTTTAAAAAAAAATAAAAGTAAGGTTCCAATATGTACAGTGCTTCGGCACATAAGAAAACATGATCTTGGGGCGCCTGGGTGGCTCAGTGGGTTAAGCCGCTGCCTTCGGCTCAGGTCATGATCTCGGGGTCCTGGGATCGAGTCCCGCATCGGGCTCTCTGCTCAGCAGGGAGCCTGCTTCCCTCTCTCTCTCTCTCTGCCTGCCTCTCCATCGACTTGTGATTTCTCTCTGTCAAATTAATAAATAAAATCTTTAAAAAAAAATAAAAGTAAGGTTCCAATATGTACAGTGCTTCAGCACATAAGAAAACATGATCTTGGGAAGACCACTTTTACTGGGTCATGAGCCAAAGAACCAAACTGCAGTGGATTGAGAAGTGAAGAAGTCTTTTAAGGAAATGAGAACTAATATGAACCTATTCCAGGAAATTACTCATATGGGTAAGAAAAGGAAAAAAATGGAACTAAGTGTCTTGGAGCAATGTAGCTCTAAAGTTATAGACAAGAGTATGTATATATGTAATTTTTCAAAAGTTGAAGTACCAAGTGCAGTTATTTCTACCCTATTATCAGTTGGTTATCTAGGTCTGTGTACACAGTAGATGTTTAATAAATGTTTACTGAATTGAACAAAACTAATGTCAAGACCATAGCAGTATGTGTATATCTCCTTTCTAATTTATACACATCAATCGCTGTAGCTGCCTGAACATGCTGAGAGTATTTCTGAAAGAGTATAAAAGAAACTGTTTACTGCTGGGGAGGGGGTGTCACTGTTTGAAATGGAAGGGGGATTTTTATCTCATGTATTCCATTTACAGGTGGTCTCTTTTGGCATGAGTATGTATTGCTGTTTTGAGGAAATAAATGTCTAAAGAATCAATAGACAAAACACAGATAAGTATAATTTTTAAACTTCTAGTAGGTGGAACTTCTACACTTCCACCTACTAGAAGTTGAGAGGTAGAACAGAAGAGGAAAGAGGGAAAGAGGGTAAGGGGTATTATCCTCATTTTACAAAAGAGGACAAATTTAAGCAGGGCAGTAATTGTGGCCTATACCTTAATTCACCAACTACACTAGGCACAAGGGAAGGAACTCAAATTTTATTCTTACCATCCAGAATCATAATGATTTTCTTTATGACAACAATTTTGCTGAAAAGTTTATTGATTTGGTTTTTGCTTCTTCTTCATTATTACATTAGAAGTTCGTGTCTCAGAAGTTTAACTCCCAACACTCAGGTGAGGCTATGCAACACTGAGCCCAGTTTGGTGGGGAGGGCCCAAACAACAGGGAGGAGCTCCAGGTTTTTGTTTTGTTTCTTCTGTTTTTCTTGGAGCCACTGATCCTCAAGGAGGGGTGAGGGTGGGATCACATAATTTTAGAGGTCTGGCAATGCCCTCCCTACCCCCATAGCTACCATTTCTGAAGCTGGCCTTAAAACCACCATTTAAACAGATAGGGAGATAGGAAACTACAACACAAAGTAGATCATTTTCATTTCTTTTTCCTTCTTTCTTTTTTTTCCTTCTTCCTTCCTTCCTTGTACCCAAAGTTCAACTACGTCTAAGAGAAACCCCAAATAACTGCCTTAAACAAAATGAAAATATACTTTTCATGTAAAAGATATCCAGAAGTAGGCAGTCCTGGGCTGAAAAGACAACTGCAACGAAAAGGGTGAGCAATGCAGGCTGCTTTTATATCAGCTCTCCACCATTCCTAGAGTGTCAGTTTTGCCCTTGTGATCCAAGATGGTGGTTAGAATGCCAGTCATCATGACCACACTCCCAGTTAGAGAAAGAAAGGCAGAAGGCCACACCCTGCTCTTTAAGACTTTCTGGAAGTATAGCATACCATTTATGTTGGTATATCAATGTTCAGAACTTAGTCACATGGCCCACTAACTTCAAAGGAGTCTGGAAAATGTCAAAGTGCTCCACTAAAAATCAAGGTTCCATTGCTAAGGATGAAGTAGGAAATGAGAACGGAAAGGTAGCTAGCAAGCTCTGTCACACTGTTCGTTTAACTATTTGAAAGGTGCCTGAATGGCTCAGTGGGTTAAGTGTCTGACTTTGGTTCAGGTCATGGTCCAGGATCCTAGGATCAAGCCCAGTGTTGAACCCCATGTGGAACCAGAGTGGAGCCCCTATCGAGCATCCCGTGGAGCCCAAGGTTGGGGTCCCTGCTCAGCAGAGATACTGCTTTTCCTTCTCCCTCTCCCTGTTGCTCCCCTAGCTTGTGCTCTCTCCCTCTCTCTCTCTCAAATAAAAATATAAAAATACTTAAAAAATAATGAAACAAGCTTTTTTGGAAACAACTGCCTATATCACTAAATCTGGAGTCATCTCTATTCTCTGGGTCTTTGACATTTGTTACTGTTTAGCCGAGGTCTCCACTTAGACTCCCACAGGTTTTTAATTTTCTTTTTTTAACCCTTCCCTTCCTAAGCAAATGAATATAAATGTATAGTCATTTAATTTCACCTGTTTTGTTTTGGTTATCTGAAACTTTGGAGAACTTTTTGAATTGCAGCTTTCCTACCTAGCTGTAAAGAATTTTGCTTTAAGAACATGAACAGTGTTTTAATTTATATTTTCAGCATTGGGTACAATCCCTGTGCATAGAATTCTCAATATTTGTTTAATGAATGAATTCTGCAGTTAGAAGTAAAAGACATATCTTGAAGAGTTCGGTTTTTGTTTTTTCTTTTTGTTGTTTGTTTGTTTCAATTCTGGAACTGTTTATGAAAGGAGACTATGAAATCTCCCTGGTTTTTTTTTTTTTTTTTGAGATTTTATTTATTTTATGACCGAGAGAGAGAACACAAGCTGGGGGAGCAGCAGGCAGAGGGAGAGGAAGAAGTAGGCTCCCTGCTGAGCAGGGAATCTTATCTGGGGCTCAATGGGGGGATTCCACTTGGGCTCCACGTGGGGTACAATGCTGGGCTCAATCTCAGAATAATGGGATCATGACTTGAGCCAAAATCAGGCACTTAACTGACTGAGCCACCCAGGTACCCCAATCTCCCTGTCTTTTAAAATAAAGACTTTTAGGTGCCTCGCTAGCGCAGTAGGTAGCGTGTCAGTCTCATAAAATAATAAAGTCTTTTAAATGTCTGGGAGAGTTATATATTTGTTTTGTTTTAAAATCTTATGTATATTATTTGAGAGAGAGAGATAACAAGCAGGAGAGAGGGGCGGAGGGAGAAGGAGATGCCCCGCTGAGCTGGGAGCCCAACTGGTACTCCATCTCAGGACCCCGGGATCATGACCTAACCTGAAGGCAGACACTCAACCAACTGAGCCACCCAAGCACCCTGGGAGAATTATATGTGAACACATATCCTGACTTTTAGAAGTGGGAAGGTGATTTAAACTTTTGCTAAATTTCTAGATCATACAAATATGATTTTGTGATGATTTCATTGGATAAATTTTTAAAAAGGGAAAGACTCTAGATAGTGACAAGTTTAAAGTTGACATCTTAACTCTGCCCATGATACATAGTATCCTTTCCTAACTCACTTCTTCCCATCAATTTTATAAATTACAAAATGGGATTTATAAATCATATTTTTAATGAAAAAGATATTTAAAGAACATATTAATTAAAATCAGTCTAGGATCCAAATTCTGACGTAATCTGAAGATTTGGGGATAAGATTAGAAATGCCAACCTCTGAAATGGAAACAAACTAAGTCCATTTGTGGAAATAATCTTAGAAATTAACTTGAAAATGTATTAGAAAAAATGCTGCTCATGAAATTAAGGGTTCCTAATATATATTCTTGTAGACTGGAGATAGTAATCAAAATACAATGTGTAGAATGATCTATAAATTTGTTACTTAGACAGTAATCACACACACACCCCTGTCATTAATATATATTAAATATTCAGATGTTAGTTATTGTTATTAAATGTATAGATTAGAAATAAAGTCAAAGAAAGAGAAGGAGACCAAGGAGATGGCACCCAAAATCAATACAATCGTCCTTTAATTAGAATAAAATATTCCTAGAGATAACAATACAAAGCAACAGGTCTCCTGAAGAAACTCAATTTTCTGGGCTTATACAGAATTTTTTTAAAGTAACTTACGGGTGTGGTACATAAACAATTCTGGAAACTGAAAAGAATTTTTTTTAAAAAAGTAACTGTTAGCAATGGTGCTATGTTTTGTCTCCCTTTCTGTCTGGCTACAGGATCTCATAGCTATATCCTGATCTAATTTCATTACTTTTGGTTACCATAATAATGTGATTTCCTTTAGCATGGGCCAAATTTGGGGCTGTTGGGTCTTGCAGCAGGTGTAGGACCCTTATTGTTACTAAGTCTCTCTGTCTCTGTCTCTCTCTTGCATACACTCATGCACACCTCTCATTTCTCATCTCTCAGCTCTATTTTCTCTGGGTTTATCTTATTCTCTAATATGCAAGAAGCCACTCCCTAGACATGAACTTCCTTTAAGCCTCATTAAACAACAAGGAATGAAGGAGAAACACGGTGCTTTACTAGATGGGTGGCTTTTCAAACCTTTTGTAACCCAGTGTAATACACGTTATATTGTCAACCCAATAGAGACATACATAAATGTGTATCAGTCAGCTATTTCTGCATAATAACAGCCAGAACATCTCAGGGGCATATGACACTAAGCATTTATTTTCACTCACTGGTGTGTGTTGGTTAGGGTCAGCTGATTTGTGCTGGATTCAGCTGGGTTTCATGGCTGATCTTGGCAGGGCTAGCTCACGTCTGGATTGGCTGATGGTTAGCTGACATAGCCTTCTCTTAACTCACGGGAGGGTCAGCCTTTTCATTCTACTAAATTTTCAACTGCCTGGACAAGACCCACCCACATTAGATAGAACAATATGCTTAACTCACCTAAGGATTGTAATGTTAATGTCATCCAAGAACACCTTCAAAGAAACACTAAAAATAATATTTGACCAAATATCTGAACATCCTATAAATCAGTCAGGTTAATACATAAAAGTAGCCATCAGAGTCTCTTTATGCTTTGCTTTCCTGAGATAGTAATCATCCCCAGTCTACCTAAGATTACTCCTTCACCAACACTCACCCCCTCACCCCCAGAAGAAATGTATCATTAACACTCTTGTTTCTGGAAGATAGGCCATATTTATCTTTTCTTTTTTTACTGTAATGTTTATTTATTTTTTCTTTATTAAAATATTTTACTTTTTATAAACATATAATGTACTTTTATCCCCAGGGGTACAGGTCTGTGAATCGCCAGGTTTACACACTTCACAGCATTCATCATAGCACATACCCTCCCCAATGTCCATAACCCAACCACCCTCTCCCAAACCCCCTCTCCCCAGCAACCCTCAGTTTGTTTTGTGAGATTCTTAAGAGTCACTTATGGTTT
Source organism: Mustela putorius furo (assembly GCF_011764305.1). Taxonomy (NCBI): domain Eukaryota; kingdom Metazoa; phylum Chordata; class Mammalia; order Carnivora; family Mustelidae; genus Mustela; species Mustela putorius. Next base: position 6,153,961 of record NW_025421531.1, on the reverse strand, counting down.
GTCTCCCTCCCAATCCCATCTTGTCTCATTCATTCTTCCTACTCCCTTAACCCCGCATGTTGCATCTCCACTTCCTCATATCAGGGAGATCATATGATAGTTGTCTTTCTCCAATTGACTTATTTCGCTAAGCATGATACCCTCTCGTTCCATCCACATCGTCGCAAATGGCAAGATTTCATTTCTTTGGATGGCTGCATAGTATTACATTGTGTATATATACCACATCTTCTTGATCCATTCATCTGTTGATGGACATCTAGGTTCTTTCCATACTTTGGCTATTGTAGACATTGCTGCTATAAACATTCAGGTGCACATGCCCCTTCGGATCACTACGTTTGTATCTTTAGGGTAAATACCCAGTAGAGCAATTCCTGGGTCATAGGGTAGTTCTATTTTCAACATTTTGAGGAACCTCCAAGCTGTTTTCCTGAGTGGTTGCACCATCTTGCATTCCCACCAACAGTGTAGGAGGGTTCCCCTTTCTCCGCATCCTCGCCAGCATCTGTCATTTCCTGACATTAATTTTAGCCATTCTGACTCGTGTGAGGTGATATCTCATTGTGGTTTTGATTTGTATTTCCCTTATGCCGAGTGATGTGGAACACTTTTTCATGTGTCTCCTGGCCATCTGGATGTCTTCTTTGCAGAAATGTCTGTTCGTGTCCTCTGCCCATTTCTTGATTGGATTATTTGTTCTTTGGGTGTTGAGTTTGATAAATTCTTTATAGATTTTGGATACTAGCCCTTTATCTGATATGTCGTTTGCAAATATCTTCTCCCATTCTGTCAGTTGTCTTTTGGCTTTGTTAACTCTTTCCTTTGCTGTGCAAAAGCTTTTGATCTTGATGAAGTCCCAATAGTTCATTTTTGTCCTTGCTTCCCTTGCCTTTGGTGATGTTCCTAGGAAGATGTTGCTGCGGCTGAGGTCGAAGAGGTTGCTGCCTGTGTTCTCCTCAAGGATTTTGATGGAATCCTTTCTCACATTGAGGTCCTTTATACATTTTGAGTCTATTCTGGTGTGTGGTGTAAGGAAATGATCCAGTTTCATTTTTCTGCATGTGGCCGTCCAATTTTCCCAACACCATTTGTTGAAAAGACTTTCATAAATTTATTCCATTGGATGTTCTTTCCTGCTTTGTCGAAGATTACTTGACCATAGAGTTGAGGATCTATTTCTGCCTCTCTATTCTGTTCCATTGATCTATGTGTCTGTTTTTGTGCCAGTACCATGCTTTGTAATAGAGCTTGAAGTCTGGAATTGTGATGCCACCAATTTTGGCTATCTTTTTCAATATTCCTCTGGCTATTTGAGGTCTTTTCTGGTTCCTACAAATTTTAGGATTATTTGTTCCATTTCTTTGAAAAAAATGGATGGGATTTTGATAGGAATTGCATTAAATATGTAGATTGCTTTAGGTAGCATAGACATTTTCACAATATTTGTTCTTCCAATCCAGGAGCATGGAACATTTTTTCATTTCTTTGTGTCTTCCTCAATTTCTTTCATGAGTACTGTATAGTTTTCTGAGCATAGATTCTTTGCCTCTTTGGTTAGGTTTATTCCTAGGTTTCTTATAGTTTTGGGTGCAATTGTAAATGGATTGACTACTTAATTTCTCTTTCTTCTGTCTTGTTGTTGGTGGAGAGAAATGCAACTGATTTCTGTCCATTGATTTTATATCCTGACACTTTACTGGATTCCTGTACAAATTCTAGCAGTTTTGGAGTGGAGTCTTTTGGGTTTTCCACATATAGTATCATATCATCTGTGAAAACTGATAGTTTGACTTCTTCTTTGCCGATTTGGATGCCTTTAATTTCCTTTTGTTGTCTGATTGATGAGGCTAGGACTTCTAGTACTATGTTGAATAGCAGTGGTGATAATGGACATCCCTGCCGTGTTCCTGATCTTAGCAGAAAAGCTTTCAGTTTTTCTCCATTGAGAATGATATTTGCGGTGGGTTTTTCATTGATGGCTTTGATGATATTGAGGTATGTGCCCTCTATCCCTACACTTTTAAGAATTTTGATCAAGAAGGGATGCTGTACTTTGTCATATTCTTTTTTAGCATCTATTGAGAGTATCATATGTTTCTGGTTCTTTCTTTTATTAATGTGTTGTATCACATTGATTGATTTGCGGATGTTAAACCAACCTTGCAGCCCTGGAATAAATCCCACTTGGTCTTGGTGAATAATCCTTTTAATGTACTGTTGAATCCTATTGAATCCTATTTTGGTGAGAATTTTCGCATCTGTGTTCATCAAGGATATCGGTCTGTAGTTCTTTTTTTGGATGGGATCCTTCTCTGGTTTTGGTATCAAGGTGATGCTGTCCTCATAAAATGAGTTTGGAAGTTTTCTTCCATTTCTATTGTTTGGAACAGTTTCAGGAGAATAGGAATTAGTTATTCATTAAATGTTTGGTAGAATTCCCCTGGGAAGCTGTCTGGCCCTGGGCTTTTGTTTGTTTGGAGATTTTTGATGACTCTTTCAATCTCCTTCCTGCTTATGGGTCTGTTCAGGCATTCTATTTCTTCCTGGTTCAGTTGTGGTAGTATATATGTCTCTAGGAATGCATCCATTTCTTCCAGATTGTCAGATTTCTTGGCGTAAAGTTGTTCATAATATGTTCTTATAATAGTTTGTATTTCTTGTTTCTCTCCTCTTTCATTCATGATTTTATTTATTTGGGTCCTTTCTCTTTTCTTTTTGATAAGTCTGGTCAGGGGTTTATCAATCTTACTAATTCTTTCAAAGAACCAGCTCCTAGTTTCATTGATTTGTTCTATTGTTTTTTTGGTTTCTATTTCATTGATTTCTGCTCTGATCTTTATTATTCCTCTTCTCCTGCTGGGTTTAGGGTTTCTTTCTTCTTCTTTCTCCAGCTCCTTTAGGTTTAGGGTTAGGTTGTGTACTTGAGACCTTTCTTGTTTCTTGCAAAAGGCTTGTACCGCTATATATTTTCCTCTCAGGACTGCCTTTGCTGTGTCCCACAAATTTTGAACCGTTGTGTTTTCATTATCATTTGTTTCCATGAATTTTTTCAATTCTTCTTTAATTTCCTGGTTGACCCATTCATTCTTCAGAAGGATGCTGTTTAGTCTCCATGTATTTGGGTTCTTTCCAAATTTCCTCTTGTGATTGAGTTATAGCTTCAGAATATTGTGGACTGAAAATATGCAGGGAATCATCCCAATCTTTTGATACCGGTTGAGAAGTGATTTAGGACCCAGGATGTGATCTATTCTGGAGAATGTTCCATGTGCACTAGAGAAGAATGTGTATTCTGTTGCTTTGGGATGAAATGTTCTGAATATATCTGTGATGTCCATCTGGTCCAGTGTGTCGTTTAAGGCCTTTATCTCCTTGTTGATCTTTTGCTTGGATGATCTGTCCATTTCAGTGAGGGGAGTGTTAAAGTCCCCTACTATTATTGTATTATTGTTGATGTGTTTCTTTGATTTTGTTATTAATTGGTTTTATAGCTGGCTGCTCCCACGTTAATGGCATAGATATTTAAAATTATTAGATCTTGTTAGACAGATCCTTTGAGTATGATATAGTGTCCTTCTTCATCTCTTATTATAGTCTTTGGCTTAAAATCTAATTGATCTGATATAAGGATTGCCACCCCTGCTTTCTTCTGATGTCCATTAGCATGGTAAATTGTTTTCCACCCCCTCACTTTATATCTGGAGGTTTCTTCAGTTCTGAAATGAGTTTCTTGTAGGCAACATATAGATTTTTTTTTTTATCCCTTCTGATACCCTGTGTGTTTTGATTTGGGCATTTAGCCCATTAACATTCAGGGTAACTATTGAGAGATATGAATTTAGTGCCATTATATTGCTTATAAGGTGACTGTTACTGTATATTGTCTCTGTTCCTTTCTGATCTACTACTTTTAGACTCTCTCTTTGCTTAGAGGACCCCTTTCAATATTTCCTGTAGAGCTGGTTTGGTGTTTGCAAATTCTTTCAGTTTTTGTTTGTCCCGGAAGCTTTTTAATCTCTCCTTCTATTTTCAATGATAGCCTAGCTGGATATAGCATTCTTGGCTGCATGTTTTTCTCATTTATTGCTCTGAATATATCATGCCAGTTCTTTCTGGCCTGCCAGGTCTCTGTGGATAAGTCTGCTGCCAATCTAATATTTTTACCATTGTATGTTACAGACTTCTTTTCCCGGGATGCTTTCAGGATTTTCTCTTTGTCACTAAGACTTGTAAATTTTACTCTTAGGTGATGGGGTGTGGACCTATTCTTGTTGATTTTGAAGGGGGTTCTCTGCGCCTCCTGGATTTTTTTTTTTTTAAAGATTTTATTTGTTCACCTGACAGACAAAGATCACAAGTAGGCAGAGAGGCAGGCAGAGAAAGAGAAGGAAGCAGCCTCCCGGCCTGAGCAGAGAGCCCGATGCGGGCCTGGATCCCAGGACCCCAGGATCATGACCCGAGCTGAAGGCAGAGGCTTCAACCCACTGTGCCACCCAGGCGCCCCATGCGCCTCCTGGATTTTGATGCTTGTTCCCTTTGCCATATTAGGGAAATACTCTCTAATAATTCTCTCCAGTATACCTTCTGCTTCCCTCTCTCTTTCTTCTTCTGGAATCCCAATTATTCTAATGTTGTATCGTCTTATGGTGTCACTTATCTCTCGAATTCTCCCCCTCATGGTCCAGTAGCTGTTTGTCCCTCTTTTGCTCAGCTTCTTTATTCTCTGTCATTTGGTCTTCTATATCACTAATTCTTTCTTCTTCCTCATTTATCCTAGCAGTGAGAGCCTCCATTTTTTACTGAACCTCATTAATAGCTTTTTTAATTTCAACTTGGTTAGATTTTAGTTCTTTTATTTCTCCAGAAAGGGCTTTTATATCTCCTGAGAGGGTTTCTCTAATATCTTCCATGCCTTTTTCGAGCCCGGCTAGAACCTTGAGAATCGTTATTCTGAACTCTAGATATGATGTATTACCAATGTCTGTGTTGATTAGGTCCCTAGCCTTCGGTACTGCCTCTTGTTCTTTTTGTTTTTTGTTTTTTTTTGTTTTTTTTTTTTGTTTTTGTGGTGAGTTTTTCTGCCTTGTCATTTTGTCCAGATAAGAGTATGTGAAGAACCAAGTAAAATAATAAAAGGGTGGTAAAGACCCCAGGAAAATACGCTTTAACCAAATCAGAAGAGACCCCAAATCGTGAGGGGGAGAAAGGGGATAAAAAGAGGTTCAGGAAAAAAAAAATAAACAATTAAAAAAAGAAAACGAATAAAGAAAGAATATAAAAAAGAAAAAATATATATTAGATAAACTAGTTACAAAATGTTAAAAAGAGAAAAGGGTAAAAGTTAAAAAATATTAGCTGAAGAAGAAGAAAAAAAAATTGAAAAAAAGAAAAAGAAAACAAATTAAATTAACTGCAAGACTAATGAATCATGGGGAGAAAGCCATGAGTTCAGTGCTTTGCTTTCTCCTCCTCTGGAATTCTGCTGCTCTCCTTGGTATTGAAGCTGCAATGCTTATAGGTGAACTTGGTCCTGGCTGGATTTCTTGTTGATTTTCTGGGGGAGGGGCCTGTTGTAGTGATTTTCAAGTGTCTTGGCCCCAGGCGGAATTGCACCACCCTTACCAGGGGCCGGGCTGAGTAATCTGCTCCGGTTCGCTTTCAGGAGCTTTTGTTCTCTGAATGCTTTCCGTAGAGTTCTGGAGAACGGGAATGAAAATGGCGGCCTCCCAGTCTCCAGCCCAGAGGAGCCGAGAGCCCGGGGCCCCACTCCTCAGTGCGCCCTCAGAGAATAGCACCCAATAACTCCCGTCTCTCTGGCCTCCAGCCGTGCTCTGAGCTCACCCGGGCGGTGACCGGTTCAAGGTAACCCCGAGCTGAGAGGTCACTCCTCAGCTCTGTCTCTGTAGCTGGCTTTTTTTTTTTTTTAAAGATTTTATTTATTTGTTAGAGAGAGCGAGCACAAGCACAGGCAGAAAGAGTGGCAGGCTAGAGGCAGAGGGAGAAGCAGGCTCCCTGCCGAGTAAGGAGCCTGATGTGGTTCTTGATCCCAGGACCCTGGGATCATGACCTGAGCCGAAGGCAGCCACTTAACCAGCTGAGCCACCCAGGCGTCCCAGCTTCCCTATTCTAATACCCACAAGCTCTGTGACACTCAGACACCCCGGATCCTTCTGTGACCCTGCGGGAACTGGGGCCATGCTGACTCCACGTGGGCTTCACCCCGGTTTAGCCTCTGGAGCGATGTCCCTCAGCGTAACAGACTTTTAAAAGTCCTGATTTTGTTCTCCGTTGCTCCACCACTTGCTGGGAGCCGGACCCTCCCCCCGCGGTCTATCTTCCTTTCGCTTTGGATTTACTTCTCCGCCAGTCCTACCTTTCAGAGAGTGGTTGATTTTCTGTTTCTAGAATTGCTGTTCTTCTCTTTGATCTCCCGTTGGATTTGTAGGTGTTTGCAGTGTTTAGATAAGCTATCTAGCTGATCTCCTGCTCCTTGATGTAGCCTCAGCCTGCTACTTCTCCACCATCTTGACTCCTCCCCGCCATATTTGTCTTGTAGTTCTGTGAACTTCCAGTCCACCACTGAATACCGTCTTTGGGGTTTAATATCTTACTGCAAATAATACTGTTTTACACAAAAGTCTTAAAGTAATCGTATTTTTTTTTCTACAAATACGCATGAAGCTATTTCAAATCCCTATGGAAAAGAGTGGAATATAAATATGCATACATCATTTTTGCCAGCTAAGTGTTTTACATATTTAACTACATTTCTTTTCAAGAGAAAGTTGTCTTTTAAGGTCTTAAATTGTTGGGTTTTCAGACTAACTCAATCTTATCTTTTTTTTCTTTTTCTTCCCATTTTAATAATAACCCAGAAAAAGTTTCCCTAGTTCTTAAGTTTTTTTCTGTTTTTCAACAATTTCTTAGTTTAGGAGCAAAGAAGTAACTGACTGTATCTGTTGAATCCAGAGGCTTTAAAATTCATTCCATCATTATTCCACAAATATTTACATCATAATTTTGAGATACTTGGAACACAAAGATATATAATGCACAGTCCATAGATTTAAGGGGTTCATAACCATATAAGAGAAAAAGAGACTTATCTAAAATAACCCTGGAGTTCAGAGGCTCTCGTTGTCTAGTAACATGCCCCATGTTTCTCCACTTTATAGGTGGAGAAAGAGATGCAAGAATCTCTAACCAGTTGGGCAAATTGTAATGAGTTGATAACCCAGTAAGAGAGTAATCACCAAGGTGACACCCACTTTTATAAATCTATTCCTGGGTCTGAGCCTGGCTCACAAGAATCAAGCCACTGGGCAAACTGCCACTCTAGGAACTGATTGACTCCAGTTCAATATGACTCACCATACCTCCCAACAATCCTTTAAAGGCAGCTCATTTTCTCATTCTCAAAAAGGGCCATTTCAGATATTCTTTGTTCTCATTTCTCTAACCCTACTACTCACCTCTCTTTATTTTCATAGATGACTTTTCTTCTGACTTCAACCCCTCCCCCAACCCTAAGCCATTAAACACTCTGCCACCAAATTGTAGTCCAAGCCTCTACCTGCCCTTCCCTTCCAGAGGTCAGTGTAGAGATCACAGGGAAGTTGTTTCACATTTCCTTAAGTTGCCCACTTGGTTCTCTTCTGGACACCTAGTCAGATTTGTGGCACTGTTCTTTGTACTGCTGGTCACAGAGGAAATCTTGGACATGGTGTCCTTCAGGGAAGACATGGGCCTGGTGTAGACTACCCCTCTGTTTACCCAGGATCACCAGTTAGACTGTGCAAATACACATGAATCTCTTCACAGGTACTTTGGGCCCGTTTTAAAGTGGAATTATACTGTAGGAGAGAAAAGGCTAAAACTTTGCACAGAATGGGCTTCTTCCTGAATCCAAAGGAAAACTATCTGTAGCAAACACCGTCTACATTCTGCTTCATATCCTCTTGGCCTTCTTAAGTTCTCTATGAAGATGATTTCCACACATTGAGTTTCTTACCTCAAGACCCCATGTCTCTTTCCTTTGCCTGAAGGCTCTCTTCAGACCCATGAGAGCTTGTTCTGCTATAGGCAGGTGCAACACACAAGTGTGGAGGGGGAGTTACACTCATGGGGGCAATGTTCAACCAGTTGGGGTTGGGGTTGGTGAATAAATGCTCCAGCCTCCTCACTGTCACTGGGACAAGTCTTTGTTGTTGCACATGGTTTCTCAGAAGATCCTCAGTGGGATTGAGCCTTGTTGCATACCCATGACAGTGCAAAACTACTCGCTACTAACCAATGCATTAACCCCACTCAATAAAGCACACTTGCTGACTTTTCTCCCTTTTCTGTCCTACTTTTCCCATGTCCTCTTCTGTCCTTAGAATCGCCTCACAAATAAACCTTCTGTGCCCAAAGCCCTGCACTCAAAGTCTGCTTTTTGAAGAAGCCCAAACTAAGATATTGAACAATTTAGGTTTTTCAAAAAGGAAGCCCCATAACTGGAGTCCCCCCCAGTCCCTCCACTGACTGCTGCTTTCAGATTTGTTCCTCTATCAGACAGCTATTGTGAACCATTTCAGAGTGTCTTAGACTCACTTATCTTTTACTCCAACTGCTGCTGTAGCAACCTGTTCCCTGCAGCATTCTCTAGGTACAATCTGGCAATACCTCCCATCAGGCCCATGGAGCTTGCCTCTCACTCTCCAACTGGGGTTTGTCTGTTGACTCCATAGTGAAGAATGCTGTGGAAACCAACTGTGGTGCTCATGCTTATGCAACTCAGGAGTATTGGGGCTCATGCCTTTTGGGGGAAAAGTTTGAGCAGTGGGGGATGGGATCCAAATGAAAAATACTACCCCCCTTTAACTCTAATTGACATGTATTTCATGAGATGTATTTCAGGCAACTCCTTGGCAGTCCCCTGGATTCCACAGCCAGTCACCCACAGTAGTGTCCAGTTTGGTAATGCATCTTTGCAGTGGTCTTGCATCTTTCCTGCTCCTCCACATCCCTTGATTCTGCTTCCTGGTTCACACTCCTCAATAAGGAATGTACACTTAAGCCTTTATTTCAGGCTGTTTCCCTGTAAACTAGCCTAAGATAGTAACTTTCTTTTTCTCAGCCTCATTTGTAGATTCTTCTCTATGAAAGTTTACCAACCTTTTAGTAAATCAAGGATGGGGTGACTCCCTGAATCCATACTTCTTGCCTCTCTAGTACAATTCTGTAAATTTGCATCATTCAATCTGAAATTATGCTCTGTAGTTTTAGAGGCTGGTCAGGGATGTAAAGTCCCACAGGGGTGTGTGTGTGTGTGTGTGTGTGTGTGTGTGTTGGTGTATAGCTATAGGGAGATTTGACATACCTGCTCTCATTGTGGGTCCAAAATAGGTTAGGACTTCTGAGTTGGGTCTTCTCTTTGATGTAACTGTCAACGTAAACTGCCCAACTGTTGCTATACTGCTGTACCTGATGAGACAAATGTGAATATGCTGTGGTGGTAGGCACCAGCTAAAGTGGCTCCTGGTGATCTGTGCTCCCAGTATTCACTCCTTTGTATAATCCCCTCCTCTTACATGTTGGCAGGACCCAGTGACTTGGTTCTAACAAATAGAATACAGCAAAAGTGATGGGCTGACACTTCCAAGATTAGGTTAGAAAGAACTGTGACTTCCATCTTGTTCACACTTTCTTTCTGGTTCTTCTCACTTTTTCTCTCTGATGAAGCCAGCTGCCACATTGTGAGAGGTACCCTACAGAAAAGTCCACATGGCAAGGAACTGAGGGATGCTTCTAGGCAACAGTCTGCAAAGAACTGAGGTCTTCAGTGCAATAGCCCACAAGAAGCTAACTCCTGCTGACAACCAGGTGAGTGAGGTTGGAAACAGATTCATCCTTCGGCTGATTTTTGAGATTAGTACAGACAGTCCCCAACATATGATGGTTTACTTAAAATTTTTCACTTTACAACAGTTTTGGATGAAATATTCAGTAGAAACTATACTTCGAATTTTTAATATTTCCCAGGGCTAGCAATATGCAGTACAATGCTTTTTCATGACACTGGGCTGCAGCAATAAGCTGAAGCCCCCATCAGCCAAGTGATTACAAGGGTGGACAACCAAAAACACAAACATGGTTACCCACACAACCCTGCTGTTTTTCACTTTCAGTACAGTACTCAATAAATTACATGATATGTTCAACACTTTCTTATAAAATAGGCTTTGTGCTGGCTGATGTTGCCCAACTCTAGGCTAATGTACATGTGAATAAGGTAGGCTAAGCTATGATGTTTGGTAGTTTGCATGTACTAAAGGCATGTTTAACATAATGGTATTTTTAATTTACAGTGGATTTATTAGAATGTGATCCCATTGTAGTCAAGGAATATATCTGTACAGCCCAACATCTTGATTGTAGCCTTGTGAGAGTCCCTGATCCAGAGGACTCAGCTAAGCCATGCTGTGATTCCTGACCCACATGAAATGTGAGATAATAATAATTATATTAATGATGTATTTTCCAAAACAAATAGTAATTTTCTGAGACACTAAATCTAAAGCCATAAAGAAAAAGAACATATTTTCTGCTTACATTTCTGATTTGAAATGGGCTGCCTTCCACAACCCACTCCCCTTGGAATCAACTAGTTATTTTATTTTATTTTATTTTAAAGATTTTATTTATTTATTTGTCAGAGAGAGTGAGAGAGAGAGCAAGAAAGAGAGTGCACAGCAGGGAGAGCTGCAGGCAAAGGAAGAAGTATGCTCCCCATTGAGCAAGAAGCTAAGTGTGGGACTTGATCCTAGGACCTTGGGATTACAACCTGAGCCAAAGGCAGATGTGTACCCCACTGAGGCACTCAGGTGTCCCTCAACTAGTTATTTTAAATTGTAGAGTATTTAGTTCCTTTTATACTTTCTCTTTTGGACTTCAGATATGATAAAGGACCTATAAGGGTTCCTCCCTTAGTTAAGTCAAGACCACTGAAATGATGGTTTTAAGTGTTTTCCTTCAAGAAAAAGAAGATTCTATCCTGATTTTATGGTTTTACGACCACCTCTCTCTATCTTTAAAGCATTTATTCAGCACACATAATTGGGAACCTCCTACTGTGTGCACCAAGTCCTCGGCCTGAGGTTGGGGCTACTATTCTATTCTATTTCACTTTTTCTGTATTTTTAATGTCTCTCTTTCCATTTGGCATCTTCTTCATGGCCTTTAAACATCTTAACATTTCTTAGATTTAAAAACAATGAAAAAGAGGATGGCAGAGTAGGAGCACACTAAACTCATCTTATTCCATAAATAACTAGGTAATGCTCACACTAGCAAATAACCTAGAAAATAACCTGAAGGCAAGCAGAATAAACTCCACAACTAAATGTAGAGATGAGGCCACATTGAAGAGGGAAAGAAGGACAGAGATACCTTTAAAAGCTAAATGGACCTGCAGGATTGTCGGTGGGTAGGAGGGACACCATGGGCGTGGCAAAAGGAAGAGAAACAGCCCTTTACACAGTGAGCCTGAATCCCCATAATGTTTGGCTTTGAAAACCAGAGAGGCCTAATATTGTGTGTTCCTACAACCAGCAGGACTTAAAACCTGGAATTTTAGAAATCAACAGGCTTGGCTTTGGGAGAGCCAGAACGAAAGATCCAAAGGAAACTGAGACCCCATCCTTAAACAGATAACACAGTGGAGGGATGGAGGGATAGGGTGACTGCGTGATGGACATCAGGGAGAGTATGTGTCGTAATGAGCACTGGGTATTATACAAGACTGATAAATCACAGCCCTGTACTCCTGAAACAAATAATACATTGTATGTTAGTTAATTGAATTTAAATTTTAAAAAAGAGATCACACACACACACACACACACACACACACACACACAAAAACAGTCAGCAGAGACACAGAGTGGAAGATGCAGTTTGAAAAATGCCTGGGGCATACCGGAGGGAGACTAGTTACTCATCTCAGAGCATGTCCCCAAGGGACAGGGGTCCTTGGAAGACTTCTCCAAGAATAAAGGAGCTGGCAGGCACCTTTTCCCTCCCTCGCCCCCAGCATAAACACACAGCCACCTGCAGGGACTATCCTAACTTGCTAAGACTGTCCCACCAACTCCTTTTCCCCCTGTGCTCTGTTTTGGTGGATTCACCCTCTCCAGTCAAGACTGCCTCAGTCTCGGAGCTGCAGGGCCACTTCCACAGAGGACCAGTGACCCAAACCTTCGTAACTCTACTGCATTGCTGTCCTCCCCAGCACTCCCCTTTCCCACATTTTGTAGATCTACTCCATCCAATATGCTCTTGGCTGGAGCCTATTCTGGGTGGTGCCACAGGCTTAGAAGTGTGCAAGCCACCCCTTTAATGCCCAGCACCACTCCAAAGTGACTCTTGCCCTGGAGAGAGGGGAAGATAACCACACACACCAGTGAGAAGGAGGCACCAGTAGTGGGCTGAAGGCAGACAACTGGTACGCCTGCAGGCTTCGCACACCAATGAAAGCTTTTCAGGGACAACACAGGGAAAATGCCCTGCAGTTTGGTGCTACAGCATCTTTGGCAAACACCTGGTCTGACTCAACTCAAAACTAAGGCAGCCCCAGACTGGTACACTAACACCACAGGGACCAAACACTGCCTAAAACAGGCAGAGAGCCACTGCAGATGACTGGACTGAAGGAAAAAGGGGCTCAGCCACAACGGGGCACATGCAACAGATGTAGGAGACACACCCGAAGCACTAAATTCCAGTAAATGGGACATTGCAGGGCACGACAGGACCTCTTCTTTATAAGACCACTACTTTCATATATATATATATTTTATTTATTTATTTGACAGACAGAGATCACAAGTAGGCAGAGAGGCAGGCAGAGAGAGGGAATCAGGCTCCCTGCTGAGCAGAGAGCCCAATGCGGTGCTTGATCCCTGGACCCTGAGATCATGACCTGAGCTGAAGACAGAGGCTTAATCCACTGAGCCACCCAGGTGCCCCAAGACCACTACTTTCAAGAGCAGGAGACATAGCTGACTCTGAGCACAAAGACACAGACAGAGAGTTAGGGAATATGTCCCAAATGAAAGAACAGGACAAAATCACAGCAATAGACCTAAGCAAAATGGAGATAAGTAATATCCCTGATGCAGAATTTTTAAAATTATGATCATAAAGATACTCACTGGACTTGAGGAAAGAGTGGTGGACATCAGCAAGAACTTTAACAAAGTTAAGAAAGAATCAACCAGAGATGAAGAACACAATAAATGAAATTTTTTAAAAAAGATTTTATTTATTTGGCCGCCCACCCCCGCCGCCTGCCCGCGCAGCCCGCGCCCCGCGGGCTCCCGGGTCGGCTCCCGGCCCTTTAAGGCGGGCGGCGGCGGCGGCGGCGGCGGCGGCGGCCGCGCTCGGGGCGGGGAAAGCGAGGCGCGCCAGGCGGGGCCGGCTCCCCGGCACTTTGAGGGAGCAGAGAGCAGAGTGCAGGCGAAATGGCCCTGGTGCCCTATGAGGAGACAGCGGGAGTGGGCTTGCAGAAATTCCACAAGCCTCTCGCCACCTTCTCCTTTGCCAACCACACCATCCAGATCCGGCGGGACTGGAGCCAGCTGGGAGTCGCAGCCGTGGTGTGGGACGCGGCTGGCCTTCTTTGCACGTATCTGGAGATGGGAGCTGGGGAGGGAGCTGCGAGGCTGCTCTGCTGTGGAGCTGGGCGCCGGCACCGGGCTGGTGGGCATCGTGGCGGCCCTGCTGGGTGCTCCTGTGACTATCACGGACCGAAAAGTAGCATTAGAATTTTTTAAGTCAAATGTTCAAGCCAACTTACCCCCCCATATCCAACCCAATGCTGTTGTTAAGGAGCTGACCTGGGGACAAAATTTGGGGAGTTATTCACCTGGAGAATTTGACCTGATACTTGGAGCTGATATCATATATTTAGAAGAAACATTCGCAGATCTTCTTCAGACTTTAGAACATCTCTGTAGCAAGCGCTCCGTGATTCTTTTAGCTTGCCGAATTCGCTATGAATGGGACAACAACTTCTTAGCGATGCTGGAGAGGCAATTTACTGTGAGTAAGGTTCACTATGATTCTGAAAAAGATGTACATATATACAAAGTTGGCTTTAATTTATAAGAATGTTGTTATTGAGTGCCAGTGAAGGTCTTTGACTGGGAATTGAACCGTATTTAATGGAATGGATTACTGAACGAAAAGTCCAACCAAAGGTTCTCAAGGGCCAAAAAGCACATGGTTAAAACAAAGCAGCATTTTGTCCCATTGCTGTGACATTTCAGTCCTATTTGACTCTGAAAAATTCAACTACCATTAAAGGAATATATGAGAAAAAAAAGATTTTATTTATTTATTTGACAGAGATCACAAGTAGGCAGAAAGGCAGGCAGAGAGAGGTGGAAGCAGGCTCCCCACTGAGCAGAGAGCCTGATGCCGGGCTCGATTCCAGGATCCTGAGATCATGACCTGAGCTGAAGACAGGGGCTTTAACCCACTGAGCCACCCAGGTGCCCCACAATAAATGAAATTTTAAAATAACACTAGGTGGAAGAAATAATAGACTAGAGGAAACAGAAGAACAAATCAGAGGCCTAAAGGGCAGAATAATGGAAAGTAATCAAGATAAGCAGGTGACATAAAAATTATACAGAATAAGAATAAGCTTAGGGAATTCAACAAAACCATCAAGTGTAATAATATTCACATTACAGGGATCCCAGAAGGAGAAGAGAGAGAAAAAGGGGCACAAAATTTCCTTGAAGAAATAATAGCTAAAAACTTTCTGAATTGGGGGGAGGAAACAAACCCAGACCCAGGACACAGAGATTCCCCAATAAAACCAACTGAGCTACCCAGGTGCCCCTCTACAAAACATTTTAAAAAGAGTTAATACATATTCTTTTTTTTTTTTTTCCAGATTTTATTTTTTTGACAGAGAGCACAAGCAGGCAGAGTGAGAGGGAGGAGCAGACTCCCCACTGAGCAGGGGGTCTTGATGTGGGTCTTGATGCCAGGACCTGTGATCATGACCCAAGCCGAAGGCAGATGCTTAATGAGTGAGCCACCGAGGCATCCCAAGTTAATATATATTCTTCTCAAACTATTCCAAAAAATTGAAGAGGATGGAAAATTCCCAAATTCATTCCATGAGATCAGCATTACCCTGATATCAAAACCAGGTAAAGACATTATAAAAGGAGAGAAAGAGAGAGAGAATTACAGGTCAATAATTCTGATGAACATAGATGTAAAAATCCTCAACAAAATATTAGCAAACCAAATCCAACAATACATTTAAAAAATGTTCCACCAAGAGGCGCCTGGGTGGCTCAGTGGGTTAAAGCCTCTGCCTTCCGCTCAGGTCATGATCTCAGGGTCCTGGGATCGAGTCCCGCATCGGGCACTCTGCTCCTCAGGGAGCCTGTTTCCACCTCTCTCTCTGCCTGCCTTTCTGCCTACTTGCAATCTCTAGCTGTCAAATAAATAAATAAAATCTTAAAAAAAAAAAAATATTCCACCAAGATCAAGTGGGATTTATCTCTGGAATGTAAGTGTGGTTCAATAGTTGAAAACAATCAACATGATACATCAATAAGAGAAGGATAAAAACAATATAATTTCAATAGATGTAGTAAAAGCATTTAACAAAGTACATCATTCATTTATGATAAAACTTTCAACAATGTAGGTTTAGAGGAAACATACCTCAACAGAATAAAGGCCATATATGAAAACATCATCATACCCAATGGTTACCACAGCTAACATCATACCCAATGGTGAAAAACTGAGAGCTTTTCACCTAAAGTCAGGAACAAGATAAGAATGTCCACTCTCACCAATTTTATTCAACAAGTAATAGAGTCCTAGGCACAGCAATCAGACAAGAGAAAAAGAAAGCCCAGAAACAAACCCACGATCATATGGCCAACTAATCTCTGACAAAGGAGGCAAGGATATACAGTGGAAAAATGCAACAAATGGTGTTGAAAAACTGGGCAGCTACATGCAAAAGAATGAAACTGGACCACCTTTTTTTTTTTTTTAACATCTACAGACAAAAACAAACAAATCTCAAAATGGATTCAAGACCTAAATGTAAGAGTTAAAACTATAAAAATCCTAGACAATAGCATAGGCAATAATTTCTCTGGCATCAGCATAGCAACATTTTTCTAGATATGTCTCTTGAAGCAGGGGAAACAAAAACAAAAATCAACTATTGGGACTACATAAAAATAGAAACCTCTACACAGCAAGGGAAATAATCAACAACACTAAAAGACAACCTACTAAATAGGAAAAGGTATTTCCAAATGACATACCCAATAAAGGGTTAGAATTCAAAATATGTTAAGAACTTACAAAATTCAACATCCAAAATCAAATAATCCAATTAAAAAATGGACAGAAAACATGAACAGACCTTTATCCAAAGAAGACATACAGATGGCCAACAGACACATAAAAAGATGCTCGGTGTCACTCATCTTCAAGGAAATGCAAATCAAAACTACAGTGAGATGCTGAGGGAAGTAAGAGAAAGACAATTATCATATGATCTCTCTGATATGTGGAATTTAAGAAACAAGGCAGAGGATCATAGGGGAAGAGAGGAAAAATGAAACAAGATGAAACCAGAGAGGGAGATAAACGGTAAGACTTTTAATCTAAGGAAACAAACTGAGGGTTGCTGGTGGGGAGCGGGGTTGGGGGATGGGATAACTGGGTGATGGACATTGGGGAGGGTATGTGTTGTAATGAGCTCTAGGTATTATATAAGACTGATGAATCCCAAACCTGTACCCCTGAAACAAATAATACATTATATGTTAATTGAATTTAAATTTTTAAAAAGGGAATATACTCTGATGTATGTGGAAATTAGGGGGGTATAACTATGAGATATTACCTCACACCTATCAAAATGGCTAAAATCGAAAACACAAGAAATAACAAGTGTTTGTGAGGATGTATTGAAAAAGGAAACCTTGTACACTGTTGGTGGGAATGCAAACTGGTGCAGCCACTGTAGAAAATTGTATTTGAGGTTCCTCAAAAAATGAAAAGTAGAACTACCCTATGAGCCAGTAATCACACTACTGGGTATTTGCTCAAAGAATACAAAAACACTATTTCGAATGCCTATGTTTATTGCAGCATCATTTACAAATTATAGAAGCAGCTCAAGTATCCATAGATAGATGAATAGATAAAGAAAATGTGAGACATATATACAATGGAACATCCATAAAAAAAAGAATGAAATCTTGCCATTTGCAACAACACGGGAGCTAGAGAGTAAAATGCTTAGGAAGCTAAGTCAGTCAGAGAAAGACAAATACTATATGATATCACCCATGTGGAATTTAAGAAACAAAACAAACAAATAGAAAAAAAGAAGAGAGAGAGACAGGCAAATCAAGAAATAGGCTCTTAACTATAGAGAACAAACTGATGGTTACCAGAGGGGAGAGGAACGAGGGGTTGGGGGAAATAGTGATGGGGATTAAGCGGTGCACTTGCTGTGATGAGCACTGGGTGATGAATTAAAATGTTGAATCGCTATATTGTACACTGGAAACTAATATAACATCTCATGTTAACTAAATGGAATTGAAATTAAAACTTTAAAAAATGGAAAAACTTATTTTTATTATGTTCTTCTTATCTAACCTGTTTGGTGAATAGCTTAATCATGATAAAATTAGATAATGCATATGGAAGCAACATGGAAGCTGTCAAATGCTACACAGAAGAATATAAGAGCTATAGTTAAAGACATGAAATTGCTGGGCGCCTGGGTGGCTCAGTGGGTTATCAAGTCCCACATCAGGCTCTCTGCTCAGCAGGGAGCCTGTTTCCCTCTCTCTCTCTCTCTGCCTGCCTCTTCATCTACTTGTGATTTCTCTCTGTCAAAATAAGTACATAAAATCTTAAAAAAAAAAAAAAAAGACATGAAATTGCTTATTCTCTTCCCCAAAGAGAATAATCCTAAATCCTTAATAGGATTGCATTTCCAACTGCACAAATCCTTGAGAATTTTTTTTGGAAAATCTACTAAAGTACAGTCAGAAATAGAGCCTCACACATCCTTTTCATCTAATGTGTCCTTATACCAAGCCAGAGTTCCCAGACCTGTGTCATGTTGCCCTAGGTCTGATTTAGATATCTAGTTTTCAGAGAAGTGGAGTATTCTTTGCTGATTTGCGTCTTCCTCATTATAGCATTAAGCTCAATCATGCAAACTTCATGTAGCTTTTCTTTGAAAGCACCCAAAAAATAGCTTCAAAATTATTTTAAAAAATAGAGAATATTTAGCCCTTCCCTCTCACCACCAAGAAAAATATGGCAAGTTTTAAGTTTAGGAAAAACTACATTTTCTTGTTATGTCCAAATGTGAATGATTGCATTACTACTCACTAGCAAAAATTGTTTCAAGTTTTCAAAAACGCACTATCTACAGACTTCTAAGAGCTTATTTATAGTTGGAACTTAAAAAGATTATGTTATACTTACTTAGTTACTTCAATATTCCTTTTCTATACTATATAAGATGCTACTAAACTTTTAACAACAATAAATTTTATTTTTTCTTATAGGAAGCTAGTCAAAACTACCAAGGAATTATTAAAACACACAAAATTATTATTATTGAGAATAATTTCTTGATATTATGTGGCAACAAAGACATTAAGCCATATTCCACATTTTACAAAGTCCCCCAAAGTAAGGCAAGTCCTATGATCAATGTTAAATGAGTAAATTTATCTTAAAATCTTGGTGGATTTGAAGCATATAAGATAATAATATATTTTAAATGAGGTAAGAAGAAGATATTCTGCAATTTTCCCCAAAATTTTTTTGAGGATAACTTTCTTGGCAAATATCAGAATTTATGAGACCCTGATAACTTGTCTTAAAATAATATTTTATAAAAAAAAATTTAGGATCTTTAGAAAGAGAAGTTACTTTGAAATGCTAATTACCCCATCCTTCCTTGGTGTCTATTGCATTTGTCATCTTATTATCTTAAGACATGTTGGTAAGAGGCTGATATGGAAGGGCTTTGAAACAAGAAGAAAGTCTTTCCAGCCTTGAATTAAGGTAATTTTAAGTATCAAATCTGCAGACATCCAGGGGGCTGTTCAAGAACAAAGCTTCATCTGTTGCCGGTTCTTATGCATTTTAATGTACTCAACACTAAGACTCAAGCTTCTGACTTTTGACTGAAACTCTTTTGCATGGACTTTCCCAAAAACGATTTATAACACTGAGAGTTAACTAAGGATTTTTAAATTTTATTTATTTATTTATTTGTTAGAAAAAAAAGAACCAGGCTTTGAAAAGCATTCTTCTAGAAACCTAAAGCTTTGCTGATTGCTTCCATGTTTTGATATATTATTGTGGTTAATAGGATAGCACAGTAGGGGCATCACAGAGATGGTAAATTTACACCTAGAAAATAATTCTATTTTTGTATTGAAATTGAATTTGCCTTTATAAATAGAATAAATATATGTTTCAAATAGCAAAGGAAATTCTGCAAAGGAGTCCTACAACATCCAGACCCAAGTTATCTATAGTCTACCACCTTCAATGACTTCTTTGCCAATTATCCTGGATCTGCAGAGAAATTCCTATAAGGCCATTTTAAGCACCATGAGGAATGTGTGATTAACTTTTATAGAAAAGCAATCTAGAATATAAGAACTATAGATTATATGTCCAAAATGCCTTTCTTTCTGAAGAGCACAGACTGTGGGGTCATCAAGATGAATACAAATCTAATAAACAGAAATAAGAGATACTGGGAAAGACAGGAATTCAAGCTGAGTTGTGCCCAAAGCTCAGGGTGCTACTTGGTGGCTTGGATGGGGCTGGGGAGATGCCCTTTCACCCCACCCAGGTCAGCCAGGTACCTGTCATCCTCAAAGAGCCTCTCAGGATTAAATTCACCTTTGTCACTCATCCCTGTTTTCATTAGCCAACATTTAAGTTTCTTGTCCTTGACCCAGTCTTAAACTTTATTTCCTACCTCTTTCTAAATCATTTCACTGCATTTCCAGGAACTTTTAGTTCACAGATTAAACAAACCCTCCAATTATCTCAAGCTATGACTGAGAACTCACCTCCAAATCTTGCTTTAACTGAAACCTGACTCTGCTGGAGATACCCTCCTCTGTGGGCATTTCCAATAGAAGACATTTTATCAATGGGACCACCTCCTTCTGGTAAATATTTAAAGGTTGTATCTTCCCTTTCTGATTCTGCTCAGCACTATCCTTGAGGTTCAGCTAGCCTACCAGAAGGATGTGTTCCCTCCTTCCCTCTTCTTCCCCCTTCCCCTCCGCCCCCTACACTTTCTCTCCCACCCTTCCTCCCCCTTTCTCTTCTTTCTTGTCTTGTCCTTATCCTTGTCCTTGGTCTTGTTCTTTTTTTTTTTTTTTTTTAAGATTTCATTTATTTATTTGACAGAGAAATCACAAGCAGGCAGAGAGACAGTCAGAGAGAAAGGGGGAAGCAGACTCCCCGCCAAGTAGAGAGCCTGATACGGGGCTCAATCCCAGGACCCGGAGACACTACCGAAGGCAGAGGCCTAACCCACTGAGCCACCCAGGTGCCCCTTTGGTTTTGATCTTGTTCTTGTTCTTCTGCTGCTGCTTCTGGTTCTGCTTTTTCTGTTTCTTCTTTTGGCTGCCAAGAAGCATGTAGTTATTGGTGAGTACATTTAACTGGTAAAGTTTTAGTAAGTTTCAATGATGTTTAGTAGGAAAAGATCATAT
This sequence comes from Mustela putorius furo, assembly GCF_011764305.1. Lineage (NCBI taxonomy): Eukaryota > Metazoa > Chordata > Mammalia > Carnivora > Mustelidae > Mustela > Mustela putorius. Next base: position 6,133,145 of record NW_025421531.1, on the reverse strand, counting down.
TTTGATCTTCACATCACCTTTCATTTTTGACAATATGGAAAAGCATTTTATATTAAACTCTGAATATGTAGGAGAAAGGAACAAGTATTTTTGTTTTGTTTTTTGTTTTTGTGTTTGTTTTTTATAAGCATATAATGTATTATTAGCCCCAGGGGTACAGGTCTGTGAATCACCAGGTTTACACACTTCACAGCACTCACCATAGCACATCTCCTCCGCAATGTCCATAACCCCACCACCCTCTCCCCACCTGCCTCCCTCCTCACCGCCCCCACCCCACCACCAGGAACCAGTTTTTTAAATGTTTCTTTTTGTATGCCTTATTGATTTTTCTTTCTTTCTTTCTTTTTTTTTTTTTTGGTTTATGTATTATTTTCCTGGGGTTACTTAATTATTTTCTTAAGTACTATTCAGTGAAGCCATGTATAATTATTGGTGGATTTAGACTATCTTTTCCAAGTTTTGTTCCCTAATGCTGATGTGACAATTACTTAAAAAAGCATTCTCAGGTCTTTGGAGGGATTCTGATCAATGCGTTCTCTGAAATCTGGTAAAAGTATTTTACTTTCTTTTGCAACAAAGACATTTAATGTTTATAATAAATTTGGAAAGATTACTTTAATGGAGGCTGCCTATTCTCACATTTCCATAGAGAAAGGTCCTGGAGCAATCAACATTCTCTTAGTGCCTGGACTTTTCCCATTTTTTTTTTTAAGATTTTCTTTCTTACTTATTTAACAGAGAGAGAGAAAGAAATAGCAAGAGAGAACACAAGCAGGGGTAGCAGCAGGCAGAGGGAAAGGAAGAGGCAGGATCTCTGCTGAGCATGGAACCCGACTTGGCACTTGGTCCCAAGACCCTGGGATCATGACCTGAGCTGAAGGCAGAAGCTTAACCGACTGAGCCACCCACTGCCCCTCTAGACCTCTTCTTTTTCATCCTTATGTAACAATCCTACTGTCTTGGGATTGATACTATTTGACTATCCTCATTGCTGATATCTTCACATCTTGAGGTTACTTCCCTCATTCTTGAAGATTTTGACTCCTGTCTTCTCTTCTTAAAACCTGCTCTCATCCTAGATGCTCTCTCCAACACCAAAGCCTCAAAGTTCTTTGATCTCTTTGACCCCATTAACCCATCCCTCCAATTTATTTTAGCAAATTACTTCCCACTTGGAATGACTTTACATTTATCACAGTTGTAGGAAGGAAGGAAAGTGCCGTTGACTGAAATTTTGGTGGACTCTAATGAACCATGCTAGTATTTATGACCTATATACCTTCTTGCCTTGACTCTGAGCTGGCTATGTGACCTGCATGAACAGTTACATCAGTTCCAGTTCTAAAGCTTAAGTCTTGAGAGCTCTCACTTTGCAGTCTTGAAGAAGCCAGCTGCCATGCTGTAAGTAGCTCAAACTAACCTTTTGGAGAGGCCATATAGAGGATAATTAAGGCCCTGGGAAACAGCCCCAGCTCAGCTAATGCCCAGGACCACGTGAACCATGCTATTTTGGACCTTTTGGCACCCCAGCACTTGAGGAGATACCTGTGAATAAAGTAACCACCTAGTCAACCCATACCTTGTGAGAAATAATAATTTGTTAAGATTTTAAGAACTCTAAGTTTTGTGGGTAGTTTATTATGAAGCAGTAGATAATGGAAACACAAAGTGTTTTCTCTCCCCACATTCCCATCCTGGACCATAGAGGAGGAACATATATGACCTCTCTTCTCCCTTAGGTGTAATTCCCAAGAATAGCTAATATAATTCTGAAGAATTTGCCCATAGTCAGTTGAATAGTGTCCCTCCCCAAAATTTATGTCCATCTAAAAACCTCAGAATTTAGACATAAGGTAATTAGTTAAGGATCTTGAGAGGAAATCATTTTAGATTTAGGGTAGGCTCTAAATCTAATGACTGATATTTTTATATGAGAAAGGAGAGGGAGATTTGGACACACAGACACAAAGGAGACAAAGTGCAGATGGAGACAGAGATCAGAATAAAGGGTCCACAAGCCAAGGACTGCTAGGAGCCACCAGAAGCTGGAGGGAGTATCCTCCTAGAAACACTGGCATCTTGATTTTGGATTTCTATCTTTCAGTACTGTGAGAGAAGAGACTTCTGTTGTTTTAAGCTGCCCAGTTGGTGGAAATTTGTTAAAGTAGCCCTACAAAATGAATATGTTGACATTCACTGTTGGATGAAATCATTGAAAGGAAATGGATGACCATAATTCCTGAATCTCTCTGTACCTGGTTGGGTGTACCAGGCCTGAGTCCTTAATCTATGCATATGATTAGAAAAGTGGACTTCTGAAAACCCTGTCATATCTCTGACTCTAGGGAAATTTTTCCTTCCCAATGCTACTTCATATGATTAAGTGTATCTACCTGTTCTCTCCCAATCTAGGATTCTCCTGTCTCTTTTGATAAAGGTAGTTCAGTTCAACTGTAGTGTTTCCAATTAGCACCAAAGACAGTGTCTAACTTACTTTTTAAAAATGTTAGTGCAAGAGGCACCTGGGTGGCTCAGTGGGTTAAGCCTCTGCCTTCGGTTCAGGTCATGATATTGGGGTCCTGGGATCAAGCCCCATATCGGGCTCTCTGCTCGGAGGGGAGCCCGCTTCCCCTCTCTCTTTGCCTGCTGGTCTGCCTGCTTGTGATCTCTCTCTCTGTCAAATAAATAAATAAAATCTTTTTTAAAAATGTGAGTGCTGGGGCGCCTGGGTGGCTCAGTGGGTTAAGCCGCTGCCTTCGGCTCGGGTCATGATCTCAGGGTCCTGGGATCGAGCCCCGCATCGGGCTCTCTGCTCAGCAGGGAGCCTGCTTCCTCCTCTCTCTCTGCCTGCCTCTACCTGCCTGTAATCTCTGTCTGTCAAATAAATAAATAAAATCTTAAAAAAAAAAAAATGTGAGTGCTGCCAAGGGACATAATTATAGATAAGGAACATATGCTAAGGGACATAGTTTAAGAGTTTGGATAGCAGTTTGCCCAGGTAAATCCAACATAATATTTGCATTCACCCCACACTATGCAACTTGGTTTGAAATGAACTATGAGCTGAAGTAACATGTATCCCTTCAATAGTAGAAGCTTTCAGAACTACATGTGAATCGTCATATCTTTTAACTGCTTTTGTAGTCATAGAATCATATGGCAAGATGACCTCCATCAGTACTGGTTTTTGAATGTCTGTAATGAGTAAATTTCGCTTAGTGCTCTATATTAAATATGTAGTGAGAAGTAATGTTGGTTTTTTTTTTAAGGTTGTTTGTTGTTGTTGTTGTTTTCAGGTTGTTTATTGCCTTGGCATAACCTGGCCTATCCTATCTATTTCAATACCAATATCAGTAAATTCATTGAGCATCTAAAATCATACTCTTCCTTTCTTGTTCTAACACCTTCAGAATTCATTTTCACACTTACTGTCCAGATTTCTGCATAGCATAAATAGCAAAATCTTATAATTATTAGGAACTGTAATCCTTTTCTTCTCGTTTTAAATTTGCAACTACCTTTTAGGGGTTTCTGGGGGTGCCAGATACTGTCTGTTGCAAACTCAGCATCATCCCTGCCCTTCTAAGGAATCTCCTGTATTATAGTGGCCAGAAATCTGGAAACTACATTTCCCAGATTCCCCGGTCATCAGAGTTTTGGTTTTGATTCCTCCAATAAGAGTTATTTCTACTAGATTTTGGAAGGTGGAAGACAGAAGAAATCATTATTGTTCAATCTTAGCAGGCAGGCATGTAGTCTTCAGTGACATCAGGTGTGAGATTTTCCAGTGGTTTCTAGGCTTTCTATTGAGCACCATCTGTTTTTGTGCAACATGCTATTGAGAACATTGGTGCTAGTCTCCTGTGATTCCTGAAATTTTCTGATTTCCATATATAACTGATGACTTTCCTTGTCCATCGCCTTCTTCAGCACTTCCAAAAGTTTTATTAACATCTAATCTCTTTTATTAAATATTTTCCTGCCTGAAAAGTAGTGATTTCTGTTTTCCTGACCGTAGACTCGCAGACTGTGGTCTAACTCTAGTTAGTATTTAGGCATAGACACCAATCAATCAGAGCAGATCCTAAACTAACCAAAATAGATTCCAGTTACAAACAACCAGTCCAGCTTCACTGGCGGTACCAGCTGAATATCACCTCTGGTTTAGGAATTGGAGAAATGTGTTTATGAGATAGGCCTGAAGTACATTGCTCTCCCTTCAGACAAGTATTCACAGTTTAAAGTAACAGCTTCATCTGATAGGTAAGAGGTAGCCGCATTGCTAGTGTGGTGTAATAAATATATATGATCTTTGTCCTGCACAGAGTTCCAAAGACCCTTGGAATTTCCTGAGTGATAGGACTGTCTGTTATCGTGCATTAGAAGTCCTTCTGAGCACACTTGACATTATGCTAATGAGACAACTTAAGGTAGCTGCCCCCCACCCCATAACCTTGGGATGGACCTCGGCACCAGAAAGATGAAGTGTCTAGGATATAGGAACTTTCAGATGCACCCAATGACCTCCAGGGAGGGAAAGGCAAGGGCAGCTACAAATAAAACACTACAAAAACTCTGGAACAATAAGAGTTGATGAACTTCTGGGTTGACAAACACATGGAAATGGGGAAAAGTGGAGAACTCAAACACCCTTCCCACAAACCTTGCTCTATGCATCTCTTCCATCTGACCATTTCTGAGTTCTATCCTTTTATAATAACTGGCAATTTAGTAAGTACAATGTTTCTCTGAATTCTTTGAGCCACTGTAGTAAATTAACCAAACCTAAAGTGAGGGTTGTGAGAACTTCCAATCTACCATGGTTGGTCAGAAACACAGGAAACAACCTGGACTTCCAATTGGCATCTGAAATTGGGGTCATTCTTGTGGGAATGACCCTTAATTTGATGGTTTCTCCAGGTAGACAGTGTCAGAATTGAGTTAAATTTATGGAACACCAATTCATTAAGAATTGAAGATTGCTTACTGTTGGAAAAAAACAAACCACATTTCAGCTAGTAAGAGAGATTGATGGAACTGGGAATTGAAGGTGTTCCAAATCATTTTATTTTATTTGCTTATTTCAAAGATTTTATTTATTTGACAGAGAGAGACACAGTGAGAGAAGGAACACAAGCTGGGGGAGTGAGAGAGGGAGAAACAGGCTTCCAGCCCAGCAGGGAGCCCGATGTGGGGAATCAATTCCAAGACCCTGGGATCATGACCTGAGCTGAAGGCAAATGCTTAATGATTGAGGCACCCAGGCGCCCCTCCAAATCATTTTATATACTCCAGGTCTAATTACTGAATCCCAGTCTTTCTTGATCAGTGTCCTTTCTTGCACACCTGACAGATAACAGCAAGACTATAGGTTTAATGGCCCTGTAATTCAGTAAGTTTGAGGTCAGTCTTTGAATTTATTTTCCAGCTATCTCAACACTGTGGTATTAGATATTTAGCAAAATCTAGAAAGTCCACAGGTTTCAGAATGTGACATAAGTAAAAAATTTAGGAATCTGAACATTCTTTCATTTTAAACTTTCTGGGGCCATTAGAAAAGTTATCCCATGTCATAGTCCTTGAATTCCTTATAATTTCCATGTATTCTATGTCAATAGCCCTTTAGTTGCCAATACTTCAAAAATCACTTTATTCCAGATAGTAACCACTGGTGGTAATTTAGTTAGTTCTTTGGAAACTATGTTCTATGGACTATCAGATCACATCACTTAATACTAACTGAGTTTTTTATACCTTCAGCTAACCTCCTCTTCTGCTCATATCACCTCCTCTTTTCCCTGAAGTTCTGTTGCCTACAACCATGTCTTTTCAATATCTCTGTCATATCCTCAGTTGAAACTTTGAGAAACTGGAAGTCATAAGAAAATTAATCTATTGAAACTAGGTCAGGTGATTCCTGACATCTCTAGGTATGCTAAAACACCAAGCTAAAGAGTTTGGTACAAGGCGTCCCAGAGAGCTACATCCAGGACCATACCTGCCATCACTGGCCACTGGGCACTTCAACTTGTGCTACTGCCAAACTCACATCTTGTGGTCCAAGATGATCCACCCAGCTCATTTCATCACATACCCATTTAGAATGGCATGAAGGAATATGAGAAGTAGAGGAATACCCCTTTCCTTTAAGGCAAAGGTCTGGAAATGGAACACACTACTTCTGTTCATATCCCATTCATCAGAATGTCACATGACCATACCCAGCTATAAAAAATAAAAATCCCCCCAAACCTGGAAAAGTGATTTCCTCTGGGAAACCATATGTCCAGCTAAAATTTTGAGGTCTTGGGGCGCCTGGGTGGCTCAGTGGGTTAAGCCGCTGCCTTCAGCTCAGGTCATGATCTCAGTGTCCTGGGATCAAGTCCCACATTGGGCTCTCTGCTCAGCAGGGAGCCTGCTTCCTTCTCTCTCTCTCTGCCTGCCTCTCTGCCTACTTGTAATCTCTCTCTGTCAAATAAATAAATAAAATCTTAAAAAAAAAATAAAAATAAAATTTTGAGGTCTTATTACTCTAGGAAGAAGGGAAGAATAGGTAGCAAAGGACAATTTTCTCTACCAAGGTAACTTTGTGGAAATAAAAATACTCAAGGAAGTATTCTAGCCATATGAAATTTGTAGCAAGAATAAAATCTCAAGATCAAAAAGACATGAAACATAGAAATAATATCTAGTGTTTAATTCAATAAAGCATGTGTATAAGTCAAAATTTAAATTAATGGTTATATGGCTAAGAACTATACTGAAATTGTTAAGGATTATTATTATTATTATTATTATTATTAGAGAGAGAGCAAGAGCACATGTGCAAACTCAAGTGGGATGGGGGGAAGGGAGAGCAGAGGGAGAGGAAGAGAGAAAATCTTAAGCAGTCTCCATGCTCAACACAGAGCCAATGCAGGGCTCAATCTCACAACTCTGAGATCATGACCTGAACCAAAATCAAGAGTTGGACACTTAACAACCGAGCCATGCAGGACCCCAAAAAGAACTCTTTATTTTTTTTTAAGATTATTTATTTATTTGACAGACAGAGATCAAAATTAGGCAGAGAGGCAAGCAGAGAGAGAGAGAGAGAGAGAGAGGAGGAAGCAGGCTCTCTGCTTGTAAGGCTTGATCCCAGGACCCTCGGATCATAACCTGAGCCAAAGGCAGAGGCTTTAACCCACTGAACCACCCATGTGCCCCAAGGACTCTTTAAATAGAAAAGCGATATCCCTGATTATCTCTTACTTAGGTTTATCACTTGTTAATATGAAATTATTATTTTTTTTAACTTGTAAAAATGAACTAAGGGTCTCTTCAGAGGACAGGTGAGAGACAAAATTATATTTAAATTTGGTATTAATAGAGAAATGTAAATACAGATGCTCAGAAAAGCTTGAAAGAAGCTATTAGAGAGTTCTTTGTTAAACTCAATATTACCAGAAGGAGTAAAGAGAATAGTGAAAACAGGAAACTCATCAAAATAAAAGAAAGGAGCAGGGAGGAAAACAATATGAATGTACAATAAACATAATGAGTTTATTAAGGAGTCTCAACTTGTTGGTATGGTAAAGTGAAATGATTAAGCTTGGGGGCACTGAGATCAGATTTAATGGTTTCACCACTTACCAGCTGTATGGCTAAGGCAAATTGCTTAAACTCTCTGGGCTTCAACTTTTCTTTATAAAAGCAACATTGCCTCATGGGGTTTATTGTGAGGTTTAAACAGACTTGCTATGTGTAAAGTGCTTAATATAGTGCCTAGCACTTGGGAAGGGCCCAAAACATGTTAGTTGTTGTGATACACTGTGACATTGTAGTCTTTAGTTAACCACATTTCTTGGTATTTGGGTCCTTATACAACCCCCTCCCACATTGACCCTGGGCTTGGCCATGTGACTTGCTTTGGCCAATAAGTATGATGTGTGTAGAGGCATCCAAGATGCTTTACATCTTGGGCTCCCTCACCACTGTGATGCTGTGAACTTTATCACAGCTATCCTGCCAGAAAGTAAAGTCACATGAATAGAACTGGCAGGATGAAATACCACATGGAGGGGAACTGAGGCACCAGGCCAAGCCCCTGCTAAATGCAACAATATGTGCCCTCATTGGATAGTATGCAAAGAGTCCAGTTGACCTTTAGAGTCATGAGAAATAATTAATCATTATTATTTTAAAACTACTGTCTTGAAGTGGTTTGTTATATAGCAATAGATAATGAAAATATTATCATTCTCAAGATGAAAACATTTTTCCTTTTTTCCTAATAATCCCCCAACTGTGTTATGTCAACAGCTCTCCTCCCCTGGGTAAAGAGGGGAGGATCCATGCTGGAAGAGATTGCTGTCTTCTGTTGTCACTGCTTCTCTGGTGATGTGAATTGATTGTGCTTCATGACCTCTGTTCGCAGGTGTCCAAAAGCTGGCCTTTTCCTGGAACATGAGTGATTTTTTCAGGGTGCCTAAAGGAAGAGCCACACACCACACCCCATTGCATATTCCCTGAGAGCAAGATCTGACTCAAGTTTGACTTCTTCTCCCTCCATCATTTCTACAAAGTTTCCCCATGGGCACCTTCTCCTGGGTTCCCTTAGCTCAGAGATAAGAAAATGTGTAGAACAGATAGCTCAAGCCCTGAAATTTCTGGATATTTCCAATACTTTTATTTTACATTTATTCTTGAAAAGCAGTGTGGTTAACTCTATTTCTGCCTCACATCTATTTTTGTTATCATTACCATGTATTTTAATTCAACATATATTTTAACCTCAACAAGATATTTTCATTGTTTAACTAGTCAATGTTCATTTAGTTTTAACCATATAGGTAACCTTTCTTCTTTCTTTCTACCTTATGTTACTGAGCTTAAATCAGGGATCAGTTTCTTTGCCTGAGGAACTGTTACAATGTTGCTTTTGGTGTGGGTCTACTGGCATTAAATTCCCCCAAGTTTTTGTGTGTCTGAAATTGTCTTTATTTCACTCACTTTTGAAAGATATTTTAACTAGATATAATTTTCTGGGTTGACTGTTACTCTCTTCCTTAAATTTGAAAATTTTATTCCATTGTCTTCTGACTTCCATATTTTCTTTTGAGGAGTCATCTATCAGTTATTATTGTTACTTCCCTAAAATTATGCATCTCTCCCTTTTGCTCTGTTTTCAGGTTTATTCCTTTTTCTTTAATTTTTAACAATTTTACTCAGATGTGTTTAAGTATTATTTTCCTTATATTTGTTCTACTTGAGGTTTTTCAAGCTTTTTGAATTGGTGGCTTATTGTCTTTCACCAATTTTGGAAAATTCTCAGACAGTATCTTTTCAAATACAATTTCCCTGTTCTCTTTCACCTGTCCTTTGGGATGGCATATTTTGATCATTTTACCATGCCTTACAAGTCCATTTTATAATTCTCTTCATTTTCCTTTTTTTTTATTTGCTTTAATCTGTATAATTTCTTCTGACCTATTTTCCAGTTCACTAATCATCTTTTCTGTTGTGTCTGATTTGTTTTTAACCCTATATATTGAGTACTTTATTTCTGAAACTTTATTTTTAAATTCTAGATTTCTACTTGATTTATTTTTACATGTCTTCAGGTCTCTAATAAAATTCCCTATATTCTCACCTATTTCTGCATCATTCCCTTGATATTTTTTAATATATTATAATTTTAACTTATAAGACTGACAACTTCAAAAAAAGGATTCATCTGAATATCTGTTTCTACTGTATTTTTATTTTGCTTTTGCCAGTACATTTTTTATTTAATGCTGTACATTGTATATGAAACTTTGAGAGGCATTGGATGATGTTATCTTCCTCCAAAGAAGATTAAATTTTCTTCTTGCACTCATTTAAGTAGAGGCAGATTAATCATTGGTCCTATCAGGCTTTGAGATGATTGGAGGCTGGGCTTAACACTCACTTTGTAAAGGATGATATATTCCTTTGTAGCCTTTAAACTTGAATATAGTCTTTCAGAAATCTCTACTTGAAAACTGACATATTGTCCAGAATTCCTTCTCCACTTCAGGCTCTGAACTCTGTTTTGTCTTTTTAGCTACATATGACTGTCTTAATCTCTGTATATCCTTTAAACACCTTAACAAATTTGAGGGGTGTGTGTGTGAGTGTGTGTGTGTGTGTGTTTGCTTTGTTTTGGTATTTTGTTTTGTCTTTACCCTTACTGTTATTCTTCCTTACCCTATTCCCCTAAGACTTAGGATTCAGAGAAATTCTTGGAGACAAAATCCTTGTGGAATGCTATATACTTTTCTCTGTGATTCTCTTCTCTCTGAGATCCTGGCCGCTGTACTTGTCTTGACTCTAATTTTTTTCTTCCTATCCTGATGAAATTGTTAAAGATTTTGACTACTGTTTTATGCTGTGACCCTATCTCCTAGCTAGGAAATGGCAAATTGCCTGAGAGAAAAATTGGAGAATGTCCAGTTTATTCTAGTTTGTTTCCCTCTCCTCTAGGATCTTGACTTATGTGGCCTGGCTACTGGGCTGCTCTTTAGTATCTTCAAATGACTGTCTCTTAAAAATCTTAATGTTAGACTTAAAAAGTAAAAATCTAAAGCCTCTACAGCCTTTTAAGGTTAAAAGAACCATAACATTTCCAAATACTACTTTTTAGACTCTCTAAGTTTTTAGCATCCTCTGGTTACACCAAATAAAAGATGGCTTTCAGAGTTTTTCTTAAACCATCTCTTCTGTTCTCTTTACTTGTGACATACTCATGTAAGTGTCCATTATGTATCTATTTTTCCCTCTGAATGCATCTCAACAGAAGAGTGTTCAAATAACAACAAAACATAAGCTGCCAAATAGATTAGTTGAGAGAGAGAAATACAATTCTTCCTTAAATAAATAATGTTGAATGAAATTCTCACTTTTTGCTTACTGAGAATCAGGATAGTAATCTTCATCAGTGCATTTTTGTTCTTGAAGTAAATAACTCCCTCTGCTTCTACTTTCTACAGCTCTCAGGTAGTGGCTTCTCATAAAAGTGACTTTTCAAACCGCAATTGATACCTATCTGCATTTGTCACTAGAAAAAAAATTGTACTAATTTTTAACACTTTTTTGTGATTTGGCATTAATATGATTATCCAAGATTCACTGACTGAATGCTTGTCTTGTTCTAGGCACTAAGCATGCAGTCATAAGCAAACAGACACATGGTTATTCTAGTCTGTGATAAAAATTGACATGCCTCAGAGGGATGATGCAGTAGAACTTAACCACTCTTTTTCCTGAATATTGCTAGGATGCTGCACTGTCTTGATTCACAGCTGGGCTCTCTTCTCCTTCACTGATGGTTCTGAAATGGTGTGGTTTGTAGAGCTGAGTACTTCCACACTGCATACTATTAGTCTGTTTTTGGTGGTGATAATGTTGTCTTCTTTCTTGTTGCATCTGCCTTCTCCATGGTAACTTCTTAAAGCTGCCAGAATGATGTAACTTTTAACCTCTTCCTTTCTTTCAGTCACTCCTGCACAGTTGCCAAGATAAGTATTAAGTGTAATATTAATTCAAATATTATCTGTTTGAATAGAGATAAAGTGCATGTCTTTAATGACATCTATTTCAAACTAGCTTCAGGCTTCTGCTGCATTTACTTTAGGTTTCTTATTAAGCTCACAGGTGTTTCAGAGTTGAGGTTCCTGGAGGTCTGAATACCAGATAAATAGGGTAATGTCTATAGGGATAAAGTCTAGACAATGTTGTTAGGGAAATGGGGGGGGTGTTATACATTTTGACCTATTTGAGATGGTCCTAGTGTTTAAAAAAAAAAAAAAAAGACTCTAATATGAAGGACTAATGGTCTATAGGTATTTTTAACTCCTATTTTTTTGTCTCCTCAATAAGCTGGTCAATCTATGCTCAGCTTCTCAAATTCTTACTATCTGTATCTCTACAGTTTTGATTAGCTCTGTCACATTGTGGCCTTTATGAACTAGTTTATTCCCTAAACCAACCATTCTGTTCCCTGCTTTGTGTTGCCAGATGCTGCAAACCACAGTTTTTGCTTTGCCAGCTGCCCCCTGTAGGATTTGACAACAGTGATTCTTTATAGTGACAATGACAAGTGATTGCACTGTTTGGCTTCTGTTTGCAGTTCTTCCATTATACCAGTAGCACCCTTACTGTAAAACCAGAGATGTAACACAACCTGACCAGTGTCCTTCTTCAAAGGGTTAAGTACCAGCTTCTCAGGGCTCCTTCTCCAAGACTTTACATTTTAATAATACCGATGTCTTCATTTTTTGTCTTTCTACAGCTCTAAGACTGGTACTTGCTTCCTGAGGTTACTATCTTTGTGATACCTTATCTTCTAGGACGATTGCCTTTTAAGGCAAACAATTGACTAACATGACTACATGACTAACAATTGTTTAGATTAAATTATTTCAGTTGAAATAATTTATGTAGTTTTTCTCTTTTGAACTTGACCCTGACCATGCATATGTACACTTTTATTTCTTTCATAAGAGGTACCATATGTTTATGACACATTAAAAGTATCTAGAGGATGGCCAATGTTCATATCAATCAGCCCATAGTTCCTGGATGCCAGGTGAGGAACATGTGCTGTAGCAAAAAAGCTATTCAGATAGGAACAGGGTCGTGTGTAGTCATGGATTTCTAAAACATAGAAATCTCTAGTTAAAAAAATGAGCACAATGCAGAAAACTGATGAAAGCATGGGAAATGAGGTTTGTTACCATTCAATTGAGTTTTCTTTTTGGTTCTCCAAGATAAATGAGTGTTTCCAATGGATGAGGCTTGGGATCTCTGCTGAAATAATCTGCAGCCTGACTCTCATGATAATTTTACTTAACACTTGTCATCGGGATTATTAAGTATAATTGGAGTATTTTTAAAAATTTTTTTAAAGGTTTTATTATTTATGTGTTTGAGAAAGAGCACAAGCAGGGGGAGTGGCAGAAGGAGAAAGAGTGACAGGCCTCCTGCTGAGTGGGGAGCCCCATGTGGGGCTCTGTCTCAGGATCGAGAGATCATGATGAGATCATGACCTGAGCTGAAGGCAGACACAACCCACTGAGCCACCGAGGCACCCCTAGTTATCCGAGTATTTTTTTAAATGTTTATTTACCCATTTGGGCTGCTTCTTAAGGACAGAGACTATGTCTGTTTTATTTCTTTCTCTATTTCCAATTTATAGCATAGAGCCTGGCAGAAAGGAGCACAAAAATTTTGGTAAATGAGAAACAGGAGGAAAAAAGATAATTTAAATCTAAAGGTCACATGCACAGAATGCACAAGGTGTCCCTTTTTGGAAATCACCAACTGGTCTAGGTCCCCAGGACATCATTTTCCTCTAAAATTCCTCTTATTTTATTGTCACAGGCTGTCCATCAACCAGGGATATAATTTAGTTGGTGCATATCAGCCATTATCATTCTACTTCCCCTTTCTAGTAAACTCATAGTGAAAAAAGACATCAAGATTTCTGATTCTGAAAAAATAATAGGCCTGAAAACCTTTCTGCTAAAAACACCTAGAAATGCTGGATATAAGTTAAGATGTAGAGGATTTAAGGATTTATTTTTTAAATTTTATTTATTTATTTGATAGAGAGAGAGTGAGCACAAGCAGGTGGAGTAGCAGGCAGAGGGAGAGGGAAAAGCAGGCTCCCCACTGAGGCATTGTTTTATATACATTTTATATACATTTCTGAGTTGGGTCCTGGTTTTTCCTCAGATTATCTCTTCTGCTATTCCTTTCCCCCCTCCTTTTTAATGTGTTTAGTCCATTAGCATTCAATGTAATGAGAGATGTGGTTTAAGTCTGATTTTTCTTTTTTTTTCTAGTTATCTCCTGTTTTTTTGTTTTATTTTGCTCTTTTGTCACTTTCTGCCTCCTTTAGAATTTTGTTTTTATTTGTTAGATTTTCAGTACTTATGTCTAGTTGTTTACTCCAGAGGCTATATTATTAACTTTTCAGTACATTTGAATTTAATGTTTCATGTCTCATAATGTATACATCTTCATTTATAGTCCATTTAACCCTCCATCTGCCATCCTTTATGCTTTAGTTATCATATGTATTACATCTATTCATTATAATCTCCAAAAGTAATTCTGTAATTTTTTTAATAAACAAGTATGTTTATTTTAAATAAAATAGGAGAACCAGTCATATATACTTATCCAGTATTTCCCATTCCTGATGGCTCTAGTTCATTCCTGAGGATCTGAGCTTCTCTTTTGTGTCATTTCATCTGTGGTTCAATGAATTCCCTTCAGCATTTCTTATAATTATAGTACACTTCTGGTAGTAATGAAATCTCCCAGTTAACCTTTATTTTAAAACTTTTTTACTTTTCTTTCATTCTCGTAAGAGATATTTGCTAGATACAGCATGCTGAATTGATAGTTTCATTCTTTAAGGATGTGAAAATATTGTTCACTTGTTTCTGGTCCCATAGTTTTTGATTAAAAATCCAAAGCTATTGAAAACATTTTTCCTCTTATGTATTATTGATTTCTTCTGGCTGCTTTCACAATTTTCTCTTTATTTTTGGTCCAACCATTTATCAGTTATCTATTGCTGTGTAACAAATTATTCTAAAATTTAGCGGTTAAAACAATACACATTTATTCTCTTACAGTTTCTGTGGGTCAGGAATTCAGAATCTGGATACAGCTCTCTCAGTGCTCTGGTATTGGTCTCTTATGGGTTAATCACAGTTTTCTCAGGCTTGATTGTGAAGAACGTACACATAGCTCATGTGCAAGATTGTTGCCAACATTCGGTTTCTTAGGGGCTGTTGGCCAGGTGTCTCAGTTTCTCATGAGATGTTGACCAGAGTTTCCCCTCAGTTCCTTGCCACGTGGTCCTATTCATAAAGGATCTCACAGCATGATAGTCTGTTAATGAAAGTAAGTAAGCAAGTATGGTGGGGGCGGGGGATCAGTGGGGGGAGAGAGAGAGAGTGCGCACTACCAAGAGGAAAGTCACAGTTTTGTCATCTAATCATGGAAGTTATATCCCACAAATTCTGTATTTTATTCACCAAATACAAGTCACAAGTTTCAGCCTGCACTTAAGGAAAGGGATTACACAAGGAAATGATTACGAGGGGTTGGACTTATTTGAAGCCATTCCAGAAACTGTCTACCAGTTTGACAACCATATGTCCAGACTTGGCTTTCTTTGTAATTATTCTTTTTTTGAAGATTTTATTTATTTATTTGAGAGAGTGAGAGAGAGAATGAGCAATGGGGAGGGGTAGAGAGAGGGAGAGAGAGAGAAAAGCAGACTCCCTGCTGAGCAGGGAGCTCAATGTGGGGTTTGATCCCAGGACCCAGAGATCATGACCTGAGGCCAAGGCAGACACTTAACTGACTGAGCCACCCAAGCAACCCTTTTTTTCTTTTTAAAAGTTACTTATTTAAATTCGATTTGCCTAACATATAGTATATTACTTGTTTCAGAGGCAGAATTTAGTGTTTCATCAGTTGTATATAACACCCAGTGCTCATTCCATCTAGGGCCCTCCTTAATGCCCATCACCCAGTTACCTCATCCCTCAACCCACCTCCCCTCCAACAACCCTCATTTTATTCCCTAGTTAAGAGTCTGTTGTGATTTGTCTCCCTCCTTGTTTTTATCTTATTTTCTTTTTCTTTCCCTTTCCCTATGTTCATCTGTTTTGTTTCTTAAATTCCAAATATGAGTGAAATCATATGGTATATGTCTTTCTCTGACTGACTTACTTTGCTTAGGATAATACCCTCTAGTTCTATCCATGTCTTTGCAAATGGCAAGATTTCATTCTTTTTGATGGCTGAGATATAGATATATCACTTACATTTTTTTTATCCATTCATCTGTCAATGGACATCTGGGACCTTTCCATAGTTTGGCTATTATGGACATTTCTTCTCTAAACATTGGGTGCATGTACCCCTTCAGATCAGCACTTTTGCATCCTTCGGACATAGTGCAATTACTGAGTCATAGGGTAACTCTATTTTTAACTTTTTGAGGAACTTCTGTATGATTTTCCAGAGTGGCTGCACCAGTTTGCATTCCCACCAACAAAATAAGAGGATTCCTCTTTCTCCACATCCTCACCAATATCTGTTATTTCCTGAGTTGTCAATTTTAGCCTTTTGAATGGTGTGAGTTAGTATCTCATTTGGTTTTCATGATCAACATGGGGCTTGAACTCATGACCCTGCAATCAAGAATCACAAACTCTACCAACTGAGCCAGTCAGGTGTCCCTGTATTTATTCTCATTGGGGTTTGTTAAGCTTCTTGAGTATGTAAATATATATTTAATCAAATTTGGGAAGTTTTATTCCCATCATTTCCTTGCATATTTTTTCTACCCTTTCCCTCCTTTGTGAGGGGGGATTCTAGTTGCCTTATATCAGCCCTTTTGATATTGTCTCTCAGATTCCTAAGGCTCTGTTAATTTTTTAAAAATTTCCTTTCTGTTTTTTCATATTGGTCAATTTCTATTGATCTAACTTACTTGGCTCTCAACTTTGTTTCACTATTAAATCTGCCCAGGGAATTTTTTCTAATTCAGATACTATATTTTTTAGTTCTAAAATTCCCATTTAAAATATTTAACAATGTTGTAATCCTTATTAGAAATTCCTTAGAAAACCCTTATTAGAAATTCCTTCAAATTTTTAGTATAATAGTACCTCAAAAATGGAAGTGGTCAGACCTCTCACAACCTCTGAAAAAATGATTACCTAGAAGATATTTGACACATGTTTGCTGATTTGGGGGTGCCTGGGTGGCTCAGTAGTTTAGGTATCTGCCTTCAGCTCAGATAATGATCCTGGGGTCCTGTGATCAAGCCCCATGACAGGCCCCCTGCTCAGTGGGGGAGTCTGCTTCTCCCTCTCCCTCTGCACCTGCCCCCCTCCACTGGTGGTTTCTCTCTCTCTCAAATAAACAAATAAAATCTTTAAAAAACGCACACAAAAAAACAAATGTCTGCTGATACGAATTTTTATTTATTTTTCAATTTATATTTTTTCAGTGTTCCAAGATTCATTGTTTATGCACCACACCCACTGTTCCCTGCAATACATGCCCTCCTTAATACCCACCACCAGGCTAACCCATTCCCCCACCCCACTTCCTTCCAAAACCATCCGTTTGTTTCTCAGAGTCCACAGTATTTCATGCTTTGTCTCCCCCTCCGATTTACTCCAATTCACTTTTCCTTTCCTTCTCCTAATGTCCTCCATGTTATTCCTTATGCTCTACAAGTAAGTGAAACCATATGATAATTGACTTTCTTTGCTTGACTTATTTCACTTAGCATAATCTCCAGTCCCATCCATGTTGATATAAAAGTTGGGTATTCATCCTTTCTGATGGAAGCACAATATATGTTGTATATATGGGCCATACCTTCTTTATCCATTTGTCTCTTGAAGGGCATCTTTTTGCTCTTTCCACAGTTTGGTGATGTGGCCATTGCTGCTATGAACATTGGGGTATATATGGTCCTTTTTTCACTATGTCTATATCTTTGGGGTAAATATCAAGTAGTACAATTACAGGGTCATAAGATAGCTCTATTTTTAATTTTTTGAGGAATCTCCACACTGTTTTCCAAAGTGGCGGCACCAACTTGCATTCCCACCAACAGTGTAAGAGGGTTCCCTTTCTCCACATCCTCTCCAACACTTCTTTCCTGTCCTGTTAATTTTGGCCATTCTAAATGGTGTAAGGTGGTATATCAGTAAGGTTTTGATTTGATTTCCCTGATGGCTAATGATGATGAACATTTTTTCATGTGTCTGTTAACCATTTGTATGTCTTCTTTGGTCATGTCTCCTGCCAATTTTTTTGATGTGATTATCTGTTTTGGGATACTGAGTTTGTTTGTTTGTTTTTTTAAAGATTTTATTTATTTGACAGAGAGAGAGAGATCACAAGTAGGCAGAGAGGCAGGCAGAGAGAGAGGGGGAAGCAGGCTCCCAGCTGAGCAAAGAGCCCGATGCGGGGCTTGATCCCAGGACACTGGGATCATGACCTGAGCTGGAGGCAGAGGCTTTAACCCACTGAGCCACCCAAGCGCCCCTGGGTGCTTAGTTTTTTATAGATCCTGGATATCAGCCCTTTGTCTATAGTGTCATTCATTGCAAATATCTTCTCCCATTCTGTGGGTTACCTCTTTGTTTTTTGACTGTTTTCTTTGCTGTGCATTTTTTTTTATCTTGATGAATTCCCAAAAGTTCAATTTTGCTTTTGTTTCCTTTGTCTTTGGAAATATGTCTTGAAAGAAGTTGCTGTAGTTGAAGTCAAATAGGTTACTGCCTATGTTCTCCTCCAGGATTTTGATGGATTCCTGTCTCACATTGAGTTCTTTCATCCATTTTGAGTTTATCTTTTGTATGGTATAAGAGAATGTGTTGAGTTTCATTCTTCTGTACACAGCTGTCCAATTTTCCTAGCACCATTTATTGAAGAGATTGTCTTTTTTCCACTGGATATTTTTACCTGCTTTGTCAAACTACAGAACATTCATGAAAGAAATCGAAGAAGACAAAAAAAAAAAGATGGAAAAGCATCCTATGCTTATGGATCGGAAGAATAAACATTGTTAAAATATCTATACTGCCCAGAGCAATCTATACTTCAATGCCAGCCCAATCAAAATTCCACTGGCATTTTTGAAGGTGCTGGAACAAACAATCCTAAAATTTATAATGGAACCAGAAAAGACTCTGAATTGCTAAGGAAATGTTGAAAAAGAAAAAACAAAGCTGGGGGCATCATGTTGCCTGATTTCAAGCTTTATTACAAAGCTGTGATCACCAAGACAGCATGGTACTGGCACAAAAACAGACACATAGACCAATGGAACAGAGTAGAGAGTCCAGATACGGACCTGCAACTCTATGGTCAAATAATCTTTGACAACGCAGGAAAAAATATCCAGGGCGGATTTGAACTTAGTCATAACAAAGCCAGTGAACTCAACATCAGGCCATACAAAGTCCAGGAAAGGAGCAAGTAATACCAGGTATCTTTATCGACTTGTTTTGGGAAGTCAGGCACACTGACTTCAAATAAGTCTGATTAATAGAATACCAAGAAAAGAGAATGTATATCTTAACTTGCAGACAAGGACAGTTTTAATTCTGTGTAGCAGACAGATTATAAAATGTCTCTCATAATTTATGTCAATTGGTGTTCACATCTTTGTGAAATCCCCTCCTCTTGAGTATAGACAGGACTTCTGACTTGCTTCTAACAAATAAAATATGACAATGGTGATGGACTCCTGTCATTAAGTTGTATAAGACTGTCTTGCTAGCAAGACTCACTATTTGCTGGCCTGATGAAGGAAATTGCATAGTTGGGGAAACCTCCATGGCAAGGCACCACAGGTAGCCTCCAGCCTCCAGCCTCCAGCCAGGAGTAGCTGGTCTTACCACCACAAAGAATTGAATTCTGCCAACAGCTGAAACTGATTTAAAAGCAAATTTTCCCCCAGTTGAGCCTGCACATGAGAACACAGCACAGCTAACACCCTGACTTCACCTTACAGAGGACCTAGCCAAGCCATCCCTACTCTCCTGACTCACAAAATCCATGAAATAATGAATATGTGTTCCCATAAGCCACTGAATTGGTAGTAATCTATTATGCAACAATAGAATATGAATACAAACTGCACTGTTACAGAGTTGTGCTACCTTTTATTTTGTTGACAGTGATTTTCCTAAGTGATTTTCCTATTTAATATGCTGCTTGAGTTTTAGGAAATGAAATATTTTGAGAGCAGCAATTTTATAGAGTAATTGTAGGAAGAGTAGGACTCTGGGGAACCCACAAGAAAAGGTTTTGTTGTTGTTGTTGTTGTTGTTGTTTGTTTTTAATGAGCCAGTGCCAGCATTTCCATTCTTGGGGATTTCCATAGAAATAAAGTCTTATTCAGTGAGGATAAAAGCATGTATATATTTTTAATTGCATTGTTATAGTGGCAAAAAAACCAGAAACAAATTTTTTTTTTAAGATTTTATTTATTTATTTGAGAGAGAGATAGTGAGAGAGAGAGCATGAGTGAGGAGAAGGTCAGAGGGAGAAGCAGACTCCCCATGGAGCTGGGAGCCCAATGCGGGACTCGATCCCAGGACTCCAGAATCATGACCTGAGCCAAAGGCAGTCGTCCAACCAACTGAGCCACCCAGGCATCCCCAGAAACAAATTTTTAATAGCTAAATTGTTTTCCTCAAAGGCTGTTAGAATTCACATTTCAAAAAAAGAAGAAAAAAGGAACTCACATTTCCACCAGAAATGTGTAAGTACCCTTTTTCCTATGTCTTTTTTTATTTTTTTTTGAAGATTTTACTTATTTGTTTGATACAGAGAGAGAGATCACAAGTAGGCAGAGAGGCAGGCAGAGAGAAAGCGAGGCTCCCTGCTTGATTCCAGGACCCTGAGACTATAACCTGAGCCCAAGGCAGAGGCTTTAACCCACTGAGCCACCCAGGCATCCCTTTCCTATGTCTTTTAATGGATTTCTCCTATCCATCTATATTAGTTTGCTAAGGCTGCCATAACAAAGTACCAAGTGGTTTAAACAACTGAAATTATTCTCTCACAGTTCTGGAGGCTAGAAGTCTGAAATTAAGATGTCACCAGGGCTTTTTTTTCCTGGGCCTCTCACCTGGGCTTGTGGATGGCTGTCTTCTACCTATGCCTTCACATAGTCTTCCCTCTGTGTGCTTGTATCCAAATTTTCTCTTCTTATATGGATACAATTAAGGCCCACCCTGATGACTTCATTTTTATTTAATAAGAGCATATTTTTGGTCTGCACTTATCCTTCATGATACTTCACAGTTGTAATATAATCCTATTTTTGTAAAACAAAAAACTATAATCCTCCTTTATCTGTGTGTTTATATATTTGTATATAATTATACAGAAATGATAAAAAGTATAAAAGATACAATATAGATTGGTAACATTGGATACATGAGGGTTGGAGAAGAGGATATGGTATGCAAAGCAGCAGAGATGTAGTAAGCAAGCAAACAAAAGTCCACCACAAAATCTGAAAAAGTATGGCGTTTATGCATGTATGGATAATACTGTACAGTTTAATATTTTTAAAAATGTTTTTCATTACCTATATATAGTTGTATAACAGAGTTGCAAATTTTCAGGGTACCTGGGTGGCTCAGTGGGTTCAGCATCTGCCTTTGGCTCAGGTCATGATCCCAGGTTCCTGGGATCGAGCCCCACATCTGACTCCCTGCTGAGCAGCTTCTCTCAGGGCCCCTCCACCTCCTGCCCCCACTCATGCTTACTCTCACTCTTAAAAAAAAATAAATAGGGCGCCTGGGTGGCTCAGTGGGTTAAGCCGCTGCCTTCGGCTCAGTTCATGATCCCAGGGTCCTGGGATCGAGTCCCGCATCGGGCTCTCTGCTCAGCAGGGAGCCTGCTTCCCTCTCTCTCTCTCTGCCTGCCTCTCTGTCTACTTGTAATCTCTGTCAAATAAACAAATAAAAAAATCTTTAATAAATAAATAAATAAAGAGTTGTGAACTCTCATTGACATAGAGCAATAAGCGTATCTTCTACAGCTGGGCTTGACTGAACCAGCAGAGGTTTTGCACAAAGTGGGATCAGTAGGAGGGTTAAGACAAGCTTTTCTTTGGAATAGCAGAATCCCAAGAGGTCAATAGGAGATATGAGAGGTATCTGCAAGCCTCAGCTTGAAACTGTACATTGTCATTACTGGCCAAAGGGAGTGACAAAGTCAAGGGATTAGAAAGTATGCTCTACTCATAGAAGTGAGGCTAGGGAGGGAGTTAATATTTCTTTTTTTTTTTTTTTTTTTTTTTTTGACAGAGAGAGATCACAAGTAGGCAGAGAGAGAGAGGAGGAAGAAGGAGGAAGAAGGCTCCCTGCTGAGCAGAGAGCCCAATGTGGGACTCGATCCCAGGACCCTGAGATCATGACCCGAGCCGAAGGCAGCGGCTTAACCCACTGAGCCACCCAGGCACCCGGGAGTTAATATTTCTAATAATAACCTAATCTGTAGCAGTTATATAAATATAATATATTTACATTGTGACCTGATATCTATTTCATTTTATTGCAGGATTTAAAAGTCACAATTTCTACACCTTTGAGGGAAGAAAGGGACTCTTAAATTTCCCATTTCCCAGCCCCAAACACCTAAAATTTAAGAAAATGAAATTTTTGAATACTTTTCACCAGAACTAGTAACATGGCTGATTGAACACCATCAACATGCAACTTCTGAAAACTGTGAAGATGATGCCTGTTTCAGGTTTTTCCACCTTTCAGAGATGACTTTATTTCTTGGTCCAGCAGCTCTGGGATCACGCAAACACCAGTGAAGACAGACGACTCCAAAGAAGGAATAAGGAGTGAGAGGCGCCAAAGGCTGTGCTAAACCAAGACCTCGTCAGGGTACCACAGGGGTGTGTCAGGAGGGGCAGGGCACAGGCTCTGCTCAACTCATTCTGCTCTACTCTGCTCCACACCTTGTAGATGCTTTAAGAGCGTTTCTAGCACCCGGGCCCAAGGGTACTGCTTAGTGAGTAACCCTGTCAAATGCCCAGGCGGTGTGAGCCATTAGCACCGTTTGCCTCTGCTTTCCAGTGAGTGACCAGAGATGTGACAGCATGAATTAGAAGGCAACCAAATCTTAGTTCTCTTCTCTCTTTCTGGTGAAAAGCCCTATGAACAAGGCCCTTGTCTGCAACATCGCAGGGATTCTTCTCAAACTGTCATGTAATTTCAAAAATTAATTTAGTCACCTTAAATTATATTTCATTTTTATCTCATTTTCAAGAATCCTCTAACTTTCCTATCCTTTCATCTAACATCTCATAAACTTCTGAGTCCCCATTTTCTAGGTAAAATGAGCTTCCTAGGTGCCCATCTCAGTGACTTACAAGTCCAGTCAGTTTGTGGAGACCATGTTTGAAGCCTTCTTTGATTCCCTGGTATAGTGCATGAACGAGAGATGATACTACCACAAATATTCCTGAAGAAAACTCTAAATTAGAGAAGGGCAATCCCCACACTGCATAAGCCATTTTGTTTTTCCAGAAGATACCATGATAGAATGTTGAACAGAACAAGCCCAGACTTGAAATGATGGATCCAAAATTAATGGGGGTTATCTGAACGTGGTTGAGTTTGAAATCATGTTTACTTTTTTGTTTGTTTGTTTTACTTTATGTGTTTAAATTTTTTGTCATGCATATACTTCTTTATACAATCTAACAATAACAGTAAAGATATTTTATTGGGGAATAAAGTAATTTACTCAAGTGAAGGGTATGTTAGGGAGAGGGAAGAGCAGTCTAAGCAGAGAAATCCCTCCAGAGTCAGGCTAGTTTTACAAACAGCCATGAACCCCTAAATAACTTAAGTAAAAGTTGTCTGACTTTGTCAACATTATTTTGGTCATTATGCAAAACCACTGTGTTTAGTCATGTAGTCAGTTATAATCTGATATATTATCATCCTAATTTAATTTAATAATTATTTCATACTATATAAGAAAAGAAATTAAAGTAATGATTCTCAAAATCCTAGCTGATCACTAATCAACCAGAGTGCTTTTCAAATGATATAAATTTCAAAGTCCTACTACTGACTCAGGTCTGTGAGATGAGGCTTAGAAAGCATTTTCATAAAGCTCACAGATAATTTTTATGATCACTCACATTTGGAAACCCTGGTATAAAGCCAGTCTTGTAGATTTTGTCCAGCATCCCCTCTCTCACACAGACAATGAAAATGAAAAGAATTAAATTATGTGATTGTCTGTGGGCCTTTCAGATGTCCTGACCATCCAGACTAGTTGTTTATATTGCTCCCACATCACTAGCACAAACCACAGTTGCCATACCCTCCATATTGCTTGACTGTGTAGACTCATACTAATAGTAGCTATGAGATATGTGCACTTGATCCTAGGGTTAATTTATATACTTGATGGGAAGGCTGATTCACTTTTTAAGTGAAATTTAACAGTTCAACAGAAATTCTTGATTAGACTGACTTACATGCAGAGGGTTTTCCAATAGGGTTGAAAAACCTCCACATAACTAGAAGTGCTCTTCCTTAAACTAAAACAATGCAAGTTTTTCCTCAGACACCCAGGTACTGGCTCAGTGAACCTGGAAGCACATGCCCGAGAAAGGGTATAGAATAATTCCTGAGGTTACATTTTTAAACATAATTTGGTTCCTTTTATGCTTTGTACTTAACGGGCAGGCTTTGCGGCTGCTTTACTCCCCAGGTGGGCAGACCTCAGGCCCATTGGAATAAGAGGAGATAAGCTTATTCTTAGCACTCTGGCTAAGAAAACAGAAAAAATGAAAACAACCAAAACCCAGATGCCCAGAATTTGGGAGTCTAGGAGAAATAGAAAAGATTTAAAATGTTTGGGTATACAGGAAGGGAACTCTTTGAGAAAGTAAGTAGAAGAAAATCAAGGAGGCTATAGGTTTTCTGACAAGCTTGTCAAGTTTGTCTCAATGTGGAGAGCAAAATCAAATTGACAGGCAATTAACGATTTGGACCCGTTTTCAAAATTTCTCTGCATTACAGCCATAGAAACTTGGAATTTGTAGAGAGGTAAAGTAATTTTCTAAGGTAAAGTAATTTTCCTCTCACATTTCATGCAGGTAAATGTGCTGAGAAAAATAAACCTAAACTAAATGTACAAGAGTACATATTTCTTGTTCTCTTGCCTGTCTCAAGGGCTGGAAAATTCCACCTCTCCCCCTTGCATCTTAGACTTCTCACTTGCTTGATTTTGGATGGTGTCTCATCTTTACAGTCCAGGCTGTAAAAGGTAAACACAAAGTCCTGTGGGGTACAAGGCATCCCCAATTGTAGCCACAAATTTAACCAATTTGTCCCTTGTGTCACTAATTAGGATTGCCAAGAAGAAAATGCAGAACAAATAAAAATGTGATTAGAATTATAAATGAAAATACAAGTCACCAAATTCAGAATTTAGTTCTGCTGAAATGTGCTGACTCTGGTCTGGGGGAGTGCCATCACACTGTGGCTAGTCCTAGGGAATTCCAAAACGGCCCTTTCTCTCACTCAGTTTTTCCCTTCATTATTCTTCCCTGACAGCATGCCGTTTACCACTGTATTACAGGTCCTGGTGCCTGTAAAAAAACCAAAACCAAACAAAACTTCCAGTTCTCCTAAAGATATTCCATACAGTGCTCAAGGTAAACCACTGCCTTCCCTTCTCAAGAGGTACAATTTAACCAAACGGCTATTACTTTAGGTTGTTTTGAAGAATATTTTTTTAAACATTTTTTAAAAGATTTTATGTATTTATTTGACAGAGAGAGATCACAAGTAAGCAGAGAGGCAGGCAGAGAGAGAGGAAGGGAAGCAGGCTCCCTGTCAAGCAGAGAGCCCGATGCGGGACTCGATCCCAGGACCCTGAGATCATGACCTGAGCCGAAGGCAGCGGCGTAACCCACTGAGCCACCCAGGCGCCCCTGAAGAATATTTTTGTGGACCAGATTTACTCAGTAGTTATATAAAACACAGGTACACATTCCCTTCAATCTGAACTGGTAATGTGCTTTCAAAAACCTTAAAATTTATTTGAAATACAGCTAATATATAGCACTCAAATTTATTATGTAGGTATAATTTGTTTTCAGATGTAATTGTTTGATTTTGTTCCAGTATTAGCCAAGGTTACCATTGTTAAATTAGTCCTGGAAATAGAACAAGTCCAGTTAAATAATTTTTAATATTAATTTTGGCCCTTGATAAGAAAAGAATTTTTTTTTCTAAATAAAGGAAGAGAAGATTGGGAAATACCATGTCAGTGATTCTTAAAATATATTAATACAGCCTATAATCTGAGGATTTGAAGGAGGAGACAGGGAAAAGCAGAATATATATATTTTTTTAATTAAAAAAATTTTTTAAAATTTATTTGACAGAGAGAGAGAGAGAGCCAGAGAGCGCAAGTGGGGAAAAAAGGGAAATGGCAGAGAGAGAAGGAGAAGAAGGCTCCCCACTGAACAGGGAGCCTAGTGCAAGGCTCGATCCTAGGACCCTGGGACCTGAGCTGAAGGCAGACACTTAACAGACTGAGCCACCCAGGCACCCAAGCAGAATGTTTTAGGTGAAAACTTTCCCTCTCCTTCCATGATCATTTTAACAATATTTTAATCCATATTCTTATTCCAACTTCCAAGATAGTGACCCAGAAAGAGATAAAAGAAGGAAAAGAAAGATAGAGCCAAAGAACCATTCTAGATGTTTGACAGTTGTCTAAAAGTCCTAGGTTATAAAGATACAAATGTAATGATCCAAAGGGCCACGTGCACCTGAGTGTTTGTAGCAGCAATGTCCACAATAGCCAAACTATGGAAAGAACCTAGATGTTCATCAACAGATGAATGGATAAAGAAGATGTGGTGTATATATACAATGGAATATTATGCAGCCATCAAAAAACACAAAATCTTGCCATTTTTGCAACAACGTGGATGGAACTAGAGGCTATCATGCTTAGCAAAATAAGTAAATCAGAGAAAGACAATGATATGATTTGTCTGATATGAGAAATTTGAGAGGCAGAGCTGTGGGGGGAGGCATGTTGGGGGAAGGGAGGGAAAAATGAAACAAGATGGGACTGGGGAGGTTAACAAACCATAAGAGATTCTTGGTCTCAGGAAACAAACTGAGGATTGTTGGGGCAGGGGAGGAGAGATAGGGTGGCTGGGTCATGGACATTGGGGAGGGTATGTGCTATGATGAGTGTTGTGAATTATATAAGACTGATGATTCACAGACCAGTACCCCTGAAACAAATAATACATTATATGTTTAAAAAAAAAAATAGTCCTGGGTTAGAGGTCAGCCTTCCTCTTACCATTTTTCCTAAATTCAAGTCTTCAAATGCATTTTGTTTCTCAAATAAATAAAGAAACAGATTAAATTTAGTAGTTTGCCTTAAGAGAAATCCAAGAAGTTTATTTTTTAAATGCTTAAGACTTAACCAAAACTTTATCAAAAGTAGTGGAGTGATTAGTTGTTTTGATTGCTTTAAGAGGACCAATAATCGTGTTAGGGATTGAATGTTTGTGTCCCTCCAAAGTATCTGATACGGTGATATTTGGAGGTGCAGTCTTTGGGAGGTAATTAGGTTTAGATGAGGTCATGAGAGCAGGCCCTCAGGATGGGATTGGTGTCTTTATAAAAAGAGGAAGAGAGAGTTCTTTTTCTCTCTGTCATATGAGTACACAGCAAGAAGACAGACAGACACCTATAAGCCAGGAAGAGAGCTCTTGCTGGGAACTAAATCTGCTAGCACCTTGATCTTAGAATTCCCAGCCTCCAGAACTGTGAGAAATAATGGGTTGTAGCTTAAGCCACCCAGTATATGGTATTTTGCT
Organism: Mustela putorius furo; assembly: GCF_011764305.1. Taxonomy (NCBI): domain Eukaryota; kingdom Metazoa; phylum Chordata; class Mammalia; order Carnivora; family Mustelidae; genus Mustela; species Mustela putorius. The sequence continues at coordinate 6,105,682 of NW_025421531.1, read as the reverse complement.
ATAGCAACCTGAGCTGACTAATAGAGATAGATTCAAAAGCAGTTGTAGTGGGATGTCTAGGTAGCTCAGTCACTTACGTGATTCTTGATTTTTGGCTCATGCTGTGGTCCCAGGGTCATGAGACTGAGTCCCGTGTGTTTGGGCTCCCTGCTCAGCATGGCGTCTCCTTGAGACTCTCTCCCTATGCACCTCCCTCTCTAAAATAAATAAACAAATCTTACCAAAAAAAAGAGTAGTAGTAGTAGGATGCACAGAACAATCCGGAAATTAAGTAAAGAGACATGTAGAGCATAACAGAAATGAAGGAAAAATGGGTAAAAGTTAATCATCTGGTCTTAGAACCAGACTTAAAATGAACGTATAGGACTCTCCTTTCCAACCGAGTAACTGGTCTTGGGTTTCCTCTCCTACTACCTACTATAAGGATACCAGATAAAATATGTTCTGAGATTCTTCTTTATTTTAGGTTTTTAGCAGTTTTAAACATTATTAATTAGTTAATTTTAGCATACAGTGTTAATGGTTTTTTAGCATACAGTGTTAATGGTTTTTAGCAGTTTGACCCTTGTGTGCTAACTAGCTGTGGTTTTCATTGCATTTATCCTCTTTGGAGGTTTGTTGAGGTTATTGAATATGCAAATTAATAATTTCCACCAAGTTTGGGAAATGTTCAGCCATCATTCATCAAATATTTTTCCTGTCCCACACTCTCTTCTCTTATTTTGGGACTCCAATTACACTCTCTGACAGGTCTTTGAAAATGCTTCAATCTTTTTCTCATTATTCTTCATATTGAATAATTTTTTTAATCTCTTTAAAGTTCACTGATTCTGTCTTCTACCATATCAAATGTGAAGTTGGTCTACGTACTGAACTTTCCATTTCTATTATTCTACTTTTCACCCTAGAATTTGTATTTGTTCTTTATTAAAAAATATTTTCCACATGTCTATTGAGTTTCATTATCTGAGCATTGAGACTACTGTTTCCATTCTTTCAACACAATTATTTATTTATTTATTTATTTGACAGAGATCACAAGTAGGCAGAAAAGCAGGCAGAGAGAGAGGAGGAAGCAGGCTCAATGCTGAACAGAGAGCCCGATGTGGGGCTCGATCCCAGGACCCTGGGATCATGACCTGAGCGAAAGGCAGAGGCTTTAACCCACTGAGCCACCCAGGTGCCCTTCAACACATTTTAATTCTCTATAATAGCTGTATTCCACTTTGGGCTCACTTGGAGTCACTACATATTGACTTCCTTTCTCTCTGAGTGTGTCATGCTTTCCTGGTCTTTTTGTTTTTTGCTTTTTGGGTTTTTTTTTTTTGGTATGGCTAGTAATTTTTTTATTGAAAACTGAATATTATAGATAATACATTGTATCAACACTGGATATTCTTTTTTTTTTTTTTAAGATTTATTTATTTATTTTTGAGAGAGAGAGAGAGAGAGTGGGCACAAGCCAAGGGAAGGGCAGAGGGAGAGAATCTCAGGCAGACTCTCCACTGAGTGCAGAGCCTGACATGGAGCTCTGTCTCATGACCTATGAGATCATGACCTGGGCCAAAACCAAGTGCTGAATGATCAATTGACACTGGTGATGAAGTTTTAGAGTATAGGTGAAGTTCAGTGGGGTGGAGTCTGGAACCAATGACCAAGAAAGAATTCTTGAGATATCTTTGGTGCAAAATGGTGGTTTATTAAAGCATAGGGACAGAACCCCTGGGCAGAAAGAGCTACTGCCCCAGGGCTGTGAGGGGTGGCAGGTTATGTAGGATGGTAATGGGGAAGGTAAGGAAAAAGGGAGGTTTCAATAGAACTTTAATATGCTAAAGACCTACAGGATACTGGATACCAGAGGCCTTGCCAATGTCAAGGTCATTTCCCCCTTCTTAGCAAGGTATTAACATTAAGATAGTTGGGAGAGTCCTAAAGAATGTCACATATGTCCCACCCAGGAGTGGGGGTGGGGGAAGGTTGCAGGGTGTCAGTTTCTGCTTTGTCCTCAGCCAGTCTTCTGTTCCCTCATCACTGGCACCCAACACTGGATATTTTTATATTCTTCTAAGGATTGTTGGTTTGTATTTTAATAAGCAGCTAACTTGACTAAAACTGTTTAAAACATTCCATTGGTATGTCCAATGTGATCATAAGCTAGTGGCTGGTCAGGGAAATGGGCAGATTTATACTCAGGTTTTGACACTTTTGTCCTTTTAAGATTACATTTCTAAATTTCCAGCTGCTCCTTCAGTCTTGAACTCTATTCCCTGTCACACTAAATAAGTAAGACTTTAGTTTTCTGTTTCTGGATATCTGGAGTTTAGGAGAATATTTTAAGACAAAAGCATCACAGACACAATTCTTACCTATTTCAGTTGTGGATTTTCAAGTGGAAACTCTCTTTTGGTTTCTTCTGAATACTTTTGAATAGTTGTTTTTAAAAACATTTTGTCCAGATTTCATAATTGTTATCTATGAACAGATTTGCTTGAATACTTCATCCTGTAAATATGGAAAACTGAACTTTCACTCTTATTTTTGAAATGTATTTTTGCTGCATTTAGAGTTCTGTGCTAAAAGCTTTTTCTTGTTTCTGTTTAGCTATTTAAGAAGTATTTGCTGTCTTTCTGGCCTCCATTGTTTCTAATGAGAATTTAGTTATCATTGTTCCTCTGTATGGAAGGTATCTCTTTTTCTCCAGCTTGTGTGTGTGTGTACTTGTCTTTGTCAAACTTGGGGTTCACTAAGTTTCTTGAATAAATATGTGCCTAAGTACGTTTTTCACAAAATTTGGAACATTTTGAAATTTGAAATCTTTAGTTATTACTTCTTCAAGAAATGCATTTTCTGCTCCATTCACTCTCTTCTTTCCTTCTGTGATCTTAATTCTAAATATTAGACTGCTTAATTTTTTTTGAAAACATTATTTAAAGCAAAAGTAGTAACATTTCATAGTGGGATTTATAACATAAGTAACAATGAAATATATCACAAAAAAGGCACAGAATATGGAGGGCTAGGAATGGAGTTGTATAGTATACTCTTTTAATTTTATGTGTTCAATATTAACCCTAATTAAACTGTAGTTAAGTTAAAGTTACTTACCGTAATTCCCAGAGCAACTGTAAGGGCCTAGTTAGCCAGAGCAATTCCATCTGGTTAAACAATGACTTTGAATGATTTTGTTTTTTATACAGTAAAACTTAAACTGTCCCTGTCCACCCCTCCCCCCAGGGGACTTACTTAAAAAACAAGTCCCGGAAAAGTCCCAGGTAACAAAGCCCGAATACAAGGGTGGGTCAGGACAGGTGGAGGTATCCAATCAGTGGGGGTACATAGTGTCTCCCTAGCTACCAAGTAGTATGGGTCCCGCCCTTTGGGCACCTTTTGGTCACCAATTCTAGCCAAGGTGATAGGCTAGTTCAAATATGTACTGTAGGGTAAATTGTATTCAATTGGTCACTTATGTGTGACTTAGCCTGACTGTGCAGCTTTCTCTGTGTGTTACAATCTCATTGGCCACCTGTGCATGTCCAGGCCCAACCACATGGCCTTTGCTCTTAAAAGCTAGTCTGCAAGGCAGAGAGAGGTTGCCTCTTTGTAAGGGGTGGCTCCAGCCAGTCAGTTTGATTCTTGATACTTGGCTCAAAATAAAGCTTTGCTTGACCTTCGCTTTGTATCAGTCTCACTCCTTTGATTACAGATCCAGCACAACCACTAAAAATAATCCAAAGATGTGTTGCTAAAAAAAAAAAAAAAAAAAGAATTGAAATGCAATATTAAAAATATTTTAGGGGCGCCTGGATGGCTCAGTGGGTTAAAGCCTCTGCCTTCAGCTCAGGTCATGATCCCAAAACCCTGGGATCGAATCCCGCATCCGGCTCTCTCCTCAGCAGGGAGCCTGCTTCCTCCTCTCTCTCTGCCTGACTCTCTGCCTACTTGTGATCTCTGTCAAATAACTAAATAAAATCTTTTAAAAAAAATTTTATTAGGGGCGCCTAGGTGTCTCAGTGGGTTAAAGCCTCTACCTTCAGCTCAGGTTGTGATCCCAGGGTCCTGGGATCAAGTCCCGTGGCCAGCTCTCTGCTGGGCAGGAAGCCTGCTTTCCCACCCCCATCCCCACCCCCACCTCTCTGCCTACTTGTAATCTCTGTCTGTCAAATAAATAAATAAAATCTTTAAAAAATATATTAGAAAATATTTTATTAAACCAAAAGAAAAGGTTAGGGGAGAAGAAATAATGGATAGGACATACAGAAAACTAAAAGCAAGACTGTAAACTCAGTCCCAATGATATCAATAATTATATTCCCTATAATTGGATTTAATACTGCAATTAAAAGAATAAGATGGTCAGAATGGATTAAAAAGAAGAGAGAGAGAGAGATGCCCATGTCTATGGGAGAATGAACTTTCAAATTAAACACAGTTCAAAGTAAAAGAAGGAGAAAAGATAGATCATGCAGGCAATAAGCATAAGGAAGTACTTGTTATTATATCAAAATCATGCAAAATAGACTTCAAATAACATCACCAGAGATAAAGGAGGAGCTTTTTATAATGATGAAAAAATTGATTCGTCAATGAGATATAAAATTCTTTTTTTTTTTTTAAAGATTTTATTTATTTATTTGACAGACAGAGATCACAAGTAGGCAGAGAGGCAGGCAGAGAGAGAGAGAGAGAGAGAGAGAGGGAAGCAGGCTTCCCGCGGAGCAGAGAGCCCGATGCGGGGCTCGATCCCAGGACCCTGAGATCATGACCCGAGCCGAAGGCAGCAGCCCAAACCACTGAGCCACCCAGGCGCCCCGAGATATAAAATTCTTAAGTATCTATAAGTGTAATAATAGACCTTCAAAATATATGAAGCAAAACTGACAGAACAAAAAGGAGAAAGCAACAAATGCACAACTTTTAACATACCTCTCTTAGTAATTAATGTAACAAGTGGATAAAACAAGTAGACAAAAATCAATAAGGATATAGAAGATAGCTTAATCAACTTGACTTATTTGAACACTCAACAACTGCAGAATATGAATTCTTTCAAAGTGAATATGGAATGGTTGCCTAGATAGACCATATGCTAGCTCATAGAACAATTCCATGTAAATTTCAAAAGGTTGAAATCTTATATTCTCAGAACATAATGAAATGAGAGATGCCTGGGTGGCCCAGTCAGTTAAACATCTGTCTTTGGCTCAGGTCATGATCTGGGGGTCCTGGGATTGAGTCCTACATTGGGCTCCCTGTTCAGCGGAGGGTCTGCTTCTCCCTCTGCCTGCTGTTTCCCCTGCTTGTGCCCTCTCTCTCACTCTCTGACAAATAAATAAATCTTTTTTTTTTTAAAGAAAGAGAACATAATGAAATTAAATTAGAAATTAATTGCAAACAAAATACCTAAAGAAACTCCAGATATTTGGAAATTAAACAACTCGTTTTTCTATAAGCCGTGTGTCAGGAAACATCATAGAGGAGAGTAGAAAATATTTCAAACTGAAATACAATAACAAGTACGTCAGAGGTTATGGGAAAATGTTTTACTTTTTAAAAAATGCTTATGTCAGGGGTGCCTGGGTTGCTCAGTGGGTTAAGCCTCTGCTTTTGGCTCAGGTCATGATCTCAGGGTCGTGGGATCAAGCCCTGCATCAGGGTCTCTGCTTGGCAAGGAGCCTGCTTCCCCCCCCCCCAACCTCTCTCTGCCTACTTGTGATCTCTGTCTGTCAAATAAATAAATAAAATCCTAAAAAATAAATAAATAAAAATGCTTACGTCTGAAAATGGCGAATTCTCAAATCAATGACCTCAGTTTCTACCATAAGAAGCTAGAAAAAGAGGATCAAATTAAAGTAAAAAAAGTACAAAGAAAAAAATAAAGAGCAGAAATCAATAAAATGGAAAATGTATAAACAACAGAGAATAATTAATAGCTTAAAGTTGGCTTTTTGAAAGAAATCATTAAACTGACCTAGAAAAAAGGAGAAAAAAACACAAATTACTAAAATCAGGGGTGAAAGAGGATCTATCACCATATTAGATCCTACAGATGTTAGTGAACTGTCTGGGTTGATGGAAATACTCTGTATCGTAATTACCATTTCATTATAAGAGTATGCACATTTGTTAAAACCAATTGAAATGTCTTTTTTTTAAAAGATTTTATTTATTTATTTGACAGAGAGAGATCTCAAGTAGGGAGAGAGGCAAGGCAGAGAGAGAGGAGGAAGCAGGCTCCCCACAGAGCAGGTTGCCAGATGCGAGGCTCGATCCCAGGACACTGGGATCATGACCCGAGCTGAAGGCAGAGGCTTTAACCCACTGAGCCACCCAGGCGCCCCAAAACCAATTGAATTGTGTACTTAATATCTATGCATTTCATTGTAAGTAAATTTTACCTTAATTTTAAAAAGTTAAGTCAAATGTATCATGCTCTCAGTTGGCTTCTTTCTTTCCTTTTGTGTATGCTTGGGTGCAAACCAGCATTTTGCTAAGACTGAATTGATTCAGCCCATTCTCTAACTTGGAAATGCAGTCTTTGACCTATTCATTTTGTAGTTACTGTAATTGTATGTTCTTATTTCCTTTCTTCTTAGATTATATGCTCTTGAAGAATAGGCCTCTCTCCTCTGTACACTATGTTCCAAGGACCTCATAAGGTACCCTGAACTTTGTGGGTGCTTGACAAATATCTGGATTATTTCTCAACTCCCAGCTTTTGATCATAATTAAAGCAAGCAGAGCTAACCAGGATAGGATCAAATATCAGACATTTAAGAGGGTGAATTAGAGCATGCCTGCGAGTGTTTGTGTGAGTGATTGTGTGTATATAGCTCTGTTCCACAACAGATGAAGAACAATTTGGGTTCATTCCACATTAGTTATTTCTCTTCTCTTAGATACTGGGCATGATTAAGCCTTAACATTTTTAATGAGTCTGGAAAATCATCTCAAGGATTTTACTTTGTTAAAAACATCTCTAATAAAGTTAAGGATTACTGTGCCTCACTTCCTTGTCAGAACCTTCATCAACAGACATGAAATCATGTAAAATGCATAGGAAAAAAAATTCCCTAATGTCAGTTAAATTGTTAAATGTGTATACTAGCATGCCCAAACTCCCACAGTAAATATTAATTACAAGAAAGTAAAAAAGACAATGTCAAACATGCATTGGTGTCTTAAAACAAGGGAAGTGCATCAGCTTAACTTCTAAAGAGATGCCTGTGAGGGGTCAAGAAGAATTAGGAGGGCAGGTGGGAGAAAGGAAGAACTGAAGGCCAAACTGGGGGTGAAGACTTGGTTTTTTTTTGTTTTTGTTTTTTAAGATTTTTATTTATTTATTTGACAGAGAGAGATGACAAGCAGGCAGAGAGGCAGGCAGAGAGAGAGGAGGAAGCAGGCTCCCTGCTGAGCAGAGAGCCCGATGCGGGACTCGATCCCAGGACCCTGAGATCACAACCCGAGCCGAAGGCAGCGGCTTAACCCACTGAGCCACCCAGGCACCCTGAAGACTTGTTTTTAAGGCATTAGAAGCTTGAGGTCAATTCAGGGGCCACATGCTCTTTTCTTTCATTCTCAACATTTATTGTTCATTGATTTTGAAGCTCCATGGTTATTGAGACATTCCCTACCCTTGGGACAGCCTGGGACTTAGGCGGATTCAGTGCATAAAATTACAAAGTGCCTCATATTTCTCAACATTTGGGCTACTTTCAGTCTTATTGTGTTTGTTCACTTTATGGATCCTAGTACTCCTTCCCCTCCCCTGGTCACTCCCATTTAGATTTCAGACTTATGAAGAAATATGCCATGTCTTTTAATTTCATCTGTTATTTTCTGTAGTACTTAACACCCTATAGGCAGCATAACATTACTGTCTTTAGACTCCAGTGAAAGGGCCTTTGCAATGCTTCAGAGGGCTCCACTTACCACACACACAAATAGAGATGTGTGGACTGGGTCACTCATGAGATGAGCTCCTCTGTGGCACAGCATGACCTGTGATCCTAAATCCCATCTTGAGACAAACAGCATTCATCTCCTCACCCCTTGCTACATGTCCTCAACATAAAAACTGCCTGTGTCTGAGTGGTGATGATGATAGATTGTGCCACTGCCAATATTAGAAACAAACATTTTTGAGGGAAAGATTTGAGCAGTAGAAGTGCTTAAGTAAGAGGAAAAAAAGCAAATTAATTAACTTGTCAATTTCTTCCTCTCAGTTAATATGAATACAATAGATTTTCACATAATGAATTATCATATTCCAATACTGCCTAGCATCCATTTTCTTACTTGCTTACAACTGAACACTATATCTGCGAAATACTAGGTAATATTAAATGACTCCTATTACTCTTACATTGATAAACATATAGATCTTACGTAGATAAACATGTGTAGTAACTGATTATTTATATAGAAGTTTGGATATAGATATTGATTTAAGAAATGATAAAAACTGGGCACCTGGGTGGCTTGGTGAGTTGAGCCGCTGCCTTCGGCTCGGGTCATGATCTCGGGGTCCTGGGATCAAGTCTCGCATCGGGTTCTCTGCTCAGCAGGGAGCCTGCTTCTCTCTCTCTCTCTCTCTGCCTCCTTGTGATCTCTGCCTGTCAAATAAATAAATAAATAAATAAATAAATAAATAAAATCAATCTTTAAAAAAAAGAAGAAGAAATGATAAAAACTATTGAATGATAGTGACTTGTATGGTGAAATTAAAATATTTTGTAATATTTAGCAATCATAATAATTTTTCATATATAGCTTTTTAAACAATGTTTGAATAGGATACAAAAAGTTCACGATTTATTTCTGAATCTAAGTAATGCTTTAGAGATTTTACTTTAGTTGCTATTGTTTCAGTAAAGTTTCTCCAAATTGAAGTTAGGAACCATCAAACAAACAAAAACTTATATAGGAACTTCTCTGGTTCAAGAAAGGCCATCTAATTAGGAATGACTGAGAGTAGAAACTAACTATGTGAAAAACCTTTTTTTTTAAATGTGTTAAATTTATTTTCAGCGCAACAGTATTCACTATGTGAAAAATCTTTATTATAACCACATAATTAGTGATTTTGCTAGAATGGAAACTAGAAAAGTAAATTTCATGGTGATGAAGTTCTAGAACCTAGGTGAGGTTTGGTGGGCTGAGGTCTGGAGCCGATGACCAAGAAAAAATTCTTGAGACATCTTTGGTGCAAAATGGTGGTTTATTAAAGCACGGGGACAGGACCCGTGGGCAGGAAAAGCTGCTGCCCCGGGTTGTGAGGGATGGCAGGTTCTGTACCCTGCTGTTGGGGGAAGGTGAGGGGAAGGGATGTTTCACCGGAGGTTTCATATGCTAAAGAGGGCTTGCCCTTGTGGCTTGATCAACGTTGTCTTTAGACCAGCCATTAACATTAAGATAGTTGGGAGACTTTTTGGTGGGGTGTCACAATCCTGCTATCAATCTTCTTTGTTAGTGAGATTTAGGACATTTGTAAGCCAAGGGAGACTCCTGTCTTGCAGGATTGTGATCCCTGCACTCTTAACTATTTGCTTTTTGTTCATAGCAGTCAGGGCTGCCTGAGGGATGCTACCCCTGACTGAGGGGGAGCAGATGGAGACGGGGTGCAAGGCGCCAGCTTTTGCTTTGTCTTCAGCCAGCCTCATGCTCCCTCATCAATGGAATAAATATAATTAATGAATGTTTTGTTGATAATCAGTTATCATTGACTCATCAACAGAATACCCAAGATGTGCGGTAGTAATTAAATACAGTTGTTTTTGATATTTAGCTTTTGATCTTATAAAAAACAGTTTCATACATTTAAAAAATTTTGTTATGAAAGATAATTTGTCAAGGTAGGAGGACAGAACACATTTTACTTAAAAGCTTATTAATGTGAGTTAGACCTTTCCAGTATCTCTTCTGTGGTATGTGAGTCTACATTTGTACTTACACTGGGTCGTGTATGTTATGCCCCAATAATGGGTCCGTGATTAAAGGAGTGAGACTGATACAAAGCGAAGGTCAAGCAAAGCTTTATTTTGGGCCAAGCATCAAGAATCTAACAGAACGTTCAGGGCCGCACCTCTTGCAAGAGAGGGCGACCCTTCTCTGTTCCACAGGCTAGCTTTTAAGGGCAAAGGCCATGCGGTCGGGCCTGGCCATGCACAGGTGGCCAATGAGATTGTAACAACATAGGAAACTCCACAGTGATGCTAGGTGACCAATTGAGTTACAATTTACTCTAGTAGACATTTGAAAGAGCCTATTAGACCTTGATTGAGATTGGCGCCAAAAAGGCTCCCAAAGGGCGGGGCCTATACTCCTTGGTATCCAGGAAGACAGTATGCATGCCCCCCACTGATCGGATGTCTCCACCTGGCCTGACCCACCTTTGTATCTGGGCTTTGTTACCTGTAAATCCCCTGGGGGAAGGGGAGCAGGGACAGTTTCTAAATAGGTCCTGACAATGTATATGTTGGGGGAAATTTCACAAAGTTGTGTATGATGACTACAGTTTTGTAGTCAAGATCTTCATGGGAAATAAACATTTTCTTCATGGTTAGAATTCACTTAAAAATGCTTTAATTTGCTGAAGATCTTTTTCTAGCAGATTCAAATGAAAGTTTCTGGTGATTTCTTATTTCCTGGAACAATTCCCATGTTTTAAAACAGCATTTGATAATGTATCAGTTGGCTTCCTTTCTCCTTTCTAAAAAGCTCAGATATTAAAGTCAGAATAAGGTGGGCATTGTGCAGTGGTTATTGTGTAGGGGAGCCAGAGCTGGGTGAGGAGGGCATTCACAGGGCAGGGCGCCCTAAAGCAATGTTGGAGCGCAAGCTAGGTGAAGTGAGCACCCATGTGTAGAGGGAAACCTAGCCAAGAGGTTTCAGAGCCTGAGCAGAATAAAGATGTTGTCTATAGAGGGAAAAGATGGCAGCAATAATGGGACATGGATTACAAAATGGGGGGGGTAATAAAAAAGATAAGATAAAGACATCAAGAAAAATGGGAGTCAAGATTTTTTTTATCTACTGGAAAGGGAGAATACTGGAATGGACACTGTGGTGTTAGGTTGGAATTTGTTGTATCTGTGTGAACTCATGATTTCAATAAATATAATAATTTAAATAATAAAGGAATAGATACAGATGTGTGCTATGTATGTATGAAGGCCTTGCAGTAGCATCCCTTCTCCACCACAGCAGCAATGAGCAAACTTTTCACCCAGGTTTCTAAATGTCATTTCCTACTAAAAAGTATCAGAACTTTCTAGAGATGACTGATTCCAGGCCTCAGTTAAAACTTTTGGGACACTTTATTGAGCCAGAGAGTAAATGTTCTAGGAATGAAGGAGTATGTCAAATGAATACAGGCACAGCAAAGAAAGCCATCATCAAAATGAAAAAGCATCCTATTGAATGGGAGAAAATATTTGCAAATTATATATCTGATAAGCAGCTAAGATCCAAAATATGTAAAGAATTCATGCAACTCAATGGCAAAAAAATCTGATTTTAAAATGTGCAGAAGATCTGAATATACATTTTTCCAAAGAAGACATACAGATAGCCAATTTATAATGTACTTGTACCTGTTGCTCAATGTCACTCATCATCAGGGAAATGCAAATCAAAACCACAATGAGATATCACCTCATACCTGTCAGAATGGCTATTATGAAAGAGACAAGAAATAACAAATGTTGGTGAGAATATGGAGAATACGTAACTCTTATACAATGTTGGTGGGAATGTAAGTTGGTGCAGCCACTATGGAAAATAGTATGAATTTTCTGCAAAAAAATTAAAAATAGAGCTACCATATGATCCAGCAATTCCATTTCTGGGTATGTATCTGAAGAAAATGAAAACACTAACTTGTTTTCACCCCAAGTTCATGGCAACATTATTTACAATAATGAAGATATGGAAACAAGTGTCCATCTTTGGATGAATGGATAAAGAAAATACAATGTAGCCTGGTGCCCTTATGCTGCTCCTGCCTAGCTCTGCAGACAACCATAGCACCATTGTCACCCATGCTCTGACTGCTTCCGCATTCTGTCAAGCTGAACCTCTGAGAATGTGGTTTGAAGCTTTTGTTAAGAGTAGAAACAAAATGCTTCTGCCTCTTTTCAGGAACTGGAGGATAAAAAGAGTTATCGTTAGAATCAGAAGATGAAGGGTTGTAGTTAGAAGAGTTTCCCACATTGAAAACACTTGATTACAAAGAGCTGAAGATAAAGCAATGGTTTTAAAACAAACGGAAAGCAGCTGGTGAACCAATAAAGAGAGAGATAACACTATTTCACTTGCATAACTAAAGCTTATGAAATGCTATCTGATCCAGTGAAAAGATAAGCATTCCACAGTGTAGATCCTACTTTTGATAACTTGGTTCCTTCCTAAAGTAAAGCAAAGAACACTTTTCTTTGATGTATTTTCCCCAGTGTTTGAAAGGAATTCCAGATGGTCAAATAAAAAGAAAGAAGTCGCTAAACTTGGTGTTATGAATTCATCATTAGAAGGTATAGATCCATTTCATTCTTTCTGGTATAATTTTGATTCTTGGAGAGAATTTTCTTATTTAAATGAAGAAGAAAAATAAAAAATAATATGATGAGAGGAGAAGGATTGAAAAACAGAACAGAGCAACAAGGGCACAAAGGGAAAAAAAGAAATAAACAGAATAAGAACATGAATTGATAATGCTGTGATCCAAGGATAAAAAAAAAAAAAAAAAAAAACTGAGGAAGAAGAAAAAGCCACAAAAGAAGCAGAAAAGAAAACCAAAGCCAAGCAAAATGGAAGGAGAGAAAAACTGAAGAAAAACAAGGACAAGCTGAACCAGAAGCTGTTTGATTAGCCAAGAGAAAGAAGAGGAGGAAGTCAGACAATAAGCATTTTTGGCTAAGAAGGAAAAAGAAGATATCCAGGAAAAAAAAAAAAGCCCATTTAAAGAAAACCTTCAAAACTTGTCTAAGACCCGGAATCACTTTCCTGACAATGAGGCAGAGCACGTTAAAATGATGGAAGAAGTGGATACAATTTGTGATTGTCTTCAACTAGCAAGCTTACAGTGTTTGAAACGCCATCTACTAGGGAAGTAGGAAAGGCTGCTCTGGAAAAAAGAAGAAATAAATGAACAAGTTAGAAAAGAGAAGAGGAGCCTGAAGGTCACATGCAACAGCATCTTAGAATGTAGACAAAGCAACTGGTGAAGTGGAAACAGCAGTACAAATCGGTCAGAATGATGAAGTTCTAGAACCTAGGTGAGGTTCGGTGGGCTGAGGTCCAGAGCCGATGACCAAGAAAGAATTCTTGAGACATCTTTGGTGCAAAATGGTGGTTTATTAAAGCACGGGGACAGGACCTGTGGGCAGTGTAAAGTTTTTCCGACGAAATAAACACAATATCAGGCAAAGTGGGTGTAAGGCAAGGTTTATTAAAGGTTCTCTCCGGTGAAGTTTCAGGGCCCAGGTGAAGGGGAGCTGAGAATGTTGCACCGGGAGGAGGTGGGAACCCTCGGGCGAGGTTCCGCAACTCTGGAAAGCAGAGTGGGGGAAGTCGCACTCAAGGCAGGGAGGAGGGGGCTTTTAAGGGGTCTTGGGGAAAGCTCAGGGGTCTTTTGGCAAGATTCCCTTATTCGGATCTCCTGCCCGCTCGTCGGGATCCCATTGGTCCACAGGAGCCCGGGGCGGAGGTCTCAGATTCCTGCTTGGGCCTTTGTTCTTCTGTCTGAGTTCAGGTCTTGTGGCAGGAACTTTGGCCATCTTTAGTAGCCCTTCCTGCCTGGGTTGTGAAGGATGGCAGGTTATATACCCTGTGGTTGGGGGAAGGTGAGGGAAAGGGAGATTTCAAAGGCATTTTCATATGCTAAAGAGGGCCTACAAGGTGCCAGGACACTGGAGGCCTTGCCCTTGTGGCTTGATCAATGTTGTCTTTAGGCCAGCCATTAACATTAAGATAGTTGGGAGACTTTTTGGTGGGATGTCAGAATCCTGCTATCAATCGTCTTTGTTAGTGAGATTTAGGACATTTGTAAACCAAGGGAGACTCCTGTCTTGCAGGATTGTGATCTCAGCAAGTTAACTATTTGTTTCTTTCAGTGGTCAGGGGTGACTGAGGAATGTCACACACATTTACCAAGAGGAGCAGGTGGAGAGGAGCTGCAAGGTGCCTGCTTTTGCTTTGTCTTCAGCCAGCCTCCTGCTCCCTCATCAAGAAGACTATTGGTCTGCAATTACTAATTAACCTTTTTTGTGCTGGAACAAACTCAGCAAGGGAAGTTACGGCTACATCCTTCTAAGGATGAACATACATCCTTCTTCTAGAGTCAAGAGAACTGCCAAAGATGTTATTGATAAAGTAAAGAGTCTTCAAAAACTTGACCCTCATCAATAACATGATAAAAGAAAAAGGGGTTTGATAAATTTTAAAAAAACAGAGAGTGGTGCCTCAAGCAGACAAAGCAACACCTTCAGAAACTACTGGAAGGTCCACACACAGATTTCACCCCTTGGATAACAGAAGAACAGACGCTTTGGGAACAAACTTTGAAAACATAGCCAGTAAATACACCTGAGAGATGGGAACACACAGCAGAAGCAGTGCCTGGTGGGCTAAAGAAGGACAGCTTGAAACTGATGAGGGAGCAGGAGGCTGGCTGAGGACAAAGCAAGAGCTGGCGCCTTGCACCCCCCCTTCCATCCGCTCCCCTCCATAGGTGTAGCATTCCTCAGGCACCCCTGACTGCCATAAAATGATAAATAGTTAACTTGCTGAGATCACAATCCTACAAGACAGGAGTCTCCCTTGGTTTGCAAATGTCCTTGAGATTACAACAAAGAAGTTACCTTTATCAATAGCCCAATTTCCAAAGACACAGAACTCAGTTCCTCAAGCCTAATGTTACCCTCCCCTCCATAAAAACCGAAGGAGGTGGAGGTAGAAGGAAAAGTAAATAAAGTTAAATTTCTTCTAAACCTAAATCTCATTAACAAGGATGCTTGATAGCAGGAATGTAACATTCCACCAGACTCCCAATTGTCTTTAAACCTAAATCTCATTAACAGGGATGCTTGATAGCAGGAATGTAACATTCCACCAGGAGACTCTCAATTGTCTTTACTTGATAGCAACTAAGCCTTCAATATTCTGATAGTATTCTTTGCCCCAATAGCCCTTCTGAATACCCCTTTGTCCTCACCTACCCAACTCCTGTGTATATAACCAACCACTCCTAACAACCCGGGGCAGCCGCATCTCTGCCTGCCCACGGGCCCTGTCCCCGTGCCCTAATAAATCACCTTTTGCACCAACGACGTCTTAAGAATTCTTTCTTTAGTCGTCTGCTCCGAACCTCCTCACCCCACCGAACCTGACTTAGGTTCTGGGACTTCATCAAAACGATGTAAGGAAACTTTTGAGATGCTAAAAGCAAAGAAGCTGCTGAAATGCACTGCTGAACACAAGTAGAGCCAAGAAATGGCTTGTGACAATTTTTGTTTTGTGTGCATTTTTATAGTAAAACTGAAAATACTGTACAAAAAAAAAAAAGAAAGAAAGAAAGAAAAAGAAATAGTGCTATATATTTACAATGAACTATTATTCAGCCATACGAAAATGAAGTCTTGGGGCCTGGTGGCTCAGTTGGTTAAGACTCTTGGTTTCCAGTCAGGTTGATGAAGTCCCAGAACCTAAGTCAGGTTCGGTGGGGTGAGGTTCAGAGCTGACGACTAAAGAAAGAATTCTTAAGACATCTTTGGTGCAAAATGGTGGTTTATTAAAGCACGGGGACAGGACCCGTGGGCAGGAAGAGCTGCTGCCCCGGGTTGTGAGGAGTGGCTGGTTATATACACAGGAGTTGGGTAGGTGAGGACAAAGGGGTGTCCAGAAGGGCTATTGGGGCAAAGAATACTATCAGGATATTGAAGGCTTGGTTACTATCAAGTAAAGACAATTGAGAGTCTCCTGGTGGAATGTTACATTCCTGCTATCAAGCATCCTTGTTAATGAGATTTAGGTTTAGAAGAAATTTAACTTTATTTACTTTTCCTTCTACTTCCACCTCCTTCGGTTTTTTTATGGAGGGGAGGGTGACATTAGGCTTGAGGAACTGAGTTCTGTGTCTTTGGAAATTGGGCTATTGATAAGGTAACTTCTTTGTTGTAATCTCAAGGACATTTGCAAACCAAGGGAGACTCCTGTCTTGCAGGATTGTGATCTCAGCAAGTTAACTATTTATCATTTTATGGCAGTCAGGGGTGCCTGAGGAATGCTACACATATGGAGGGGAGCGTATGAAGGCGGGGGGTGCAAGGCGCCAGCTCTTGCTTTGTCCTCAGCCAGCCTCCTGCTCCCTCATCAAGGTCATGGTCTCAGGTGGTGAGATGGAACCCTGCCTCAGACTCTGCGCTCGGCCTGGAGTCTGCTTAAGACTTTCTTTCCCTTTGCCCCTCCCCATCACTCTCTCTCTCTCTGTCTCTCTCACATAAGTAAATAAATCTTAAACAGAAAAGAATGCAGTCTTGCCATGTGGAACATGAATGGACTTTGAAGGCATTGTGCAAAGTGAAATAAGTCAGATAGAGAAATAGGATCTCACTTAGGATCTTATTTATATGTAGAATCTAAAAAACTCCAAAAACAAATGAAAAACCAAGCTCACAGATACAGAGAAGAAATCAGTGGTTGTCAGAGGTGAGGGGTGGGGATAAGTGAAGTGGGTGACCGAGGTCAAGAGGTACAAAAGGTACCAACTTCCAGTTATCAAATAAATAAATCATGGGGATGTAGTGTACAACATGGCGAAACAAGTTAATAGCACTATATTTGAAAATTGTTAAGAGAGTAGATCTTAAAAGTTCTCATCACATACAATTTTTTGGGTAACACAAAATTTGGTAACACAAATTTGATATTCATATACATAATACATATCATGTATATGTTAATTAGACTTATGTATATGGATGGATGTTAATTAAACTTATGTATATGAATACGAATCATTATGTTGTATACCTGAAATTAACATATTGTTGCATGTTAATTATACCTCAATAAAAAAAATACTAAGTAATACAATAACAACAAAAGGACCTGAGTTAGCTTGAAGGAGATCCCACTGATCAATTTGAGCCTCAAAGAGATATAATCTATTATCTTACAGATGGTAACCCACTGAATATAATAGGAAGTTATGAGTCCATTTAATATAAATTAATAAATTTACATTGTTTTAATGTGCTTCTACATAAAATATTTATTAATTATAAAGGGAAGAGTAGGTTTGCAGTGGAGAAACTTGGCAGACACAACCTAAATTATATAGTTAAAGGTGACATTCTCCATAAAGGAACAAATCAAAAGCTGCACCACCTAAGAATGCAATGAGAGGATGTCAGCATTGTTTCTGGAATATTTCTATGGAAGATGCCTAACCTGAATTTAATGAGGAGAAAATATCATCGGATGACTCTAAATTGAGAGGCCTGTCATTTTCAAATATGTCAAGGCCTTGAGTGTCAAGGTCAGAACTGTTCTATCCTAAAAGAGATTAGAAACAGGACCTGTCTTGATGCAATGTGTGATTGTGAACTGGATCTATGAACTACATTAATAGACAATAGGGGTCTGAGGATTAAATTGTAGTGCAGTATCAGTGTTAACTTTATGCTTGTGTTGGTTGTGTTGTGGACTGTAAGAGGATGCTCTTGTTTGTAGGAAAGATACACTAAAGCATTTAGAGGGTGATGGCGCATCAGGTTGGCAACGTATTCTCAAATGGTCCAGGAAGAAAAGGCCTTTGAATTCTACTTGCAACTTTTCTATAAGTTTGATATTGTTCCAAGACCAAAAAATTGATGATAAAAATAAAAAATTAAAAATAATTCTCAAAATCACTAACTATAATTCTGAAAATGAATAGAAAAGAACAAATCAGTTTTGGCCAACTAACGTGAAGACACTTTAAGAGCAGTTTACATAAAACATACCAGGCTGCACAAAATGCCACATAGCAAGGGGAGAAGCCTACATCCGTGTGAGTACTGAGTACTCAAACTTGACATCTGAAGTAGGCTAATGAGTGTAGAGGATATTTCTATATTATTAGAATAGAAAAAAGAATATATTTCTGTCTGTTAAGATAGAACATCACAAGTGTTTGGATTATAATTAGTTGATTGATTCATCCTGACTCTTTCGTTTGCTAGCTATAAGACCTTGACATGTCACTTAATCTCTCTCTGTGCCTCAATTTCCTCATAGATAAAATAAGGATAATTATAGGGCCTACTTCATAGGTGCCCAATGGGTGAACTTTATCTACTTTTTAAAAAATTTTATTTATTTATCAGAGAGAGAGAGCGAGAAAGCATGAGCAGGGGAGAGGCAGAGAGGGAGAAGCAGGCTCCCCACTGAGCAGGGAGCCCAACACAGGATTTGATCCCAGGACCCTGGGATCCTGACTTGAGCTGAACGCAGAAGCTCAACCAACTGAGCCACCCAGGTGTCCCACAATGGGTGAACTTTAAATGAGTTAGTGTACGTACAGTACTTAGATTATTGCCTGGCACAAAAAAAAGTGCTACCTGAAGGTATTAGCAGTCATTGTTATTAATTCATTCACCAACAGTACAATTTGCATTTTCCAGTGTTAATGATGGTAATGCCATGGTGCGTCTCCCTACTGGGTTTTGAGAGAAATTTTCCCTGCTATGGAATTTCCTGTACCAACCCCCCAACCTCCCACACCCCCACTCAGCTCGTGTCCCTCCAGACCCTCCTCAAAAGCAGAGTGTCAATACTCATCATGACCTGACCCCAGCTTTTCCTTCTGACCCTAGAACCACACTGGTCAAGCTGAGAGCACTTAGCCAGCATATCTAGAACATATCTTATGTTTTCTGGCAAATGGTTCATTGTTTTCCTTCGTGCCACTCTGCCTTTAGGATGTTTGCCTCTTTACCTCTTTGTAGAATTAATCAAACTGTCTGGGACTATTGACCAAACCTACCTCCTCTGTGTCACACAGAGCTCCTCTGCTCACCTCAGTTCCATTTTGAAGTCAATGCATTTGAAACTGAAATACTGCTATATTTTTTATATTTTCCCTTTTCAATAACACTCAGGCCCCCAAAATTGATGTTGTTTTTTTTTTTTTTTTTTTTTTTAGATTTTATTTATTTATTTGACAGAGAGAAATCACAAGCAGGCAGAGAGGCAGGCAGAGAGAGAGAGGAGGAAGCAGGCTCCCCGCTGAGCAGAGAGCCCGATGTGGGACTCGATCCCAGGACCCTGAGATCATGACCTGAGCCGAAGGCAGCGGCTTAGCCCACTGAGCCACCCAGGCGCCCCCCCAAAATTGATGTTTTTAAAAAATATTTTATTTATTTATTTGACAGAGAGAAATCACAAGCAGATGGAGAGGCAGGTAGAGAGAGAGAGGGAAGCAGGCTCCCTGCTGAGCAGAGAGCCCGATGCGGGACTCGATCCTAGGACCCTGAGATCATGACCTGAGCCAAAGGCAGTGGCTTAACCCACTGAGCCAGCTAGGCGCCCCCCAAAATTGATGATTATGAGATTATTGAACACTGACAGAGAAGGGCTTACATAATTTTTTTAGGATCATGTGCAACATTTTAAGCTTTAATTATTGTTATCAATAATAGTTAGACTTTTGTTCTTGTTTGCATCTGTTTACGGGACTCATTTAGGCAACTCTCTTATGGTCTGTGAGTCGTTTATTTATGCATTTTATTGCTGTGTCACCATGAAGAGCAGATGGCAATAAATATATCCTAACTTGATTTAAGGACTTGAATCTCCCTGGCATTTATGGATTGCCACTTTTAATGCTGCCATCCTCTTTAAAGTTGCTTGCTTGAGAGCATCTGAGACTAGATGGCAAAAACCTGCATGTCCTTTACCTCATCCAGTACATGTGCCTAAATGTGTCCACCAGTGAATAGATAAGGGTGAACATCATCTTGACAGAGAGTAATATCTCAGAAGGGAGAAGTCAGGGGAGAATATTTATAGGATTTAGGTAGGCTGGATAGTATTCAAGGTAGAGAACAAGTAGAAGTGGGCAGAAATGATGAAATCACAACTTTGGATTGGGGGGTCTAGGGAGACAAGTAAGCAGCTGATGTTGGAATTAACCTATTTTATTTGGTTCAAGGTCTTATTTTCCAAGGGCAAGGAGTTAGGTCTTTTTTTATTTTTTATTATTTTTCAGTATTGTCTAACACTGGAACAGGAAGGTACATCCAGTTCCAGGACTATTTAACACAGGCTTGAAAATTTGTTACTTTTAGTTCTAGTGATCAAATTATGTCATCAGATTATCCTATAAAATAGAATACTGTATATAAATGAGACTTGCACTGAGTAAGTGCTCATTAAAATCTTAGTTTCTTTTCTTTCCTAGTGCAGCTGCTTCCAAACCTTTCCACTTCTCTTTATTTATGTGGAGAACTCCTCTTCATATTAACACCATCTAAATCCATGGTCTGCCATAGTACTAATACTCAAAAAAGCTTATTGAATGAGTAAATAAAAATCAAAAGATTAGACTTGGAAAATCAAAGTATTTGCAGAATTTTAATAATAGCTTAAACCCGGGGTGCCTGGGTGGCTCAGTGGGTTAAGCCACTGCCTTCAGCTTGGGTCATGATCTCGGGGTCCTGGGATTGAGTCCCGCATCGGGCTCTCTGCTCAGCGGGGAGCCTGCTTCCCTCTCTCTCTCTCTGCCTGCCTCTCCATCTACTTGTGATTTCTCTCTGTCAAATAAATAAATTAAATCTTTAAAAAAATAATAATAATAGCTTAAACCCATGAAATTGGATTTCTTCCAAGTATAATTAATTTATTTATTGTTGTACTGAATGGAAATTTCTCATTAACTCATTGAAGTTCTGGAAACTAGAAAACCTAAAGGAAAACACTAGATTTTTATTCCAAATATTTAAATTATTCAACTTTGTTGTCTTTCATGGGAAAACAAGTTATCCAAATTAGTTAAGAGTCGTTATATAAGGATCTTCTAAGGATACTGCTCCAACATCAGAATAAAGCGAGAGGTCTAAAGCTCAGGTTCCTTTTAACATTTTTTCCCCTTTGAACTTGTAGTCTTTGTTTTTGACCACCTTCATTAGAAAATGATTTTAGGTGCTTCTGAATTGCTTTGCATCTACTTTTACAGATAAAGTGCAATAAATCGTACAATTGTAAAGGTCTTACAACCCATACTGCTCTGTTTTCCCACAGCGTTGCCTGCTTTCTCTCTCTGTCTCCCTAACTGTCTCTCTTTGTCTCTCTCTCTCTCTCTCTCTCTCTCTCTCTCACACACACACACACACACACACACACACACACACAGATTCCAAACATCAGTAGTTCCTGGACCATTAGAGCCTCTCAGAACTTTTAATGGTACAGATACCAGAATCCCTCTCTCTCCTCATTCACTCTGAGGAGATTCGGACTCCGTCAAGTCTGAGCTGAGTAGGTAGGAATCTGCTCTTTTGCAAAGCACCTCAGGAGATTCTGGTGATCCGCCAGGTTTGGGAACCACCGTCTGAGGTATATGGCCATCAGGGCATTCCCAGCTCCTGGGGGTTGGGACAAGCCCTGCATCCTCCAGCAGCCGTTCACACACATAGGGTGCAAGGGCTTGTTTTCCTTTCCTGCCACCATTCTAGCTTTACTGGAGTCCCCCAGGTTGCATCTGGTTCCGGGCACGCTTCATTAGCTGCAAGGTTAATACAACTGTGACTTTTGTTTCGTTTTGTTTTGTTTTGCAAGGGCCACCAAAAGGGCGAGATGAACAGGAAAAGTAATTGATTACAGTAAAATTCTATTTTTTTTTTTTAAGCAACTGGAGTACCCTTTATTCTTCATGTGCTCTAGGTGTAAGGAGTTGATGTGTCAGCTGACAATTGTTCATGGAAACCTCACCAAGAAATGTCTGAGTTTCTATAGAATTTAAAGTCCAGACAGATCTGTTTGGATTTGGAGGCAGGTGCTAATTCGTAGGGCTATAGCAGGCTTCTCTCGCTCTTTCATGTGGTGTTGGACTAACAATAGCTACCGTTTATTGGCAGCTGCTATGTTCAGAGAACAAGTTCAGCACTTTTTCTACTTTGTTTCATTTAGTCCTAATAGCAACACCGAAACCTGTTTTCCTCATATTACAGAAGAAACTGAGGCTGGGTTAAAATTAAATGATTTACTTGGGGTTAGACACCAGGTACACAGAACAGCCATCCTGGAAACCCAGGTTTTTAGCTCCAAACCTGTACCCTGAAGGCCATTACAGAATAGTGATCACAACTGTGGGCTTTGAGCCTTCCTGCCTGGCCTCAATCCCCCACTGTGTAACCCTGAGCAATTTGTAGAGCCCCTTTATGCCTCAGGTTCCTCATCTGAAAATGGGGTTCTTAACCCAGTTAATAGATGGGCAAAAGATCTGAACAGATGGCAAATGAGCATATAAAAAAATGTTCAACATCGTATTTTGTCATTAGGAAATTGCAAATGAAAATAACAATGACATACCACCACACACTGACTGAAATAGCTAAAATCCAGAGGCGCCTGGGTGACTCAGTGGGTTAGGCCTCTTCCTTCAGCATAGGTCATGATCTCAGGGTCCTGGGATCCAGTGCCACATCGGTCTCTCTGCTCAGTGGGGAGCCTACTTCCCCCTCTCTCTCTGCCTGCCTCTCTGCCTACTTGTGATCTCTGTCTGTCAAATAAATAAATAAATAAAATCTTTAAAAAAAAAAAAGAAAGAAAGAAAAACAAAGAACTAAAATCCAGAACACTGACAACCCCAAATACTGGAGAGGATGTGGAGCAACAGGAACTCTCATTTATTACTCGTGGAAATGCAAAATGGTATAGCCACTTTGGAAGATAATTTGGTGGTTTGTTTATTTGTTTTAAAGATTTTTATTCATTTATTTGTCAGAGAGAGAGAGAGAGTGAGTGACACAAGCAGGGCAGTGGCAGGCAGAGGGAGAAGCAGGCTCCCTGAGAAGCAAGAAGCCCAATGCGGGCTCAATCCCAGGAAGCCCAGTTCATGACCTGAGCTGAAGGCAGCCGCTTAACCAACTGGGCCACCTCGGTGTCCCCAGTTTGGTGGTTTTTATAAAGTTATACATTATTACCATACAATCTAGCAATGATACTCTTCAACATTTACTCGAACTAGTTGAAAACATGTCCGCGCAAAATCTTGCACATTTACAACAGCTTTATTCTTCATTGCCAAAACTTGGATGCAACCAAGATGCTCAACTGGTAAATGGCACATCATTACGATGGAAGATTATTCAGCAATATGAAGAAATGAGCTATCAAGCCACACGAGATGTGGAAGAACCTAACTGCATACTGCTGGTGAAAGAAGCCATTATGAAAAGCCTGCACATTATATGATTGCAACCATAGCATATCCTGGAAAAGGCAAACTATGAAGAAAGTAAAAAAAGCAGTAACTGCCAAGGTTCAGGGATAGAAGGGAGGGATCACTAGGTGGAACACAGGGGAATTTTAGGGCAGTAAAATGATTCTGTATGATATTGTAATGGTGGATATACATATACACATTTATTAAAACCCATTGACCTGTACAACACAAAAGTCAACTCTAACGTAAACTGTGGACTTTAATTAATAATTAATAATAATGCATCAATATTGGCTCATCACTTGTAAAAAATAAAAAAAATAGTACTACGTTAATGCAAGATGTAGATAATAGGGAAAACCATGTGCGTGGTGGGGTGGAGAGAAGAGGGAAAATAGGGTATATGGGAACTCCCTAAACTTCCCACATAATTTTTCTGTGAGCCTTGAGTTGCTCTAAAATTTTAATTAATTATTAATTAATTATTAATTAAATTATTATTAATTAAAGAAGAATGTCCCCCAAAATACAGATATTTAAATAAAACCCTTAAAAATTCCTGGCACTGAATAAATATTATTATCATTGTTGTTGTTTTTATTTTTTTTTAATTTTTATTTTTTAAAGATTTTTTTTTTTTTTTTTTTTTTTTAAAGATTTTATTTATTTATTTGTAAGAGAGAGAGAGAGTGAGAGCAAGCACAGGCAGACAGAGTGGAAGGCAGAGTCAGAGGGAGAAGCAGGCTCCCTGCAGAGCAAGGAACCCGATGTGGGACTCGATCCCAGGACGCTGGGATCATGACCTGAGCCGAAGGCAGCTGCTTAACCAACTGAGCCACCCAGGCGTCCCTATTTTTTAAAGATTTTATTTATTTATTTGAGAGAGAGACAGTGAGAGAGAGCATGAGCGAGGAGAAGGTCAGAGGGAGAAGCAGACTCCCCATGGAGCTGGGAGCCCGATGCGGGACTCGATCCCAGGGTGAGCCGAAGGCAGTCGTCCAACCAACTGAGCCACCCAGGCGTCCCTGTTGTTTTTATTTTTATTACTAATCTGTATCACTTCCTTGGAGGTGATCCAGACATTTGTCTGAAAGCAGCCTGAAGGTTTTTTTTGTTTTGTTTTGTTTTGTTTTGTTTTTTAGCAGCCTGAAGTTTTGGTGGGAAATTTAGTGTGACCTTGGGCAGGTAACATAAACTCTCTGTACCTCCATTTCCTTCTCCATAAGGTGGGGATGAGAATTGTACATACTTCTTGGGTTGCTGTGAAAAATCAGTGGGTCAATGCATATAAATTTTCTGAACAGTGCCAGGCATGTAAGTGGACCCTAAAGATAGCTACTTTTACTGTGTTTCTATTTGACCTCCTAACCCTCCATAGTCCATGGAACTTGGCTCAAACCCATCACTTAATTTTTGTTTTCTTTGCTTGCCCCCATTTCAGCACAAGAACTTAATATTTGGCCTCAGTACAGGATGCGGCACATCGAGATGCTCAACATCTGCTGAACAAACTGGCAGAGCTGCAGACCTGAAACCCAGACACCTCACCTGTAAGGAGACCTCCAGCGTTCTAAGTTGTGAGAGCGTTCCACGTTCTATAGGTCTTACATGCAGTCCGGATTTGGAGGAGTACATTTGCTTTCCTGGGGGACTCCCTCCTTTACTATCTAATGTGTCTTGGGCTCTTCTTGGATTATTCTAACGTTTGGGCACTAGTTCTACAATATCTACTACCTCCCACCCCCTCTTCGGGTTTACAACTCCGACGGACGATATTGTAATTTATTTCAGCTGTTTGATATCCCAGTGATAGTAGGTTCTTAGTCCTATGGTTGACTTTGAATTCGGGAGGTAGAGTTTCTGGTCTATCAAACTTCATCGAGTTTATATCTAACCTTCACAGTCTGATATGAATTCTAGATTTCAAATAACCTTTAATCTCTTAGGGGGAAGAATTACAAGTATTCCACCAAAGTTAGTTTCTTTGTCTAGAATGGTATACATATATATGTGTGTGTTTATGTGCACAGGCGCATGTGTGTGTATATGTATAAAAGATATGTATTATTTTATGATCCTTATCAATTCTACAGATATTTAATTAAAATATATAGACACTGAATGTTCTCAAAACAGATTCACTTTTTTATGAGTGCTTAAAAGATTGACGTGTTTAGGTCTAACTCTTCTGAGGAAAGAATGAATGAAGACAGTTCAACAGCAAAAGAATCTATTGCCTTGCATTTTTAGATGTGATAATTATAATACCAATGCATAAAAATTAGAATCAAGTTATTTCAAACTAAAAAAAAAAACTGGGGAAAATGTACATACAAAATATGACATCTTTACTGATTATTCTAATAATAGGCTGAAAACACATATATACCTTTTACAAATAAACTAAATAATAGTAATTCACTGGTTCTGACTTAAGCTCCTTGGAGTTCTTAAATATGAATCTTAATCTTCCAAGCTGGGGTGAATCAGTTCAAGCACATACTGAACACCATTTTCTCCTCTTAGCAGGAAAGGTCTGTTCACTTTGAGATTCAGCAAACATGAAACTTAAACTTCCTAATTACCTGCAGGAAATTAACTTGTGTATAAAATTAGAGTTGTGAGTTAGGTACTAAAGGTATTGTAAATGGGGCATCTGGGTGGCTTAGTGGATTAAAGCCTCTGCCTTCGGCTCAGGTCATAATCTCAGTGTCCTGGGATTGAGCCCCGCATCAGGCTCTCTGCTCTGCGGGGGGCCTGCTTCCCTCTATCACTGCCTGCTTCTCTGCCTACTTGTGATCTCTGCCAAATAAATAAATAAAATCTTTAAAAAAAAAAAAAAAAGTATTGCTAGTAAGAAAGGTTAAGAAATGTTATACTGATCTTTTCTCACTGTCAGGTGATTTTCTTGTTCCAATATGATTTTT
Source organism: Mustela putorius furo (assembly GCF_011764305.1). Taxonomy (NCBI): domain Eukaryota; kingdom Metazoa; phylum Chordata; class Mammalia; order Carnivora; family Mustelidae; genus Mustela; species Mustela putorius. The sequence goes on along the minus strand of NW_025421531.1, from coordinate 6,079,333 downwards.
CCCATGAAGGAAACACACACCAACTTAATAACATATAGAAATTTATATCTTTAGATTTAACGGCTTTCAGTGTTACTCAAATGTTGTCTGCTAACCCACAGTATAGTTATCGCCTGGCATCAGGTTGGAAATGAAGATTCTCCGGTATTATCCAAAACTCTTGAATCACAATCTGCATTTTGACAAGATTTACCTGCTCAGTAAATTTTGAGAAGCATTGGGTCACCTGGGTGGCTCAGTTGTTAAGCATCTGTCTTCAGCTCAGGTCATGATCCCAGAGTCCTGGGATTAAGCCCTGCATAGGGCTTCCTGCTCAGCGGGAAGCCTGCTTCTCCCTCTCCCACTCTCCCTGCTTGTATTCCCTCTCTTGCTATCTCTCTCTGTCAAATAAATAAAATCTTAAAAACAATTTTGTTTTTCTTTTTGAGAAGCACTGACAGACTGAGTATCAGCTTGAAGTTAGACAAGTCTGGCTCTAGAACAGCACTATCCAATAGAACTTTCTGTGAGGATGGAAATGTTCCATATCTGTGCTGCTCAAAACATTAGCTGTTAACCACATGGGGCTACTGAGTGCATGAAAAGTGGCTAGTGCCTGAAGAAGGTCCCCTTGAGTATTCAGCAAAGTATGAGATTAGCACATGTGTATGAGGAAATTATTCACATTGGGAAAGAAGCATCCAAGAAGATTAAAGAGAATAATGCTTACCACCAGGAGAGCCAGGAATAGTTCTTGTTCCTATAAATCCAGTGTTCTATACAGTGAAGCAAATGTTAAGTGCTTAGCTAGTATTATGGTTGGTGTTGGTGTTAAATCCTTATACTCTTAAGAAAGTTACTATTATTAACTTTCATTTATAGATGAAAACAGGAACAGAGAGGTTCGGGAACTTGCCCAAGATCACACAGCCAATAAGGAGTACAACTGAATCTCTAATTTGTTCTATTTGACTTCAAAACTCGTATTTTCAACCATAATGCTGACCCATCTCCAGTAGATTTTTTTTTCTCCTCTGCCCTCCAGTACTGAGCTTGCTCCAAAACTGGATTTCAGCAGAACTTGATTCCTCAAAAGGATTTGTGGTTGAGAAGATAGATTGTCCTTCCATAAACCATTTTTGGAAAATGTCAGTGCTCCCTAGGAAGCGACTCACATATCATTTCCCATTTTCCCCTGCACCGATGCTAGCATGATTTCTTAAATGCTGGTAATATGTGGGAAGGTAATTGGAGCCTTGCCCTCTCTGCTAGGAACTAAAAGTATAAGACAATGAACTGGTGGTCTGAGCCACTGTCTGGCCTTCCTTCCATTACTTTGTTAATCATGGCACTGCTCTCTGCCCTGGGTTTAATTAGTTTATTTATTTTTTTTAAAGATTTTATTTATTTGACAGAGAGAAATCACAAGTAGGCAGAGAGGCAGGCAGAGAGAGAGAGATAGAGAGGAGGAAGCAGGCTCCCCATGGAGCAGAGAGCCTGGCGCGGGGCTCAATCCCAGGACCCTGGGATCATGACCTGAGCCGAAGGCAGAGGCTTTAACCCATTGAGCCACCCAGGTGCCCCTAATGAGTTTATTTTCAATGTCCCCATATAAAATCATTCTTCCCATTCACAAACTGAAATGCTCCATGATCTGCTCCTCTTCTTTGCTTTCCTGCCCCGCCTGAGCACTTGATTGCCTTTTCTCCTGTCATCCTCTAAGGTCTCGGCATAGCTCTCTTGCCATGCCAGTCACCTCAGGGGTTCTGTATCTTCTCCAAGACCAAGTAGAAAGTCTTTATTTTTGGTTTATGTAACCCATGTGTCAGTTTTAGATCTTTTACCCACTGAAACCCAAATAGGATCACCTCAATCCAAGAAAATTCATGTTTCTTTCCACGATTTCTGTCTCTTCATCTTTTGCATGAATACTCCTACTTCCTGGCTCGGATTTTAGTGGGTAGTGCCTTTGCAGGTATGAGTCTGCTTCTTTGTAAATTCTATAAACATTTAAGATCCTCCCTCGAATTTGGCCTTGAAATTAGCTGCCTTAAAGCTAATTTTGGGAAGATTTATATTGCATTAGTGCAAGTGACTTCAAATTGAACATTAGATATTCCTTTTTTGAAATGCCTTGTAGCTATTCCCACATTACTGGCCTTTTACCCTACATGGTCTCCAACTGTGCATCATATCTCTTCTCCTCTTACACTCCCTGTTTAGATGTTAAAATTTCTTTCTTTCTTTGCTTTAGGAAGACCACTCTAGCCACTTTTTAAAACATTTACCATGGTACCTGCTGACATTCACACTCTTTGGTCTGTCAATTAGTAATCTAAATATTGGCTCAAAAAATGACAGTAACCTCCCTAAGAGGAATTCTGGTGCCAGCTGTTAAGACAATACATTTTTCACGTCCACTGACCTCATGTTAGCTAACATTTCCAGCCTCGTCTCCCCACTCGTGCACGTGCTATTTCTGTTATCAACATACTATGTTTTTCCTCATTTCCATATTTTAAAAAGATGTCACTACTTCTTTTGCCTAGAACTCCTTCCCATCCTCCCATAAAAGGAAATATATGTTTTAAAGGGAAAGTCTTGCCTCTATACAATTTAATTTTTTTTTAAATCAAAGATTTTATTTAACTCATTAATTAATGTGGGAAAAAGTAATATGCTACAACAGGTTCAAAGGACAGTCCAGAGAGCAGAAACATATACAGGCCATACAGGCCATCAGGAGCATGAAAACAAATTTTCTTCAGAAATGCAAAACTGGTTTATTCCACATTGGGGGAGGAAAATCAATTGAAGCTTCATCAGGAAAAAATGCATTTGTACACCTCTGGACAAAATTAATTTGCACTGCTCTAAGTTGTCTACAAATTACAGAGCTATAAGTAGCTCAATGTCCATGAACGGCACAAAGACCCCATAAAACCAGGTATCTTTGGAGCATGTGCTAGACACCACTTGGTTTTCATTAAAGATATCCAGTAAGATTTTTCATGCATTTCCAAAGAATTCACAATTTCCCCTTTTATTCTTTTATTGCCTCTAGATAGTCTCAACCTGTGTACTTAATCTACAGTTTGTGCAGAATCTGCATCATTAGCTTGCCAAACAGTGTTTTTTTTTTTTTTCTTATTTCTTTCATTCTTTCTCCTTTTGAACAGAATTGGGAAACCATTGTGTGTTTAGATTTCTGGTTACTCTAATGAGTTGGGTTTGGAGGCTTGAATTACCTTGAATGAGCTGTACATTTTCTTAATACATTTTTCCTAAGTCTAAGTATCTTAGACTTCAAATTCTTCTATATGATGTTGGAAGGTTGAATACAGTTCAAATATTATTCTCTTTAACAAAGAAGCAAAAGGGACCTTGAGGAATTCCATATTTGCTGTCTTTTGCTGCATTTTTATACATACATATTCTATAGTGGCCCTCTGCTTTATATATTTGTTTATTGCTCTATGAATAAGGCTTTGCTGCCTGTAACATTTATCATAATTCTCAGAATATTAAAGGAGTTAGTCTCTGGCATTTGGTTTACAGGATAATACAACTCTTCAGCATTTATCTTTTGTCATTTCTATATCTATGTCTTAAATGTGAACTGTTTGCAGAGCTGTAGTGCTCTGATTTCTCTATGTTCTTCTTCACTTTCTTCTTTCTTGGGATGATACATCATAATACTGTTAGAACTGTATTGTAATAGTCAATACTTTATAAAGGTAAATTGTATTAAGGCTCCTGATAATTCATGCTATGTCATTCTTACTGGAATATACATTACCAAGTGACTTAATTAGGAGGCCACAGAAGGGGCCTATTGATGCTGAGACAGTATTAATTTCAGAAAAGGATGGCCAATGAATAAACCAAATGGCACTTGAAGGACGGAGGTAAGTAGGATCTCATGTTGGTGTAGAAAGAAATCTTGTGATAACTAGATCATGTATAAAGTACACAAACTAAAGCTATCCAAACAGTGTCACAGTGATTCTTCAGTGACTTAAAAGTACAAATAAAGGTTACTATTCCACTGGATTTTCAATTCTGAATCTTGCCCAATGATAAGAACAGAGAGGAAAATTTTTTAAAGATATTTTATTTATTTATTTGACAGAGAGAGAGATCACAAGTAGGCAGAGAGGCAGGAAGAGAGAGAGGGGGAAGCAGGCTCCCTGCTGACCAGAGATCCTTACACGGAGCTCGATCCCAGGACCCTGAGATGGTGACCCGAGCCAAAGGCAGAGGCCCAACCCACTGAGCCACCCAGGCACCCCAACAGAGAGGAAAATCTTATGTTGTTCTCCTAGATGCTCTGGGTACAGTTGGACAATCTTTGGTGTGGTCGAGACTATAAAAACTGCTGCTCACAAAACTGTGGGGATTGAGGATCTCTGGCCTGGGTTAGAGAGGAAGGCTCTGCCTGCCACAGGCATTGTAGTAGGTAGAAAGCCAGGCTGTGGCAGGTGGGGTCAACTTTAATTGTGTTGTCATGCAATGGGCACCTTCATGGTCTCTGTCTATGGCTTCTATTAAGAGACCTCTGCTATTTGTATGTCTTTCTTTTATTGTTCTTTGGAGAAATGTCTGTTCATGTTTTCTGCCCATTTCTTGGTGATATTTTGGGGTTTTTTTTGAGTGTTGGTTTTGCTATGTTCTTTATAGATTTTGGATACTAGCCCTGTATCTGATAAAACATTTGCAAATATCTTCTATTTCATATGTTGCCTTTTAGTTTTGTTGACTGTTTCCTTTGCTGTGCAAAAGCTTTTGATTTTGATGAAGTTCTAATGGTTCATCTTTGCTTTTGCTTCTCCGGCCTTTAGAGACATGTCTAGCAAGATGTTGCTGCAGCCTAAGTCAAAAAGGTTGCTGCCTGCATTCTTCTCTAAGATTTTGATGGATTCCTCTCTCACATTTATGTCTTTCATCCATTTTGAGTGTATTTTTCTGTATGGTGTAAGAAACAGACCCACTGTCATTCTTTTGCATGTGGCTGTCCAATTTTCCCATCACCATTTGTGGAAGAGATTTTTTTTCCATTGGATTTTCTTTCCTGCTTTGTCAAAGATTGACTATAGGGTCCCTATTCTTGGTTTTTTATTCTGTTCCATTGATCAATGTGTCCGTTTTTGTGCCAGTACAATACTGTCTTGATTATTGCAGTTTTGTAATACAGCTTAAGTCTGGAATTATGATGCTTCTGGCTTTGGTTTTCTTTTTCAACATTACTTTGGCTATTTGGACCTTTTCTGGTTTCATACAAATTTTAGGATTGTTTGTTGCATCTTTATGAAAAATGCTGGTGGTATTTTGATACAGATGACATTGAATGTGTAGATTGCTTTGCATAGACATTTTAACAATATTTGTTTTTCCAATCAGACATTTCTTCATAGAAGACATACAAATGGCCAACAGGCACATGAAAACATGCTCAACATCACTTGGCATCAGGGAAATACAGATCAAATCATGATGAAATACTGCCTCACACCAGTCAGAATGCTTAAAATCAACAACTCAGTAAACAGCAGATGTTGGTGAGAATGCAGAGAAAGGGGAACCCTCTTACACTGTTGGTGGGAATGCAAACTGGTGCAGCCACTCTGTAAAACAGTATGGAGGTTCCTCAAAAAGCTAAAAATAGAGCTACTGTATGTCCCAGCAATTGCACTACTATGTAATTATCCAAAGGCTACAAGCATAGTAATTTGAAGGGGCACATGCACCACAATGTTTACAGCAGCAATGTCCACAACAGCCAAATTATGGAAAGAGTCCAGATGTCCATTGGCAGATGAATGGATAAAGAAAATATGGGAAAAAATATATATATATACAAACACACACACACACACACACACACACACAAATGGAATATTACTCAACAATAAAAAAGAATGGAATCTTGCCATTTGCAACATGAATGGACTAGAAGGTATTATGCTAAGTGAAATAAGTTAAGAGAGACAAATACTGTATAATTTTACTCATATGTGAAATTTAAGAAACAAAACAGAAGAACATAGAGGAGAGGAAGGAAAAATAAAATATGAAAATCGAGAGGGAAGCCAACCAAAAGAGACCCTGAACTCTAGTAAATAAATAGGGTTGTTGGAGGAGAGATGAGCCAGGGGAAGGATAATTGGGTGATGGGTATTAAGGAAGGCATTTGGTATAATGAGCCCTGGATGAATGACTAAATTCTACCACTGAACCTAATAAAAAGATAAAATAAAATATAGGAGAAATAAATACACCACCAGCACAGATGGGGATGATTAAAAAAAGAAAGAGAGACCTCTCTTATAGCTTCCTAGAAAGATTAGTAGGGAAGGGGAGATTTTAGCTTTAAAGAGAAACTCCTAGAATTCCTGGTTTTTCTTCTTTCTCTTCTTGTGCAGTGTCTCTCCCATCACAATCCTCTGAGCTACAGGCAGTTTAGCTGTATTAACCAGTTTTGGACAGTGAAAGGGAACGGCAGGACATAAAGTGTATAACCTAAAACAAACAAGCCAACAATGGTGTGCCAGACATTGTTCTTATTGGTTTAATTATTACTATGTTTACTCCTCAGCACAACTAAGTAAGGCAGATAATATATGACACTTTACAGATATGTGGATTATATAAAATTACACACATGTTGTTCTATATAATTCAGTTATTTTGCCTTGTAAAGCAGTAATCCATTAAAAATAAGGCTCTTCTTATTTTACATGATAGCTAATCCCAAACTTTAGTGGGTTTAGGGGGATGTGAGGGAGGGGAGACCTTGTCTCTGATTAATAGACTTAATTTCTGCCCTCTAGTCTGAAGTGTCCCCCTGACCCCACCCCTTTCTCTTTTAATTTCTGAGGGAATAAATGCCATATGTGAGGGTCAGCGATGTCCTTCTGCTGCAGGCCATACCTAGAAATATTGATTTGGCATTTGATACCATGACTTAAATCACACTGAATCTTCCAACTTCCTATAATGCATGCTAAACATCTTGGTCTCCTTCTAGATCTGTGGATCTACTCATGATTTTCGCCAGCAATATGGCAATGGTAACTGGTCTTTAGGTGGCTGTGAGTCTTATATTTGATGAAAATATTTGGCTAATAGTGATAACAGGACTCTTTCAAAATAGTTTTATTTGGGTGGGGGGAGCATGGTGCCTGGATGGCTCAGTCAGTTGAGTGTCTAACTCTTGATCTCAGCTCAGGTCTTAATCTCCACGTCTTGAGTTCAAGCCCTGCATTGAGCCTACTCAAGCCCTGCATGGAGCCTAATTAAAATAAATAAATAAATAAATAAATAGATGAATGAATAAATAAATAAATAATAGTTTTGGGGTTATGTGAAACTGCATACAATAGTGTAATGAGGCCCAGCTCTGTTTTCCATGATAGCTGAAGATGTTTTCTGTACCCCAAAGATTGTCTAAAGCTACCAGTGTTCCTTTAAGAATAATAATGGCTAACAGTTATGTGGTGCACTGTGCCAGGCCCTGTTCTAATTCCTGTATGTATATTACCAAATTTTAATCCGTATAGCTTGCATAACTTATACAAGCAAAATTAGTTTGACTTGTTTCCTTCAGTCTATCATTTTCTTCTAATTCCAAGTCTCATGTGGATGCAGTAAGTAGTGAGACATAAAGTCACATGCTTACAGTTGATTGCAAGGGAGGCTGTCAAGGCAGGCCCAGGTCTTTGCCTTAGGAGTTTAGACTCATTGTGAAGAAAGTGAACATGATATGGAAATGTGTTTAAAAGATTCTAGGACACAATAAATATAAATAATGCCAGTATAGAGACAGAGTAGGAAAATCAGGAATGTGGCATCACATAAGCCAAGGGGAAAAGTATGTTTCAAATGCCACCAAGAGGTAGTACTGTGAAGAGTGAAATATATTCATTGGCTCTAGTGATATGGAGGTCACCAATGGCCTTAATGAGAACCATTTCAGCAGAGGATTGGGAGGGGAAAGAGATGAAAATAGTAAGTTTAGGCAATTCTTTTTTTTTTTTTTTTAATTTTTTTTTTTAAATATTTTATTTATTTGACAGAGAGAGATCACAAGTAGTCGGAGAGGCAGGCAGAGAGAGGGAAGCAGGCTGCCTGCTGAGCAGAGAGCCCGATGCGGGACTTGATCCCAGGACCCTGGGATCATGACCTGAGCCGAAGGCAGCGGCTTAACCCACTGAGCCACCCAGGCGCCCAGTTTAGGCAATTCTTTAAAGATCAACAGTGAAGAAGAGGAGAAATACAGGATAGCAGTTGATAGAGTGGGAAGTTGGATCAGGGATTTTTTTTTTTTTTAATTCTAAGGTGAAGTATTCAATAGAGAGAAGATGATGAAGATATAGGACAGAAAAGGTATAATCAGTAGTGTAAGCTTCTGAGGAGTCTGGGGATGGTATTCAGGGCACACTACTATGAAAGAATAGTAGCAATTGTAAACAGGTCATTGTGATAGAAAGTCAAAGAAAGTTCTTTAATTGACTTTGACTTTTGGGAAGTGAGGCATAAAATTGAAACTGGGAGAATGAGGGTGTGTTGGTTGAAGAAAGAAGGTTTTAGCTGGTAAAGCATAGCAAGCAAGCTGACTCAAGAAGTATACCCTGACTGCCAGGGAGTGCTGAAAGCTCTGGTCAGGGAGGAAATCTTCCAGGTATAGGTAGCAATGCCTCTCTGGCCTATTTCACAATTTCCTTAAGCATGGTTTAGCTGCCAAGATGCAGACACAAAGAGAACAGATAGTGTATTTATCCAGGATTGGGTTTATGAAACAATAAAGGGTAAAGGGGCAAGGGAGTCTTAAGATGTTGGTGAGAGAGTTACTGACAAACGACAACAATCTAAACTGAACGACGTGGGAAGTAAACATCATGGTGGTCACGATGGTAGTGTTGACTAATGGGGACTTCAGTGACCTGAATGTCCCAAAGACACAGAAGGATGTTTGAGGTGGACAATGGTTGAATAATCAAACTGAAAAGATAGAAGTTTCGGGTCAAAAGTAGATGTGGTAAGCAGCCTCTAAGACAATTCACAATAACCCCTGCATCCACTCTTGTGCTTTCTCACTTCCTCACTCTGAGGGTCTGCCGTGTTGTCAGCTTCCCCAGGGAGAGGCCCACCCAGCAAGGACTAAAGGATGCTTCTGGCCTATGGTTAGGAATTAAATCTTCCCCAAAACCACATGAGGGAGCTTAGGGGCAGATCCTCTGCTATTTAAACCGTCAGATGATGGGGCACCTGGGTGGCTCAGTGGGTTAAAGCTTCTGTCTTCGGCTCAGGTCATGATCCCAGGGTTCTGGGATGGAGCCCCTCATTGGGCTCTCTGCTCAGCAGGGAGCCTGCTCCCCTTCCTCTTTCTCTGACTGCTTCTCTGCCTACTTGTGATCTCTATCTGTCAAATAAATAAATAAAATCTTTAAAAAAAATTATTAAACCGTCAGATGAAACTGCAGTCCCAGTCAATAGTTTGATTAAAGTCTCATGAGAAACCTAGTACGAAAGGCACCCAGCTAATCTCCCTAGATTCCTGGCCCACATAAACTGTGAGATAATAAATATTGGTTGTTTTAAGCTACTGAATTGTAAGGTAATTTGTTATGCAGTAGTAAGTAACTAGGCAGGATTTTCACAGTACTAATTAGATGTGAAGATCTTTTGTTTAAAGGAAAAATAAGATCTTTTTCATAAAGGTCATGTTAGAATTGGGTTAGAGTAACTTTTTATGGATTCCAATACCAGTTATAATGAAGTAGTCAACTGGAAAAGAAAATGTCAAAGGATCTTCTGAGAAGGCGGAAAACTGCTGAAATATCCCCTTAACTTAACAGCACCCATCTCCAAGGTCTCATGTTGGAAAATAATGCTGACAGTTAAGTTATTTCCTATAATGATTATACCTGCTCTGGATCTTTCTCTTTTAGCTGCAAAATGAAATAAAAGTGAGTAAAAAAAGTCCATGTTTTAACACACAAAATAAAGTGTGTATTATTATTTTTTTTTTTTGCCAACCTACTTAATCAGAATTTAGCTCCTTAAGGAATATTTGCCTTCTTCACTACTGTATCCCCAGAACCTAGAGTAATTCATGTACCTGTTTAAGTTTTTGTTCCTCTAGACTGTTCACAGAGTAAAGTCTAAACTCTTCAACATGACAACAAAACTTTTATTGACATGGCCTTTGGTTTTCCACACTCCCACCCCTAGTTTGCTTGGATGACCACAGTGTAAAATGACCACAGTGTACTCATTGCTTTGTTTTCAGTTCTGTCTTCACTTTTGGTCGCTGAACATTTATTTACATTTGAATTGATAGCTACTCACTTAAAAGGATATATATAAAATTATTTGTTTTGTCCAGTGTTGTTGTTGTTGTTGTTTTTGATATATGTAGTAGGAGGGTTTTTAAATTTCTAATTTGAAAGACTGCCCAAATCCAAAGTCTTACTATATCCATTTTCATCTCTTTCCTTTTTTTTTTTATTTTATTTTTTTTAAAGATTTTATTTATTTATTTGACAGAGAGAGATCACAAGCAGGCAGAGAGGCAGGCAGAGAGAGAGGAAGGGAAGCAGGCCCCCTGCTGAGCAGAGAGCCTGATGTGGGACTCGACCCCAGGACCCTGAGATCATGACCTGAGCTGAAGGTAGTGGCTTAACCCACTGAGCCACCCAGGCGCCCAATTTTCATCTCTTTCCATATTAAACATTTCTGTGTAATCATCCTCCAAGTGAGATTCTTTTAAACCAGCAAAAGAGGGATTTTGTTTTGTTTTATCTGATCTAAAAGTTTGTTTTAATAAGCAAATTTAATCAATTTATATTTATTGTGATTACTGATATATTTGGTTATATTTCTGCCACCTTTAATGTATTTTATGTCTACTGTATTTATTCTTTACACCTTTTTTCCTCTTTTAATGGCATATTTTAGTTTGATTATATTTTCTTTATCCCCATTCCCATTTCCCTTTGCTGATTTGAAAGTTGTAAATTTTTCTAACAAAGTCTAAAATTTAACAGATTTTTGCTATGTCTAAATTAGAACTTTAGAATATTTCAATTTCCAATACTCAATTCATTGTTGTCAAGTATTTCAGTGCCACCATGTTGTTAGGATTCTTCCAATTTATCTGTTATTGTCCTCAATATTTTTAGGAGTCAATATTTATTGAAGTTTAGTAATACTTTTTTTTTTTTACCAGTTTCTCTGTTTAGCATTGTATCTTGTGCTCCACTTCTCTCTTCAGCTCATTTTCTTTTCTGCCATAGTATATTTTATAATCATTTCTTTCAGCAAATGTCTAGCAGTTTTATCCTTTCTGTATTTGAAAATGCCTTATTTGGGGCGCCTGGGTGGCTCAGTGGGTTAAAGCCTCTGCCTTCAGCTCAGGTCATGATCTCAGGGTCCTGGGATCGAGCCCCATGTCGGGCTCTCTGCTCAGCAGGGAGCCTTCCTCCTCCTCTCTCTCTCTGCCTGCCTCTCTGCCTACTTGTGATCTCTGTCTGTCAAATAAATAAATAAAATATTAAAAAAAAAAAAAGAAAATGCCTTATTTTATCCTCCTTTAAAGTTAATAGTTCAGGTGGATATGAAAATAATTCAAATATATGGAAGAGTAGAAAGACTTTTACAGTAAACACCTATATCCTAACCACCTGGATTCTATATTTGTTAATACCGTGCTGTGTTTGTTTTATCCTATATCTGTTTATTTATTTCTCCATATTATTTTTTGATGCATTTAAAAAAGTTGTAAACATCCATGTACTTCACTCTTAAATGCTTAGATGGAATATGATTAGCTATATGTGTTTAGAATTCCTTTTCTGAAATAAAATATACACAATGTATAAAACTCAAATGTATCATTTTGTGAGTTGTGACAAATACATGTACCTTAATAACCTATACACTCATTAAGATATAGAACGGTGCCATTCTTTCTAGAAAGTTCCATCATACCCCTTCCCAGGTAATCTCCAGAAACCCCCTTAAGAGGAAAACATCGTTCTGATTTCTTTTCACCATTCACCCACAAGACTGGGGAGAATTTCCATTTGATCTATGATACCAAGGCTTGCTTTGCTCTTCATTAGATTACACCTGAGGAGGTTAAGTATAAGTTGTACAAAGTGAGTGAGATCTTCTTGTTGTTGTTGTCTTTTTTAAAAAGATTTTATTTATTTATTTGACAGAAAGAGAGCACAAGTATGGGGAGCAGCAAGTAGATTTGAAAAAAAAATTAAATTTAAATTTTTAAAATTTAGTTATTTGACTGAGAGAGGGAGGAGCAGCAGGTAGAGGGTGAGGGAGAAACAAGCTCCCCACTGAGTAAGAGCCCAATGCAGGGTTTGATCCCAGAACCCTGGGATCATGATCTGAGCCAAAGGCAGACACTTAACCAACTGAGCCACTCAGGCTCCCCACAAAGTGAGAAAGACCTTTGTGGGAACAAAAGGAATCCCCCATCTGGTGATCCATGATGCCCACACCATCTGCTATTCTGATCCCCTCATCAAAGTGAATGACACAATTTAGATTGATTTGGAGACTGGAAATATTACCATTTTCACCATCTCTGACACTGGTAATCTGTGCATGGTGACCTGAGGTGCTAATCTGGAAAGAATTGGTGTGATCACCAGTTGAGAGAGTTACCTTTGTTCTCTTGATATGGTTCATGTGAAAGATGCCAATGTCAACAGCTTTGCCACCTGGCTCTCCAATATTTTGTTATTGGCAAACTCAAAAAGCCATGGATTTCTCTTCCCCATGGAAAGGGTATCCACCTCACCACTGCTGAAGAGAGAGATAAGAGACTGGTGGCCAGAGCAGTGGATGATGTGATTGGAAATCCTTAACTAAAGACAATACAGCATGATTACAACAACAATAACAACAACAAAAACCTGCTAGGCTATTTTCCAAAGTGGCTTTTATTATTTTACATCTCCACAACAACGTATGATGGCTCTACATCCTTGCCAACATGTTGTGCTGTCAGTCTTTTTGATTTTAACCATTCCATTGGGTATATATGGGAATTCGTCATGTATTCCACTGTTTCTGACTCTCTTGTTCATGTTGAGATCTCTAATGGCAGTGTCATTTTCATTTCTTTGTAGCTAATGTATTTTTTCCTACAATAGTTTTTAAGATTATCTTTTCCTTTTATGTTCTGAAGTTTCACTGCAATATGTCTGATTTGTTTGTTTCCCCTTATGCCACTTTTTAAGTTTGAGAATTTAATTTTGGAAAACTCAATTTGGTGTAATTTGTAATTATGTGTGTATGCTCACTTTTGGGGAGAATTTTTATCATTTGGACCTTGAGGTATTCTGTTTAGTACAGGTTTTCCTTTGGGGGTAGTTTCTTATTGGTTTCTGATAGGGCTATGTGAGATTTCTATATAAATTTCTTGGCACAGGGATGCCTGGGTGGCTCAGTTGGTTAAGCCTCTGCCTTCAGCTCAGGTCATGATCCTGGGGTCCTGGGATCGAATCTTGCACCAGGCTCCTTGTCCAGCAGGGAGCCTGCTTCTCTCTCTGCCTCTGCCTGCCACTCTGCCTGCTTGTGTTTTCTCTCTGACAAATAAATAAATAAAATCTTTAAAAAAAAATTTCTTGGCACAGAGTTGTCACACTGTGAGGGCATCTGGGAAAATCCCACTCCAAATATGTGGGATGTTTTGTCTAGGGGTTCTGATTCCTGAAGGTCAACTGTTTCTACCCATGTTCTGGGCAAGCTGAGAACTAGGGGTGGTAGGTCCCAATTTTCCAAGCTCCTGATTTCACCAGAATTCGAGTTCCAGTTTCCTCACTATGCACAGAGCCTGTAACCTCAGTTTATACCATCACACAAATACTTAAAGTGCAGCCTGTAAGGTGCCTTTATTTTTAGGTTATAAGCCTCCCCATTCCCTTAGATTCCCACTAATTGCTGTGGGTTCCTTCCTATTTTTGACATGTGAAAATTTCCCCTTTTTGCTTTTGATCTTGGCAATATATTAAACATACATTTAAAAACATTTTTTCCAGGGTACCTGGGTGGCTCAGCGGGTTGTGCTTCTACCTTTGGCTCTGGTCATGATCTCGGGGTCCTGGGATCAAGCCCCATGCTGGGCTTTCTGCATGGTGGTGAGCCTGCTTCCCCCCCTCTCTCTGCCTGCCTCTCTGCCTACTTGTGATTTCTGTCTGTCAAATAAATTTAAAAAAAAAAATTTTTTTCCCTGTCCTTTCTATGTTTATTGTAGAAAGGCAGTACTCACCTCTCCTTAGCTCAATCTGCCATCTTGATTGTTAGTTTCTAGTTACCCTTTAAAGTCATTGTAACTTGGCTTCTTCCCCAGTATTCCATTGAAAATGTATCTACTAAGGTCTCAAATCACCAGTGAATCATTAGATCCAGTGGACATTTTCCAGTGTTTACAGCATATAGCATATGATGGTGTTCTTCATTTCTCCCACTTCAAAGACTTTTTCTTTCTCTGGGTTTCTAGAAAACTGCTTCTCAGAGTTGTCCCTGCTTCCAAACTGCTCCTTCTCAGCCTCCTCTGAAGTCTGTAAATTGTTGATTTGCAATCTCTGGCTCTACCCAGATGTGTCTTTAGGGCTCTACACCTGTGTGTATCCCCTGCCTACTCAATATTTCTTTGTTATGTCTCACAAACACCTCAACTTTTTCAAAACTGAATAAAATTTTCCCTAAATCTATTTAAAGAAATGAAGAAGAGTAGAGTGTTATTTCTATTGATCATGGTCTTCAAAGGAAAAAGTTTATATGAATGTGGAAGAGTAGTGATTTGAAGACGGTAGTGAGAGGTTAGATGAATTCTCATTGCAGCTTCTGGCTTCTAGGAACACAGGTCATACCAGATGAATAACCTCCAAAGGAGGGGGATCGGTGGGATTTCAAGACCTTAGAGGAAGATCAAGTGTCAGTTAAGAGGAGTTGGGAAAGTCTTCAGGGATGAGATCAAGCTGAACTATAATTTATTGACAGAGAAAGAAAGATTTAGAGTGTGTAACTGAGAGAGGAAGGTAGCTAAAAGCAGAGAAATTGAAAAGAAGCAAAGCATTCACCAAGTGTTTATTGAGTTTCTTGAGCGTAAGTGCCGATCATTAGCATCTTTCCATCCTCAGAATCTCTCCCAGTGACTGCTATATACTAGTCTCTGAGCAAATGTCATAATAAAATGAGACTGCTGTAAATGGCTTTTAATTATTTTCCATGAGGGGGAGTGCAGTAACGGATCCTGTTTTCTGATGATAATAGGAAATGAGAAAGAAGGATATTAAGTTTGGACATTAGAAGGACATAACCCAATTCTACAGACATTTATAAATGCCTATTGAGTTAGCCGCAGTTGAGTGCAACACCCACATCTGTGCATCCTTTTCCCCGGTCACATAGATTATGGAGTATGATTCTCATTGTGGCACATTCTCTCCCTTCTCCCAGCCCTCTAGGGGTGAGGGGAAGTATCTATAATAAAGAACAGGTCCTTCCAGTGGATATGGCCTTCACAACCCTCTTCCTGTAAGTTTATTAGAAAAGAATTTTTGTTAACAGAAATTAAATGTAACAAATAACACATCAGTCATTGGGTTATAGGAGCTGAAATTTCTCTTGCTGCAAATTCCCCGTTTTAAATATTTCATCATGGTGGCAGAGCAGGTGAGGTTACCTTCACGTTCAATTTCTCCTAATGGTGCTAATTGTTTGGTAATGATGAGGCATCCCTGCTTGGCCATTTTGGCTCCCAGAGCTTCCAGGACTCATTGGTGACTCTTTCATGTTTGAGGGGTCTGTAGGGGCCTACTTAGCCAGAGCGACTCCATCTTGGTTAAACAGCCATTTTGTTGTTTATGCAGTAAAACTTAAACTGACCCCCCCCCCCACCCCCCCCGCCACAGCCAGGGGAATTTACTTAAAAGCAAGTCTGGGAAACCAGTAAAATATTGTCAACCAGTCCCTGATAACAGAGCCCAAATACAAGGATGGGTTAGGTCAGGTGGAGATAACAGAGCCCAGAATGCAAGGATGAGTCAGGCCAGATGGAGACATCCAATCAGTAAAGCACACATATTATCTCCCTAACTGCCAAAGAATGTAAACCCCGTCTTTTGGCGCTAAACTAGGGTGCCAGTTCTGACCAGAGTGATAGGCTAGTTCAAACAGCCACTATAGGGTAAATTGTAATTTAATTGGCCACCCATGTGTGACCTAGCATGACTATGCAACTTTCTCTGTGTATTACAACAGAGCCTGTCATTGGTCAGGCTCAACGACATGGCCTTTACTCAATAAAAGCTAGTCTGTGAGGCTGGGGGTCGTCGCTTTCTCCGTAAGAGACGGCCCTGGCCATCTCGGTGCAGGTGCGAAATAAAGCTTTGCCTGACCTCCGCTTAATATCAGTCTCCCTCCTTTGATCACAGACCCCATCGGGGTCCTTGGCTTTCTGAAAGGTGTCACCTATACCTGACGGTCTTAATAAAAGAAAAAAAAAAAGGAATCTCTCTCTTTGCATTTTGTCATTTCCACAGCCCCCCCCCCCCATACATGGCATTGTCTTCCTCTGCATTTGATAGTTTTTTTTTGTTGCTGTCGGGCATAGAGATTTTTCTGGTAACCTCTGGACTCCTTTCCCAGCCAGTCTGCATCCTTCGATTGCCATGCTCTCTCTGTTGTAGTATCCATCACTATCCAGTCCCCGGTGAACTCACTAATTACATCATGTCTCAATTACGTTGGTCAGAACAATGACTGGCAAAGTTCACCTTGTTTCAAGGAGCTCTCCATCTATTGTGTGATATGATATAATGATAATATGATATAATTGAGGGATAAACTAAATGCTAGAAAGTACAGGAGGAGAACTGCTGAGAAGGGTAGGTGAGAGGCATTGGAGTCAAAGTTTACAAGGTTTCATTTCAGACTCTATTCTCAGTAGAAGTTCTAGACAGTGGTACCCAACTTTCTGCAAGGAGGGATAGAGGCAACTTAATTTGAATTCTGATCACAGTTATTTAAAATTGTCCCTTTAAATGAGAAGTGGTTTTGCCTGTTATATAAAAATACTGGAACTCTCAACTGCTTTGCCAAGGCACATCGGTGTAGTGTGAATCCCTTACAAATGTGTTACCAGATTTTGACAAATTTGTAAGAAGAAAGCTTGCTCCAACTGAGATTCTTACATTTCAGTAATAGATCTCAGAATCTGAAGCTGAGCAGATCCTGGAACTGAATGTAGAGTAGGGAACAGAAGGTGTCAAGTAAGAGGTAAGAAGTAGAGTGTATTGTCAAACCTGCTCCTGAAAAGATGGTGTGTTTACTGAGCACATGCAACCTTGGCCTGTGAATTATCAAAGAGAACGTGGATGGGACAGAACACAACTCTCTTCCCACAGTCTGATAGTGCTGAGCGTGGGGCAAGAGAATGCTTTGCTTTCTCTTTGAGGCGTGCTTTCATAGACACTGTGTGACATGGTCACACTGAGTAGTAATGGTGGTTAAAGATTGCTGACTTTTTAGTGTTCTTTTAGGTCTTTTAATCTCTCCAAGTGTGCCACTAAAATTTATAGTATTTAAAACGGTGCCCCTCCCCTTACAATGTAGTGCATGATGAGAATCACAGTAGTACTACATTTAAAATTAAAATGGGAGAGATATTCTTGTTCTTTCTTCTTATCAGGTTAAAGTCTTTAACATCTCTCACCTCAAATGAGTATCATCTGTTTCTTTTTTATCTGAGCCGCAGAATAGGAAAGCTCATTAAAATCTGAGAAGTTTTATTAATTCTCTCTGACAGTTTCCCCCCATTCTCTTCTTGATCTTCTTTGCACAAGCAGAATTATGAGGTTGCTTGATGGGTTTTTAATATTGTCATGAAAAATCTCCCTTTGGGCATGTTTGTGCTTTAGATAACATAACCTTAAGAACCTTATTCAAATGAACTTATTCAAGTGAAGTGTGCAGTCACCACGGAGCCAGCTCAGCACCAAATACATTTCAGATAAGCTCTTGCCAATCACCATGTTACCTCATTTGTAATTGAACAAAGGGCCACTAGATGGAGCTAGGGCTTAAGAAATTGCAGCTCTAAGCTTATGTGATGGGCTATCTTATGGAAGAAGTGTTATCATTACTTCGATTTCAAATCCTACACAAACCTTACCTAACTGAGCTATTAGCCCACCCCTGTTTACTTTGTGGCCTCACACGATGATGTCTGCAACAGCCCAATTTATTTAGTCACTCAATGATGCCGTCTTACCTTGGTATAGCACTTCACAGTTTAGAGCGCTGCCCCCCACATCATTATGTTTGATCTTCACGGTAACGCTGACACTGCTGGGCAAGAATCAGTCCCTGCATTTTGAGACTAGTAAATGGAGACAGGCAGTCTGCAATACAAATAGGGTGAGTCAGGATGGTTAACCTGGACCATTGGCGTGGTGGGGTCTGTTTTTCCCTTGTAAACATTTTTTTTTTTTTTTTTTTGACAGAGAGAGATCACAAGTAGGCATAGAGGCAGGCAGAGAGAGAGGAGGAAGCAGGCTCCCTGCCTGAGGCAGAGAGCCCAACGCGGACTCGATCCCAGGACCCCGAGATCATGACCTGAGCCGAAGGCAGAGGCTTAACCCACTGAGCCACCCAGGTGCCCCTTGTAAACATTTTTGTGTCAACTATTCATCTAGTCTGGAACTGACCAGAAAACTATCAGCTCATTCCTTTTGTGGGGCACCATTTCTGGCCACATCCACCGGGGACATACAGTAAAAAAGACAGGTAAAAAGAGTCATGTTCAGGTGGAAAACCATTTCTGGCCACATCCACCGGGGACATACAGTAAAAAAGACAGGTAAAAAGAGTCATGTTCAGGTGGAAAACCATTTCTGGCCACATCCACCGGGGACATACAGTAAAAAAGACAGGTAAAAAGAGTCATGTTCAGGTGGAAATGGCCCAACGAAATGAGCACAGGAAAGCGAGCCAACATGAGGTCCTGCCCGGAAAACTTTGATGTATGTGATTCGTTATATCAGGGGCAGGTGTGGAGACCAGTACTTCATCCTTGTGGTATAGACAGTCCTTATGCAAAGTCTGGGGAAGCTGCTGGCCCCATCCCTCCACCCCAGGCATTTGCCCTCAGAGGCAAGCCCACTGTTTTTGTTTTTGATCTTTAAGATATTTATTTATTTATTTATTTGATTTATTTGACAGAGAAAGCGATCATAAGTAAGCAGAGAGGCAGGCAGGATCCTGGGATCATGACCCCAGTGGAAGGCAGAGGCTTTAACCCACTGAACCGGCCGGGGGAAGACTGACAGTCTTGACAGTATTCAGTTTTCCTATCTATGAACGCCTCTCCATTTATTTATATCTTCTCTGATTTCTCTCACTAGAATTTTGTACTTTTTCCTCATATAGATTTTTAAAAAATATTTTTATTTATTTATTTGACAGAGATCACAAGTAGGCAGAGAGGCAGCAGAGAAAGGAGGAAGCAGGCTCCCAGCTGAGCAGAGAGCCTGGTGCAGGGTCCTGGGATCATTACCCCCGCTGAAGGCAGAGGCTTTAACCCACTGAGCCACCCAGGTGCCCCAAGCCCACTGTTTTGATGTCTGTCAGTTTGCTCCTATTAACAGGTTGGGCTTGGGCTAAAAAAAGTTATGCATATGTACATATATTTTCTTGCCCTTTTTTTGAAAGTAGATGCTGGATAAGAGTGGCAATGACGTCAGTCACTCAGCAAATTTATCAAACGTCCAGAGCCTGCATTTGTGCCTTTGGTTATCTTAGCAACTCAAGACCGTTCTTCGTTCTTCGGGAACTCGGTCAGGTGGTCACTCTGCACCTCTGACCTCTTTAAATTCAGCTTCTTTAACTACTGGTGGAACACTGGCAACTTTCACAGACGAGGCTAACAAACCCTAAGGAGAGGAGGGAAGGTGTTCCAAGAGGCTCAGAGCTCCCCCAGAGGCTCCGGCCTGAAAGAGAGCGAAGGAAGAGAGTTACAGGATCATGTCCCCCCAGGACTCGGGGTGACCTTGTCTGAAGTGAATCCACCAAGGACAGGGCTCAGAACGCCTTCCTCTCCACTAGCCCAAGGCGCATCCCGAACCCAGCGCGGGGCTGTGCCCAGAGGGTGGCGCTGCTAACCCAGCCTCGGCCCACCGTCGCCAGCAGCTTCCCCGCCGCTGCGGGAGCCCCCCGCTAGCCCTCCCGCAGGCCGGCGGGGGTGGGGGGCGCAGCGCCCGGTAGGGGGCGCCCAGTCCCAGGCGCCGCGGCTCCCTCCGCCCACCCGGAAGCGGCTGCGGCTGGGCGAACCCCGCGCGAGTGCTCTGCGAGGCGGGCCGCAGGGAGGGAGGCGCGAAGAGGGCGCGAGGGTGGCCGCCGGAGGGAGCAGCCGCCCCTGGCCGCCCGGGTCCCCGCGGGGCGCATGGGGCGCTTGGAGCTGGGATCGCGTGAGGGCCCGGCGCCCAGCTTCCTGCTGCCGTGAGAAGCCGCGCCGGGACGCCCCCAGGACTCCAAACTGCCGGGAGGATGACCATGGCCGGGGGCAGGAGAGGACTGGTGGCCCCGCAGAACACGTTTCTGGAGAACATTGTCCGGCGGTCCAGTGGTAAGAGGTGTATTCGGATTTCGGTTACCCAGGCTTTTTACCCGTGCCTCGATTGCCGTCGCCTCCCGCCGCTCGGCGCCAGCAGATGCAGTAGGACCCGGAGCTGTGCTGGGAGCCGCGGCGCGGGCGCCGGGGGCTGCCTCCCGGAGGCTGGGGTAGGTGGGTAGGGTGGGCCGAGGTCTGTGGGGCCCCGTCCCAAGAGGAGAGCTCTGCTGGGGACGCCTTTGGGGCTCTTCCCGCTTCTTCTCTGTCTCCTCTCCAGAGAGCGTGATAGATGATGGGCAAAGTATTGGGGAAAGTGATGGGAAGCCGGACGCGGCTGGAGCGGCGGCGCGCTCCGCATCGGCACTGCCCACCCCTCCGCCGCGGCCCGTCGGGCTCCGGCTGCACCCTGGGCGCTGCCTCTGCCCAGGGAGAGCCAGCAGCAGGGAAGGCCACTCGGGTCTGAGCCCCCGAGGGATGGGGGCGGCAGCTGCTTCCCACTTTCCACCGGGCAGCAGAAAAGTCCGAGGTGTGGTGACGCGGGGATATAGGGACGAGCTGCAGGTTACCCGGTTCCACCTCTTCACCCACCCACCCACCCTCTTGGAGGTTAAGTTGAGGCTCCCGAGGGACAGAGTCTCCTGGACTTTTATGGGAAATGGAGCGCATAGGTGCAGAGCTGGCCAAAGGATCACAGGAACAAACCTGCCGTATAGTTCCTCTCTTCCATACCTCAGCGGTGTTTTACGCCTATAAATCTTGCTCAGCTCTCCATTCCCGAGCTCACCCAGTGTGTCAGTCTCTCCCTTACCCAGTAAACCAGTGCCCTCCGCTCCTCTCTTTCTCTGTGGCATTAAGAGGGACCGTGTCGTGAAGCGCTAGACTGTGAGAGTTCCAGCAGCAGGGATGGAAAAGAATATTTCTGATGCCTTTAGGACCCACAGCAAAGCATCCTGGCTAAAGCCCTGGCAGAGCAGTTAGGAGGTGGCATCTGGCAGGTGCGCTGCACACCCGTTCGTCAAAGGGCTGGATGGAAAGGGGCCAAGAGCGGAGATATCTTCACGGGATCTGGGACTCCTCTCCTTCCAGATGCAGATGGTACGAGGAGTTGACTGAGGAAATAGGTTTTGAAAATGCGGAAATATCGCAGCTTTAGAGCTTTCAGAAGGAGCTTGTGTTAAAATCATGGGCTTCTATTTGGATTTAGTTAGGGATTCAGGGGACTTACGCCTCCAAGAAATGCTCTTTAATTAAAAAGTGATGTAAGGTTAGCTTGCAACAAAAAACTTGTCAACTATGATAACATATTATTGTGGATTATTTAAATATTTTAGAAATGATCCTTTATCGTGTGCCCCTGAAGAATAAGAGTATTGAAGAATTTCTGGTTGGTCACCTTTCCCTTCAATGTCTTGTCCACTCAAACTTAGTGAGGTGGCTTTTAGAAGAAGGTCACAGCTATGACCTGGGGATTTGAGGGGATGATAATTACTACACAAAGGGTCAAATGAATTCTTTTGTCATAAAAAAGCTCGAGGTGTTCATGCATTTTTTAAAATGAAATCACTGAGAGTTAACCTGCTGTGGTTATTGACCTGTTAGGGGCTGTGAGACAGTCTTGCAGATTTGGGGATCACAGTGTGCCTGACACCCAACTTTCTCATAAATATCAATGACAGTTCCATTTTGCAGGGGGCAGGGGGAGTGTGGTGTGAAGAGGCTGTGTTCTTTAAGGCATAGGGGAAAGCTTATGTTTAATGTGCATCATATAATGTTTTTGAGTGGAGAGAGAGGTAAGAATCTTATATGGAACAGTCATAAGGTTCACTGGGCTTGTAGGAGGACCTTAAGAATGGTGGAACCAGGGGCACCTGGGTGATTCAGTCCGAGGAGTGTCTCACTCTTGGATTTAGCTCAGGTCATGATCTCAGGGTCCTGGGATCAACATCTGTGGTGGGCTCCCCACTCAGTGGGGAGTCTGCTTAAGGATTCCCCCTCCCTCTGCTTCTTCCCTGCTTGCACTTTCTGTCTCTCTTTCTAAAATTACATAAATCTTAAAAAGCAAAAAGAATGGTGAAATACCACGCAAACATAAAATGAATCTTGGAGCTGAGACGGCAGATTACTCTAGTTGATTTTCTTAGAACCACTTCTCTCTAAGCATATATAGAATGTCAATAGACTAAGTCGCTGGGAATATTTTTAGTGTTGGCATTTTAATTTCAGCACCAATTCCAACAGCTTGACTTCAGTTAACCACCCAACCAAACAACATCAACAACACAAACAAAACATCCTAGGAGAGCTGGATGAATTTTTAAAAATTATCTATTATTTCAGAAGAAAATATTCTGGTCTTGACACGTGGGATATAAGCTTTTAGTGATCCCTTTCACCACATTTCCAAAACAGAAATAGAAGAAAAATATGTGGACTCATGGATCTATCACAATATCTCCATGCATTATTTTATTTTACTGTGATGGAAAAAAGTCTATTTAAAAATATTGATTGTCTCCTCCCCAAATCCACTAGCCTTTTTTTGGACATTACGGTATTGAAATAGCAGTTTACCTTTAAATAGCAATACTTTTTGGATCATCTTTATTAAGCATTTTCTCCCAGTGGTCTTATTGCAGTATTTTTGTTCATCTTTTACAGATCAGAAAACAGCCCTAGGAATAGTAAATGACTTATTCAAAGTGGGAGGCACACAGTGCCTGACGCAGGAGGTCTTTGGAGGCTATCATTCATCATTGTTTTTCCAGCCATAAGATTTGCATGTGTAACTACTGTTATCCTTAAAAAACAACAAAACATTTCGAGCCTTTGGGGCACCTGGGTGGCTCAGTGGTTTAGGCTGCTGCCTTTGGCTCGGGTCATGATCTCAGGGTCCTGGGATCGAGCCCCGCATTGGGCTCCCTGCACCTCAGGAAGCCTGCTTCTCTCTCTCTCTCTCTCTCTCTCTCTCTCTATCTCTGCCTGCCTCTCTGCCTGCTTGTGATCTCTGTCTGTCAAATAAATAAATAAAATCTTTAAAAAAAAAAACAACAACAAAACAAAACAACTACTCTCATATGTTTATGGATAATAAAACTGGCTTTGTCTTGGGCCATTTGAATATCTGGTGTCTGGAATATTATAACCTGAGGGGTTTGCTGCTATGTTGTCTGCCTCTCCTTCCCCATCTTTGTATACATGAAGAAAGCGAAGCAAGCACATTTCCTCAAATATTTAAGGGCAGAGCTGATGAGACCCAAAGTCCCTTGACCCCAGTGTCGTGTTCCTCACGGTACATTCTGCAACGACCTCCTTGTATTACCATTATGTTCTCTAGAGAAGCTTGATTTCCCAGTGGAGATTGAATAAAAATGTTATAACAACAAGAACACATCCATTTTGGCTAACAGCCACACTGCCACATCCAAACAGAGTAACAGGGCAAAGGAGAAGTTAATTCTGTTTTAAGGAAGGGCAGCAGTTTCACCTTTGTCCATGGGTTAACTGAAGTCACCTGCAGGGTAACAGGCCCTTACTGATTCAAGTACCTGTCATAAAGTATTAAATAACTTGGATCCTCATATGCAAGCAGAAGAGGAGCCGTGTCTCCATTTTAGAATTTTAAGACCTGAGAATCTTGGGACACCTGCGTGGCTCGGTCAGTTAGAAGTCTGCTTTCAGCTCAGGTCATGAGCCCACGGTCCTGAGATCGGGTCCTGCATCAGCTCCCTGCTCAGTGGGGAGCCTGCTTCTCCCTCTCCTGCTTCCCTTGCTTGTGTTCTCTTACTCTTTCTCTCAAATAAACAAATAAAAATTCTTAAAAAAAAAAAAAAAAAACCCTTAAGTAATTTACCTCTAGTTAGTAAAAGGCAGAGTTAGAAAATGCAGTTAGAGGCCCGTCAGGGACTAGTCAGCAGCTGGGACAGGTTTGTTCATTTGAAAAGGACTTACTGAGCCCATTTCTTGAACACTGGGGATATAGTGGGAATCCAGAAACCCTCCTTACCCCGTAGAATTCTACATTCGAATGAATCTTGGTCCAAGCACCTTTCCACAGGTGTTTCTGGCTGGAGCTCTTATTTAGGCCTGACATTGTGTTAAAAAAACTTTTTTTTTAAGGTGTTTAATTGTCCTTGATGGGACTAAAAAAAATCTAGTTTAACTTGTTCTGAAGACCATTTGGAGGAGAGATATAGTCATTATCTGTGGTTTGGATAGTTGCAAGTGGTTAGCAGGAATAAGTGACTATGCTCCAGATTTTGCTTCTGATCATGTCGGTGATCATTTCAAATCCTCCTTTTGACTTTCTAACCAGCCCGTTTCTCTTTATATTCATGATTGGAAAGTGTTTTTCCAGAATATTTTTTGATGGTTGCTTAAATTCAGGCATTTACTCTCTTAGGAAGGCTGGCAGACTTTAGTGCCAGAAAACTACAAAAATATTACCCTAAATGGTCCCATCCGAGGCAGAACATATGTTTTAATGTTCGGAAACCTGTATCAAACAATTGTAGGTGCCAGTAAGAATCCATGCACATTAGCAGGAGTGAAACGTAGCACATTCTGGTACAGATTTCTGTACATGTATAATTTACAGATTGCTAAATCAGCTGTGTTTTTGTACAGTGTTAAGTTGGTTCAGGTTGTTGATATAATTAGTACACAAACAGGATGAAAGCGGCGGGTAATGTTGTGTCTCCTAGATATGTTGAGCCACGATAATATTTATAAAACAGAAAACTGGTTAAAATCCATTGTTGCTCTGAAAGGGGACTAGTTGGTAATCTGGATTATTACCAGCTCAGTGGATCCTGTTTTTTTTTTTTCATGTAATGTGTTCTAAGATAACCTTCAGCCAAGGCTCCGCTCTCTTGCTCTGAAAGCGTCAAAGAGTTAATTCTGGGGATTGATATCAGCTCGGAGATGGGGAGGCTAAAGGCTTCTGAGTTAACGTGAGGCAAGAACATTTCCACACTCCATGGTTTTTATGAAATCCTTCTATTTTGATAATCCATCATAAAAGAAGAAAAGCATTTGAGGAGCATTGTGGACGATTTGGATTTTTGCCTTTATTCTGACACCAGCTCTTCATTTATGATCGGGCCTTCTTTGACAGTGGTTTCTCCAGCATTACGGTGAAGTTCCTCAGTTTCCCCCCTCCCGCCCCCGCCTCCCTCCGTCCTTTATTTTTGGTTAGTTAATGGCTTGTTCGCAAACCCCTAAAAAATACCTGTTATTTTTTCAAAGGAACCACTTTTGTGAAGTGAGTGTCTACTTTGTATGTTTAGGATATTTGGATCATTTGTTATTGTTTTGGGTTTTGTTCTGTTTTGTTTCTTTAAGTGGCCGCACCTGTAACTGGTGAGAAAGAGAAATAGAATCGTAGACTCTTAGGTCTGAAAGGACATTGTTGACTGTTCGTTTTCCAGCGTTCCAATGTCTCCAAAACCTCCCTCTCAGTTTATGCAGCCCAGGCTTGCATAGCTCCAGGGATGGGACACTCACTTTCTTGCAAGGATTGTTCTGCTTTTCAGTCACTGATTGCGAACAGGTGTCTCTTCCCTCCCCTTTGCCTTCCTTTGCCTTCCCGCCCCGCCCCTTCTTTTCTCTTTTTTCCTCCCTCCCCCTCTTCTTCCTCCTGCTTTTTCTTCTCTTGTTATTCTTTGGTCTCACCCAAATCTGTCCGTTTACAGCTCTGCTCTGTTTGAGGTATGCCTCATAGAACAGAACTGACGTACTTCACTCTTTCCTTCCACCCAAGAACCAGTTTGTTGTTGTTGTTTTGTTTGTTTGTTTTTGTTTTGTTTTGTGTTTTTGGTAGTAGTTATTTGGTAATAGTTGTCCTACCTTGATTCTTCTCCCCACCCCTCCCCGCTTTTTTAACCTTTTTGATTGTATAATACCACAACAGAAAAGCACATAAAATAATTTTGTACTGCTCAACACATTTGTATAAAGTAAATACTGTGCTGTTGCCATCTATGCCAACAAATCGGATCCTGCCGGCTCTCCAGAAGCCCCCGGATCCCTTCCTAATCCCAGATCCCTTCCCTCCCAAAGGGAGCCGTCTTTTGATTTTATTCTGATCACTTTCTTGCTTTTCCTCCTACCTTTACCACCTTGTTTTGTGTTTCTGAATACCCATAGGTTAATTTCTTATCTGTTGCTGAGGTTTATATGTGTGGGGCCACAGAGCGTGTGTTCTCTGGTCAGCTGGAGATTTGCCCATTTTGTTACAGGTGCCATTGGTTCATTTTCGCTGTGATGTCATAGTTGATGGTATGACTATACTACACATTTTATTTACCTCTTCTGCTCTTGATGGACATACATTGGTTCACAAACTGGCCCCTGGACACGGAGGGCGAGGATATAACGAAGAAAGAGGCAGAGCACTTCAGATGGGTAGCTGGCAGGTTTAGTCAACAAAGGGACTTACTTCAGAAGCTTGTCTTGGGCTGCTGAAAGTCAAGTAGATCTCTGCCCCCACTGCCAGAATCTCAAAAGTTTATATACAGGCCTTAACTGGGGTCAGCCATATATACAGCCCACATGGTATCTACCCCTTACTGTCTCAGGGCTACATACTTGGAATGGCTCCCCCCGTGGGAGCTATGAGCAGAACGTACATTTCCAGGGCAGGGGAAAGGGTGAGGTGCTTCTGATTGCCTGGGTCCATCTGGCAGGTCAACCAGTGGTCACGTCATCTCCGTGACTTCCTCCAGCAACTTGTGAGTTGTTTCGAGTCTTATGCTATTCGTGCTGCTGCAGACATTCTTGGACATGTCTTTCCGGACACGTGGGCACAGGTTTCTCTTGTGTAGATACTGGATATGTATGGTTTACTGTGGTTGAAGCTGCCCCCCAGTTGTTTGAAGGATCTGTATCAACTTACCATCCCACCCTCGGCAAAGAGAGAGCTCGCACCACTCCACGTCCTTGCCAACACTTGGCATTTTTGTCTTTTTCTTTTTGGTAGGGACATTGGCCAAAGTGTCTCGTAACTCCTAAAACAGGGTCATTTAGAGTTATGTTAATAGTGAGCACATGAACAAAATGAAATGAAAACGAAACTTGCTCTTGTCCTTGGGGAGGCATCAGCATCTAGTGTGTGTTGAAATGTTCTCACAGTATGAACTCCCTCACACACGCTGGTGAATGACCCGAAAGACTAGCAGTTAGAATTGTGTGCGAAGGGGTGCATGCAGGGGTGCGTGCTTGCAGACATGCGTGTGGATGTGTGTATTTAGGAACCCCATTTTCTGAAACTGAGAATCACTAAACCCCAGGGATGGAGATTGTGGGAGAATCAGAGGTGGAAGTGAGAAGGAAATAGGAAGTGCATGAGTTAGGTTTATTTTAGTGAAAGATGGAAAATGATTGATGGAAAGAAGGGCAGAGATGAAGGAGGAATGAAAAATCAAAGACAAAGTAAAATGAAAAGTAAAGGCTTGCTCGTGGGTTCAGCTTCACGAACATGGTGGACCTCCTTTGTGTCTCATACTGAGCTAGAGGCTGAGCGTACCAAAATGAGGAGGACTTTTGTGATATTGGGGTTCACTGAGGGATTTATGGTAAAGACCAACACGCCCTATAAACCTGGAAAGATTTAAGAAATGTTACGTCAGCTGAACACCCACTACACTTTTTCCCCTTATAAATGCCTTACCCCCAAATTATTCTTAGATTTTTACAGCCATTTCTTTTTCTGCGAGATGGAATGTGGGATGACTAGATCGCTGAAGTCAGTTTAATGAAGATTGCAGAATGTGTGAATCTTTGTTTCGGTGGGTGGAAGTTCTCCTAAAAAAATCTTACTTCTCTGGGATATCTCATTGCTCTGACTTCCTTGGCATGCTCTCTTGGTTTGTTCACCCATTGTGAGTTTTCAGCTGTTGACTTTAAAAATAAAACAGTTATTTTACCAGCAGAAGTGGGTTGTTTCAGGAATAGCAGAGAATTGCAATTTGGGACAAGCAGGCTATGGCAGAAATGACAGGATAGACCAACAGAGGAGAGGAACGTTGTTTGATGGAGAAGAAGTTGGAAGTTGGAAGTTGGAAGTTGTTTCAAACAAACATTCATGGGAGAAAGGCAAAAATTCAGGGTGA
The DNA here is from genome assembly GCF_011764305.1 of Mustela putorius furo. Taxonomy (NCBI): domain Eukaryota; kingdom Metazoa; phylum Chordata; class Mammalia; order Carnivora; family Mustelidae; genus Mustela; species Mustela putorius. The sequence goes on along the minus strand of NW_025421531.1, from coordinate 6,050,605 downwards.
TGATGGTTTCTCATTGGCTGAGTTGCGGAGGTGGTCAGTTCCTACAGGAGACAGTGTACTTTGTTCCCTATTGGGCCTGTAGCTGATGATGATTCTTTCCTGTTGAGGATTCTTCTGTTGGGGGGTCTGTCTGTAATGGACAGTTTGTTTTTTTTTTGGTTTTGGGTTTTTTTTTTTATGTTGTTAGTCACATTACAGTACATCATTAGTTGTTTTTCTTTCTTTCTTTTCTTTTTTTTTTTTTACATCACTGGTTTTTGATGTAGTGTTCCATGACCCATTATATGCATAAAACCCCCAGTGATCACTAGGACACATGCCTGCCTTAATACTCATCACTGGGCTACCACATCCCCGCACCTCCTCCCCTCTGAAACCCTCAAATTGTTTCCTGGAGTCCATAGTCTCTCATGGCTCATCTCCTCCTCTGATCTACCCTGCTTCAGTCTTCCCTTCCTTCCTCTAATGTTCTCCGTGCTATTGCTTATGTTCCACATATGAGTGAAACCATATGACAGTTGTCTTTCTCTGCTTGACTCATTTCACTGAGCATAATCCCCTCCAGTTCCATCCATGTTGATGCAAATGGTGGGCATTCTTCCTTCCTGATGGCTGAGTAATATTCCATTGTATATATGAAGCCCATTTTCTCAAATCTATAATGGGCAGTTCTTGATGTTGAATGGTACCATGGGAGAGCCCCCCTTTCTGGGCTCTCCACTCGCATTTTATTTTATTTAGTTTTATTTTATTTTATTTTTTTTTCTACTCGCATTTTAGTAAGGTGTCCCTTTTTAAATTTTCTCACAGCCTGAGCTAGATGCTGGGATTTGTTTGGTGCTCTGCTGGTTCTCCATGTGCATGCAGTCTTGGCGAACCCACTGTGCTCTGACCAACTTTAGCATCTCCTCAGTTTTCATAGTCTCTGCTCTAACAGCTCCCCATTGCTGTTAATCATCAACTACCAAAAACTTCTGATTGGGTATTAGAGAGTTGTGCCAGTGATCAGGATGTTTGCTTACTCATCCTAAGATTGCTCATTTGAAATTTCAAATGACAGTCTTTTGGTTAGTCCTGTGTTGCATAAAGCTGAGTTTGCAAACTAACAGAGTCAATTCTTCTTCTTTTTTTAGATTTTATTTATTTATTTGAAAGAGAGAGGGAGAGCAAGAGAGAGCATGAGAGCGGGTAGTGGCAGAAGGAAAGGGAGAAACAGACTCCCTGCTGAGCTGGGAGCCTGATGGCGGGGCTCGGTCCCCAGACCCTGGGATCATGACCTGAGCCGAAGGCAGATGCTTAACTGACTGAGTCACTGAAAGACCCCTGACTCAATTCTATAATTATTAATGCAATTGTAACTGAGAGTGCCCCCAAACCATCACTTCTCACATCTTTTTAAAGGTCTTGTGATGATATCAGGTGCTTCTATAAAGAATGGCCTCTCCTTCCTCCTCCTTCTCTGAAAGCAACAAACAAGCATAGGCACCGTGCCCTGACATTCAGGGGCTGGGGTCAGCATCTGGAAGATGTTTAGCTCCTGCTTGAGTTTGGTTTTTTTTTTTTTTTTTTTAAAGATTTTATTTATTTATTTCGCAGAGAGAGAGAGATCACAAGTAGGCAGAGAGGCAGGCAGAGAGAGAGGGAGAAGCAAACTCCCTGCTGAGCAGAGAGCCCGATGTGGGGCTCGATCCCAGGACCCTGAGATCAAGACCTGAGCCGAAGGCAGAGGCTTAACCCACTGAGCCACCCAGGTGCCCCTTGAGTTTGGTTTTTATTGTACATTACACAACCATGGCAAAGAAGATGGAGTTCATTTGAATGATAAGACTGTATTTATTTTATCTAAATAGATTTTTTAAAAAATATTTTATTTATTTGTCAGAGAGAGAGAGCATAATCCGGAGAGCAGCAGGGAGAGGGAGCAAGGAGCCCAATGTGGGACTCAATCCCAGGACCATGGGATTGTGGCCTAAGCTGAAGGCAGATGCTTAACCAACTGAGCCAGCCAGGCACCCCTCTAAATATATTTTTCAGTTTCAGTTTTTTTTGTTTGTTTGTTTCTTCTCAGCATTATTGGTATCAAATTGACTAGAGCTCTATCATGACAGTTGTGCTCTGAGCCTCTGCTTGGGTCACTGTCCTGCCCATTTTCTCTTTGCCTCCCTGGAGCCATTCACTCTTCTTCTCCAGCCTGCTCTGTGTCTGTGAGGCTGACTTGTACGGATTATGTCCATAGGCTCCCCTGCTTTCTGGCTTCTGGCTGGCTTCAGCTTGTGGGGCGTAGCACCATGGGGTGGGAGGGAGAATTTATTTACTCTGTGCTATTTATTCATCCAGTCTCCCCCCTCCCTCCCTCCCTCTTTCCCTCCATTGTAGACTTGCTGTTTTGCCGTGATTAATGGTTACATATCCAGCTCGCTCTCTTTGGGTTTGGGGAGGGTTGAATGTCTTACTAACCCTGGGGGTGCTCTGTGTCCCTGAAGTTTCCTCAGAGGTGTTCTGAGGGGGCAGGCAGCAGCCAGCTGGTACCCCCTCTTAAGATCTGATAATGCACGTCTCTTCCCTATTCTAGGTTCTGGGACATCAACTGGGTAGCTGCAAACCTACCCTGCTGGGAGCATTTCCCTCAGAAATCGGCAAATAGTATATATCATTTGCTGCTGCTGGCACCTCACACGTGCCTTTGTAAATAGTTGCATCATTAAACACTCCTCTAGCTAACGAGTTGAGTGTGCCGTTTTTCTGCCAGGACTGATGGACAGAACCAGTCACTTGTTCTCTGGATCAAGTACTTTCTCAGCCTTCTGTCCAGACCAGCTGTAATTCAAGGGGTTGAGCTTGGTCAGGGGCGTGTGTGTGTTCAGGTACTTCTTTCAGCTTCACGAAAAACACCTGTGTTCTGCCTGCTGAAGACAGCAAGTCCTTGCTTTTCCGAACGGAAGTTGGTCATCTGGAGGCTGGAGAGCTGCTTTCACTTTCCTTCTCCGTCTTTCCTCACTGTCATGATCTCAGAAGTCCCGGAAGACCATAAGTAAACTGAGTATTTACCAGAGATGATGGAAAGCAGGAACTGCTAGTTAGGAGCACTATTAGATTAGAGTTATTGGTTACAGTTGTGACCTTGGACAGATGGCCTTTCTCACATGTGTGCCTGGCCGAGTGCCTGAGGTTTGCATGCTTTGCCTACTCTGACCTTCAGGGTGACTCTTGTCCTGGGGGTGCTTCTGTTATTGCCACTCTACCCTTGCGGATGCTGAGGTTTAAAGACACTAAGTCAATGGCCCTCAGTTAATTTCTAATAGTAGAATCTCTGGGACTCGTTAAGAACACAGATTCTCAGGCCCTCATCCCGGGTGCATCAGAATCTCTGGGCGAGGGCCCAGCAGCTGTGTTTTCCTGAGCCTTCCACGCAGCTCTGAAGGCTGTCGCAGGCAGAGAACCACTGCTTTGAGACCCACCCCAGGTGGTTTTTTACTTGAGAGCCACAGTGTTGGCTGCTCGGTGAGCTGATGGAGGAGGGTGCCTGTTGGAGGCTGAGTGAACTTTTTCACTCACTGAAATAGCCTTTTGGTTACTGTTCCAGTTTTTCTAACACGCCCTTCCTGCCTCGTGCGGCAGCTAGTGTTTCAGGGTGTGAAATCTCTCCAGGGACCTGTGGGGCCCTGTTAGCCCCTTTGTGGCCAGATTCCTCTGGAATTTTGAAATTGTGGTTTCCTGTGCTGCACGTTTACTCCCCATCTACTTTTCATCTCCCGGAAACAGAGTTCATGCCTTCTCTGTGTTGTTGTGTGTATTCCTTTCAGTTTTCAAGCTGTCATTCCAGAGTGAGGAGATACGCGGTGTGATCCATCAGCCGTTTTGAAGTGGTAACTGATACCTTCTGAAGACCGAGGATTCCCTCAACTCTAGTCATTCTCCCTCTGTCAGATGAAATGACACCTGACGGTTTTCCCGCCTAGCGAGCACAGCCAGGGATTGTGCTCCGGCTGGACTTTCAGAGTGTGCCATTTTTCTGTTGTTCTTTTTTTTTTTTTTTTTGACAGAGAGAGCAAGAGACACAAGCAGGCAGAGCAGCAGAGGGAGAGGGAGAAGCAGGCTCCCCACTGAGCAGGGAGCCCGATGTGGGGCTCGATCCCAGGACCCTGGGATCATGACTTGAGCCTAAGATAGTTGCTTAATCAACTGAGCTACCTAGGCGCCCCTCTCTGTTCTTGACAATGACAGAACTAAAACAATTTAGTGATGACTTTGATGTTCTTTATTCAAGAGAAAAGCAATGCATGGACTGGGGGAGTGCCGGGCCTCACAAATGGCAGAGGCTCTTCTGGAGGGATTCGAGGGCAAGAGCAGTTTTTATAGAAGAGGCAATGTGGAAACAGGGCAGCATGATGGCTTAGGAGGTCACGGGGTTTCCTCACGAGACTAAAAGGTTTTGTTTTCTAATTAAGGTAGGCTAACTACAGCTGAGTTGGACGATTGGGATTGGTATTGTGAGGTGTCCTTGACAGTGAGGTGTAAGTGGGCTAACTTAAGTTTACATTTGTGACGTGGACTGGGAGACTGGTGCGGCCACCATTTTGTGGGTCGCAGTGTATGAATTAGCTATCTCTCTCCCCAACTTCCCAGTCCCTGCTTTCCTGTTGTCTCTAGTTATGCCTTCTCTTTGAATTTTCTGGTTTTCTTCTTTTTCTCTATCTCCCTCTGGCTCTTGGTCTCTGTCTCTCTCCTCAGTCTCTCCTGCATGCTCTTCCAGTGGGCTTCTGTTCTCTGCTCACTCACTCTCTAGGTCTTGCTGTAGGTATCCTGCTCTTGGGTGCCCATTCTCCAGCTGCGACTCACACTCTAGTACTCCCTGTTGGCTGTCTTCCATCTCCCGCACCCCTCACCAATACTCCCTGTCCTCCTATTCCCTCTTTCTCTCCTCCCTCCTTCTGTCCATCTCGCTCTACTGCTGCTTGCCACAGGTTGTCTCTGTTTTCTGTCTCTGCTGCTCTCTGCATTTTGTCTATATCCCCGAGTGTCTGTCTTGATCTCTGCCACCTGTGTTCATCACTGTCTGTCATCTTGCTCCATCTCATTCCTGTCTCTCTTTGACTGTAGTCTCTGCCTCCATCTCTCCGTCTCTGCCTTTGTCTGTCTGCCTCTTTTAGTCCAGTCCACTCCTCACCTGCCTCAATAGATGCTCTTCTGTGTATCCATCTGAGTGCCTTGCTTCTCTCCCAAGACCTCCTTTCTCCATTTACTGACTAGCACGTATGGGATCAACTGTTTAGACCTCTTGGCCTTATTGTCTTAGTTTTTGTTCTGAGAGAATCTAATTGACCCAGCCCTGCCTATGCGTTGGTTGGGCAGTTGTCCCCTCCTGGTCTCGTGTGCTGGGACTGGGACCTGCATGGGCGATGGGGAGGGTAGGGAGTTAGGTGATGTGTAGACTGTGGTAGGTACAGCTGGGCAGGGGAGGTCAGCAGAGCTTTTAGACACACAGCTATGTCCCCTGTACTCCTTCTGTGTCTGGGACAATGTAGATACTCCAGTATTTGTCGTATTAAACTGAGCTGCTCTGAGATTCCTTCCATTTACCTTGGTACTATACTTTAGCTTCACTGAGCTGTTTACCAAGAAAGTTCTAAAGATTTTATTTATTCATTTGTCAGGGAGAGAGAGAGAGAGAGAGAGCACAAGCAGGGGGAGCAGCCAGCAGGGGGAGAAACAGGCTCCCTGCTGAGCAAAGAGCCGCATGTGGGACTTGATCCCAGTACCCTGGGATCATGACTTGAGCTGAAGGCAGTCGCTTAACTGTCTGAGCCAGCCAGGTGTCCCACCAAGAAAGTTTTAAAATAACACAGGAGGCAAATGTAAAACTAATTAAAAAAAGAATTTTCTAACACTATATAATATTCTATACAGTTTACTTTGAGTTACCTTTTTTTTTTAGTTCTGGGAATCAAATTTTTACATGTTCTTCAATGATGGTCAATGAGTTTTGTTAAAAATGCCTGTAATATGTATAGATATGCATTAAAAATTATCTTGACTATAAAAATGAGAATAAAACACCTACTTGATTAATCTGTTTCACCATTTGTTAGCAACTGAGGACACCAATATATATTTCTTCCCAGTAATTCAACATATCACTGACCGCTTATTTATTATGTAAACTATCATTGGATCATAAAAAATCTACACTTTTAACACAATTTCATGGGGTTTTGTTCCCTTCCATCCTGCTTATACAATTGATTGATCTGTTTTTATTGTTTTAAAATCCTTTGAGTGAATATAGAGGTCATGTTTCTGAAACCATGTACTTAGAGGTAACTACCCAGTAAACAGAGTTTTGAGTTTGCTCTTCAAACTGAAGCCTCTCTTTCCATTGTAATTTACTGACTTAATCAAAGTGTATTTATGGGGGTGCCTGGGTGGCTCAGTGGGTTAAAGCCTCTGCCTTTGGCTCAAGTCATGGTCCCAGGGTCCTAGGATCGAGCCCCACATTGGGCTCTCTGCTCAGCATGGAGCCTGCTTCCCTGCCTCTCTGCCTACTTGTGATCTCTGCCTGACAAATAAATTTAAAACAAAATCTTCAAAGTGTATTTATGTAGAATATTAAAGTTAGAGGCAAAACAAGTGATTATCGAATCTCTTGGGAGTTTGATTTGTAATGTGCCAATATTGGGCCCTTTATAATTTAGACGAGTCATTTTCATGGAATTTTATTGTTGAAAAACACAATAGAGTCAGAACATAACTTCTGTTAGTGTTAAGATTTTAGGTATTTTATGTAGGTGTGTCATACTGACCTAGCTCTCATCCCATCCTCTCCATTCTTCCAAATATTACCATATCTCAATCTTTTTTGTGTTTCTAAAAATTAATTTCTGGTATGGATTTTATTTAGGTTCAGGCAAGTTGAACTATTGTTTTCTTTTCTTTGTCTAGTGCTTATGTACATACTTCTTGTTCTCATCATTTATCTCAATGATTTCTTTTAATTGTTTTTCTAGTGTTTTGAAAGAAAGGAAAAGATAATTAAAGAAAAAAATTTATTTTTAAAGATTTTATTTATTATTTATTGGACAGAGAGAGATCACAAGTAGGCAGAGAGGCAAGCAGAGAGAGAGGAGGAAGCAGGCTCCCTGCTGAGCAGAGAACCCGATGCGGGGCTTGATCCCAGGACCCTGGGATCATGACCTGAGCCGAAGGCAGAGGCTTTAACCCACTGAGCCACCCAGGCGCCCCTAAAGAAAAATATTTTTATTTATTTATTTGACAGAGAGCTCGAGAGCAGCAGGTTGAGGGAGAGGGAGAAGCAGGCTCCCTGGTGAGCAAGGAGCCCAATGTAGGGCTCGATCCCAGGCCCTTGGGATCATGACCTGAGCCAAAGTCAGCCGCTTAACTGACTGAGTCCTGCAAGCCCCCCAGAAAAAGATGATTTTACTCAAACTACTTTTTGTAAGCACGCTGATATCCTTAGTGATCTGTAACAGTGAAAGTATTCCAAAGATGTGTTCCCTTCTAAGAAAAATACCTCTAGTTCTTAGAAGCATATTGCGAAATTTATATTGTAGGCCTCTAAATAACCAGTGTGCGCAGGGAACAATAATACATTACCATGAACTGTTTGCTGGATATAGTTTTTATCTGTGTGATGGCCCAAACTGAGTCACTTGCTAAGTCATTGCTTAGTTAGTCTCTCTTTTTTTTTTGTACTAATGAGGGTGAAAAGCAAATTTCCAATAATTTCTTTTTAGAATATCTCTGTGTTATGCTTTAGGAGCAAATGGTAGGTTTGGAATGATGCTCTTTTAATGTCGTGTGACTTGGCTCATGCCCCATCAGCTGAAGAAACTTTATGTGCTGTGGGGAGGGGAGCCTTTCAAATTTTAAGAGAGTATTTATTTTATTGTACAAACTGGAGGAAAACTGTGGGCTGAGGAAGGTTGAATTTGGGAAACCTCACATTTAACTCCATGCGTTCTTACAGCTAAAGACTTTCAGGGGGTAAGGGGCACCTGGTTGGCTCAGTGGGTTAAGCCTCAGTCTTCGGCTCGGGTCATGATCTCGGGGTCCTGGGATCGAGCCCCACATCGGGCTCTCTGCTCAGCAGGGAGCCTGCTTCCCCCATCCCTCTCTGCCTGCCTCTCTGCCTACTTGTGACCTCTCTGTCAAATAAATAAATAAATCTTTAAAAAAAAAAAAAAAAGACTTTCAGGGGGTAAAAAGGCATCAGGGGGAGGCAGTAGAATCTATCTAATTTGCATCAAAGACCTGGAGATACAGGGAACTTTCAGATGAGAGCCAATGAATAAATCATGGCACAGGCAGCCAAGTGGAACCTACACATTTTCCTGAACAAGGTAGGAGGGACCTGATCAGTTCACAGACTACGATTCTGGAGGTAGACTTTGGTGCTTCCCACTGGCTGACTGGAAGTCACACATTCCATGTGCAAAAGCTATATGTACAGGGGCGCTTGGGTGGCTCAGTCGTTGAAGATCCAATTTGATTTCCACTTGGGTCATGATCTCAGGGTTGTGGAATCGAGCCCCATGTCAGGCTCCATGCTCAGCACTGAGTCTGCTTGTCCCTCTTCCTCTGCTCCTCCTCCTGTGTTCTCTCTCTCTCAAATACGTTCAAATAAATAAATAAAATCTTTAAAAAATAGCAGAGCATGTATAATCAAGAGAATATGTCTTACTTTGATTTTACAGATTCCAAAGACACATGTGGGTATTTTCTGTATATATAAGCTGACCTACCAACATGTGATTTCTGTCTACCATAGACTCCCTTGAAAAATGGTACACTTTTACAGGGTTATGGCTCATCATATCACGTATCCAAATCCAGGCAGTTCCGCTGAGCAAATGCTCTGTACAACACGGTTCACCTGAAATGTGTCACTTCCCGCCGAGTTGAGTTTAGAAGGTATTTCTGCTCCTTTTAAAGTGACCTAGACTCTACAGAGTCCAGCATTTAGAGAAGGGATAGTTCAGGGTGATAACTGGTTGATGACAAGGGTCGGTAGGTTGCAGGTTGCAGAAATGCCTTCTGATTTGTGCTTTATTATGAATCCAGTCACTTAGGAGTCAGATTTTATTGCTACCAGAAGAAGAAAACTTGTAGTTCATCTCCACTGAGACCCAGAGAGCTGAAGTGACATACCCACATGGCTCATGAGGGACAACACTGCCAATAGGACCCAACTTATTGTGTCCATGATTGTTCTTTCAGATGGTGCTCTGGGGACCTAGGGGTTGCTGGGGAAGGGTGGATTAATAGGGTGACTTTCACCCTTTTTCTCCCATTGGTTTTCATTGTTGACTAGGTTCCTTGGTGCTTCTCCATAGAATCTCATGGCCTCTGTCTTACTAGATGCCCTCAGCTTGTAGAATGTCCATGTGGTGTCTCTAGTAGTATAGCTCAGGGGTCACCTGGCAGCTCAGGGTTCCCAAGAGTGCAGAAGCAGATGCTTCCAGACCTTCAGAGCTTAGGCCTGGGTGTTTGGCATAGCAACCATTCTACTGCAGGCTGTTGGTCAAAGCAAATTGCAGACCCACCCAGATTCAAAGGGGAGGAACTGAACCAGGGCATGAACGCAGGGAGGCATGATTTTTTGGGGGCTACCAGTGTAATCTCAACTATTTATAGGGATACTTTGTTCCAGATCTCAGAGTCATGGAAGGGCTGGTCTCTAACAAATAAATAAATAAATATTTATTTATTTATTTCTCCCCCCTCCCCAAAAGAAGAGAGAAAGTGAAAAGGACTTAACCAAGCAATCAGAGTGTTCTGGAGTGGATCATATTGCCACTTCCTTTGTAGATATTTTATAAAGACTCTCATCAGTGCAATTTGTCAGAGTCAGGAGGCAAGAAAGCAGATGATCTCTGAACACCTTTTGGGATTTTGGAGCTTTAATCCATGTTAATGTGTTTGAGTCCATTTAACCTTCATTCCTCCAGTTTTTACCCAAGTAAAGGTTGTTTGATGGAGCCACATGAAAGTCAAAATATGGTATCAGCTTTATGACTATTAAACCAGATTTTGGAGAACGTACAATGCCACCAGTTTCCCTCCTCAACCCCGGGCTTTGACTTCTAGACCAGGAGTCACTGCCCTACTCCTAGAGGAAGAAGCTGAAGATGACAGAGCAGAGGGCTGGCAGGACTGTCCCACTAGGTTTTTCTTCTTTTTTTTTTTTTTTAAAGTAGGCTCGGCACCCAACATGGAGCCCCATGCAGGGCTTAAATTCGCAATGCTGAGATTAAGACTTGAGCTGAGATCAAGAGCTGGATGCTTAACTGACTGAGCCACCCAGGCACTCCCCCCACCGTAAGCTGAGACAGATAGCTCAGGCCCTCACTCCCCCAGCCACACCAGGCACAGGCAAGTCTGAGGTCAGTACACATAGTGGATTCTTGCTTTTGAGATGCCTACTGATAGCTTGACCAATCTACATAGGCAGGTATAAGTGAGGGGGGTGAAGAAAGGGATCAAAGGATTCATTGTAACATTTCTTTCTGGGGATGGGTACATACTCCTTCCTCTCAGTGAAAGCCCCAGGTGTGGAAAGATAAATGTTGCCTTTGTGAAATCTGTTTATCAAAATAGAGCTTTATGGGGCGCCTGAGTGGCTCAGTGAGTTAAAGCCTCTGCCTTCGGCTCGGGTCATGATCTCAGGGTCCTAGGATTGAGCCCCACATTGGGCTCTCTGCTCAGCGGGGAGCCTGCTTCCTCCTAGCTCTCTCTGCCTGCCTCTCTGTCTACTTGTGATCTCTGTCAAATAAATAAATAAAATCTTTAAAAAAATAGTTTTATAGAGGTACTGTATTCTGCCCAACTTAGAGTCCTGGAATACTACCAAGGACTTTGAGGGAGCTGCAGAATTTATGAGCTATGGGTCCGCTGATTCCGTTAAAGACTTTTGTAGAGCATCATACAGTTAAAAGCATTGGCTGTGGTGTTTGTGATGGTTAATTTTTTTAAAAAGATTTTATTTATTTATTTGACAGAGAGCGATCACAAGTAGGCAGATAGGCAGGCAGAGAGAGAGGGGGAAGCAGGCTCCCTACTGAGCAGAGAGCCCAACGCAGGGCTCGATCTCAGGACCTGGAGACCATGACTTGAGCCGAAGGCAGAGGCTCAACCCATTGAGCCACCTGGGTGCCCCTGTGATGGTTAATTTTATGTGTCAGCTTGATTCAGTTACAGAGTGTGGAGATATTTGGTCAGATACATTCAGAGTGTTTCTATGAGGGTGTTTTTGGATGAGTGTAGCATCGATTTTATTCATTTATTTTTAAAAAATATTCCACCAGCCTTTTTCTTTTCTTTAAGATTTTATTTATTTGTTTGTCAGAGAGAGAGAGAATGAACACGCACAAGCAGGGGGAGCAGCAGGCAGAGGGTGAAGCAAGCTCCCTGCTGAGCAAGGAGCCCAAGGTGGTACTTGATCTCAGGACCCTGGGATTGTGATCTGAACTGAAGGCAGACGCCTAACCAACTGAGCCACCCAGGTGTCCCTGAGCGTAATATTTATTTTTTATTTTTATTTTTATTTTTTTTAAAAGATTTATTTATTTATTTGACACAGAGAGATTACAAGTAGGCAGAGAGGCAGGCAGAGATAGAGAGGAGGAAGCAGGCTCCCCGCTGAGCAGAGAGCTCGATGCGGGACTTGATCCCAGGACCCTGAGATCATGACCTGAGTCGAAGGCAGCGGCTTAACCCACTGAGCCACCCAGGCGCCCTATTTTTTTATTTTTTTTAAAGATTTTATTTATTTGACAGAAAGAGATCACAAGCAGGCAGAGAGGCAGGCGGGGGGGGGAAGCAGGCTCCCCACTGAGCAGAGAGCCTGATGTGGGGCTCGATCCCAGGACCCTGGGATCATGACCCAAGCTGAAGGCAGAGGCTTTAATCCACTGAGCCACCCAGGCTCCCTGAGTGTAACATTTAAATCAGTAGACTGAGTAAAGCAGATTGCTCTCCCTAATGTGGGTGGGCTTCATTTAATCAGTTGACGGGCTGAATAGAATAAAAAGCTGACTTTCCCCCTGAATAAGAGGGAATTTCTTCTGCCTGACTACTTTTAAACTGGGATATTGGTTTCTTCCTGCCTTTGGCTTTGAAATGAAACATTGGCTCTTCCTCAGTCTAAACCATGAGCTCTCCTTATTCTTAGGCCTTTAGATTTGAAATGGAACTACACACCATTGGCTTTCCTGGGTCTCCAGTTTGCCATCTGCAAATCTTGGGATTTGTTATCCTTCATGATCACACGAACAAATTCCTTATAATAAATCTCTTTCTCTGGTTACACACATGTGCACACATGCGCACTTCCTATTAATTTTGTTTCCATGAACTCTGATACAGTGTTAGGCAGTCCCCATTCTACTAGATATATGGCCTAGGAAATGTTTTGTCAATTTAGTACCTTTTTGCAATATTTATAAAAATGAGCTAATACTAGTGTCTGCTTACCTCAGGGAGTAATGACCCAATGACTATTAAAACATGCAGTCTTGATGGTGATGATGCCCTTTGCACCAATGAAGAATGGCAGATTTCCTAACATTTCTCAGTTTAAAATCTCCTGATCTCTCATATCCAGATCAGGCCAATTCTGTTGCAGCCTTAGGAAATTATGTTTGGGGTTTGTTTGTTTGTTTGTTTGTTTTTTAGTGTTTTGTCCATGCAATAGGATACTTTCCTAATCAGGTTTTGCTTGGCTTCAAAATAACTTTTCATGTATTCAGCTTGGAAAATAGTAAATAATCCTAGAGTCATTTATGTTTGGATGTGGACTACGTATCTCTCTGTTTAGCTAGAAAGTCCGTATCACTTCACTAGAGCCCTCTTATTTGGCATTTTTAACCAGTGGGAGTATAGCCAACCACCTGGAGGAATTAAGGAGAGTTAGTTGAACAAGATTGCTCTCACAGAGGTCTTGCACCAGAGTTTATGCACTTTTTTCAGGAGACTCCCACTTTCTGAGCTGTCTTCTTGTATGCAGATATACTTCCGGAAACATGGTAGCAAATTGACTTAGACCCACCCGGGTTCACTTTTTTATTTTATTTTTTATTTTTATTTTTTAAAAATATTTTATTAATTTGACAGAGAGAGACAGCCAGAGAGGGAAACAAGCAAGGGTAGTGGGAGAGGGGAAAGCAGGCTTCCTGCTGATACAGGGCTCCATCCCAGGACTGGGATCATGACCTGAGCTGAAGCAGACACTTAACGACTGAGCCACGTGGGTGCCCTGGTTAACTTCTTTATTTTATTTAACAAAGCTTATCTCCCTCAGAAGTTCCCACTCCACTAAACAGCAAAAGGAGACTCTGAATGTCCTGGTTAGTAGTATCTCAAATGCTTCTGTTTTAATTATTCTTTTCGAGGCAACTCAGTCTCTTGTGTTGAAAACCCAATTCAGCCCACCCCACTGTTTCCCCCTCTGATGGTGTGTGGGGTGGACACAAGCCACCCTGCGTGTATTTGTGTGGTGACGTGTACCACTTTGGGGTTCTATTCCTCCCCCCCCCCCCCCGGTCCTTGGGTCTCTGGTAATGGCCTCTGTTCTGGTCACTAGATGTCTAGCAGCTGAGCTTATATTCTGTTCCTTGAATTGAGCAGAACTTGATGCCCTGCTTCAACCCATCACATACTCCTTGTGTGTGTATGTGTTTGTGGTATGTGTATGTGTATGCATGCATATGTGTGGTGTGTGTGTACTAACTTGATCCTGTCTAGGCCCCCACTTGCTGTGCAGCTCACCTCTGATATTTGCCTGAACCCCTAAGTCAGGCCGTTTGACACAGCCTTTGGCTACAGGGTCATTTCACTCTACTGTGATAACCATCTGCTTATGTACCATCAGCACTAGTAGCATAGCTGGTGACTTCTGGATCCTTTCCAGAGTCCATGGTTGCTGGGGTGTGGGAGTGGTGGCAAGGGAGGGTGCCCAGGAAATTAATATGGCCAGGTTTGTACCACAGCTCCTTTAAGTCACCAGTGTGAGGTCCTCTCCCACCCCTGAGTGTCAGATGGGGATCTAGGCACAAAGTTTCCCCTCTTATCCTGTCCTTGTCTGTCACCATGAGGAGGCAGGACTGTTAGAGAATAGGTCAGCACACTAAGTTTTTGTTTTGTTTTTGTTTTTGTCTTTTTAATTTGAACCTCTTTCTTTCTTTTTTTTTTTTTTTTTCTTTAGCACAGTAAGTTTTAAGAAGTGGAGGTGATAACTTACAATTGAGGCAAGAGACAAACATTGGAAATCTAGACAGGGAAATGCAAACATTTAGATGAGGAATGATTACTTCCATGCACATCAGTATTTCCTAAGGACATCATTGTCGATCACAGGGTAGAATTATAATGTATGGTAACAAAAATGGTAATGTTAACTCACCAACTAAAAGTCTCATTATACTTAGTATTTTTATCAGAAAGCCATAAATCTAATGTGTTATAAAGGTTTTCATAGAAATGGTCTGATTTTAGTTCTTAATGGAATGAGGGAGACAGTGTAATATGATGATTAAAAGCATGAGTTTTGAAGTCAGATAGACCTAGATTCAAATCCTAACTCTAACCTGCTATGACTGTCCTCAGAGGCTCCGTGTCCTTGTGAGTAAAATGATGAAATTAGTGACACTTCATTTAGTAATATAATACCACCTCACAAAAATTATTATGAAGATTAAAAACCCCTCCCCTTAATATATGATCAAGTCTTAGTATAGAGCCTGGCACAGAGTAAATATTGATAAATGGTATGCATTCTTACTAATATCTTTAATATTGCTTATGTGGAATCCCTTAGTTTCTGATGATATATGTAGCATTATGGTATTTTTATGGGTAGCCCACAATTTAGAAACATTGTTTTTTGGAAGGTAATTTGCAGGTCAGTTATTTGTAGTTTAGGGATTGAAGACAATCTAGACTAGTCCCCCTTTCCAGCCAACCCTAATAGGGTACGCACATGTGTGCAAGGATGGGGCAGGGGAAGGGGGGAACATCTGCTTCCTCTTGGGGACAAATGTCTTTGTGACTCGGACTAGAATCCTTTCCTCCGTTCACTCCACGTCCTGGGATATCACGTGTTAGCAAAAGAACCTTGCTTCCTGGCAACTATAATTTCTTGCTTGGGTTATCGCTGAGAGGTAACTATTTTAGAATTTTAAATTCTATAATGAGACTTGCTTTTTCCCAGATAAGACTAATCTGCACTGCAGTGACAAATGGGAAGGCTTGAGGAAGGGTGAGCACCTTTAAAGGATGACCAGAATACGTTTATGGGAAACTGCAGTGATATCTGGAACTTGAAATATATCCTTTTCTCATTTTTTTAAACAAAAAAATTAATAAGTTAATTTTTTTCTGATTAAATTCATTAAAAATTAAAAATATACTTATTTTTATCAAAGTAGTATATATTCTTGGTTAAAAAGTCAAACTGAAGAGCTTATAAAGAAAAACAACCATCCTGTGCCTTGTTTCTCTGCCCATCCTGTTCATCAGAGGTCACATGTTCTAATTTTAGCTGTTTCTTCTTATAGTTTCTGCCATGTCTCTAAATAATGTGCACTATAGCTATTTCTAGATATATCAATTTTAGCTATTAGCTGTTGACTTCTGTTAATTTAGCTGAGTTTTTATCTCACATTATTTACTTTCAACCTCCTTCTCCTAATATAATTATATTATTCCCTTATTGGTTATCTTTGCAACTTGAAAATATTTATGCCTTTTTTTTTATTATATCAGCTCTAGACACCATCTTATGATTGTTCTCACTTTTCTCTCTAAACTTATCATTTGTATTTTTATAGCATTGGAATTGCTAAGATTATATTTAGATACTTATAGTTAAATATTGCATGCTTTGACGATACTGGTTTTAAAAATTAGAAATTAATGCTGTTGTGATGGCGATGAGACATGGTATGGTTTGGTTTCCCTTCTTGCACAGCTTTTGTTTCTTTGATACTTCTACTTTCTTTTCCTGCCCATTCCCCACCCCCAAATTATGCACTTATATTGACTTATTTTTTAAAGATTTTATTTATGTATTTGAGAAAGAGAAAGAGAGAGAAAGAGCACAAGCCAGGGGGAGGGGCAGAGGGAGAGGAAGCAGCAGAGTCCTGGCTGAGCGAGGAGCCCAATTCAGGACTTGATCCCAGGACCCTGGGATTCTGACCTGAGCTGAAGGCAAACGCTTAATTAACTGAGCCAGCCAGGTGCACCCTATATTGACTTTTTATGTTGTTTCAAATGATCAGGAATATCATCAGATCCTGACCTCCTTTATCCCTAGATAACTCTCTTCTGGAACATCTGACATCTGTTCTCTGAACCATTCTGTGCTGAATGCTTTCTGTTAGCTTCCTTCCTGATTTCTATATTTGGAGCCACTTTCCCTCTGGTTCTCATGTTATCTTCTTTCCTTATTCCTTCACTTTGCTGATACACATCCCCAAGTAATTTCCCAAGAAAGAATACCTAGGAGGGTTGCCAGGGTGGCTCAGTCGGTTAAGCATCTGCCTCTTGATTTTGGTTCTGGTGATGATCTCAGGGTCCTGTAGTCTAGCCCTGTATTGGGCTCTGCACTCAGTGGGGAGTCTGCTGGAGGAGTCTCTCTTCCCCTCCCACGCCTGCCAGTCATATGATCTCTATAAAATAAATAAGTAAATCTTAAAAAAGTGAGAAATGGCTTTTCTAGGTCTTTGCACATCTGAATATCTTTATTCTACCTTCACATTTGATAGTTCTAACTTTAAAAAAATGTTTGGCTTTTTCTCATGTTGTTCTTTCTCTTGTTCCTGTTAGTATACATGTTGTTCCTGTCGGATTGATGCTCTATGTCTTATTTAAAAAAATGATTTCTGTCTCTCCTCTACTGCCTTTATCTTCTGAAATTTATATTGAATTTTTAATTATTCACTTTTAATTTACAGGGCGTCTTAATTGTTCTTTTTTTTTTTCATAGCATCCTGTTCTTGTTTTATGTTTGTAATATCTCTTGAATCTCTCTCAGGACACTAATCAGGGATTTTTTTTTAAAGTTATTTTTTGTTTCCTATATTGTTTCTGCTTCTTCCATTGTCATTTTTTCTGTTCTTATTTTACTCTAATTTTTGTGTGGATTTTTACCTTATTAATTCATTTACTTTAATTTTCGGGGTGCCTCGGGTAAGAGAGGAAATAAACACATGCTGTCAAATCATTATCTGTAACTGGCTATCATTCCCTCTTAGCACTTAACTTTAGTGGGACATTAGCCATGAAAGAGCTCACTCAGTTTTTCTTAACTATTTGAGGTCTTTGAGGGAAATTACTTACACTTTTAGGAATCAACAAGAAAGTTAAACTGATTGGATTTCATATTCATTTAAGGTTGATTTAGTGAATTTGTTTCTTTTCTTTTCTTTCTTTCTTTCTTCCTTTTTTTTAATTTATTATTTTTTTTTAGAGAGAGAGAGAGAGGGCCGCTGTGGGGGGGGTGGCATAGGGAGAGGAGGGGAGTGAGGGAGAATCTTAAGCAGACTTCACAC
Source organism: Mustela putorius furo (assembly GCF_011764305.1). Taxonomy (NCBI): domain Eukaryota; kingdom Metazoa; phylum Chordata; class Mammalia; order Carnivora; family Mustelidae; genus Mustela; species Mustela putorius. The sequence goes on along the minus strand of NW_025421531.1, from coordinate 6,033,041 downwards.
TGAACTCCATGCAGGGCTTGATCTCACCACCCTGAGATCATGACCTGAGCTGAAATCAAGAGTCACACACTTAAATGACTGAGCCACCCAGCCACCCTGATGTAGTGAATTTTGTACTTTTTTTAAGGCTTAGTTGTTCTTTTCAAGAATAACTCAGGAAGGGGTGCCTGGGTGGCTCAGTGGATTAAAGCCTCTGCCTTCGGTGCAGGTCATGATCCCAGGGTCCTGGGATTAAGCCCTGCATCGGGCTCTCTGTTCAGCGGGGAGCCTTCTTTCCCCCAACTCTCTCTGCCTGCCTCACTGCCTACTTGTGATCTCTGTCTGTCAAATAAATAAATAAAATCTTAAAAAAAAAGAGTCTGGTATTTAAAAAAAAAGAATAACTCAGGAAGAGAAGACCAGCATGAAGGATTATCCACACCCCCTTTGAAAAAAAATACCTTATTGAGATATAATTCATGTACCATAACTTTCACACTTTTTAAATGTACAGTTGTTTAGTATATTTACAGAGTTATGCATTCATCACCGCTATCGCATTCCAGAATATTTTCATCACCCCCAAAAAGAAACTCCACACCCATTGGCAGTCACTCCATCTTCCTACCCCTCCCCTCCAGGCTTCTAGCAATGATGAAACTACCTTCTGTTTCTATGGATTTGCTGCTTCTGGACATTTCACATAAATGGACCAAAAATATATGTGACTTTTTGTGTCTGGCCTCTTTCACTTAGCTTAATATTTTTAAGGTTCATCCGTGTTGCAATATGTATCAGTATTGTTTCTTTTAATTGCCAAATAGATACCACATTTTGTGTACCTGTTCATCAGTTTATGGACATTTTGGATTATTTTCATGTTTTGGCTGTTATGAATACTGTTGCTATGAACATTCATGGACAGGTTTTTGTGTAGACATATGTTGCCATTTTTCTTGAGCACATATTTAGGGATAGAATTGCTGAGTCATATGGTAACTTCATGGGTAAATTTTGAAGAACTGCCAATCTGTCAAATTGACTGCACCATTTTACATTCCCACCAGCAGTGCACAAGGGTTACAGGATGCAGGTTCCAGTCTCTCCACATCCTCACCAACACTTGCTATTGTCTTTTTTATTATAGCCATCCTAGTGGTATACCTGAAGGGTTATCCTGTCTCCAGAAAAAAGTCAAAGATCTTTGACCATCAGGCCCATCCTAGTCTGGTCTTCAGGCTCATCTCCTGCCAGTCTCCCTGGTGCCCTTTGTCTGTTTATGCCAGTCTTTATGTGTCTCATCCTGCCAGGCCTTGGCTTAGGCTTCTCCTCCACCTGGAATATTCCCTTCCTCTCACAACCTCTTGAGTTCACCAGTGAAAGTCAATTTGTGTTCATTTCTTTAAATATTGTTTTTGTATCATATGTGATAGTTACAAGTTAGGCATTCATAATGTTTGAATGAGTTTTACTCATCCTTCCAGATTAGAGCAAGTTCAAATGTGACCCCAAGGAGACATGGTCCTTTACTTCCCTCAGAGTTAATAGTTTTATTATTTGGTTTCTTAGGTAGTTGTGCACATGTCTTTTTGTCCTGATAATTTCCTGGAATGTGTGGACCATATAGCATCAGGCTGGATATCTCCAGGGTCTCGTAATGTGCTTGGTACCTAGTGGACACTCCAAAAGTATTCATGATTATATGGGAGAAATGGAGGGAAAAACTGGTTATAGATTTTCAGTAAAAGCATATTTATAAACTTAACAGTTGTATAGATTAACTTACTGATAGTTGTGTTTTATGTTTCTTTTAAGTAGATGAAAGCATTTTTAAGAATAGATTACCATATTAGTTATTTCTCCTCCTTTTGGTTTCTCTATTCCTCCCCACATAGATAAGAAGGGATGGTTATCCATATTGTGAATAAATTGTAGATGCTGTTCTAGAACAAAATTAACGTCCCAATTAAATGAGGACATTATATATCACTACTATTTCACTTTGAATGGTATGCATATATAAACAAAACCCCTTCCTGTTTACAACGAAAGAAGGGTTGTGTGCATGTTCTTTTTTTTTTCTTTTCTTCTCTTGGGGAAGGAGTAAGTATTCTGTGGAAAGGAGCAAGCCAAGCTAAAATCACGATGATATTTAAGTTCTGGATGTTATTTGCCTAATTTAAGGTCTTGAAGAGAAAAAGAGGGACAGTTATTACCTAAGCACAAAAAGTATTGAAGACTTTTGTTCTTGAAAAATATGGGAAGTGGTAAGAAAACACTGAGCAGCTGTACGTTTCTGGCCCACTTACTCCCTGCATCTGAAGTGAATGTGGGCTGGTGGGCAGTGAAAGAACTCTGAAATACGGCTTCTGTGGCTACAGAATTTCAGAATCAGCAAGAAGGCTTTTGTCATTGTGAGCATCTTGATCAGGTTCTATAAGGCTCTAGTATTAGGAGTGTCTAGTCACTTCCTTACCAAGAGGAGGGGTCTCTGATATGTGTGTTGCACAAGGCAATCCTCCCTCTCCCTTTCTCTGCCTCTCTACTTTCTCCTCCTGGGATGGGTAAATGCTCCTCAGGGTCAACAAGGCCAATCTGTAGCTTTTGGTCAAAGGACTGACAAGGCTAAGATGCTAGATGGAGCCCAGAAGAAATCCCTTTTGCATTCTCTCTTGCTCCAGAGTACCACTGTACTTTCACTGAGATGAGTTAGGACTTGAACATGTCTCCGGGAAATCACTGGATTTCTGCAGGATTCATTGATTGGTTGGTTAAGTGTGCTTCCTTTGCTGACGTCCTCTTGGAGGACAATTACCTTAGCATTTGAATTCAAAATATTCAGCTCTAAAAAACTATTCCTTTGTATTCCTCACAGGGCCCTCTTCCTGTTCAAGAGACTGTTTTAGAGGGAAACCAAGATACCTGGATTTGTTGACATTATTTATGTCCTCAATGATTCTCAATTAATGTCTTGCCTCCTATGCCCCTTTCTATTCTTTTCTCCTTCTCCTTCTTCTTTTTCTTCTTCTTCTTCTTTTTTTTTTTTTAACAGATACTAATTTTGTGTTGGGGAATGCCCAGATAGTGGACTGGCCTATCGTGTACAGCAACGACGGATTTTGCAAGCTGTCTGGCTATCACAGGGCGGAAGTGATGCAAAAAAGCAGTACCTGCAGGTATTTATGTCCGGGCTTGTTCTGTTCAACATTCTATCATGGTATCTTCTGGAAAAACAAAATGGCTTATGCAGTGTGGGGATTGCCCTTCTCTAATTTAGAGTTTTCTTCAGGAATATTTGTGGTAGTATCATCTCTCGTTCATGCACTATACCAGGGAATCAAAGAAGGCTTCAAACATGGTCTCCACAAACTGACTGGACTTGTAAGTCACTGAGATGGGCACCTAGGAAGCTCATTTTACCTAGAAAATGGGGACTCAGAAGTTTATGAGATGTTAGATGAAAGGATAGGAAAGTTAGAGGATTCTTGAAAATGAGATAAAAATGAAATATAATTTAAGGTGACTAAATTAATTTTTGAAATTACATGACAGTTTGAGAAGAATCCCTGCGATGTTGCAGACAAGGGCCTTGTTCATAGGGCTTTTCACCAGAAAGAGAGAAGAGAACTAAGATTTGGTTGCCTTCTAATTCATGCTGTCACATCTCTGGTCACTCACTGGAAAGCAGAGGCAAACGGTGCTAATGGCTCACACCGCCTGGGCATTTGACAGGGTTACTCACTAAGCAGTACCCTTGGGCCCGGGTGCTAGAAACGCTCTTAAAGCATCTACAAGGTGTGGAGCAGAGTAGAGCAGAATGAGTTGAGCAGAGCCTGTGCCCTGCCCCTCCTGACACACCCCTGTGGTACCCTGACGAGGTCTTGGTTTAGCACAGCCTTTGGCGCCTCTCACTCCTTATTCCTTCTTTGGAGTCGTCTGTCTTCACTGGTGTTTGCGTGATCCCAGAGCTGCTAGACCAAGAAATAAAGTCATCTCTGAAAGGTGGAAAAACCTGAAACAGGCATCATCTTCACAGTTTTCAGAAGTTGCATGTTGATGGTGTTCAATCAGCCATGTTACTAGTTCTGGTGAAAAGTATTCAATGCTTCAAAAATTTCATTTTCTTAAATTTTAGGTGTTTGGGGCTGGGAAATGGGAAGTTTAAGAGTCCCCTTCTTCCCTCAAAGGTATAGAAATTGTGACTTTTAAATCCTACAATAAAATTTTCTTACCTTTGTGACGTGCTGTTATCCTCATTAGTGTCTCTCTCTGTATCTGCATCTCTGTCGATGTTTGCGTCTATACAATTAAAACAAATCGGGGGGTTAGCCTCACTTTCTGGTGGGACCTGAGCAACCTTTCCTTCCCTTTATTCCTTCTTGTTGGTTCTAACCGGACACTTGAAGAAGATCAGAGTAGATAACTTGCAAATTTAGGTTTTATGCACAATTGTAGGAAACTCATTTAATTCCCTGGGGATGTCCCTTTCCTGAAGATAAAGAAAACCTGTCTTTGTGCTGGCTCTGTTCCTAATCGCTCAGGAGCCTCTTTTGCTTATTTTTTGCATTGCAGGTATCTGAAATCTAATGTCCAGGTAAAGGAAACTTCTAGCTACCAGTAAATTACAGTTTGAGGAAACAGTACATAAGACCAATGAGAGCCTGGTGTGATCATGGCACCTCACTTACTTCAGGTCTCCATCCTGCAGGGGTTTGTTTCACATTGTGAAAGAAACAGCCAGCATATATACCATCGTGTCACTTAAATGGAGGTCAGTTATCTAGCAAATTCGCTCAGAAAGAGAAAGTGGGAGGAAGCTAAAAAGGCAACCGGCTAAGTAAGACGGGCGCGCAGCTTCCGGTTTTGCCTCCGAGGAGAAGTCCTCTTTTTCTCGGGCAGGGCTAGTTTAGTCTTGATCGAGCCATCTTTTTAAAGATAATGAGACAAGCTTGGTTATCCGTTTTCCTGATTTATAGATGGAAAGTGGAGCATTCCACAAGAGAAGTACGAGGGCAACCATAGATAATAATGTCTCTGAGCAGGCTGGGAAGGGCCGTAATAACAAAAGTGACACAGAATTCATAAAGTCAGCAGCAGGGCACTTTTTTTTCCCTTTTTTTTTTTTTTAAAAGAGCGCTGGCAATTGCAAGCCTGTAGTAAGCTCAAGGCTGTCCCAGTATCAAGCCAAGCAAGGCCCTTGAGTTGGTGGTAGCCTCTGGGGTTCTTCGTGGCTCAGCAATTCTATGACTCTGCGATTCAAGTCATCACCAGAGATTGCATTCAGTATGTGCAGTTTTGGAAGATGGGGACTGTATTGTTTAGGGAGGCATGCCCTTCTTCCACTTTACCCAAGGCTTGGGGGCTGAGTGTTGGTGTCTTCTTGTTCTGGTCAAATGAAGGCCTGAGGTTGTCAGGGGAAATGCTTCCTGGGTCCATGGGGAACTTTTGACAACTGGCTTTTCCTGCCCCATGGAGAGATGGCTTTTCTCCTCTCCCATGTTGTGAGTGTCCTGTGCCGTGGTTACTCCACCTAACTGGGGGTGTATCTTATTCCCAGAGGTACAAACCTTGTTCACAATGGAGCCTAGGAAAATGGACAGTTTCCTCCCTCTGCTGAGAACCAGAATTAGTCAGTAGGAAGTTCTGTCTGGAAATTTTCTCTCATGCTACTCATTTCCCCCCTTAGTCTACTTTTCTCCAAATGTGAGCAGTAGGGAGGTATATTGGTAAGAACTGTAGGATTTCATTTCCTTTTTTGGGGATGGGGTAGGGTGGGTAGGAAAACAGAGCTCCACACACAGTGGCTGAATCTTCTCTTTCTTTCCTTAGCTCTGCCTTAATGTTTAGAGCATCAGATTGCCCCCTTTGGTGCAATCTTCGGTTGACGAATTTTTGAGATTTTTCCTATTCTTTTGTGTATTTGTTTGGGAATTAGAAAAGGAAAAAGTCTGTGGGTCCAGATTTACTCTGCCATCTTTTCTGGGAAATTTCCCAGAGTTGTACTTCTAAAATGCAAATCTGATTATGGAACTCTCTTGCTTGAAACCTTCCAGTGTCTCCCCCACACTCCCCCTCTCCCCCCATTGCTTTTGAAAGCCATGTGTTCCTTCATGATTCGGTCTGTGCTTATCTTCCTGTGCTATCTGTTGTGAAATCTCCCCTCAGTGTGTATATTCCAGTTACAGTGAACTGAACTGCATTCAGACAGAATGAACCTCCCTCTCACTTCTCTGCCTTTGCACATACTTTTCTTTTGTCTGGAATGTTCTTTTCCCTCCTTCCCGTCTAATTTCCACTGGCTCTTCAGATTTCATTTGTCTTTATCTCTGGGAAGCCTTCGCTGACCACACAGGGCTTTGTGCCTGAAATTTTTGTTCTGTAATGTATTGGTCACACTGTTTTCTGATCTACTCTTTTCTGTGTGTCTCCCCTTATTGACTGTTAATTTGGGGGAAGATGGTGACAGAGTGCTGGTGTATCAGTAAGTCTTAAAAAATTTTTTTTAATTTAATTATTTTTATTAACATATAATGTACTATTTGCCCCAGGGGTACAGGTCTTTGAGTCATCAGGCTCACACATTTCACAGCACTTACAAAGCATATACCTTTCCCAGTATCCCATCACCCAGCCACCCCATCCCTCCTCCACCCCCATCCCCTAGCAACCCTCAGTTTGGTTTTTGAGATTAAGAGTCTCCCGATCGTGAAGGTTTTCATTAAGTGTGTGTGTGTTCATTCCACATAGCACAGTGCTAGGTATAGGACAGATGTTTAACATGTGCTGGTACAATACTCAATATTTGTTAAACTAACTTGAGCTTTTTGGTTGATTTGCAGTTTTATGTATGGGGAGCTGACCGATAAAGACACAATTGAAAAGGTGCGGCAAACGTTTGAGAACTATGAGATGAATTCCTTTGAAATTTTGATGTACAAGAAGAACAGTGAGTATTCAAACCATTCCGAACCATACCTTTATGTGCTTGCCATACATAGTAAAAGAAGTGCCCTTCCTCTGTTGTCTTGCATCTTCTTCTCCCCCACCAGCTAAATGTTGTTTCATGAGGCTATTGTGTATGTTGGGATAAATGGTATAGTTTGCTGAGTTACACTCTTCTTTATGGAACTCTTTTTTTTTCCCCAAGATTTTATTTATTTGAGAGAGAGCATAAGTAGGGGACAGAGGGTTAGGGAGAAGCAGTCTTCCCGCTGAGCAGGGAGCCAGACATGGGGCTCCATCCCAGCACCCTGGGATCATGACCGAAGCAAAGGCAGATTCTTATCCGACTGAGCCATCTAGGTGCCGCCTAATTAAGACTTCTTGATCTTGGGGCACCTGGCTGGCTCAGTCAATAGAGCACATGGCTCTTGATCTTGAGGTTATAAAATTGACCCTGATGTTGGGTGCAGAGATTACTTAAAAATAAAATCTTAAAAAAAAGAACTCGATCTCTTTTTCTGCCAAGGTAATGTTTTCCTTATTGGTTTACTTATGGTGAGCTGCTAGCTGCAAGCACTTGTAGACTTTAAGGCTTCTTGGGGGAAAGGAAGACATGGGACAGTGACTCTGGCCAGATCATCTTTGAGTCCGTCCTCCACAGTACCTAGCACAGCAGGTGACCCCAGTAGATGCCCTGTTGGGGAAGGAGATTAAGAGCACACGTATCTGGATGAGTACTGAGTATCGTATAGAATTGTTGAACCACCATGTTGTACACCTGAAATGAATATAATCCTGTATGTTAATTATAGTGGAATTAAAAAAATATAGTTTCTGAATAAAATTTTCTTCTCCTCATGACCTTACTTTTCTGTTAGAGATGGTATTAATATTCAGAGTAGATTGTGAATTTGTATTTGTTTTGGCTACAGTTACTTCCATGGAGTATGTTAATGACGAATTTTGGTCAATAGCCGTACACAGGTATAAAACTCACTTTTCCCTCCTGAGGTTTCCTATCGAATGGAGACGAGCTGTGTTGGAAGTATGAGACAGTGGGGTATATGGCCATAGCAGGTTCCAGAGATGTCTAATAGTGCTGAGTTTTGGTTTTAGAAAATGATTTTGTCTGTAAAGCTTTCTGTTCTTTATATGTAGGATTGAATGGCAGCTCATAGATTCAATAGAATGTTTCCAGAGTGGCCCAGATAGCCCATGAGATTACGTGTTTCTCTTGGTGGCATATTCAGAGTGATACATTTGGCTCTGGAAAGCAAAAGGCACACTTTTTTCTTTTTTAAGATTTTATTTATTTATTTGACAGACAGAGATCATGAGTAGGCAGAGAGGCAGGCAGAAAGAGAGGGGGAAGCAGGCTCCCCACTGAGCAGAGAGCCTGATGCGGGGCTTGATTCCAGGACTCTTGATCATGACTTGAGCTGAAGGCAGAGGCTTTAACCCACTGAACCACCCAGGCGCCCCAAGGGCACACGTTTTTTCTGGAAGGAGCTGGAGATTCAGTCTGGACTGTTGGAGCAGACAGCTGAGAGCGCTGTTTGCTTGGTGCCGTGAGCTAATGTTGATCTGAGAGACTGGCTCGAGGCATCAGCTAAGCCAAGAGGGTTGGTTCTGAGGCTTTCACACTCGCATGGAGTCTTGTTCTATCCCCCTTCTTCACCCAGCAGGTTGAGTTCCTCCTGGCAGGAGAGGAACAGGGGGAAAGACTGAATGGCTCTGTGCTGGTCCTCTACCATGGTGACCACAACCCAGAGCACCAGCTCTTACCAGGAGCACACATGCCTTTTTGTGGGGAGGAGGGGCCCTGTCCATGTGCCCCAAGCTAATGGAGTAAGTTCTAGGTTTTCTACCCTGTGAGCTTTGTATACTGAGCAGTTGGATTTCCCCTTGACACGGCATACTAATTGGATAGGTGTGTCACAAAAATAATGCTTTGCATTTATATTTTGCTTTAGAGTTTTTAAGCTTCATTAGACTATGCATTTAACTTTCTGAAATTATATGTGTTTGGCACCAAAGCGAGAGAAGAGGAAACTTAATTTAAATTGAGTCAGTGATTTCATTTGCTGTACCTGTTAGGGAGCGTGTACCCCAGAGGAAGTGTGCAATGGGGGAGGAGAAGCTGCTGTTCCTGCAGCTGCCTCTGGGGCTGAGACCTTGTATTTATGAGTGTCTCGTTGCCTTGAAGGTGATTCTTAACAGCTGACGTTCTGTACTTGAGGCAGACCTGGCCCATGCATGTAAGCCAATTGGTTCTACTAATGTTCTACAAAGAACTAGCATCTCTTTCCTGCTTTGAGGTTGTGGGAGGGGTATTGAGAGATGTATGCTAGTCTCTAGGGCAGCATGTCAGCCTTGGGATGGGGGTTCTACTTCTGGGTGGTGGGAAAGAATTTTCCAGAGTAATTGTGGTCATATGCAATTTTTTCCTTACCCTTTGGCTTGAGAAAATAAACATTGTGGAAAATAGGACTCCATCTATTTTAAAATGTTGATTCTTGAAGCCCCATGAAGTAGACATGGCTGATGTTATTTATGCCCATTGTATAAGAAGTTAAATTCCTAATTCAAGGTCACGTGGAGCCAGGACTTGGTTTCCAGTGTCCTGGCTATTCTTCCAAGGCTGTGAGTGAAGGCAGGGCCACCGTGTATGGTTGTGGAGGCTATTCGCTGAATAGAGGACAATTAGAAACCAACTTACGGTTTGCTTCCTGAATCCTCCATACACCATAGCCTAGCCTTACCTCTGTGCTGAGGAGGAACTTCTCTTTCTGATTTACACAACGATGTCTAGAAAGCTAGTGGGAATTCCATACAAGGTTAAGCCTGAACGGAAAACCGGAAGCATGAAATTGATGCCAATAATGTTTGTTTCTTCCTAGGACCTCCATATCCCATCCTATCCTAAGGAATTTAGAAATTTTAAATTATATATTAAGCCTGAGAATTTTACATTTACACTGAATTCTGTGCTTAAAAAAAAAAAAGATTCTATTTATTTATTTGAGAAAGAGAGAGCACAAGTTGGGGGGGAAGGACAGAGGCAGAGGGAGAAGTAGAGTCCCCACTGAGCAGGGAGCCTGATGCAGGACTCGATCCCAGGACCCAAAGATCATGACCTGAGCCGTGGGCTGATGCTTAACCCACTGAGCCACTCAGGTGTCCCTATGCTTTTTGTTTTGTTTTGTTTTTTAATTGCTTTTTATTGACCCACTACTCTGTGTCAGACACAGACTTCCGCTAGGGATGTGGTTGTGAAATGAAGCCCAGCCTTTGCCCCTGTAGCAGCGGTGGGGCAGCATCTATTCCACAGCACACAGCTGTAAGTGTTTTGATGGTGACACCCTTTGGAGAGGATCATTGAGTTCTAATGTAGAAGGTCAGGAAAACAAGTTTTCCCAGCAGAGAGCAAATCCATGTAGAAACTGAAGATGTGGGAGTTAGGCAGAGGGAAGGGAAAAGAGCAGCTCAGGCGGATGAAATGCACTGAAGCCCCAAGAGACCCAAAGCGGGGCTTCTAGGACTTCGACACACATCGGAAATCACCTGCAGCAGACTGAGCAGATGGAGCAGACATGGGCGGGAGGAGGGAGCAAGGGAGGAGGCAGAGTTTGCTCCTGCTTTCAGAACATCTAGTTCAATAGACTGAAACTTTCAGCATTTTGAAGCTGTATAGGATCTCATGGAGGAAAGGCACTCCTGTTGAGATTTTAAAATGTGACATGTCATCCTCTAAAATAATTTTTTTTTCTGACTTCTAAATTGAATCATTTTTACTATGGAGAATACACGAACATGGGAAGGAAAACAACCACCCACCTCAAAGACTCACAGCAATTTTACTATGCTATAAACTTTTCGGTGTTTCCTTTTAGGTTTTGACTTACACATGTTACATAATTGAGATTTTGATATGTATGCAACTTGAAGTCATATGTGTATTTAATCTTTTATCATAAAAATATCCTCCTCATTAAAATCCCCCATAAATATAATTTAGAAAGAATTCATTTATAGTTCCTCCACTGTTGGATATTTATGAGGCTCTAAACTTTATTAAACACAGAGCTGAAGGTAGTATCTTCATGTAAATATATTTATTGGGATTCTGAAGTATTTCCTAGAAGTTGAGAATTACCATGTCAGAGAATAGGAACTGAGGTTCCCGAGATGTTTTGCCAAACAGTATTTCAGAAATGAACTGATTCCCAAATTCATTAACAGGTTTCGAGTGTCTGACTCATTGTGCTACACCAACACCAAACAGTAGAACATTCAAATGTCAAACTGCCTACAGTTGGACTTTTTTTGTTGTTTAATGCGTGTTTTTCATGCTAGTGAGACTGAAGTACTTTTTCCTATTTACTATCCATTTAAAATTACCCTTTTTATGTGAATTGTTCAGTTTCTTCACTCATATCTTCTATTAATTCCAGTGATTTTCCTCCCAATTTTTTTTAATAAACTCTTAATAAATTAAGTTTTCCTCTTTCCCATTATTTGGTAGTATTTGCAAGGACAATTTCGTAGAAAGACTCTTGATAAGCATAAATGTTTGTCCTGCCTTTGGGTGGATGAGGGTAATTAGCAAAAGTCTTACTGGTGTGCTTTGGAATGAGTGTGTGGAGTACTATTAAGTATCTGGAAGGACGGATGATTTGAAAGGTTTCTTTCTATCTGTTAGCCAGTCTGATGAAGAAACCTGGGCATTGGGAGTCCTGGGTGGCTCAGTTGGTTAAGCCGCTGCCTTCAGCTTAGGTCCTGATCCCAGGGTCTTGGTATCGAGGCCCGCATTGGGCTCCTTGCTCAGCGGGGAGCCTGTTTCTCTCTCTGCCTCTACCTGCCACTCTGCCTGCTTGTGTTCTCGCTCTCTCTCCGACAAATTAAAAAAACAAAAACAAAAACAAAAAACCAACAACTGGGCATTTTAGTAATGCTATGTGGTTCATATCATTCCTTAACTCATACATGGGTGACAGTCATCATTAACAAACTCATTCAGTAAATATTTAGGTGGTCACTCTTGTGCTAATCAATTTGTTTTTTCCATTTTTCAAACAAGGATATCATGAGTGTCAGTTTTGAGAGAAAGCAGGACACTCTCTGGCTAATGGTCCGAGGCAGGTGACTGACTCCACCATTTGTGGCATGGCGGGCACCTCCTGTTTGGGACCTCTGGGTCAGCTTCTGTAACAAAGGAGTACAGGAAAAGCCTTTTCCTGCCATTGTCCAGGCCAGCAAGAAGAACCTTCCAGCACGATACTCATTGATTACCTACCAAAGGCCTATGAGATCCAGGTATAAGAAAGGAGAAACCTCCTTTGAGGAGGTTACAATCTAGTTGTGGAGGCAAATCCGATAGGAAAACCAACATATTTTACTTATTCAGTGCTAGGAGCTATTTATATGTGAGGGATAGTGATTCTATGTTGAAAAACATTTCTATTTAAAATGTTTTTCTTTTTTCTTTTTAAGATTTTATTTATTTTTTTGACAGAGATAGAGATAACAAGCAGGCAAAGAGACGGGGGGGAGGGGGTGGGTGAAAGCAAGCTCCCTGATGAGCAGAGCGCCCAGCAGGATGCTCAGCTGGATCCCAGGACCCTGACATCACGACCTGAGCCAAAGGCAGAGGCTTAAGCCACTGAGCCACCCAGGCACACCAGAACGTTTTTATTTTTAATTAGACTTTCTAAATACCATTTATAAAGTAAAAAAATTATGGCTCCGTTTTCCCTTAGGGTTCTGAGCTTTATATACTGTTTGAGAAGCTCTTCTCTTTACCTAAACTCATGAAAATATTCTTCACTTTTTCCTTCTGATACTTTTATGTTCTGTTAGACTATTTAAAAACATTAAATCATTTGGAATTTGTTGGATTTTTGTGTGTGTGTGTGTGTTATGTGACATCGCAGTTTAACTTCATTTATTTTCCATATTGCTTATTTACATTGTCTCAGTACAGCGTATTGTCTCAGTACATGGTCTCAGTACAGTGCATTAAAGAATCCAGCTATTCCCTTTCAGTTTGAAATTGTCCTTTTCTTAGATGCTAGATTCTCCCACATTCATGAAGTTGTTTCTCTCCTCTCCTTTTCCAGGAGCCCTTTTGTAACTTATTAGCTATGTGAGTCTGATTAAAATGCTCTCCACTGGGGTTTCCCATATTTAAATGGGGGATAATGCAGACACAATTCCATGCCACAGAGTTGATGTGAGAAGTTAGCCATAATGTGTCAGGACTGGGCCCCACTGTAAGCACTTAATAAATGATATTGTTGTTTTCACTGTTGTTTGTTTTAGGGCAGTGCCAATGGCTCTTAGTTACTGTACAGTTGACCTTTGAACAAGGCAAAGTTAAGGATGTCAGTAGTCTGTCCATCCCCCCCCCGCCCCCACAGGAGAAAGTCTGGGTTTAACTTTTGACTCCACCCATCTGAACTACTCATAGCCTACCATTGACTGGAAGCCTTACCAGTATCATAAATAGTTAGCACGTATTTTTGAATTTTATATGTATTATATACCATATTCTTTTTTTTTTTTAAAGATTTTATTTATTTATTTGACAGACAGAGATCACAAGTAGGCAGAGAGGCAGGCAGAGACAGAGAGGGAAGCAGACTTCCCGCTGAGCAGAGAGCCCGATGCGGGGCTTGATCCCAGGACCCTGGGATCATGACCCGAGCCGAAGGCAGAGGCTTAACCCACTGAGCCACCCAGGCCCCCCTTATATACTGTATTCTTTTTTTTTAAATTTTTCATTTTTTATAAACATATATTTTTATCCCCAGGGGTACAGGTCTGTGAATTACCAGGTTTACACACTTCACAGCACTCACCAAAGCACATACCCTCCCCAATGTCCATAATCCCACTCCCTTCTCCCAAACCCCCTCCCCCCAGCAACCTTCAGTTTGTTTTGTGAGATTAAGAGTCACTTATGGTTTGTCTCCCTCCCAATCCCATCTTGTTTCATTTATTCTTCTCCTACCCACTTAAGCCCCCATGTTGCATCACCACTTCCTCATATCAGGGAGATCATATGATAGTTGTCTTTCTCTGTTTGACTTATTTCGCTAAGCATGATATGCTCTAGTTCCATCCATGTTGTTGCAAATGGCAAGATTTCATTTCTTTTGATGGCTGCATAGTATTCCATTGTGTGTATATACCACATCTTCTTGATCCATTCATCTGTTGATGGACAGCTAGGTTCTTTCCATAGTTTGGCTATTGTGGACATTGCTGCTATAAACATTCGGGTGCACGTGCCCCTTTGGATCACTACGTTTGTATCTTTAGGGTAAATACCCAATAGTGCAATTGCTGGGTCATAGGGCAGTTCTATTTTCAACATTTTGAGGAACCTCCATGCTGTTTTCCAGAGTGGCTGCACCAGCTTGCATTCCCACCAACAGTGTAGGAGGGTTCCCCTTTCTCCGCATCCTCACCAGCATCTGTCATTTCCTGACTTGTTTATTTTAGCCATTCTGCCTGGTGTGAGGTGATATCTCACTGTGGTTTTGATTTGTATTTCCCTGATGCCGAGTGATATGGAGCACTTTTTCATGTGTCTGTTGGCCATCTGGATGCTGGTTGCTCATAGTATGTTCTTATAATTGTTTGTATTTCTTTGGTGTTAGTTGTGATCGCTCCTCTTTCATTCATGATTTTATTTATTTGGGTCCTTTCTCTTTTCTTTTTGATAAGTTGGGCCAGGGGTTTATCAATTTTATTAATCCTTTCAAAGAGCCAGCTTCTAGTTTTGTTGATTTGTTCTATTGTTTTTTTGGTTTCTATTTCATTGATTTCTGCTCTGCTCTTTATGATTTCTCTTCTTCTGCTGGGCTTAGGGTTTCTTTCTTGTTCTTTCTCCAGCTCCTTTAGGTGTAGGGTTAGGTTGTGTACCTGAGACCTTTCTTGTTTCTTGAGAAAGGCTTGTACCGCTATATATTTTCCTCTCAGGACTGCCTTTGTTGTGTCCCACAGATTCTGAACCGTTGTATTTTCATTATCATTTGTTTCCATGTTTTTTTTCAATTCTTTTTTAATTTCTCGGTTGACCCATTCATTCTTTAGAAGGATGCTGTTTAGTCTCCATGTATTTGGGTTCTTTCCAAACTTCCTTTTGTGGTTGAGTTCTAGCTTTAGAGCATTGTGGTCTGAAAATATGCAGGGAATGATCCCAATCTTTTGATACCAGTTGAGTCCTGATTTAGGACCGAAGATGTGATCTATTCTGGAGAATGTTCCATGTGCACTAGAGAAGAATGTGTATTCTGTTGCTTTGGGATGAAATGTTCTGAATATATCTGTGATGTCCATCTGGTCCAGTGTGTCGTTTAAGGCCTTTATTTCCTTGCTGATCTTTTGCTTGGATGATCTGTCCATTTCAGTGAGGGGAGTGTTAAAGTCCCCTACTATTATTGTGTTATTGTTGGTGTGTTTCTTTGATTTTGTTATTAATTGGTTTATATAGTTGGCTGCTCCCACGTTGGGGGCATAGATATTTAAAATTGTTAAATCTTGTTGTTGGACAGACCCTTTGAGTATGATATAGTGTCCTTCCTCATCTCTTATTATAGTCTTTGGCTTAAAATCTAATTGATCTGATTTAAGGATTGCCACTCCTCCTTTCTTCTGATGTCCATTAGCATGGTAAATTCTTTTCCACCCCCTCACTTTAAATCTGGTGGTGTCTTCGGGCTTAAAATGAGTTTCTTGGAGGCAACATATAGATGGGTTTTGTTTTTTTATCCATTCTGATACCCTGTGTCTTTTGACAGGGGCATTTAGCCCATTAACATTCAGGGTAACTATTGAGAGATATGAATTTAGTGCCATTGTATTGCCTGTAAGGTGACTGTTACTGTATATGGTCTCTGTTCCTTTCTGATCTACCACTTGTAGGCTCTCTCTTTGCTTAGAGGACCCCTTTCAATATTTCCTGTAGAGCTGGTTTGGTATTTGCAAATTCTTTCAGTTTTTGTTTGTCCTGGAAGCTTTTAATCTCTCCTTCTATTTTCAGTGATAGTCTAGCTGGATAAAGTATTCTTGGCTGCATGTTTTTCTCGTTTAGTGCTCTGAAAATATGCCAGCTCTTTCTGGCCTGCCAGGTCTCTGTGGATAAGTCTGCTGCCAATCTAATATTTTTACCATTGTATGTTACAGACTTCTTTTCCCGGGCTGCTTTCAGGATTTTCTCTTTGTCACTGAGACTTGTAAATTTTACTATTAGGTGACGGGGTGTGGGCCTATTCTTATTGATTTTGAGGGGCGTTCTCTGAACCTCCTGAATTTTGATGCTCGTTCCCTTTGCCATATTGGGGAAATTCTCCCCAATAATTCTCTCCAGTATACCTTCTGCTCCTCTCTCTCTTTCTTCTTCTTCTGGAATCCCAATTATTCTAATGTTGTTTTGTCTTATGGTGTCACTTATCTCTCGAATTCTCCCCTCGTGGTCCAGTAGCTGTTTGTTCCTCTTTTGCTCAGCTTCTTTATTCTCTATCATTTGGTCTTCTATATCACTAATTCTTTCTTCTGCCTCATTTATCCTAGCAGTGAGAGCCTCCATTTTTGATTGCACCTCATTAATAGCTTTTTTGATTTCAACTTGGTTAGATTTTAGTTCTTTTATTTCTCCAGAAAGGGCTTTTATATCTCTCGAGAGGGTTTCTCTAATATCTTCCATGCCTTTTTCGAGCCCGGCTAGAACCTTGAGAATTGTCATTCTGAACTCTAGATCTGACATATTACCAATGTCTGTATTGATTAGGTCCCTAGCCTTCGGTACTGCCTCTTGTTCTTTTTTTTGTGTTGAATTTTTCCGTCTTGTCATTTTGTCCAGATAAGAGTATATGAAGGAGCAAGTAAAATACTAAAAGGGTGGCAACAACCCCGGGAAAATATGCTTTAACCAAATTAGAAGAGATCCCAAATTGTGAGGGGGGAGAAAGGGGATAAAAACAGGTTCAAAAAGGAAGAAAGAAAAAAGAAAAAAAAAAAGAAAAAAAAGAATTAAAAAAAAACACATAAGAAAAATATAAAAAAGAAAAAATATATATATTAGATAAACTAGTTAAAATACATTAAAAAAGAAAAAGGTAAAAGTTAAGAAAAAAAATTTTACCCGAAGGCGAGAAAAAAAAAATAAAAAATGAAAAAGAAAAAAATTAAATTAACTGCAAGACTAAAAAAAATCACAGGGAAAAAGCCATGAGTTCCATGCTTGGCTTTCTCCTCCTCTGGAATTCTGCTGCTCTCCTTGGTATTGAGACGGCACTCCTTGGTAGGTGAACTTGGCCTCGGCCTCAGCTGGATTTCTTGTTGATCTTCTGGGGGAGGGGCCTGTTGTAGTGATTCTCAAGTGTTTTTGCTCCAGGCGGAATTACACCGCCCTTACCTTGGGCCGGGTGAGTAATCTGCTCGGGTTTGCTTTCAGGAGCTTTTGTTCCCTGAGCGCTTTCCGTAGAGTTCCGGAGGACAGGAATACAAATGGCGGCCTCCTGGTCTCCGGCCTGGAGAAGCCGAGAGCCCAGGGCCGCACTCCTCAGTGCGCCCTCAGAGAACAGCGCCCAGTCACTCCTGTCTGCCTGACCTCCGGCCGCGCTCTGAGCTCACTGAGCCTGCGACTGGTTCAAGGTAACACCGAGCTGTGAGCTTACTGTCGGCTCTGTCTCTGTAGCCGGCTTTCCCGTTCCAATACCCGCAAGCTTTGTGACACTCAGACACCCCCGATCCTTCTGTGACCCTGCGGGACCTGAGGCCATGCTGACCCCGCGTGGGCTTTGCCCCCGGTAGCCTCTGGAGTGATGTCCCTCAGCGGAACAGACTTTTAAAAGTCCTGATTTTGTGCGCCGTTGCTCCGCCGCTTGCCGTGAGCCGGCCCCTCCCCCCAGGGTCTATCTTCCCGTCGCTTTGGATTCACTTCTCCGCCGGTCCTACCTTTCAGAAAGTGGTTGTTTTTCTGTTTCCAGAATTGCTGTTCTTCTCTTTGATCTGCCGATGGATTTTCAGGTGTTTGCAATCTTTAGATAAGCTATCTAGCTGATCTCCGGCTAGCTGAAGTAGTCTCAGCCTGCTACTTCTCCGCCATCTTGACTCCTCCCCCCAGAGGAAGTAGAAGTGATAGGCTCTGTATTTTCATTCCAAATAAAATTCTCTTTCTAAAAAGAAAAACAATCCATTTTTTTGTACATGTGCAACTCAATTGCGTTTTATTCAAGGGTCAGTGATGGTAGGTAGTCCTTGTTACTATTTTTCTTTCAAAAAATTTCTAAGTTTTCTTGGCTGTTCTTCTACCTTCATTTTTCTACTTGAGTTGAATATCAATTCATCAAACTCCAAGAAAAACAAACAAAAAAAGAACAATTGAGATTCTGATTGAAATTGCATTAAATTTATATATTAAACGGGGAGGTTGACATGTTACAAAATTGAATCTTTTCATCTACAAACAATGTACCTCTCTTCATTTATTTAGGTTTCGCACTTTGTTTTGGTTTTCAGTCACATTTTAATTAAGTTGAGGCTTAGGCATTGATTTTTCTAGTTTTCCCATGTCTGAGACCATCCCTCTTCCTCAGAACAGGTAGAGGCAGCTCTGGAGTTTCATTAAACACCTTGAAATACATTCTCTTTTAAGTCATCCAAACACCCCTGTGAGGTAAGATCGAACATTTCAGTCTTATAGTTGAGGAATATAAAAGGAACAGAGGAATGTATCAGACACACATATATTTTACTGAGTCTAAAGTAGGTCTTATCCCCATTTTGCAAATGAAAAAACCAGTTCTAAGAGGTTAAGTTGACATGGCCAAGGCATACAGTAAACTAAGAGATAGGGTTCAACCCGGGGATTTGAGGTTCCCAGTGAGATGTCCTATTGGCCAGCGGCTACTGCTTCTCCCTGGAGCTCTCTCAGATTCTCTGTACTTGTCATTTGTCTCAGTGAAGGTAACCTGAGACCAACCAGTCTGTTTCTTAGGGGAGGCAGCCATTCCCCAGTCCTTTCTCGACCTGTCATCTGAATGGCCCAGTACATACATCCATTCCCATGAATCAGTGATATGGTCATCAGTTCCATTGGTGTTGAATATGGCCTGGATACCTGGCTGCCTCTTACTCTCTGTTACAGAGAGTACTTGGGAGGAGGCCCAGGGTAGGAGGAAGCCTAAAGGAGGCCAAATAAATCTTTTATATTCCTGAGCCTTGCTTTTCTGTTATCTGACTGCTAGGGTTGAGAAACCCCATGGCCATGTCAAGTTGTCAGGGTCAATACTAGATGACCGGAGGCAGCTTGTGAGCATGAGAATCACAGAATGAGCGGGAGGCAGAGCCTGACCTGTAGCTGTCCCTCCACTGGTACCCTCCGCTAGGAAAGACCTTCTGTCCCAGCAGCAACCGCCTTTGCCATCAGCCTTTGCTATGTTTTCCCCAGATTTGTGCATTGATCTTCCTTTATCATTCACCCTTTGTCCTTTTTGCAGAAACAGGACATCACATACTTGCTTTTCTCTATTTGCCCACTGTAGGCACTTGGGTGCAGTGGCAGAATTTTAACCTCATCTTCCTGATTTTGTGTCCGTATGTGTGAATATTTGTGCTTGGATTGCCTCTCTTGTATCGTGGTGTATCTTGTATCATGGTGAAATTAATTATAGTCCAGAACCCAGGCTCTCAGAGAGATCCCTGGAGGCCATCTGTCCTGGCCTCTGCCTCTGGGCAGGTCTATATCTGAATGGAGCCAAAAGGCTCCTGACTGTTCTTGGGGGCATCCAGACGGGTGGAAGAGAAGCTGAGTGAGGGCTCCAGGTACTGGGAACTCTATGTTCATTGGAAGCACCTGTTTCATATTTTGAGACTTTGAGTAATGTTTCACTAGTTAAAAATGCTTTGCTCTTAAGAGTAGAAGGTTGAGGGGTGCCTGGGTGGCTCAGTGGGTTGGAACCTCTGCCTTTGGCTTCAGTTAATGGTCTCAGGGTCCTGGGATCGAGCCCTGCATCAGGATGTCTGCTTGGTGGGGGGCCTGCCTCTCAGCCCCCCCCCCACCCCCGCCTGCCTCTTTGCCTGCTTGTGATCTTGTCTGTCAAATAAATACATAAATCTATTTTTTTTTTTTTAAAGAGTAGAAGGTTGAGATTACTGGTCTGTGCCAAGTAGCTGGGATTCATGTTCTCCTTTGAAAGAATTTCAGAAATGAATATTTAAGCCAATTATGCTTGATTTCCTAGATTGTATAGGGAATGCTAATTTGTGAGAGAGGCAGGTCTGAGTGACTCTGAAGACACTGGAAGTAGGATTTATTTCTTTGGAACTCAGCAGGTATCCCTAGAGTACCTGCCCCTCCAAGGGTGTTGAGTTTTCCAACTCTAAAATGACACCTTCTGGAGTTGACTGTTATAATAACCTCATGTAACCCAATGCATAACCTTGTACTACATAAGGGTGCAGGGTCATGAGACAGAGAAACCTCAGATCTCCTGCCCCAGAGTGAATTACAGTCTATTTAAGGAAAGAGCCCTCCATTGTTAAGGTTTAAAGGGAGCCCTCACATAGTCCTTTCCTTCCTTGCCTGTTACCAGAAGCAATTGAGAGAGATTCAGGACTCAGGCAAATGGAGGTTAAAATATCCCCTTTAAGACCAGCAAAGCTGATCCTAGAGAACATAGTTTATGTCTGTGGACAAGTAAAGTTTCCAAAAGTGAGTCCTAGAATCAGACTTCTGCACCCAACACAGGTAGCACTGGAGAACCGCAGGCTTCTCCTATCGGTCATCACCCTACCATTTTGAGTTCTCCCCTAACGTCTTTAGAATGGGGAAGCAGAGCAGGGTGGGGATTCATCTCTAAGAAAGCAGATGAAGAGAAGTGGTTGAGCTACATATGTCCTCTGAATTACCAACCTAGAGAAAAGACTTGGGAGTTCCTTTGAAGTCTGTCTGTCCATGAGGAGATACCAGATCAGGGAGAAGGAGGTTCCCTCCCTCAGGAAGCCCAACGGATCAATTAGACACGTGCTCTAAGGCATCTTGGCTATATGTATTTTGGTATAAGATTCATATTTATTGCCTGAAAAGAAATGATCGGAATAGCACATGTTTAATCAGGCAGCATTTTTGGAGGAAGCATTGGGCTCAGTTTGGTGGAGAGAAGTGCACAGTTTTAAATAGATTGACCTCTAGAAGTAGGGGAGGGGGGAGTTCAAGATGAGCTTGAACTGCAGTAAAATGAAAAAGGCCTTCCACCATGACAAACAGAGTGGGCTCTCATGATCTGGGAGGTGTGGGTAATGTCATCAACCCCAGGAGCCATAAATGGAATATGAAGATGAGATGGCACAGTCCCAGCCGGAAAAGTTCACAGGCATGGGGCCCAGCTGATAAGTACAGTGGGTGGCCCATAGGTGGCAGCTGGGTTAATGGTTCCAGGGATCCAACAAAAGATGAAGCCCTTGGGTTAGAGCTCATGAGTGGGGGGGCCTCGCCTCTCATTCCTTACAGGTTTGATAAATTAGCAGCATTTTCTGGTTTACCATCTGAGCAGAAAGAAAGAGCAGAAAGAAAATGGTGTTTTGATTTGTTTGCTTTTTGTCTTACCGCTATAGGATGTAAGGGAGAGCTGTGGGTGTGTAAGTTCAATTGGTGTGACGCTTTGAGTTTTCTGTTGTTTAATTGAAAATGGTTTAAAATCCCATAGTTTCTGAGCAGGGAACTGGAAGAATAGTAATAGAGACCTTTCAAAAACAGTAGGTGATTCAAAGGCCATATTCTTCCTGATTTTGGAAGGCTATGTGTGATTTTTGGTATAGTGGATTTTTCTTTCAAAACACTTTTTTCATAGGGTGACATTATAACCTGTTTGTCTTCTAAGAGCACCCAGAAACTGGCAGCTGAAAATTATGGAACAGAAAATCAACAGAGGAATAAAATTAACTATGGATGAATGTATAGATAATGAAGATGTAAGGAGAATATATTCCCATCTGATCCATTTGCTGCCTGTTTGACTATATATTTTTATGGTTATTTATCCTTCCATGTGAGTAAGTGGGATACCAGATGTGTAAGCTGGGTATTGTTGAGTTGGATTGGCTAATCCTCATGTCAGTCAGATGTCTGTCTGGCCATGTTGTTGTATGAGGTAGAGTTTGCCGTGATTGCCCGCAGAGAGGCCCAGAGATACTTCTTGGGGATTTATTTCCATCTCCCAAGATTCAGTGAGTTGTTTGCTTACTATCTTAAAATAAAATAATATATGTAAAATGCTGAACACAATGCCTGGTATATAGGAAGCTTCTCTACTTCTTTTTGTAAAATATTTATTTGTTTGACAGGCAGAGAGAGAGAGAGTGCACAAACAGAAGGAGTGACAGAGAGAGAGAGAGAGAGAGAGAGAGAAGCAAGCTCCCTGCTGATTAGGAAACCCAAGGGAGGGAGGTGGGGCTAAATCCCAGAACCCTGGGATCATGACTTGAGTCCAAGACAGATGTTTAACCAACTGATCCACCCAGGTGCCCCAGGAAGTTTCTCTAATTCTTAGCATGGAGAAATACTTAATGTATTTTAAACTGAAAGTGGTTAGAAAGTAGCATATAAAGTATTATCCCAGTTCTGCAAAATTCAGCAAATCGTTGAGTCCTTATATCCCAGATGCTGTTTAAGGGGATATGAGAACTAGATAGGGAAGAACTTACGTTTCTTTGTGTCTCATTTAATTTTGCATCACAGAATTATTTGGTGTGGCTGGCTAGAATGTCCTCTATAGATAGAAAATATTTGTTTTCCCTAATTCTGTTTTGGAAGCCAGGCACTGACTTTGTGTAGTTAGTGGTTGACACCTGAGTGGGTGCCCTCCCTGAGAAGTTAGATGAGTCCTGCCCACCTTCTCCTTGTGTGGATTAGGGCAGTGCTTTGGAAGAGCTCATTTATCCCATTTTCACTCAGGAATTAGGATCGGAATTGGAAACACAGTGGTTGAGCTCTGTAAAGCACTAATGTAAACACAGCCCGAAGCCACACAGGAACCTCCCTTTTTGAGGGAGTCTTTGCTGGGAGAAGGATCGCGGTGGTTCTCTTCTTTCTTCAGTGTGTTGTCATTTGCTCATTGCTTTTTAGACCTTTTGGGTTTTTATTTTGGGAATCGAGAGACTTAGAAATATAGCTTTTGGTCCGTGGTTGATTGAGCATGTGAGTCAAATTGATAGATGCCCAAACTGGATTTGGACACTGGGGCCCTTTAGCAATGGAAATTCGAGTTTGCCGTGGTCTGCCAGCCGTGGTTGGCAATGCCTGTCCTGGTCCCTGCTCTTTACTTACCTACGGCATGGTCTAAGGTAAGTATTTAGGTTTCTATACCTTAGTGACTTTCCATAAGATCAGAAGGGATTTTTCAACCCATTTTCTAATCCTTTTGCAAGGGTTAAAAGACCTACATTTATAAAATATTGGAACCAGAAGAAAATCCCTGCCAAATGGTCACTGAAAGTTTCTTATCCTAGCAAGAAGAGGAATTCACAGTACGACATCCCAGCCCCTGAAGAAATGAAACCATTTAAGAATGAGAAATTATTTGTACCTATTCATTCCCAAGTCTTTTTTTTTTTTCAGAGCCCCTCATGTGAGAATGCAAATTACTGACCAACCTTTTGATATTTCTTTCAGGGACGCCTGTGTGGTTCTTTGTGAAAATTGCTCCAATTCGAAATGAACAGGATAAAGTGGTTTTATTCCTTTGCACTTTCAGTGACATAACAGCTTTCAAACAGCCAATTGAGGATGATTCATGTAAAGGTGTGTAATTCTGATTGTGCGCTTATATTTATGCACTGTGTTTTTTTTTTTTTTTTTTTATTCCTGTGGTGTGACCCCCCCCTTCCAGAGAATTTGAGGTTGCCAAGGCAATCTCTGCCCAAAGATCAAGATTTAAACTTTAATTTGTATCGGGTAAAGCATCGTATCATTCTGGAATATATTAAGGGGGAAGAAGAGAGGGGAAAAAAGCTTTGTTTAGGAAAGCATTTGAATCAGTTTTATACCTTTTTAGATTAACCCTTTCCAGTAATGATTAGACAGAAGAAGGGAGGTGGGCACCTCTGGTAGCAGCAGCTTCTTTTCTGGGGTCCCCCGGATAGATGCCGGTCACCGAAATGAGGCAGTCCATGGCTACATTCATCTTATTTGTATGTAAACTTTGTTAAATATGATTGACTTCTTGTATCTCAAGATTGTTAAAGTAGATTTTAACATATCTCTGCCTCTGTGGTTGATTGAGTTAAGTCTTGGCTGGTGAATTCATTGGAAGCTTGGTATTAATGAGGCCAGGGTCTTGAGTGACATTTGCATATGGGTCATTTAATCAACCTGCAGATGGTAGTGCTCACTTCAGCTGTATCACAGGCATGTATTCTTTAAATAACACTGGGGGCCAAGGAAGGAAAGGGCTTAGAATTTCGAGGACGACGGTACTCTTGAAGAGCTTGAGCTAATCAGATACACACGAGGTGGCATGTTATTCCCGGAGGTGTGGGATTCGGGGGCGTCCCAGCGCTCTCTTCTGTCCCTCTTCCCCAGCGTGCACATGAGGTAACCTGGAGGCTGTAGCTCCCCTTAGCTGTAGTGCTTCTAGGGCCTGTGGCTGATTTTCCAGCTCCCTGAGAACCATGCTCCTTAAGGTTTCCCGAGATGCACCAGAGAGATCTGAGTGGAGTCCAGGGAGAAGCCAAATGGGGATGTGACAACATTGTGATTATTAATTGTGCCTAATAGGAGGAAATAAAAAAGCGTGATGTGGATCCCCTCCTGGGCTGTGTCCTCTAGCACTTCTGGAGGCCTGCATTTATAAAGTTCAGAGCACAACACTGTGTATAACTGTCATCATAGTTTTCATCATATTTTTCCTTTTAACTGTCTGATAACCCAGCAAATCAATTGCAGCCTTCCTCTTGGTTTCAAGACGGCAGCAGGTGTAAAGTTTCTCGAAGAGCACCCCAGCCTCCTGCAATCTCTTCTTTTTCCTGCGGGTTTG
Source organism: Mustela putorius furo (assembly GCF_011764305.1). Classification (NCBI taxonomy): domain Eukaryota; kingdom Metazoa; phylum Chordata; class Mammalia; order Carnivora; family Mustelidae; genus Mustela; species Mustela putorius. The sequence continues at coordinate 6,008,076 of NW_025421531.1, read as the reverse complement.
TGATTCTCTGATTTCTGGATTCTAGCTTGAGGATTTCTCAGTATGATAGTGATTCCACGGTGAAAGACCGACTCGTGATTAAGTATCACCCTGCTACCCTCTAGAAAAGCACTTTGCTTCTTTAATTGAATAAACTCATAAACAATTAAAGGCCATTAGATATTTTGCCATTTGTCTTTGTTTTTAAGTTTTGTCTTAAAAATGTAAAGAGTCTGCAGGTTGGTTGAATCAGGCTGCTTGCCTCTTGCCACCTCTGGAAGGTCTTTGGGTGACACGCAAATGTTGTTTAGTAGGAAAGCCATCCTCAGCAGAGAGCACGCCTCACGTGCCGCCGAGGCTTCTGCATTCGGCTCTCGGGAAATGAACGAGGCCATCAATCAAAGTGAGGCAGTGAGATTCGCCTCGGTTTATTGTCCAGGAAAAAATATGCTCTACGTCATTTAACCTGAGTCAGTGATGCATTTCCTTGCTGATGAGTGTTTGGGTGCACACACACGCACGCACACACTCATGCTTACAAGCACACACGCACGTATGCTTCAGTACTCCCTGTAGGAATGCTGCTAGTGATCGCTTAAAGCCTTCTCCAAGACATGACTTTATAAGTTTGTCCATTTCCAGTGCCACGACAGATATATTTGGACCCTCCCTCCTGTTATGTCACTGTGCCCCTGGCCTCCTTTGAGTGGAGCACTCTACTTAGGACAAGGTCAAATTTTATATTCGTCAGTTTATGGTGGAAGAGCTTGAGAGCTGCCCAGGCCTTGTTCATTGTAAGTCTATAAACTGCAGCTCTGGCTGCAAGGATCGAGTCTAGGAAGATACTCTCCCATGTCGCTGGATTGTTCTTCTGACTTGTCGTTTCTTCTTGGATGTGCTCTCCCATTGGGAGCTTCTGGCAGATTCTAGCTGGGTTTTCAGTGCAGCATCCCAGTTGGCAGTAGGAGTCTTGAGAGCCTTGCTGATCCAAGGTTATTGGGAATTCACTTTTGAGTGGGAAGGGGAGTGTGGCTTATCCAAATCCCCAGAAATCCCCAGATAATTGCTCTTTGGTCTAGGAGCACATGTTTCCCACTATCAGATTCACCCTTTGCTTTAGTCAGCTGTGCTCAAATTGTCTTTAAAAGGAGATTTTGCTCCTTGATCACGCAGTGCCTAACTCTGAGGCTTGGGACAGGGCTGAGTGCCTTGCTAGTGATTGAAGAAGCCAGCGGGTGCCTCACATTTCCTCAAAAACAAGCAGCTGTGGACTATTTCAGCATCAGACACAAAGTAACTCCCCTTCACCCAGGCTCCTCTTTGCCCGAGGGTATCAATTCTCAAGCTCCTTTGTAGGAACGATCCAGGCCCCTGACCACCTCATTTTCTCTTTTATGCCCATCTTTTGACTGCTTCCCCTGGTTTCTGATACAAAGTGTCCACGGATGGCGGGAGCCAGGAAATGCAGGTCTGGCTACAGCTCTGTGTGTGTGTGTGTGTATTTGAAGTCAGAATGAGAGAGTAGATGGGAATTCTTGGCTGAAACGAGAATCTGTAATGTTCCAGGGGTTTCATTTTTTCTAATCTCTTGCTTAATCTGTTTTTTTTTTTAAAGTTTAAATTCAATTAATTAACATATAGTGTATTATTAGTTTCAGAGGTAGAGGTCAGTGATTCATCGGTTTTCTCTAACACCCAGTGCGCCTTACATCGCGTGCCCTCCTTGTGGCCGTCACCCAGTGACCCCGTCCCTTCATCTCCCTCCAGCAGCCCTCAGGTTGTTTCCTGTGGTTAAGAGTCTCTTACGATTAGTCTCCCTCTCTGATTTCATCTTGTTTTATTTTTTCCTCTCTTCCCCTGTGATCTTCTGTTGTGTTTCTTAAATTCCACATATGAGTGAGATGATACGGTGATTGTCTTTCTCTGATTGACTTGTTTTCCTTTCTTACTTTCTGTTATTACAGATAATTGATAGTGGCTGCAGGATATTTTTCTCTGTCCTATTCTCCCCTTTGAGCGAGGAGGCTTGGGTACCTGGGTAGAGAAGAATTAGATGGTGAGGCTCAGAGTTTTCTCTCCCCATTGTTCCCTGAAGAGTGAGGCTGAGTCATCCCTCTTGATTTGTCTCTTACCCCACCAAATAATCTCACATTAAAGGAGTGAATTCACTTTTAAAGACTCACGTATTTACTTCCACACAGTAAACTTGAGCCAGATTCAGATCAAAAAAAGAACGTAAAACTTTAGAAGAGATGTTTTTAAAGGCCAAGATTGAGAACGTGTGGGGAGGATGCTCGAGCAAGCTGTTCTAACTGTAGACCCTTCCTCGTATCTCTTTCTGTATGATGTTTGTGAGGCAGTCTTGGAAAAGAATCTGGGCAGTGGATAGAAGCCACAGGTCCCCTTGGCTCCTCCAATACTAACATTTTGTCTGTCTGCCCTTGGGATGACAGGAAGGTAATGATTTAGTGACTCCTCCTTGAAGAAGCCACTCTAGAGTTTTGGTTATTTCTACACTGTTGAGGAAAAGATCAGGGGAGGAGGACCTGAGAATCCTTAGGCAGTGTCCACACTGACTGTCCATCTTGGTCCCCGGTGTCCTCTATTCTCTTACGTACATTGGGTTACAGCACCAGGTCCTCTAATAGAATCTGTGATTCTGCAGATTTGGACCTGCCTGTCCTCACAGTCTCCCCACCAAAGTCAGGACTCCTGCCAGCCATCCTCTGCAACTTCTACTCAAAGCGACTTGGCATTCTTTCCTGGGGCGGGGGCCTGCACGTCAGTCTTGTCTCCGATCCCTGAACTTACTTATCCTGGGAGGAGCTGGAATTTCATTTCATCCCAGAACCCTCTTGTCTGGCTGAGGCAGGATACATGGCTGTGTGGGCTCAAGCAGCCTGATGGGGGTCTCGCCCGCATTGAATTCTGTTGTGTGGTCAAGGAAGGGGGATGTGGTTGTCCTTATGGAGAGTGGAGAAAGGATCCAAGGAGTACGTTTTAGCCAACTGCTGGATTGTACATTGTGTTTTGTTCCTTCTGGCCTTCTTCTGCTTTCATGCTTCCCCTTCCTGTCCACCCCCACTCACCCCAAGGACACCCAGTACCTGTGTGTGCTGGGTAGATACAAGTCAGCCTGAGACCGGGGGGAGTAGAAAAAGAGGGAGTGGGAAGTTCTGCCTGTGGAGGGGCAGTATCCAGGAAGGGCACTCTTGAACCTTATCTTCCTGTGGAAAAGGTCCACTGTGCTTCCCCAAAGGAAAGTCATCCTGAGCTAGGTTCTCATTGGGTAGTCTCCTCCCATTTGGCCTTTCGGACAATAAGAAATTGTTTCCAGGAGGGTTTCTCCTGATGGCTCTGGTCCAAATGGTACCTGATATGGTCCATCATGTTCGTTTGCTTTTCCGACATGGTTTTACTCTCATTGTGTGGCTGTCACCCCAGTCCCCCAAACCAGGAACCAAGAGACTGCCTCGGTTGCCTCTTCTTTCCTTCTGCAGCTGTTGCTCCCCGAGTTCTGGGGGTCTTACCCCTACAGCTGTATTCAAGCTCTCCTTGTTGCTGGGCCCAGGCCCTAGGATTGACCATGCATGCAGGACCTCTTGCCTGGGGTCCTGACTGGTCTTTTATCTGTCAACCTTGTTTTTAAAAAGCCTACCATGCTTGTTCCCATTCTGTTTCTCTAAAGTGAAGTTGGTGTGTTTCTTCCTTCCCAACCTATTAAAACTCCTTCCTGGTTCCCCATGGGTTTCAGGATGAAGTTCAAATTTCTTAACCTGTTATCTTGGTTCTTACCACTGACATTCTTCTCCCTGTGGCCCCTGGCAACCACTTTAACATCACTTCAGGCCATGGTCTTCACCCTTTTCCCTCTACCAGCTGTGCCTCTTCCATCTAGCCTTTTAGGTTGTCTTACTCTTCACTGACACATTACTCTGTTTTATGGTTTTTGCCTTCGTAGGTGCTGTGCTTTCTGTGTATAACATCTCTCTTTTTCTTCTTGTGTTTTAATTCCTACTCATCTTTCAAAATTCTGTTCTGGTGTCACTTCCTCTGCCCTAGCCCTAAGCTATGCCTTCTCCGAACAGTCTTGACCATACCATCCTATACTCATGTCTGTCTCAGAACTTAGCTTCCATATCACGGCTTTTTAAAAATTTATCGGGCAGTCTTCCCTGCTGGGGTACATGCTCTTTGAAGCCGGGTTCCATATCTTATTGATCTTATTATCTCCAGTACCTAGCACTATGCCTGGCATGTAACAATTATGTTTACAGAATTAATACATGAATGAAGGAAGTTTTTCATCAGGCCCATTAGAAAATATCTATATTTCAGCAAGGAAAACATGGGGTGTAACTTGGAAGAGAACTTATTTACTTCCTTCAGAAAGCCTTCCTTCAGGCTCTGCCTGACCATGCTGATAGAGGTGTGATGGAGAATTTTACAGTCTTGGTCCATTTCCCCATCGAACACCCATTCATCTTCCCCTGCCTTCCACTCAGCCAGTGGAGAGCCACTCCTTTGAGATCCCCATTCCTGGAAAGGTTTCAGGGCTAGCCCAGAGCACAAGAGGCTAGCCAGAGCCTGGGGAAATGCCCAGAGGTCCAGGGATCTTTCTTTTCATCCATTGTGCTAGATCAGCTTATGGACCAGGACCCTGAGCTCCCTGCCGGGCAGGGTCTGGGGTATCTGTCATGCCATCTCCTTCTTATCATCTGTGTCAGAGTTTGGTCGTGGTGGGGGTGTAGTGATGGCAGCGGAGGGGTGGGTTGGACCGAGCGCTTGCAGAGCCCTTGCTGATCTTTTCATGCACAGCTGTGCTTTACCTGATGGAAAAATATACTTTCTGTTCCTGAAAAGCCTTGCAGAATTCGATTGCAGTTTTGTTTCCAGCTAAAAGAGCCTAACTCTGAAAAAATCCAAGTTCAGTACTAGGCTCTTTGGGATTCCTGTTATTTGGGGAACCTCTCACCAAGAGTCCTTCCCCCATCCCAGAACAGGCTAAAATATGCCCTTGCTTTCTCCCCACCTACCCAGGGGTATTAGATTCATTTCTTATTCCCCTGGCTTTGGAGATTGTAAGGCACTGGACGGCCATTCAACTAGCTTGTCCTTGCCACCCCTGGAACCAGCTCAGTCTCTGCTAGATCAGACCATGTGTGGGTTGGGAGCAGCCTGAGCCCAGTCACAAATTCAGAGAAATAACTCAACTGTCTGGTATCATCTAGTGGGAAAGCTTTGGGCCAGAGTGGAAAGATCTGGGTTCTAGAATCTTTGTAATTGTCTAGGCATTCTGTGCCTTGGTTTCCCCATTTGTAAAACGGGACTAAAACCTGCCCTACTTACGTCACAAAGCTAAGATTAGAACAAAGTGAAAGTGCAGGTAAAAGTAAATTGCTACACAACTTTGAGTGTGTCTAGATGCTTTTCTGAGAGCCAGTCTGGGTTGGGAGGAATGCAGAGGAACTCACAGGAGCCCAGGGGACAGTCGGTGTGTGGGTTCCCAACAGTGTAACCGGTGGTGTGAATGTCCGTGACCTTCAGTACGTGATTGAAGCTGTCTTTTCTCTCCTCTGTATGCTCCAGGCTGGGGGAAGTTTGCTCGGCTGACCAGAGCTCTGACGAGCAGCAGGGGTGTCCTGCAGCAGCTGGCTCCCAGCGTTCAAAAAGGCGAGAATGTCCACAAGCACTCCCGCCTGGCCGAGGTAAGGACAAGGGGCTAGCTCTTCGTAAACCTTACTTCCTTGGGTCTGTGCACTAAGAAAAGGGTACAGAACAAGTGCATGGTTTGGAAGGGACCTTCAGGACCCTCAGATTCATGTCTTGGTTGGGCATACATCATGATGTGTGACTTTGGGAAAGTGACCTCAGTCCTTTGACCTCTGGATTTTCCGTTAGGTAAAAGGAGTCTGCAGACCATTCCAGTCCAGCTTATTGAGGTTACATGTGTCAATTCATTTCCTTGAGAGAGTAGGAAAGAAGGTAGAAGTGCTACATGTATGAAGGGGTGTTTATTTATAAACCATAAATAATTTCATTATTTGATCAATACATATTAGAGGAAAACAATAGGAAACAAACAAAAATCACCTGCAGTCCCACTAACCAGATGGCTTTGTTATAATTTTTGTATGCATTCTTTAAGTTTTTGTTAGGTATATCCTATTACCTAAAGAACAATAAATACATTTTTTCATAGTTAATATTTATGAAGTTCAAATGTATCTAAGAATCAATGCATATATTTAATGTGTTTGTGTTACCTTTTCTTCACTTTATATAATCATGAACATCTTTCCAGGTTAATAAAAGTACTTGAATTTATCATTGTTTTGGTAACCTTTGTCGTAAGGAAAACCTGTGGTGGTGGTATGTTCCCTGTTGCAGGGACAAATGAGTGGCTGGGAAGCCAGGGCAAGGGGGTTCACTAGGTTTAATGCACCCCAGTGATTCTTACCGGTTTTGGTGGTTCTGCATCCAAATTGTGTATCATCTTTGATGGTGCCTGGCCTTCATTTTTCCCACTCAGCCTGGGTGGAGAGTGAAGAGTGTTACCCTTGCGCATGGCATGTTTCCGTCTTACCCAGAGATGACAACATAAGCTCTCTGTTTGCCGGCTGATGGCCCTCCGTGCTTGGCCCTTGCTCATATGACTGGGTCATCTCTAGCCTGACTCCCGGCTCCCTAAGGGAGGAATAGCCAGCTTGGTGCAGCTTATGTTCAGGGCTCTGAATATTAGATGGTTCACTACTGGTGATCTTGCGGCATCCCAGAACCTCTGCCAACAGTGGGGATGAGAGCATTCACCTGTGTCACGTTTGAGAAGAAAAGGCACTTGGAAGCATAGCTTTTGGTCCTGATGTGGGCTCAGTACATCATGGAAGGAAATCTAAAGGAGACCTTTTGGCATACAGGCTGAACTTATCCTGTCCCTGCTGCTGCTTTTTGTTAACAAAGCAATCTCCTTTCTTGCTGCTCTCTGCCTTGCTGACTCTTACTCAGCTGCATTCCTGCTGTTTGCTCCTCGTGCACACCAGGCTCGCTCTTCTCTCAGATGTCTTGTGTGGCAACTCCTTCACCAGCTGCAAGTCTTGGTTCAAGTGTCTTTTTCTCTGGGGGGCTACCTGCATCAGTCAGGGTTCTCCCAGAGAGAGAACCACAAGGCTATTTATATATTCAGGGATTTCTTGCAAGGAGTTGGTTTATGAGACTATGGGGACTGGCTGGGTGAGTCCAAAATTTGTAGGGCAGCTTAGCCAACTGGAAACTCTTGGAAGGATCCAATGCTAAAGTCCACAGATGGTATTTATGCTTCCTCTGCTTTGCTCTTAAGGCTTTTCCACTGATTAGATGGGGCCCACCCAGATTATAGGGTATAATCTGCTTTCCAGAAAGTTGGCTGAATGTAGATGATAATCACATCTACAAAATTCCTTCACAGGAATGCTTAGATTAGTGTTTGATCGAATAACTGGGTACCGGTGGCCTAGCCAGGTTGACCTATAAAACTAATCATTAGAGTTCACCCCCTGTCATCCTGTCATACACATTTCCTTAAACCATACTCACTCACCAAATAAAGAGAGTTACAGAGTCATACTTCCACCTAACATGATCCAGTTATCCTGCATATAACCAAAAATGCCAACTCTTTCCACCGGAGAGGGTGCAAAATCTTTGGGGGATGTTTACTCTTCCCTTTGGTATTCTGTAACTTAAATAACTGAGGTGTAAACTGTTGTTAATACATCTTATATTTGATAAGGGAATAAGAGAGGGAAGAAAATAAAATATTTGCTTAATAGATATATGCAAATATGTATGTCATATATATACACAAACATTCATGAGAAAATAGAAATACTCATACCTCCTAATTCTCTCCTATTCTTTTTCTCCACTTAGTACCTTCTAATATACTATAGAACTTATTTATTTATTCTGTTTGTTCGTCATTGATACATCCCAAGCACTTGAAACAGTGTCTGGCACATAGTAGATGCTTATCATTAGTGGTTTTTGTGTTTTGTTTAAATTGATTGAGTGGATGAAAGAAAGGAAGTGATGTTCATGCTTTTGTTGACCTCCTCTGGCAGAAGTAGTTGCTCATTGATTGGCAATATAAGGCAGACATCTGGGTCCCATTTCAGGGACTAGTTAGCCTGGCCAGAGGCTTATGGATTTTACTGATCTTTTCAAAGAACCAGATTCTGATTTTGTTGATTTTCTCAAAGGATTTTCTATTTCTACTTTTATTGATTTCTGCTCTAATTTTTATTATTACTTTTCTCCTACTTACTTCGGATTTAATTTGCTCTTCTTTCTTTTTTAGTTTCCTAAGGTAGAAACTTAGATTATTAATTTTTACTCTTTCTTCTTTTCTCGTATATGCATTCAGTGCTATAAATCTTCCTCTAAGCACTGCTCTCACTGCTCCCCACAAATGGGCACAATTTCTTTGTTCATTTTCATTTGGTTTAAAATATTTTAACATTTCTCTTGAGAGTTCTTTTTGATCCCATGTGTTATTTAGAAATGTGTTGCTTCATTTCTGAGCATCTTGGGATTGGATAGCTATCTTTCTGTTACTGATTTCTAGTTTTAATTCCACTGTAATCTGAGAGTAGACATATGCTTTCTTCCTTTTAAGTTTGTGAAGGTGTGTTTCATGGCCCAGAATGTGGTCTCTCTTGCTGAATGTTGCAGGGCAGTTTGGGAAGAACATGAATTCTGCTGTGGTTGCATGAAGTAGTTTATAGATTGTGAGTCACATCTGGTTGATTGATCGTGGTGTTGAGTTCAACTACGACCTCAGTGATTTTCTGCCTCCTGGTTCTGTCCATTTCTTGTAGAGGATTCTTGAAGTCACCAACTGGATAGTGGATTCATCCATTTTTCCTTGTAGTTCTCCCAGTTCTTGCCCCACATACTTTGATGCTCTCTTGTTAGGCACATACAGATTAAGGGTTATTGTTGTCTTCTTGAAAAATCGACCCCTTTATCATCATGTGATACCCTTCTTTATGCCTGATAACTTTTCTTGCCCTGAAGTCTGGTCTGCCAGAAATCAATGTAGTTACTTCTGCTTTCTTTTGAGTGTTAGCATGCTATATCTTTCTTCACCCTTTTATTTAATCTATCTGTGCCTTTATATTTAAAATGGGTTTCTTGTAGACAATTGGATCTTATTTTTTGAGCCATTTGGACAATCTTTGTCTTAAATGGCATACATAGACTATTGACGTTTAAAGTGATTATTGATACAGTTAGATTAATATCTGCCATATCTGTAACTGTTTTCTATATTTTGCCCTTGGTCTTTGTTCCTATATTGTTGTCCAATTTTTCTGCTTTTTTTGTGGTTTTAATTGAGTGTTTTTTTTTTTTAAGATTTTATTTATCTATTTGACAGACAGAGATCACAAGTAGGCAGAGAGGAAGGCGGGGTTGGGGAGAAGCAGGCTCCCTGCTCAGCAGAGAGCCCGATGTGGGGCTCGATCCCAGGATCCTGGGATCATGACCTGAGCTGAAGGCAGAGGCTTTAACCCACTGAGCCACCCAGGTGCCCCTTAACTGAGTGTTTTATATGATTCTATTTTCTCTCCTTTCTTGGCATATTATACTTTTTCTTTTACTTTTTTAGTGGTTGCCCTAGAGTTTGCAATATATATTTACAACTAATCTGAGTCTATTTCGAAATAACATTGTACTGCGTCATGGGTAGTGCAGCTACTTTATATAGTAACAAAATAATCCTAATTCTTGATTCCTGCCTTCTATTTTTTGTATCATTGCTGTCATTATCCATAAGTGTAGGTAAGCATATATATGTATATATATATATGTATATATATACACACACACACATACATATATGTGTATATATATATATACACACACATATCCATAGATGTATATGTATATACACACATATATGTATATATAATATTAATAAATATGTATTCATATAGAATTAAACACATTGTTGCTATTTTATTTTGAACAACGTGTTACCTGTTACATCATTTAAGAAAATGAAAAGTAAAAGTTTTTATTTATCTTTACTTTTTCCTTTTCTGATGCTCTTTCTTTGTGTAGATCTGAGTTTCTGACATGTATTATCTTCCTTCTCTCTGAATAACTTCTTTAAACATTTCTTGCAAGGCAGTTCTACAGGCAACAAATTCCCTTAATTTTTTTGAGGCAAAGTCATTATTTCTCCTTCACTTTTTTTTATAAATGATTTTCTTTATTTGAGAGAGAGAGAGAGAGCGCAAGAGTGAAAGCACAAATGGGGGAGGGGTGGGGCTGGGGCAGAGGGAGAAGCAGGCTCTCCACTGAACAGGGAGCCCCGAGTGGGACTTGATCTCAGGACCTGAGATCATGACCTGAACCAAAGGCAGATGCTTAACTGACTGAGCCACCCAGGCACCTCTCCACTTTTGAAAGACAATTTCATAGGGTATAAGATTCTTGGCTGGTGTTTACTTTTTCTTCTTTCAACTCTTTAAATATCCAGTCAGCTCTCTTTTGTTTATGTTTCTGAGAAGTTAGATGTAATTCTTATCTTGGCTCCTAATAAGTTAAGTGGTTTTTTTTCCCCTCAGGCTTCTTTCAGGATTTTTTCTTGACCTTTGATTTCCTGCCATTTGGATATGATATGCCTAGATGTGGTTTTTTTGTTTGTTTGTTTGTTTTGCGGCCCTGTATCCTGCTTGGTGTTCTGTGAGATTCCTGCACCTGGGATTTGGTGTCTAACACAAATTGGGCATAAATTCCTAGTCATTACTGCTTCAGATATTTTTTTTCTGTTTCTCTCTTTCTTCCCCTTCTGGTGTTCTCATTACACACATTACACCTTTGACAGTTGTCCCACAGTTCCTGGATATTCTGTTTTATTTACTTATTCTGTTGGACTTTTGTTACAGGATCTCTCTTCCTTTAGCACCTGTAGTTCTTGGTCACACTACTTGGAAGAATGAAGAGGTAGACCAGACAAAGAGTGGTTGGTGGGCAGCAAGGCAACGTTTATTAAGCACGAGTACAAAGCTCTCAACGAAGGAGGGGACCCAAGAGGCTTGCTGTTGGAGTTTCTAAGTTTAGGGGTTTTTATGAGCTCTTCTGCAGAACCATCTTAAGCAACCAGGGTGTGCTGAGTTGTAGCAGTCAGGGCTTTGATCATGTATCTGTCTACCTATTAGGTTCATGTCTAAGTGCTGTTGGTTGTTTTGGGCTGACTACTAGGAGCTTTTGTCTTAGCTGCCCCTTGCTCATGATAGTGACAAATGCTCTGTGGCTACTTGTTTTATTTTAGGACATTTTGCAGAAGTCATTTCTGCAAAGTCTGCAAAACAGAATGTTGGTTGGGCCCTGTCTAAGCTGTGAACAGAATGTTAGTGCCGTTGAGGTTAGCTGTCCTGACTCCATGTTTTCTTGTTGGGGACCCTGGCCCTGACTCCCCACTGTCCAAGTAACTCCTACACTTTTTATCTTTGCTTTTTGGTTTTGGAGGTTTCTATTAACATATCCTCAAGCTCAGAGATTCTTTCCTCAGCTTTGCTCAGTCTGCTGATGAGCTCATCAAAGGCAGTCTTCATCTCTGTTTTAGTGTTTTTGATCTTTAGTATTTCCTTTTGGTTCTTTCTTAGAATTTCCATTGCTTTGCTTAAATAACCCATCTGTTCTTGCATGTTACATTTTTCATCAGAGCCCTTCACATATTAATCATAGTTTTAATTCACGGTCTGATAATTCCATTGCCCCTGTCATGGCTGCGCCTTGTTCTGATGCTAGCCGTGTGTCTTCAGACTGTTTTTTGGCTCTTAGTATGACTTGCAATGTTTTGAAAGCTGAACTTGGATGTGCTAGGCAAAGGCTCATGGGTAAGTAGGCCTTTAGAGGTATGGGGGTGATGGGTCAGGGAGAGGCAACATTGTATAATTCTATGTTTAGGTGTTTTAGGGACTTTATGCCCCTGGGATGTGAATTTCATGAATGCCTCTGAGTATTTCCCCTACTTCGGCCAAATGAATTATATAGGAGGGCCCAGAACTGGGTATTTCCCTCCCTTCCCCCAGGGCAGGGAGGCTCCATGAAACCCAACGCTTTAGGCTCTGGTTATACACTTTGTCCTAAGGGCAGGCCTTTCTGAAAGAGAATAGAATGCTCTGGTGCATTTCAATATAGTTACATTTGTTCTCCTGTTCCAGAAACAGGAGGGGATTTTTTCTCTGATTTTCAGGGAGGATCTGGTACAGCTCTTGGAGATAAAACTCACAAAACCAGCTGGCTCTCCCTGGACTTTGTAACTGTCAGACTTGGCCACACTGAGCTTCCAGAGATTTGCCAGTTTTGGGAATAGGTTTTCCTATCTGGTGCTAGTTTTTGTGGAAGCTTCTTTTCATGGGTTTCTTCTCTGGCAGGTTGTCACTTTTATTCACCTGCCTCCTACTGTAGTTTTTGGTGTAATGATTTACCTGCAGTTTCACTTCTCTGACAGATCTAAGAATTGTCAGTTTTGGGGGTTTGTTCAGATTTTCACTTGTTAGGATCGAGTGACAAGTTCCAAGCCTAACTTCCTGGACTGGAAACTGGAAGATGGCTAGTAAGTTTGAAACAGAGAGAGCTTTGTTCCCTGGCCATAGCTTGCAGCCAGTTTCCTGCTCAGTTTTCTCACTGGTTGGTGCCATTAGCCAAATGGAGATTGAGTACGAGTATGGATATGCCTGGCCTCTCCCCCTTGTAGGAAAAATTTGACACAAAGCTCAAGTGCACTGGAAATAGCAGTTTTGTTTTTTAAATGGATTGAACTTGGTATTTTCAAGGAGAACTTATTTCCCTGTTTGACTATTTTTCCCTGAGCTCTGGCAATGTGGCTTTGGCCCTCACTTTACTCCTATGTCTCCCTCCTGGACTGATTGTAGGAAAGAAGGAGGCACTTACTATGTGCTAGGCTCTGTGCTTCTTATCTTCAATACTCCGGGCAGCTCAGAGCAGTTTTACAGAGGGGGAAACGGGGCCATAGGGAAGGTCACTAACTTGTTCATGGTCACCCAGCAGGACATGGTGGACTTTGGATTGAGAACCAGGTTTATGTAACTTTAAACCCAACCCATTTCCGATTAGGTTGGTTCCTTCTCTGCATTCTTTTCTTCCCAGTCCTGTGCTGTTATTCAGCCCAAGGTTATTCCAGACCTTCTGGCTTTAGATGTAGTAGGGGTCCATGATCTCCCTCATCTCAGGATGGAGAACAAAGCCCACCTTGTCTGCTGTTCTTGGGCACCTGTTCCCTTGCTCTCCGTTTGTTTGAGCATTTGTTCTTTTACAGACCAGTTTATTTTCAGATTCTGAAAGTATCTTAGTCAATATGTACGTCTGGCTGGAGGACCTTTGTCAAGTGTTGAGTTTTGTGGGATGCAGACGCTGGGTAACATTGATGAAAGAAAAGGGGGAGGAGGCAGCCCTGGGCTGGGGGAGCACCAGACCACAGTGCAAATCGGAGGGAGGCTCTGCAGCAGAGAGGAGTCCCACACGGGGACTAGAGGAGTCCCACACAGGGTGGAAGGGTCATGCCTCTCAGCCACTCTCCTGATCAGCCATTGGTAGTGCCTCAGCAGAAAGTTGGGGTTTCCATCCCTTAGGAATCTGATAGGAGGCTGTCTGCTACCTGCACCTGCTGCTGGGTAGAGAATCCTCTCCTGAAGTGGGATTTGAAGGGGCACATTTCTGAATTTACTACCATGCTTTCTGCCTTTATAGGGCGGAGGGTCACTGTCAGTGTCTGAGAGAGCATTGCTCCTGCTCTGTAGGATTTCACCTTGATTTTCACGTAGGGGTGACCCTGCTGGTGTTTGGTGTGTCTGGGAGCACTCTGCTGCCGTGCCGGCCGCCCTTCTCCCCCTGGAATGGCTGTGGGGAAGACCGGGAGGGGAAACCACATTTCCCTGTCCCCTCCTCTTTGAGTCCTTCCCTTTGAGCGAGCCAGGTCAGGATGTAGTCTGAGATCTGCCATTGTGGTGGCTGGAGCCCGGGAACATCATGCAGCCAGGTCCCTAGGAGGCGCAAGGTCCAGCGCACGAGGCTCTCTGTCTCTCTGTACGGACATCTGGCCAGTGCCGTGCGTTTCAGCGTTCTGCTGCTGTTCTTCATGCAGGGGATTGGAGTGCCGGCCTGAAACAGCGCTCAGCTCCAACCCACTGAGCAGCGTGTCCAGTTGTGTGGTTACATGTAGGGCATTTCATCTCTGAGAGCTTTAATTTCTTCCTCTTCCTTGTTTTCAAGTGGAGGCAGTGAGCGCAAATGAGAGTAATAGGTGCCCATAGATTTGTTTGGGGCAGGGAAGTTTCCGAACTCAAGCACTATGACATATACTAAATGCTCAACAAGATTAGCTTAATATTAAGTTTCAGTGTTCGGTTCATTAAGTCCTTTTGAAAAAAGTTCTCAAAAGGGGAATCCTGCCATTTTGGACAAAATGGGTGGATATTAAAGGCAGTGCTAAGTGAAATAAGTCAGACAGAGAAAGGCAAATACTCTGTGATCTTACTTATTATATGTGGAATCTCAAAGCAAATAGGCAAACAAAACCCTGAGCTCAGAGAGACAGAGAACAGACACAGAGAACAGGTTAGTGGCTGCCGAGTTGTGGGTGGGAGAAAGGGGTGAAGGGGTTCAAAATGTACAAACTTCCATGTATGAGGTGAATAAATCCTTGGGATGTAACTTACAGAATGGTGGGTATAGTTAACAATACATTTTTGGATATTTGAAAGTTGCCAAGACTTTTGTTTAAAAAAAGAAAAAGAAAAAGAAAAAAATGCTTAACTAGGTGTAGTGATCATTTCACAATATATACATATATCAAATCATGAGGTTGTATACCTGAGACTAGTATAATGTTATATGTTAATTATATTTCAATAAGAAAAAAATTTCAATTTTTGGGAATAAAACAGGTTCTTATCAGATTTTATTTTATTATTATTTTTGAAAATTGTACTTACTTGAGAGAGAGACAATGAGCAGTGGGGAGGGGCAAAGGAAGAGAGAAAAAGAGGGAGAGAGAAGCAGACTCCCTGCTGAGCAGGAAGCCTGATGTTGGGCTCGATCCCAGGACCTGGAGATCATGACCTGAGCTGAAAGCAGATGCTTAATGAACTGAGCCACCCAGGTGCCCCTTTTAGCAGATTTTAAAACAGAGGCATATGAAGTAAAAAGTGAAATGCCCACTGTTTCTTGGGTGTAACCATTTTTAAATAGTGTATGAGTTTTATTATAATATGTTTGTATAAATTTATATTGATTTTTTTTTTAAACAAGAAATGAGGTCAAACTATATTTAAGTCACATTTTTTTCTTCTTCACTTAATTGTATATTCGGGGTATTTCCCTAAGAGTACATATCCCCTTCATTCTTTTTAGTAGTTGCTTTATATTCCCCTGCATGACTATATCCAAATCTATTTAGCTATCCCCCGTTGATGGATATGTAACTGTTACCAGTTGTTGGCTATTATAGTTAATGCTTCAGTAAACCTCCTTGTTTGTGTGTGTGTGTGTGTGTGTATTTTTTTTTTCAAGATTTTATTTATTTGACAGAGATCACAAGTAGGCAGAGAGGCAAGCAGAGAGAGGGGGAATCAGGCTCCCTACCAAGCAGAGAGCCCGATGTGGGGCTGGATCCCAGGCGCCTGGGATCATGACCTGAGCTGAAAGCAGAGGCTTTAACCCACTGAGCCACCCAGGTGCCCCTGTATATATATATATATATGTATATATATATATATATATACATACATACATATATGGGTGCCATATATGTATATGGTGGCATATATATATATATGTGCGCATATATATATTTTTGCCCTTGTATATATATTTTCTAAATGTTTTATTTATTTGAGAGAGAGAGAGAGCACCTCATCAGAGAGAGGGGTACAGGACTCTTCACTGAGCAGGGAGCAATGTGGGGCTCGATTCCAGGACCCTGAGATCATGACCTGAGCTGAAGGGAAACACTTACTGGACTGAGCCATCTGGCGCCCCTCCTTGTCTGTATATTTTTGGTTTTAATTTTGAAATCTTTAAAATATTCAGAGTAGGGGCGCCTGGGTGGCTCAGTGGGTTAAAGCCTCTGCCTTCGCCTCAGGTCATGATCCCAGGGTCCTGGGATCGAGCCCCATATCGGGCTCTCTGCTCAGCGGGGAGCCTGCTTCCCTCCTCTCTCTCTACCTGCCTCTCTGCCTACTTGTGATCTCTGTCTGTAAATAAATAAATAAAATCTTTAAAAAAAATATTCAGAGTAGCAGAGAGTTATTAATCAGCAAGAATTCCTTTATTTATACTATCTAGATATGGATTTCTCACTTCAAATCATTTTGTAACAATTAAAATATTAAAGTTGAGGTGCTCTTTGAACTTATTTGTAGAGCTAAATCACTACCCTAAAGTTGTGTGTCTCCTTGTTATTGATGTTTTAATATTCATCTTACTTACCTACTTATCCAGAAAGCACATATAGTGTAATTGTGTGTTTTTTAAAAACACAGTTGCACAAATGATATCATTCTGTGATATCTTACAACTTGGATTTCACACCCAATAATTGATTTTTGAAATTTTTTTATTTTGACAGAATTACAGAATTACCGGAAGTTGCAAAACTAGTACAGAGTGTCTGGTACCTTTCACCCACTTCCCACATTGGTACCATTTATATAACTGTCCTACAGGAGCAAAATTAGGAAAGTGACATATGTAGAATAGTGTTAATTAAATTAAAGATTGTAGTTGGGCTTCCTCAGTTTTTACACGCATTCATTTAAGTGTGTGTGTGCGTGTGTGTGTGTGTGCATGTATGTACGTGTATTTTTAGTCTTGTAAGAAGCTGCCAAACTATTTGCCTGTTGCAGTTGGTTCTACACTGTATCTTCCTACCAGTAACATAGGAAACATCCAGTTTCTCTGCATCCTTGCCAGCCTTGGATATTGCCACTCTTTCTTATTTTTACTAATGAGGATGTCATGATATCTCATCGTAGTCTTAGTTTGCATTTTAGTAAATGGCTCAAGATGCCGAACATCTTTTCAGGGGTTTGTTTCCAACTACGGATTTCATTTGGTGAAAAGCTTATTCATGTCTCTTGCCCATTTTTCAATTCAGTCCTGCTAACATTTCTTTCTTGTTCATTGCTTTAAACATGTAGGCATGCTTTTAAATCTTCTCTCTTAGTGGCTCATTTCTCTCATGAGGAGCTTCTCTACAAGAGAGGTTTTTGGTGGGAGGCCAGTGGGTTCTCAATGGTGGAGGCATCTGGATGTGGTGGTTGAGATTTTCTGTGCCATATATCATAAACTTTCTCCTGGGTCAGACCAGCTTTTCTGTAAAAGTTTTAGCCCTGTAGTTCCCAACCATGTGAGCAGTGGGAATTCCAATTCCACACTTGTGTACAGCACATGTTTCCCACAGATAACCATTTTGCCACCCCAAGTTCCAGACAGGTGTCCAGTTTGCTTCTAATTTCTCTGGTATATGTGGTAGGTGTCCTCTGTTTTGTGTTTCTCCGCCAGGGCTGCCCTTTGTCACCCCAGTCAGAGCACATGTGTTCCCCTCCTGTACTCTACAATGTATTCCCTGTTCTGGTAACCCCTGCTTCTGAGAGATGCTGGGACTGTTTGGTTTCCACTCCTACGGACTGGTTTGGTTTTGTGTTCCTGCTTTGTTTCTAGTACCCGAGATTTTGAACTTCTCTATTTCTTTTTCAATGTTGAATTTTTATTTTTTAATTATTCTTTAAAGATTTTCTTTATTTATTGAGAGGGAGCAAGGGAGCATGCTTGAACAGAGGAAGAGGCAGGGGGAGATGGAGAGAGAGAATCCCAAGCAGATTCCCTGCTGGGAGTGGAGTCCAACTCAAGACCTGATCTCATGACCCTGAGATCATGGCCTGAGCCAAAATCAGGAGTTGGACACTTAACTGGCTGGGCCACCCAGGTACCCCTTAAATGTTTAATGTTTAAGTGGCATCTCAACATGTTTGGTGTAATTGGAAGTTTGCCATTTTAGAGCTTAGTTCACTGTATTGACTGTTGGCTCGCTACACACTTGGGTTCTCGTGAATATAATAGGTTCCTGGAAGTGGAGTGAAGGAGACAGAGGGTACAAACATTTAACAGTTGGTAGAAAGTGCCAGAGTTCACAGGACAAGGTAATTCCAGTTCGCACTGCCTGTGCAATCTCATGTGCCAGTTTCTTCTCTCACCATCACTGAGAATTGGTGCTAGCAATCATTTTACTCAATCGAAAGTTTTAATATTTTTAAAAAGATTTTTTTAGTTATTTATTTGACAGAGAGAGACACAGCGAGAGAGGGAACACAAGCAGAGGGAGCGGGAGAGGGAGAAGCAGAGTTTCTGCCAAGCAGAGAGCCTGATGTGGGGCTTGATCCCAGAACCCTGGGATCATGACCTGAGCTGAAGGCAGACGCTTGACAACTGAGCCAACCAGGTACCCCTAAAATTGTAACATTTAAAAAAAAAGATTTTATTTATTTATTTGACAGAGAGAGAGATCACAAGTAGGCAGAGAGGCAGGCAGACATAGAGGTGGAAGCAGGCTCCCTGCTGAGCAGAGACCCCCCCACACCCCATGCGGGGCTCCATCCAAGGACCCTGAGATCAGGACCTGAGCCGAAGGCAGAGGCTTTAACCCACTGAGCCACATAGGTGCCCCGAATTTTAACATTTTTAAAAAAAGACTTTATTTATTTATTTGTCAGAGAGAAAACGAGCATGCACAGAAGCAGGGGGAGGGGCAGAGGAAGAGGGAGAAGCAGACTCCCTGCTGAACAGGGAGCCCAATGCAGGGACCTATCCCAGGACCCTCAGATCATGACCTGAGCTGAAGGCAGATTCTTCACTGACTGAGCAACCCAGGGATCCTGAAAGTTTTAACATCTTCATTATTTTTTAAAATTTTTTATTTATTTGACGCAGAGAGAGATCACAAGTAGGCAGAGAGGCAGACAGAGAGAGAGAGAGAGAGGGAAACAGCCTCCCTGCTGAGCAGAGAGCCCGATGTGGGTCTTGATCCCAGGACTCCAAGATAATGACCTGAGCTGAAAGCAGAGGCTTAACCCACTGAGCTACCCAGGTGCCCCAACATTTTCATTAATTTTTAAAGGAAGATCTCTTGTGTTTTGTGAACTGCACAGGGATTTGATGGGGGAAAGTATAGAGGATGCCTTCCTTACATGTGTGAGAATGTTGCCCTAGCTGTCCCAATAGGATGTGCAGGAGGCATGGGAGGTGGTGCTGAGCCAGCCCCTCCCCAGGACGAAGTTGCAGAGAACTCAAGTCAGCTCAAGGCACATAAGCACAGCTGTGCTTGCTGTCCGCATTTGCAGGGGATGTGCTGAGGGCTGCCTGCTGCCGAGGAAGGGCAGAGGCGGGTCCTGGTTCTGGGGTGAGTCTGTTTTCCAGTCTCATGGGCCAGAGTCTCCCGTGGAAGCTGCCAGCATGTATGGGAACAAAGGTGTTATCCTTTCTCCTAGAAACAGACTCTGTGTACCTTGAACCCGAGATTTCCTACTTCATTTTTTGTTTTGTTTTATTTTGGGTGTTGACTTCATTTGATTCCTTTAGACTCAAGGAAAAGTCACAACACTCCAGGGGTCCCTTCCTGCTAGATGGTTCTTTCCTGCTTCGCAGAGGAATCTGGTTTGAACAACTTTTGCCACAAGCATCTGGGTTTTGGGCTAATTTGCCTCTCGTAAAGAGTCTTTTTAAACACTCAAAACTGTCTGAATGTGGGATAGGCGTGCCTGTAGGTAGTGAGTTTGTCATTAGCACGGGTGTTTGGAGGACCACTCGATGATCTGCTGAACATGAGCTTGGGAAGGGCAGCTGGACTCATGGCCTTGCCCTTGCCTTCCAGCCCCAAAGGCCAGCCTGTGCCTGGTTGCTCCGTGTGCACTCACTGTCCGTGGGGCTCCTACTGGCCAGTCCTCTCTTGTCTGAGGACTGGGATCTTGTGACGGTGGGGAGGATTCTTGGCTAATCTCCTAGGAGGATCATTTTGTGTATGTTTATTATATTTTAATAAATTGTTTACTCAAAACACACATGGGAAAATTCAAATGTTTGGTGATACCAGAGATCAACCCTATATTTGATTTTGGTAAAAAGTTGTAAATAATCAGGTGAAATGAGGGTTGAAGATTTTCTACAGCCCTTTTCTTTTTTTTTTTTTTCTCTTAAGACACAGGATGATATAGTGGAAAGAGAAGGGGATTTGGAGTCAGACTGACCTGAATTCTCATCCAAGACTCCACTGCATTCCAGCTGTGTGACTTTCTGAAAGTTACTAAGCCTCACTCATCTTTCCTTATCCTCATGAAATAGGATATGACCTACCCCAAAGATGGTAGTGAGGATTTGCGATGCTTTATGAGTATGATCTTATTTCTCCCTTCTTAAAAATCCTTTAATGTAATCTTGTTGTTTCTTTGGATGAACTTAAAATTTATGTCATGACTTACAAGACTTAGCTCGTCTCCCCAGCTTTATCTGACGGCTCCCAACTCACTCTGAGCATCAAACTCTTTCTTGCCCCTGGGCCTTGGAACATGCCCTTCCTCTGCCTGCAAGTTCTTGATCCTTCTCTCAGCTGAGCTACTTCCTACCCATTCCTCAAATCTCTGTGTAGAAATCACTCCTTCTCAACTATCCCTGCCCCAGCCAGGCCAGTTCAGACTCCTCACACACTTTCCTCACCATATGCAATTTCCATGTTGAGCACTCATGCCCCTGGGAATTGCCTCCTCTGGTAGATGGAAGGTCTGTGAAGTCTCTTAATTATTCCACATCCCTGCCATTGAACACAATGCTGACACGTAGTCAGTGCTTGGTAAAATGTTCATTAAATGAATGTAGGAGGAAAGAAGCAAGAACCTCACTCAGTGCTTGACACTTAGTAGGTCCTCACTAAGTGTTGATTCCCTTTCACATTAATCCCTTCCTCCTGTATGACAGCTCTCTGCCTTGGTGATGGCCTGTGGGGTACTACTTTTTGCTGCTTTGGTAATGATGGCAATGCTTTTGTAACTCCGTCTGATCACTTCTTCTCAACACTTTGATTTAAAAAAACATAGTTCAAGATTTCAAAGTAAAAAGTTAAAAGAATTTCTCAGGAAATTAAGAAGAAACTGAGATCACAACCCTATTACATTTCAATATGGGCTTATGAAGGTGTCATGTGGGTTGGTACTCAAGTGTGACATGAAGTATACAGGTTCATACTTTTAATTGCTCCTCACTGCCTTTCTCTCTTCATGGGGGCACCTCGGTGGCTCAGTGGGTTAAGCCTGTGCCTTCGGCTCAGGTCATGGTCTCAGGGTCCTGGAATCAAGCCCCACATCTGGCTCTCTGCTCAGCAAGGAGTCTGCTTCCCCCCCTCGATCTCTGCCTGCCTCTCTGCCTACTTGTGATCTCTCTCTCTCTCTCTCTCTGTGTCAAATAAATAAATAAAATCTTAAAAAAAAAAAACAAGTGCACCACAGAGAAAGTTCTAAAAATAGCACCTTCCTGGTTTACGGGGAAGGGTGTTCATGACAAGAATTAAGCAATGGTTTAGCTCGGGTTGTCTGAAACCCCAAATCAGGCTTTATTTAGTGGCTGGAGCTTCATTCTCAACCTTGTTAATATCCTCCTCTCCCTTTTCCTTTGAATGGGCTTTTTCTGGCTGAGACTGAGTTTGTTCTTACTCTGTAGTCATAAAAACCAAAGTAGGTTTTTCAACAGAAACAGGAGATATACTAAGTAAGAGGTAGGGGTCGTCTGGAGTAAGGGGTTCAGAGAAGCAAGGTTTCTCTTTGCCCATAGGTGGAGGATGTCTGAGACAGTTGTGGTGGATGATGGGATGGTGGTGTTGGCAGGGTGCTCCCGGCTATGCCCTGAGATGATCAGTGAGGCCAGTTTGGTGGGTGAAGTCTTGAGTCCCATGGGGCAGCTCTCAAAGTGGAAGCCCCTGTGTTTGACTCTGGGTCCTTGTGCTGATATCATTCTGGGAGATGACATCTGGTACTCCCCATTAGATGGCACCCTTGAGACTGCTGCCTCCTCTGACCCTTGTTAAGAGCCATCCTGGTCATGATAGATTGGCCTGGTCTCCAGCTTCCTAGGAAGGCTATAGAGTCTGCCCATGGTCTCGTCCATTGCTACTCCTGTGTTGAAGCCCACATCCTGCCTCTTGTGGAGTTCTGTGGTCCTTCTTGCCGGCCTTCCTGAGCTTCTGGGCCTGCCTCTTCTGGTCCTTCCGCCACACAGAAGCCTGAGTACCTTTGTACACAGGGATTGATTATGAACCTCCCTTTCTTAAAATGCTTACCTCTACTTAAGGGGCACATCAGGTCTTGCCCTTCCCTTCCATTAAATTTAGGGTCAATTTCCAATTTTGTCTTCTATAGAACCCCCCTCCCCAATCCCAAGACATAAAACAACAGCAAAAAGCAAACCACTCCTAGACCCGAGTTACAACAGCCTCCTCCCACACCGAGCTCTTACCTTCCTCCTTCGCACGTCCAAGGCTTGGGTGCACTCTGTGCTGAAAACGCTCGGTCTGAGCTTTGTCTGTGGCCTGTCCTTCAAGGGAAGTCTTTTTTTGTTTTTTAGATTTAAAAAAAAAATTTATTTATCAGAGAGAGAGAACACAAGAAGGCAGAGAGGCAGGGAGAAGCAGGCTCTCTGCTGAGGAAGGAGCCTGGTCTGAGACTCGATCCCAGCACCCTGGGATCATGACCTAAGCCAAAGGCAGCTATTTAACCAACTGAGCCACCCAGGCGCTCCTCAACGGAAGTCTTGACAATCACCTCATATCTAAGCCTTTCCTGACTCCCTAAGTTTGTTCATTGTCTCTTTTCTCTGCTCCTGCAGTACTTTTTTTTTTTTTAAAGATTTTATTTATTTATTTGATAGAGAGAGATCACAAGTAGGCAGAGAGGCAGGCAGAGAGAGAGGAGGAAGCAGGCTCCCTGCTGAGCAGAGAGCCCGATGTGGGACTCGATCCCAGGACCCTGAGATCATGACCTGAGTGGAAGGCAGCGGCTTAACCCACTGAGCCACCCAGGCGCCCTCCTGCAGTACTTTTATCCGTGCATCTCTTCCCACTTTTCTATTATGTGTTAGTAGTTTGCTTACTCATGTCTCTTCCGTTATAAACTATGGGATCCTTGCAACCTCGTGGGTCCTTTTCAGTGTCTGAGTGTCCATGTTTGCTTTTATAAGTGTCCATAGAATTAATGGGGTCTGTGAGGCCATTTTATTTTGTCCTTTTTCTTTTACCCCCCCCCCCAAATAAATGTACTTTCTCAGTTTTCCTTTCTTCCCAGGCCATTCAGTTCTGTCATTGTTGGTCCCTGACCAAGGCCTGTAGACAAGTAGGATGTACTCCATGAACTGATTGCTGGAGCCTTCCTGATTATCATCCAGAATCTTCTGAGTGGGAGATGTTTGCAAATAATCTATCCAATAAGGGGTTAATATTAAAAATATATATAAAATATTATATAAGTCAACATTTAAAAACTCTCCAAGTAATCTTATTAAAAATGAGCAGAGGACCTGACGTTTTTCTGAAGCACCCATTACAGATGGCCACCAGATACCTGAAAAGATCCTGAAACCACCTTTTCTTTATTTGCACAAAACCACTCGTGTTTGGATACTATTTAACGATTTATAAGAAAAATGTATAGATTTGTATATACAGGTACACACCTATCTACATTTGTATTTTTATTTGATCTTCACAGGAACTATCTGGTGTAAGTGCTATTAGTTTCATTTTCCAGTTGAGGAAGCTGAGGCACAGGGACCTGGCGTTGCCTGAGGTTGATCAGCTGTGGAGCCAAGATTGACTCCATCAGGCGGAGCTTCTGCCTGGTTCTGCCTGCCACAGCTGTATCTCGATTGACTTCCTGTGTTTGCAGTTCCCCTCCCTAATGATTTCCCTGGCCACCCGTTTGTTTTCTGCCATGTCCTCCCTCCCTGTCTTGTACATGTTTTTACATTTGCACACGCACTTCTGGTTCACATTTTGAATGTGTTTTCTGTTGTCTGATGTATGGTTAGTTCATCCCTTCCAAATCTGCTTTGGAGAGCAGTGCCTGCCTTTGTGTAAGTTGGTCCAGGATATTACTATGGCTCAGTATAATGTCTTAGTTCAGACTTGTGCTGTCCAGTATGGTGACAGCTGGCTGCATGTAGCTCTTGAGCAATGGGGATGTGATTCATCTGAATGGAGGGGTGTAGTAAGCTACGTGACACATGCTGGATTTCAAACTAAGTATGAAAAAAGGAATGTGAACTATCTCACTAATAACTTTCTGTATTGATTATATCTTGAAATTATCCTATTAGGTATATTGAGTTAAAATATTAAAATTATTTTGACCTGTTTCCTTTTACTTCTTTTTATGTGGCTACTAGAAAATTTAAATTGCATGTTAGAGCACATTGTGGCTCCCATGCTCTTTGCATCCAGTTTGGGCTGTGGGCTCTTGAATCAGATTTGGGTTTGACTCTCAGGTCCACTCCATCAACTTTGTGGATTTGGGCACTTAGCATCCCCAAAATCATTTCCCTTACTCATAAAATAAACATCTACCTTGCACGGTTGTTGTAAGGATTAAGTTGTATTTTTCATGTAAAGTGCTCAACCCAGAACATGGGATGAGAACAGAGGGGTTACAAATACGGATCTTGGCGTTAAACTTGACAAGGTTAGCAATGTTGGCTGCACCACTTAAAACCTTTTCTGGCTTGGACAAGTTATTTGAATTGCCCACGCCTCAGTTTCTTCAGTGGAAGATAGGGATGATAATAGTATGTACCTCATACGTATTAAATACATTCATCTATGTAAAGGGCTTACTAGCTCAGGGTAAGGCATATAGGTAGCACTCAATAAATGATAACCAATACTGTAATATCTAGGGAAGGGTATCTGCTGGAAGCACATGCTATTTAGTGGTATATGTAGACTTTGGTTTTTGTTTTTATTTCTTTATGACTACACATGTAATTACAATAAGGTCTTAAGATAAAACATTTTCTGTTGTCTTTATCATGGTTATGGTAGTATTCTAAGAACATTCTTGATATTATATTTTTGTCAAGAATTATATTATTATTTAGGTCTTTTTATAGCCTCTCCTTTGATTTTCTTCATTCAGCTGGTCATTCATGTATTCAGGTGGTTTTTGTTAAGCATTTACTGTGTGCCAGGAGCTATGCTAAGGACTGAGTATGTGGGAGTGAGAAGACAACCTCCCTGCCCTCGTGGCACTTGTAGTCCAGTAAGACAGCCATCTGCAAACAAGTAAATAGATAAGGTATTACTGTGATTCCTGATAAATGCTAGAAAAGGAACAAATCTGGTGATGTGATAGAAACGAACAGAGGAAGGGAAGTGGTGGGTGGGGTCGTTTCAGATCAAGTGATGAGGGAAGGCCTCTGTGAGAAGATGGCACTCACACCAAGACTCAGAGCTTGGGAAGGACCCATCCATGCTGGGGAGGAACATTGTGAGCTGCTCCAAGGTGGGAAAAGCACTTCCGTGTTTTGCAGAAAGCCAGGGGGGTGGAGTGGTTGGTGAGGTAAAGGGCTTAGGTGAGGTTGGAAAGATAGACAGGGACTCATATGTCATAGCACGAATGTGGATCTTGTTTGAAGTTCAGTGTCATGAACTGGAGGGTTTTGGTTGGAGAGGCAACATGACCTAATACAAGTTGCTGTATGGCAGATGACTTTGAGGAGGGCCAGCTTGGAAGTAGGGAGAGGTTGGGAGGCTGTCTCCATACTGCAGTCGGGGGGGATGGGACATTGAGTGGACTTGTAGAAGTAAGCTGGAGAATAGTGCATGGATCCTGAGTTATATGTTTTTGGTGGTAGAAGCAACAGAACTCCCCAATGGATTAGTTCTGAAGGGTTTCCTGAAGGGAGATCTGAGCTGTACCCCTCTGTGGTACCCCAACAGGAGGGAGTGGCAAGACGAGTGTTTCAAGAAGGAAGATATGTAAAAACCTGTAGAAAGCTGCCAAGAGAGTGAGATCAGGAGACCCCACTGGATTTGGCAACACTGAGATCTTGGTGACCTTGGGAAAGCGATTTCATTAGCTAGAGGAGGTTGTAGTCAGATTGGAGTATGTGGGGTGTGATGGCAGGGGAGGAAGGTGGAGACACCGTGTTTACTACTTTTTCAAAAAGTCTGGCTACACAGGGGAACAGCAGAAGGAGCCTAGCAAGAAAGGAGAGTTGAGTGATGTGCAACAATGCTGCTGGAGTGATCCTGTGTCTGAAGAGAGCTTGATGGCATGAAAAGAGAAGGAATCATGGCAGGGGGTGGGTGTAAAGCACTTGAGTTAGGGAAGAGGGGTGAGGTTCAGGATTTGGGCACTTGTTCTGTTGAAACCAGAAGTAGGTAGGCGGTTAAGGGTAAAGGCCCATTGTAGACGTTGACCATTGGAAGATGCAGGAACCTTTCTCTGGTGCTCTTACTTTCCTTTCAGGGGAAACCACGAGCTAAGAGGGAGGTGTAATGGGGAGCAGCATTTAAGAACTTAGAGTGAGATGCTCTCATCTCTGAGCTACTTAAGCAGAAATCACTTGCATGGGGACTGTCTCTTGACATAGAAGGGTTTCCGAGTATGGTAGTTTGGTTTCTGCTTCTTTCTTAATCTAGCTAGGTGAGGCTTCGGGAGCAGGGTAGTGATTTCTGGGAGACAGGCTCTGGCCACTGTGGCTGGTTTGGGACTTTAATTGGGAAGGCCTGGAGAAGGTCCACAGTAGGAGTTGCTGCCTTTGACCGGATGTTGGCTTCATAAGACGGCAGGGTGTCTTGTTGCCATCATGCAGAGGTCTTAGGGAGAAGTAGTAGTTTTTCAAGAGTCACAGAGGAGAAGAAAAGCATTGAATTAGGAAACTGGGCTCGGGCTTAAGGTCTTGTTTGGTTATCTACAATAACGACGGTGAGCAAGCCATTTACGTTGTGAGCTTACATTCTCAATTTGTAAAATAAGAAAAATACTATTCTCCCTAGTCTCCTGAGGTTGTATGAGATGTGATGACGTATGGCACTGTGCCGTGAAAGGTATTTCAGGCTGTACAAATAGATTAGTGAAAACACTTGAAGGCTTGGGGTTGGCAGCCTGGCTTGTGCTCCCAGCTGTCTGCTTACTCAGGCCTGGTATGACTCAGGCTGAGTCACTTGGCCTCTCTGAGCCTCTGTTTTCCCATCTGTAGAACTCCCTCACAGGGTGATTATGGGGATTCAAAAATACAAGAGGGCTTTGGAAGTAAAAGCGCTGGAGAAATGTGACAATCAGACTGATGTCCCTATTCTTCATCGGGGGTGGGGGAAGCCCTATCTCTATTTTTCTCCCAGAATCAGTCTTCAAGATGAGCATTCTTTGGCATTGTTCATAATGACCTGTAATGAGCGCTTCCTGTGCAGAGCCTGGCACCAGTTGTTGTAGGGGGAGAGACAGGGAGAGGGTAAACTAGTAACATTATACCTGGTGAAGTTGTATCTGCATTTGGGGGACTCCCGGTCTGACTGGGCATGTAGGACAGACACAAGCCCATCTTAGAAGTGCATTTTGGAAGGGCTGCCAGCTCTCTACCTTTGGAAGCTTCCACTGTACAAGACTAATCAAATGGAAGGAACTAGAGGCACACATCACACTGACAAGTGCAGAGAAGAGGTAGGGGAGGAAACTGGCTGCTCTGGCCCCGGGGACCACCATACCAGGTCATTGTGTCCCACGTCTGGTGAAGCTGTTTCTCTGCAAAGCTTTTGAGGTGTCATCAGATATCTCATAAAAGGCAGGCTCCTTATGGCTGGACACAAGGTTGGCATCCTATCTTTCTTGACTCTGTGCCCTAAGACTTCCCCCCCTTTGGAGGGCACTGGCCCCTTTTCCAGATAATGATATTCTGAATGACTCTGAGAAAGCTTTCTCTCCTGAGGATGACAGCTCATCAGAGTGGTGTCTGGGTTTGAATCTGTTTCCACACATAATTCTGAGAAGGAGAATAAGTGAGTCTCCCAGGAATCTTTGGGATCAACACGCATAATTAGTTATTGTCGCTGTACTCTGTATATCTGTACACTGTACTCTGAAAAGACTATTGGAGTCGGATAGTTAAGTGGATGCGAAATAGTCTTTTGATCAAGGAATTTTCCTTCAGAGTATTGATTATCTGTACTGAAGAACTCCACGGATATTTCAGCCTTCCATTTTCTATAGATAATTGCTGAAGAATTAACGTGAGAATGAAATATATAGGATCTCAAGTCAGACTACAAACACTTGGCCTAAAAAGACTTTTAAAAATTTATTTATTAGAGGGGCGCCTGGGTGGCTCAGTGGGTTAAGCCCCTGCCTTCGGCTCAGGTCATGATCTCAGGGTCCTGGGATCGAGTCCCGCATCGGGCTCTCTGCTCAGCAGGGAGCCTGCTTTCCTCTCTCTCTCTCTCTGCCTGCCTCTCAGTCTACTTGTGATTTCTCTCTGTCAAATAAATAAATAAAATCTTTAAAAAAAATTTATTTATTAGAGAGATAGAGAATAAGCAGGAAGGAAGGACAGATGGAGAGGGAGAAGCAGACCCCCCGCCCCCGTGCCCCATTGAGCAGGGAAGCCCAACATGGGGCTTGATCCCAGGACCTTGAGATCGTGACCTGAGCCAAAGGCGGACGCTTAACCCACTGAACCACCCAGACGCCCACATTTGTAGCCTTTACCATAAAGATTTGGAAAGACAATGTATCACATTTATCCTAATCAAACGTCCTAGCATCCAAGTCTACTCCCAGGATGCAGTTACCCTGTGGTTTCAGTCTAAAAAGCTGCATCTCAGAGATGGGAAGAGAGAAATGGAATACAAGTCTCCAGCAGCCCTCTCTGGCTAGCTGCACACCTCTGCCAGTTCCTTTTGAACAGGTGATGTGGGAATAGCAATGGGGGGTGGGGACATGGGGCAGGGGGTGAGTGTTTTGGGGAAACACTTTTTTTTGGGAAATATGAAGTTTTGGGGAAATATGAAGACACCATTTACTCAGGCTTCATTCAAGCAGAGCTTAATAGTGTCCTGGAAAGCATGGGAATCCACTTAAAAACAATTATGGATTGTAGTAAACTGTTACAGGAACAGTCATTTTTCTCTAAAAAGGTATTTTGTCCTAAGGCTTGCTACTGAGAATCTTGGAGCTCCAGGCAACTTTGGTGTGCGGTCAGCAGGTGGCTGCTTGCTTGCGGATTCTTTTGAGTTCTGGCTGAATTGTCTTATCACCCTGACTGTATTTTGCAAACATACAGTAAACCCCTAAGCAACTCGCCTCCCTTTCCGCTGCCTTTTCCTTAGCTGACTGCCCATGACCACTTCCTTACAAGGCTCATCATTCATGTCTATTCATTGACTTTTATTTTATTTTTTAAAAGATTTTATTTATTCATTTGACACAGAGAGAGAGAGAGAGGAGAGAGCACTAGAAGGGGGAATGGGAGAGAGAGAAGCAGGCTCTCCACTGAGCAGGGAGCCCAACTCAGGGCTCGATCCCAGGACTCTGGGATCATGACCCAAGCTGAAGGCAGATGCTCAACTGGCTGAGCCACCCAGACATTAACTTTTTAAAAAATTAAACTTCTTATTTTGAGATGACTATAGATTCACATGGAAGAAATAATGCAGAGAGATCCCATGGATTCACTCAGTTTCCCTGGATGGTAGCTTCTTGCAAAACCGTAGTACAATATTCCAGCCAAGCTACTGACATTGGTACCGTTAGGGTACAGACTGTTCCATTATGTCATGTCACCTTTTTATAGCCACACCCAATTCCTTCCAGCCCCCATCCCTTCCTTAAGCCCTTGATAACCATTGATTTGTTTTCAGGTCTTACCATTTTGTCATCTCAAGGATGTTGTATGAACAGACTCACACATTATCTCTGGGGACTGTTGATTCAGTCTCTGCAGATTCATTGAGCTTGCCGCCTGTCTCACTAGTCCGTACACGTTTATTGGTGTGGATGTATCGCAGTATGTTTAACCATCTGCCTGTTGATGTACATCTGGGTTATTTCCAGTTTTGGGCCTTTGTAAATAAAGCTCTGTCAACGTTCATGTACAGGTTTTTATGTGAATCTAGATTTTCATTTTTCTGGGTTAAATGCCCGGGAGCGTAACTGGTGGGTCCGTCGGTAGTTGAATATATGGTTGTCGAAGTGTAAAACTTTGCTGGAGTGGCTGTACCATTTTATATTTCTGCTAACAATATATGAGTGCTCTAGTTTATCTGCATTATCATGAGCACATGGTACTTTTAAGTTTTTAAATTTATTTATTTTATTTTTAATTTTTTTATTATGTTCAGTTAGCCACTGTATAGTACTTGGTATTGTCACTTGCTATTGTCTTATAGCCATTCTGATAGGTGTGTGGTCATATCTCATTGTCCTTTTAATGTGTATTTCCCTAGTGACCGATGATATTGCATTTCCATAATGACCGATAATACAGTCTTTTCACAGGCTTATGGGACATCTGTATATGCTCTTGGGCGAAATGTCCCTTCATGCCTTTTCCTCATTTTCGATTGGATTGTTTGTTTGTTTGTTCAGTTGTTGAATTTGGAGATAATATATTGTGAATTATGTATTCTAGATACTATTTCTTTTTTTTTATTTTTTTAAATTTATTTTATTTTTTTTTTATTTTTAAAGATTTTATTTATTTATTTGACAGAGAGAAATTACACTGAGAGGCAGGCAGAGAGAGAGAGAAGGAAGCAGGCTTCCTGCTGAGCAGAGAGCCCGATGTGGGACTCGATCCCAGGACCCTGAGATCATGACCTGAGCCGAAGGCAGTGGCTTAACCCACTGAGCCACCCAGGCGCCCCCTAGATACTATTTCTTTGTGGGATATGTGGTTTGTGAATATCTTCTCCAAGTCACAGTCTGTCCATTCATTCTCCTAATAGAGCATTCTGCTCCTGATGGGTGGAAGTGTTCTATAAATGTCAGCTAAATCCTGTTGGTTGATGATGTTGTTGAGCACTGCTGTATCCCTAATTTTCCGCCTGGTCATTCCAGCACAGGTTGGGAGAGGACAGTGTAGGTTTGTCTGCTTCTCCTTCAGTTTTGTCAGTTTTTGCTTTGCGTGTATTTAGAATTCCTTGGTGTATACACATCAGGGTTTCAAGATCTTGGTGAATGGACCCTTCCATCATGATGTAAGATGCCTTTCTGTCTCTGTTGTTCAGCCGGGGTAATTTCTACTGTTTGCTCGGTCTCCTCCATTCTGCTGCTGAACCTATCCACTGAAATGCTTAAATAGGTTATTGTATTTTTGGTTCTGAAATTCGCATTTGGTTCATCTTTGTATCTTCTCTTCCTTTGCTGAGACTTTCTACTTCTTGGCTATTTATGAGACTCTCTATTTTTTCCCCCCATTTGTTTCAAGCGTATCCGTAATTGCCTGTTCAAGCATTTTTAGGGCAGCTGTTTAAAAATTTTCATCAAATATTTCTGGCATCTCTGTCAATTTGGATTGGTATCTATTAATTTTTTCATTCATTTGAGATTTTCCTGTTTCCTGGTATAATGAGTGATTTTTGTAGAAACGTGGGCATTTTACATATTAAGTCACAAGACTCTGGATCCTCTTTAAACCTTTTGTTTTAGGTGCCTTTCTTTGACCTGAGTACGGCAAAGGAAGGGGTGGGTCTCCCCTCATTCCTCCACAATAGGGTAGAAGTCCAGGTTTTTAACTCAGCCTCTACTGATACCTGAGGGGTGTCCCTTGTTATCTGTGGGTGAGCATGAGAGCTCCAGTGGCCTGGTGAGGTTACATGGATCCCTCCCTGCCTTGTGGGCAGACATGGCTTCATTACTGCAGGGTGGGCAAGGAAGTCCAGGCTCCCCACTGGGCCTATTCCAGCACTACTCCTGCAGGGGGGAGGAGAAAGAAAAGGAGGTTGGGTGCTTCACTGCAGCCCTGAGATGGTGGAAATGCAGCTTCCTAGTATCCTTTGGTGACATGGGTGGCAATGGGGGTCAAGGTTTTTACTGTGCTGCTTATCTGTGGTTGCGTGAGTCTTACCTGCAAGTTTTTTATCTTTTGAGGCTTTCCCTTTCCCAGTTCCTTTCCCTTTCCCAGTCCCTTTGCTACAGAGTGGGTTTTTGTTGGGACTCTTTTGGTCTGTACCTGTGCATCATTCCAGGTCCCTGGTTTCTTCAGCTCTAAGTCTGGGAACGTCTGAGGCACAGAGAACACCCACAGAGCTCCTCACTGTTATTCCTAGGCAGTGTGCTCTTCTCCTTCCACATTTCAGAGTCTTAAGTTTGTGTTATATGTAATGTCCAAGGCATTTAGTTGTACTTAGAGGAGGAATAGAGAAAAGTGTGTCTACTTTGGTCTTTCTGGAAGTGGAAGTCCCATTCAGTTCACTTTTATTGGCTTTATAATTTTAAGTCAGTCCCTTTTCCTGCCTTGAGAACTCAGGGCCCAAGCTTCTTTAATCACACGTGTATAAATTTCTTTGCATGGGGAGAGAAATTAAAATCCCAAGCCTAGGAGAGCTCTGTGCATTGGTGGGAGGGACTGGAAGCAGTTCCCACATTCGAAGATGCACATTGGGAGCTCTGTGGATTTCTGGCTTGCTTTAACTCAGCTTTTAAGGCCTGGGGCCAACCCCAGAGGAAACAGCGATGTTCGATCACTAAGGGATCTTTATATCCTCCAGAGGGAAAAACAAGTTCCCCGGACACAAGAGGAAGTTTCACCCAGAGATTTATAAGAACCTGTAAGTGGCCGAGAGGAGCAGCTCAGTGTTGGGAGTGAGGGTCCCTTCCAGCTTGGCCTGGCTTTTGAAAGTGTGGCTTTTTGCTTTTGATTCCTGAGGGTGAAACCCATCTGTGATACTTTCCTGGAGCCAAGCTTCTCTGGGCTTCATCCTTCATGAGTCAGCTTCCTTAAAACCCTATTCCTTTGGGAAATGTAACCTCAACATACAACAGTCTATGTTTCTAATCCAGCTAGACCTAGTTGGGGACCTGGTTCTGTCTTTTGCTGGCTGACCTTGACGTTCAGTTGTCCCCTTAAAAACCATCTTGTGGTGCCGACTCTGGGCCAGCCATTGTGCCAGGTTTGGGGTAAAGTAGTGGGTAACTTTCATTTCTCCCTTTGCTTTACCTTCTAGCCATGCACAAGTCATCAGCTGGTTTAACTTCAAAAATCTATAAAAAAATTGGACTACTTTTCCCTATCTCCTCATTTCCTTCCGAGGCTGTTAGAATAAGTTCCTTGATTCTGTCCTTCCATCTAATTCTTTGCCTCAATTCATCATGTACACAGCACCCAGGGTAATCTTTTAAATCATGTACCAGATTAACATTCTTTTGTTAACTCCCTCCAGTTATACTCAGACATATTGAGGATGAAGTCCAGCCCCTCCTCAGGGCCCACTGGGTCCTGCATGTTCTAGTTTCCACGTCTCCTCTGATCTCCTCTGGTATCCCTTTCCTCCCATCCGGTGGGCTTCAGTCATGCCAGACTTTCCCCTCTGCCTGAGAACATTGAGCTTGTCTTACCTTTGGCTTATTACGCTCGTTATGCTCTCTGCCTTGGATAATTTTCCGTTCAAGTTTGAATGTCTGGTTTCTGGTTGTTATTCATTCAGGTTTCCATTCAAATGCTGTCCCATCCCTGCTCCTCCTGTTACATTTTATCCCGTCACCGGATCCTCACCCTTGCCTCTTCATTAGCACTTACCACAACTGGAAATTACCTGGATTTGTCTACTGGACTGAGCTCCGTGAGAGCAAGCATCACGCTCTTTCCTTCATTGCTGTCCATCCAATGTCTCCAACAGTTCCTGGCACTGAACAGTAAATGTTTGTTGAATAAAGTTGCTTAATCCTCTGGGGCCTACGTTTTTCTCTTGTCACATGGAATAATAATTGGCTAACAGTACAAGGTTGTAGTTTGAATTAAGTGAGATAATACATGTAGGAGAAGTACTTAGTACAGTGCTTGGCTCACAATAAGCCAAATAAGAGTTTGTCATTGTTTCCTTATGATTATTTATATTATAATGTTCTTTTCTTTTCTCACATGCTCCTGGAGTGTCATGGGCATTTGTCAGTGGCAGATGCTGACTGGTTGGACACTTGCAGTAACATCCTAACTGGGTTCTCTCTTGACTGTGTTTTTCTACAGGTTCTGCAGCTGGGCTCAGACATCCTTCCCCAGTACAAGCAGGAGGCCCCAAAGACCCCCCCGCACATCATCCTACACTACTGTGTTTTTAAGACTACGTGGGATTGGATCATCTTGATTTTAACCTTCTACACAGCCATCTTGGTCCCTTACAATGTCTCCTTTAAAACCAGGCAGAACAACGTGGCCTGGCTGGTTGTGGATAGCATCGTGGATGTCATCTTTTTGGTGGACATTGTGCTGAATTTTCATACTACCTTTGTGGGACCAGCTGGGGAAGTGATCTCTGACCCCAAACTCATCCGCATGAACTACCTGAAGACGTGGTTTGTGATTGACCTTCTGTCCTGTTTGCCATATGATGTCATCAACGCTTTTGAGAACGTGGATGAGGTTAGTGCCTTTATGGGTGATCCAGGGAAGATTGGTTTTGCTGATCAGATCCCACCACCCCTGGAGGGGAGAGAGAGTCAGGTACATGCCTCAAATCTCAGACCTTGTTGTCATGTCTTGAAAGCTGAATAAATGTGGGTGGTCAACAGAAGAGTCATTACGTGGGTGGGAACTGGCATGGCTGATGTCTGAAACAGAGGGAGCATGCTTGGTGGATAGTGTCGCCTGCTGTTTTTGTCCTTTGGAGGATTGGATGCCCTGCATGTCTGTGAATGGATGTGGAAGGGATCAGAGGCTTCCCTCCTATTTCATGTGGAGTGCAAGCCACTGGCTTGGGGTGGTAGGGCTGCAGAAGCAGGCATGCGTCGCCACTGCATTGGAGAAACTTCCACTTGGTATGCAATTGCTGAATGTCTACCTATTGATTATTCTAATTATGGGGATTTTTCTTGCCTCTGCTGCTGACCTTTGGATGTTTCATAACTCATTAACTCCTGCCAACAGGGATGCTGTTTACCCCCCAAGTTTGCTTGCTATTTTTTTTTTTTAAATGTTGGGAAAAGTTGTTTCTTTGCTAAAATGAGTCTTCGCAGTTAACAGTGGTCCTTAGTGTCCCATGTGTAAATTTGCTGAAGTAGTCAGGCTACGGTCGACTCCGGTCCTGTGACCAGGACGTGTACTATTGCTGGATGATGCTGCTTTGGATTGTTAGTCCTGCAGGCAGTGGAAGGAATGAAGAGGAAACAAATGCTCTGTACATGTGTTGGAATTAGGACATGCTCAAGCAGTTGGTGAATGGGTGCCTGTGTCCTGTTGCTTAGGAAGGGACCACTGGGCTCGTTCAGGTGATTGTCTCCTTTGAAAAAGCGAGGACATCAAGTCATCACAAAGGAAAATGTGAGATTTTTATTCAGCTTCAGTGTTCTATGGGTGTTGTTTTTCCTTTTTCCACTGCCTCATTGATTCTCCAACTGGATGAAGATAAGGTAGTTGTCTGGTAAATCTTTAGCCTTGTAGAGCAGTGGACCCTCACTGCCTTGGATGGCAGAGCATCCCAGAAGTATTAGTCTGGCTGGGGTGTTAACTGGGTGGGTAATTCAGGAAGCTACCTGGAAGTTGCAATGAAGCAAGATTCATTTTCAGGCCTAGAGGGTTAGTGGGAACTAGCCTTGAGATAATTGGAAGGAACAGCCAGCTCCCTGCCAAGACAAGGCCTGGCCAGTGACTCTGACTTGCTGCTGACATAATGATGCCTCCCAGCCTTCAGATCAGTATCAGTAGTGGAGGTAGACTCCAGCCCCTTCCTGGGTGAGAACCCAGGTACCTACCACTTCCCTCTTCAGGGAAGGGGAGCTGATGTTCAGATGCTCTAAACTCAGAACAACCCCTGCTTTTATCTGTGTGCTGAGTTTTAATATACTGGTAAATCTCAGAGACTAAGGCTCTGGGTGGCTTGTGTGGATTTTTAAGGGGATTAAATGAGTGAGACTGATCATGTATAAGAACAAAACATCTCTAATGTGAACGCTGGGATTCTTTAGTGTGAATATGAGTACACATTGGGAAGGATATTTTTCTTTGTGAGACCATTTCTAGAAGATTTTATGTTAGTTGGTGAGGAAAATATGATCATTTTGGCTTAGATTACACAACGGAATTATTTCAACCTAAAAGAGCTTTTTATACACATATGGGAAGTTAAATTTAACTTAAAAAACCTTACAAGTTTTTAAAATAAACCATTTACTATTTAGAGCAATAGCATGGAAAATTTGCAGATAAATAGAACAGTTCTTCAGCTTTCACAGGTTCTTGTTAAACATGGGCAGAGCCATAAACATATTTGTTAATGTGTCAAGATTACCTTGTCCCTTAGCAAAGCACAGTGGCTCCCCCCAAGCACTGTGTGTGTCACAGTGGCAGTCCGTTGCCATTGACTGTGACTACTCCTGATGTGGTTTCTGATTTCCATAGTCATGAACTAGGTTGGCAGATAGGAAAAATGCCAGTTATCCGTAGTTGTCTAGTTGGGAGGGGTTTAGCGTCATAAGTAATTATAAGAGTATTAAGGGGCCCTTGTTATGATTTGCTTCCATGAAGACTTGATTTTACGTTTCATAATTTCTTTTCAAGCTTTGGCTGATACCTGAAGCAATGCCTTTTCATAACATTTGTTGTGGTGTGTGGGAGTCAGCGCCAGGAACCTGAAGATTTGGCTCCTGGCCCTCTTGGTATCACCTGTTAGGACAGCTGGGACTTTGTGCATGCCGTTTAGCCTCTATGGATCAGTTTTCTTCTCTACACCTTAGAGACCATGCTACCGTCCTGCCTGAAGACATGGCATTTCGGCAGGAGATTATTTGAGTTCCCTTCTAGCTGCAAAGTGGCCTTGGTGAGTTCTCACATCTCATCTGCAGTCATCTCACTTCAGGAGCTGATGATAAAAACGAGAAGCCCCACACTTTGAGCTCCTACCTGCAGTGGAGGTGGGAGGGAGGTGAGATGGGAGGAGTGTTCAGAGCCCAGGACTACCACGAAGGTCACCCAGTTCAGCCCTCTTCGCTCCCAGATAAGGGAACAGATGCAAGGGCAATATGACTCACTCAAGATGACATACAAATCATATGGCCACAGCAATAATGAGTCCCTTTCTGACTCCTCTCCATTTTTCATGGTGACAGAGTGGATAAAAATAGGGACAAAACATTGATGGACACCGTTGACCAAAACTGACCAAGAAGCTTCCAAAGTCTGAGGCTTAGCCCTTGGCCTGGTAGTGGTGGGGATGTTGGGCACAGTGTCCAAGGAGTGGGGGAGGTCTCTGTGTTCCTCCCAGAGCAGCCGTGTTAGTGATGTGACAGGCAGTTGAAGATGCTCACAGAGGGACAGACCAAGCATGGTTTTCTAGGCATAGGCCTTTTGTCGAAAGGTGCCATTAAATTAGTGGAAATGGAAGGCTGGTGGGACTTACGGGAAGTTGGGGAGGCCACGAAGTGGGTTGTACCTGTCGAACCTGGGTATATGGCTGGATGAGAGAATTCCACTTACTGGTTTCTCATCTACTGCCTGCTGTCTTCTTGCCCATGCTCTATTGGTGGAGTTGCTAATCTAAGATTGCAACTCCCTCTGCTCTAGTCCCTTTTTCTTTGGGAGAGTGTGGGGAGGACAAAAAATTATTGACTCATTTTTTCATAAAAAAATACATGGAACTGAAGCCTCTCTGGTGTCTTCTTAATTATGCCAATGGAATTGTGTCCCAGTGGAGACCACCAAAGAAGAGAGGAATGTGCGGTGGTGGCTTTGCCATCTGTGTGTGTTGTCGCGGGTGGGGGGTGGAGGCTCTTGAAGTGAAAGGACTAGATTCAACCCAAGGCTTAGGGTCAAGAAAGAAGCGGGTTAAATTGCTAATGCCAGCAGTTGTGAATTCAGCCCTGTGGATGTCGCCCACCTCCATGATTTAAGCCACACAAACGCTTCCTTTGGACTCAACTTGTTTCACTTATGTAGATGGTCTACATTTGCGTCATTCTCCAGCCTGTTGGTCATAATCTGTTTTGGAGGCTGTTTGGGAATATGTTTGCACATTAGTTAAACTGGTGAGAGCACAAAAGGTCTGGAAGCTGGGTGAACTGAAGCTGGCCCTGGGTCTGCCACAGCAAAAGCCAGATGAGTTTTCTCAAGCGCTTAGTGGATTACTGGCCTGGTGAGCTTCATAGATTAAAGATGGAATTATTATTCACCAAACATATTCCCTTTCCCCAGGAAACCTTATTGCCTCCTGCCATTGGAGTGTGGAAGTGCCCAGGGACAAATGGAGCCAATCAGGCTCCTGCCCAGGTTACAGTTCTGGGGCCAAGAGCTTCCTTCCAGCCTTGGCTCTGTTACCTTGGACAGCAGCCAGTGGTGTTGCCACAGCTGACCCTTGCCAAGAACCTGCTCTCACAGGAGATGCTCCCCGTAGAGCAGAACAGGAGCAAGGAGTGGAAAGATGAATAGTATCGACAACAAATTCCCTTTAGTGAGGGTGTTTAACTTTCCAAAACATTTCACACAGTTTATCTTGATTCTTATTCTTCTGTCCCTTTGCTACCCAGCTGGGCAAACTTGTACAAGTGTTTCATCTCCCTTTGTTTACCTTACCTGCAAGATGGGTCAATCCCAGCTCTAACCTTGAGGCCCCTGTGCAACTGTGGTCCCAGCTTTGCGGCTGATGGGAAAGGGCCTGACAGTGAAGTGTTCAGGCAGTGAAGCTGAGCATCATTCTGGCTTTTGGCCTGCACTTTTCCCCGGGCAGGTCATGCTGCCTTGGCACAGAATCTGGAGCCAGAGTGAACCAGGCTGTGCATTTTTTTCCCCGAGTCCCCCTTTTCAAATTGTTCCCTGGCACAGTCACTTCTCCCTTTTACACAGCTGACAGGTGAAATGTTTGAGTGGCCGGCATGGGTAAGTCTCTGTAAAGGTTGCTGGTCCATGTGCACAAGGCTGGACAGTGAAGGTGAAGGTCAAAAGTGACTCCCACATCAGGTTGCCCCCCTGCTTCTCTCTTCTTGGCAGATGGGCTCCTCTCTAGGTTCTCCTAGGTTCACTGTTCCTGGCTCTTCCAGGCTTTTCCTGATGCTGAAAACAAACAACCCCCATGGGTTGCTTGTCCTATTAATTGGTGATCATCAGTCCTACACTGTGGCTTTGATTTAGGTGGATGGACACCAGTTTAATTTTCATACAGACTCTTCTGCTGTCACCTGAAAGTCACGAGGTGACCTGGAATTTGCTTCCTTAGGATCCCAGCAATAGAGGCCATATCCATGGCTTGCAGTAGCAATTAAAATCAAGACTTTTTCAGAGCAATTTTAGGTTCATAGAAAAATGGAACAAAAAGTGCAGAGACAGAGTTTTCCTATCATTACCATCTTGCATTAGTGTGGTACACTGATTACAGCCAATAGTGATACATTCTTACTAGCTTAAATTCATTGTTAATGTTGGGGTTTACGCTTTGTAGAATACATCCAAAGGGTTTTGGCTAATAGTTAATGACAGAGCTCCATCATTATGTGTTACACATAATGTCCCACTGCTCTAAACATCTCTGTGCTCCACCTGTTCAACCCACCCTCCTCCCCAACCCCTGGCAACCACTCATCTTTTTACCATCTCCATAATTTTGCCTGTCTGAGGATGTCATATAGCTGGAATCATACAGTATGCAGCCTTTCCAGATTGGCTGCTTTCATTTAGTGATCTGTATTTAAGGTTCCTCCTCATTTTTTTGTGGCTTGATAGCTCATTTCTTTTCATTGCTCAGCCATATTCTGTTGAGTGGATGTATTATATCTATTCAGTAATAGCAATTAAAGAAATTACTGAAAGCCATTGGTTTTCAAGCCTGATCAGTGCAGACCTTGTCCTGGGATTTCCTCCTGCTGTGGACCTGTTGGACACGGAGAGTAGACAGGTGCTGAGACACTGGTGTGCAGCCCATGCTATCTCCTGGATAAAAACTGACAACCTTTAGCACAAGTTGTTATGTCTGATATACTATGATGGACAGCAAAACGAACGTGCAGGATACTTTCCTTGTATTTCAGACTCTTTTCCTTGGCGTTTCTTTTATTTTGGTACTATTTATGCATTCAATTTTGGCAAACAAAAGAGGACACAAGCAGATAAACACACTATAGTTTTCATCCCCATGTCTTGTTAGGGGCAGGAAGTGCTGCTGGTGGGTGTGGTTCTCCTTTGACAGCCTCCACGGTGGCCAGGGGCTGAGGTCTGATGGCAGTGATGTTCCCAATGTTGCCACTGGCCCCGTGCTGGCAGTGCTGCTCTCTTTCCCATCTTACTTACCAGGGGACTCCAGCCGAGATCTTTCCCTCGTATTTTATCACTTACTTACTTACTTACTTAATTTATTTACTTTTGTTATGTTCAATTAGCCAACATATAGGACATGATTAATTTTTGTTAAGCTCAGTGATTCATTCGTTGCGAATGACACCCAGTGCTCATCACAACACCTGCCCTCCTTAATGCCCACCACTTGGTCACCTCATCCCCCTGTCCTCCTCCCTCTGTAACCCTCAGTTTGTTTCCCGGAGTCCAGGGCCTCTCATCGCTTGTCTCCCTCTCTGATTTGTTCACCTGCGGTTGGGCGCTCCCTTCCCCTGTGGTCCTCTGCTCTCTTCCTTACGTTCCACATTTTTATTTATTTTTAAAATCATTCTTCCAGGGGCGCCTGGGTGGCTCAGTAGGTTAAGCCTCTGCCTTCAGCTCAGGTCATGATCTCAGGGTCCTGGGATCGAGCCCCACATCGGGCTCTCTGCTCAATGATGAGCCTGCTTCCCACTCTCTCTGCCTGCCTCTCTGCCTACTTGTGATCTCTCTCTCTGTCAAGTGAATAAATGAAATCTTAAAAAAAAAAAAAAAATCATTCTTCCAAACTTGTGCTCATAGTGTGTGAAGGACTGTGGAGATTTTTGGAGCAAACTAGACTCAGCTACCCTGCCTTGTTTCTCAATGTTTCCCTACTGTCAATTCTCTCCCAGGCTCTGTTCTAGCCAACCCAAGTTCTGCTTCTCTTTTAATTCTCCCCCAGCTTTTCTTGGTACCTCTTTAAGCTCTTTAAGCTTGTTCCTTCTTTTTTTTTTTTTTTTTTTAAAGATCTTATTTATTTATTTGACAGAGGGAGAGAGAGAGATCACAAGTAGACAGAGCAGCACGCAGAGAGAGAAGGAAAAACAGTCTCCCCGCCGAGCAGAGAGCCCTATGTGGGGCTCGATCCCAGGACCCTGGAATCATGACCCAAGCCGAAGGCAGAGGCTTAACCCACTGAGCCACCTAGGTGCCCCAAGGTTGTCCCTTCTTTAAGGAGATCTTACTGACTGGGGTGCTAGGGGAGCTTGCAGTCTGGTGGGGGCTGCTGGTAATTGACACTTGCAGCTTGCAGTCTGGTGGGGGCTACTGGTAATTGACACTGACAGAGAAAGTGAGACATCCTGTTCCAGGGCTCAGTTCAGGGTGCTATGGCTTACTAAAGGGGAGTACTTAGGTTAGTGAGAGAATCCAGGAAGTCTTCCTGGAGGAGATGATGGGAGTTAATTTGGTGAAGAGTAAGAAGGGTGTTCTTGGAAGAGGAGAGAGCCTACAGGGGAGGGAGGCACGGTGAAAGACGGGGGCAAGATCCAGTGATGGAATCTCAGAGTCTTGCCAAGGAGTTTACGTTTTATCTTGTGGTCAAAAAGAAACAATTAAGGGTTTCCATTAGATGTGTGCCATGATCTGACTTTGATTCTGAAGATGTATCAGGCAGCAGTGGTGACAATGAGAGGAAAATGCCCCAGATCTCCCCTGTGCTAGTTCCCTTGAACCCGCAGCATTCAGGCTGTTCTCTTCCTTACTGTAGTAAAGCAACACTACTTCCCTGCCCCGGATCTCTTATTCCTCTGGCCCTCCCAGTTAATGCCTGGCCAAGTGCCCACCCTGATTGGGCCCTGTTCTCTGCCCCTCTGGGCTGTGTTCCAGTGCCTCCTGTCCGTAGAGAACTCCACACCACGTACATCCATCCTCAGTACACTTGGGATGCCTGCTGTATTTCTCCAGGCACTGCCCTCCAAGGCAGGTCCTTTGTTCCCTAACCCATTCAAGCCTGGCTGTTACCTCCACCTCAGCTCTGAGCCTTGTCCATAAATCAAGTGGCTGTGCGTGTGGAGGCTTATTGTTGGACTCTGCTATTGTGGTCCACTGGTTTGTCTATTCTTATGCCAATACTGCACTGTGTTAATTAGCATAGCATGGTAGTGTTGGAATCAGTTACCTGTGTTCTTTTGTTTCAAGACTGCCATGTCTATTTTATTTTATTTATTTATTTTTTTAAAAAGACATTATTAGTTTATTTGACAGAGAGAGAGATCACAAGTAGGCAGAGAGGCAGGCAGAGAGAGAGGAGGAGGCAAGCTCCCTGCTTAGCAGAGAGCCCGATGCGGGGCTCGATCCCAGGACCCTGAGATCATGACTGAGTGGAAGGCAGAGGCTTAACCCACTTAGTCACCCAGGTGCCCCTGCCATGTCTATTTTAGATGCTTTGTATATCCATATAAATTCCAGAGTTGGCTTGCCGGTTTCCACCCAAACCCAATAAAACCTGTTGGGATTTTGCTTGGAATTACATTAAATCTAAAAACCAAATTAGAGAGGGGAGCCTGGGTGGCTTAGTCAGTTAAGCATCTGACTCTTGGTTTCATCTTAAGTCCTGATCTCCTGGGTCGAGACTGAGCCCCAGGTTGGGTTCTGTGCCCAGGTGGAGGCTGCTTGCTTATTCTCCTCTTCTGACCCTTCCCCTACTTGTAGGCATGCTCGCTCGCTCTCTCAAATAAAATCTTTAAAAAAATATTTGGAGAGAATGGAAGACTTAATATTGAGTTTTCTAAATGTTGGTCATAGAATATCCATTTATTTGGGTTTTCTTTAATTAGCAATATATTAACAAAATATTCTTAGCAATATTAGCTGCCATTCCTTTTGTTCTTGCTGTTAACTTATTCCTAAACACCTGGTATTTTTGGCACTCTGTAAATGGCTTCATTTCCTGATTGTTTTTTGCTGGTATAAAGTGTTTTTTGTTTACTGATTTTGCAGTAAATTTACCAAATTTTCTTATTAATTTGAAGATTTTGTAGGCTACTTAGAATTTTTCACATGCACAGTAATGTCTTTGTGAATAAAAATTATTTTGCTTTTTTTTCTCTGCAAAATCTATACCTTTATTTTTCTTCACTTAGTCCTGTCTAGCATCTATAATATAGTGTTGAAGAGAAGTGGATATAAGAGACATCCTTATATTATTTCTGATCTCAGGGGGAATACGTTCAGTGTTTCAGCATTAAGGATATTGTTGACTTTTGTTGTTTGTAAATACTTTCTGTTACATTAAGGAAGGTCTCCTGTATTCCTGGTTTTCTGAGAATTTTTACCATTAACAGATTTTGAATTCTACCAAATACTTTTCTGTATTTATTGAGATCAAATGTTTTTTCCTCCTTTAGTTAATGTGGTGAATTATATTGATTGACTTTTTTAAAAAAGATTTTATTTATTTATTTATTGGAGAGAGTGAGAAAGCACAAGCAGGGGGAGTAAGTTGCAGGGGGAGAGGGAGAAGCAGGCTCCCCCTGCTGGATTTGGGGCTTGATCCCTGGGGTTATAACCTGAGCTGAAGGCAGACGCTTAACAGACTGAGCCACGCAGGTGCCCTGCTGATTGACTTTTGAAGGTTGAATTAACTCTGCATTCCTGGAATAAGCCCTAGTTGGTCATGATGTCTTCTACTTTTTAAAAAAAAAAATTTATTTTCTTAGCTTAGTCACCATACAGTACATCATTAGTTTTTGATTTAGTGTTTCATGCTTCATTTTTTGTGTGTAACACCCAGTTCTCCATGCAATACGTGCCCTCCTTAGTACCCACCACTGGGCGAACCCGTCCCCTTACAGCTTCTCTCTAAAACACTCAGTTTGTTTCTCAGAGTCCATAGTCTCTCATGGTTCATCTCCCCCTCCGTTTGCCTGCCTTCATTTTCCCTTCCTTCTCCTGATGTCCTCCATGCTAGTCCTTATGTTCCACAAATAAGTCAAACCATGTGATAATTGTTTTTCTTTGCTTGACTTATTTCACTCAGCATAATCTCCTCCAGTTCCATCCATGCTGATGCAAATATTGGGTATTCATCCTTTC
Source organism: Mustela putorius furo (assembly GCF_011764305.1). NCBI lineage: Eukaryota > Metazoa > Chordata > Mammalia > Carnivora > Mustelidae > Mustela > Mustela putorius. The sequence continues at coordinate 5,963,694 of NW_025421531.1, read as the reverse complement.
TGATGGAGACATAATATTCCATTATATATATGGACCACATCTTCTTTATCCATTCGTCTGCTGAAGGACATTCGGTTCCTTCCACAGTTTGGCTATTGTGGACACTGCTTCTGTGAACATTGGGGTGCCTATGGCCCTTTTTTTTCACTACATCTGTATCTTTGGGATAAATACGCAGTAGTCCATTTGCTGGGTCATAGGGTATCTCTATTTTTAACTTTTTGAAGAACCTCCACACTGTTTTCTAAAGTGGCTGCACCAATTTGCATTCCCACCAACAGTGGAGGAGGTTTCCCCTTTCTCCACATCCTCTCCAACATTTGTTGTTTCTTGTCTTGTCAATTTTTGCCATTCTAACTGGTGTAAGGTGGTATCTCAATATGGTTTTGATTTGAATTTCTCTGATGGCTAATGATGTTGCACATTTTTTCATGCATCTGTTAGCCATTTGTATGTCTTCTTTGGAGAAGTGTCCATGTCTTCTGCCCATTTTTTGACTTGATTATTTGTGTTTTGGGTATTGAGTTTGAGAAGTTCTTTTTTTTTTTTAAGGGTTTATTTATTTATTTGACAGAGATCACAAGTAGGCAGAGAGACAGGCAGAGAGAGAGTGGGAAGCAGGCTCCTCCCTGAACAGAGCCTGATGTGGGGCTTGATCCCAGGGACCTGGGATCATGACTGGAGCCGAAGGCAGAGGCTTAACCCACTGAGCCACCCAGGTGCCTTGAGTTTGAGAAGTTCTTTATAGATCTTAGATAGTAGCCCTTTATCTGTAGTGTCATTTGCAAATATCTTCCCCCATTCTGTGGGTTGTCTCTTTGTTTTGCTGACTGTTTCCTTTGCTGTGCAGAAGCTTTTTATCTTGGAGAAACCCCAAAGTTCATTTTTGCTTTTGTTTCCTTTGCTTTTGTAGACTTGTTTTGAAAGAAGTTGCTGTGGCAGATGTCGAAAGGTTACTGCCTATATTCTCCTCCAGGATTTTGATGGATTCCTGTCTCACATTGAGTTCTTTCATTCATTTAGAGTTTATCTTTGTGTATGGTATAAGAGAATGGTTGAGTTTCATTCTTCTATACGTAGCTATCCAATTTTCCCAACACCATTTATTGAAGAGACTGTCTTTTTTCCATGGGATATTTTTGCCTGCTTTGTCGAAGATTAGTTGCCTATAGAGTTGAGGGTCCATATCTGGGCTCTCTGTTCTGTTCCATTGATCTGTGGGTCTGTTTTTGTGTCAGTCCAGGACCTGATGGCTTCCCAGGGGAATTCTACCAAACAATCAAAGAAGAAATAGTGCCTATTCTCCTGAAGCTATTTAAAAAAAATAGAAACAGAAGGAAAACTTCCAAACTCATTCTATAAAGTCAGCATTACCTTGATCCTGGAACCAGGCAAAGACCCCATCAAAAGGGAGAATTACAGACCAATATCCCTGATGAATATGGATGGCAAAATTCTCAACAAGATCCTAGCTAACAGGATCCAACAGTACAGTAAAAGGATTTATCTCTGGGATGAAAGGGTGGTTCAACATTTGAAAATCAGTGAATATGATAGAACATATAAAGACAGGAATCACGAGGTCCTCTCAATTGATGCAGAAAAAACATTTGACAAAATGCAGCATCCTTTTCTGTCTTGTAGTTTTTTACAGAACTGTAAGTGGGTGAAGGGGAGTGGGAGGTACATGTTTCCGGTTATGAAATGAATAAATCATGGGAATAAAAGGTACAGCATAGGGAATATGGTCAGTGATACTGCAGTAGAGTTGTACGGTAGCTCCATTTGTGGTGAGCATAGCAGACGGAGTTGTCCAAGCACTCTGTTGTACACCTGAAACTAATGTAACAATGTGTGTCAACTATACTTAAGTAAGAAAGACACAGGAAATTTAGGTAAAGGAAGTGGAAAAAGCCATGTCAGGCAAACACTCTCAAAAAAAAGTTGGATGCCTATATTATCAGACAAAGCAGACTTAAAAGCAATAAGTATTATTAAATAAAAACAGGAATATTTCGTAACAGCAAAAGGATTTATTCAACAGGAAGACAAAGCAATCCTACCTGTGTATACATCTAGTAACATAACTCCAAAATATATACATCATATGTGTTTATTTTTTTAAATGTTGGACCAATAATGTTTTTTCTCCATTGGTCATTTGTGTCTTCTCTTTATTTACCTTGGTAGAATTTTCTCAATTATAGTAATCTTTGCAAAGAATTAACTTTTGGCTTTGTTAATTTTCTGTTTTCTATCTCATTGATTTTTTTGCTCCTGTTTGTTTATTTTCTTTGTTCTACTTTTCTGAGGCCTTAAGTTTACTAGGATTCCACTACCCAAAGCAAAAATTAATAGAAATAAACAATTCTGGGCACCTGGGTGGCTCAGTGGGTTAAAGCTTCTGCCTCTGGCTCCGATCAAGATCCCAGGGCCCTGGGATCGAGACCCGCATCAGGCACTCTGCTCGCTCGGCAGAGAGCCTGCTTCCCCCCGACCTCTGCCTGCCTCTCTGCCTACTTGTGATATCTGTCAAGTAAATAAATAAAATCTTAAAAAAAAAAAGAAATAAACAATCCCATAATCAAATTTTAAGACTGTATATACCCCATTCTCAGTAACTGAATGATCAAGCAGACAAAATAATTAGTAATACAATTTTTTAAAAACTCTATCTACTTGACCTAATTAGCCTATAGAGAATAAACACTTAACAACTTAAAAATACCTTTTTTTGCAATTTTATTTTATTTTTAAAGATTTTTTTTGTTTGTTTATTTGACAGAGAGAGATCACAAGTAGGCAGAGCAGCAGGCAGAGATAGAGGGGGAGGCAGGCTCCCTGCTGAGCAGAGAGCCCGATGTGGGGTCGACTACAGGACCCGGAGACCATGACCTGAGCCAAAGGCACAGGCTCAACCCACTGAGCCACCCATGCGCCCCCCTTTTTTGCAATTTTATACAGAATATTTACCAAAATAGACCAGATGATGAGCTATAAAGAAAGTCTCAACAAAATTTCAAGATTGAAATCATATAGTGTATTTTCTTACCACTAAGAAATTAACTTAGAAATCAGTAATAGGGGGTGCCTGGGTGGCTCAGTGGGTTAAGCCGCTGCCTTCGGCTCAGGTCATGATCTCAGGGTCCTGGGATCGAGCCCCACATCGGGCTCTCTGCTCAGCAGGGAGCCTGCTTCCCTTCCTCTCTCTCTGCCTGCCTCTCTGCCTACTTGTGATCTCTCGCTGTCAAATAAATAAATAAAATCTTAAAAAAAAAAAAAAGAAATCAGTAATAAAATGGTAAGTAGGAAATTATCAAAAGTTTGAAAATTAAGCAATACACTTTTACCTCTGGCAACCATCAGTTAGTTCCCTGTATTTATGGGCCTGTTTCTGCTTTTTTCTCGCTTTTTCATTGGTTTTTGTTTTTGTTTTTGTTTTGGTAGATTTCATATATAAGTGAACTCATATGGTGTTTGTTTCCTCATCTTACTTATTTCACTTAGCATAGTGCCCTCTAGGTCATCCATATTGTCCCAGACGGCAAGATCTCATCTTTTTTTTTTTTTTTTTAAAGCTTTTATTTATTAATTTGACAGAGAGAAATCACAAGTAGACGGAGAGGCAGCCAGAGAGAAAGAGAGAGAGATAGGGAAGCAGGCTCCCTGCTGAGCAGAGAGCCCGATGTGGGACACGATCCCAGGACCCTGAGATCAAGACCTGAGCCGAAGGCAGCGGCTTAACCCACTGAGCCACCCAGGTGCCCCAAGATCTCATCTTTTTTATGTCTGAGTAATACTCTGTTGTGTGTGTGTGTGTGTGTGTGTATAACATCATCTTTATCCATTCATCTATGGACAGACAGTGGTTGCTTCCATATCCTGGCTATTATAAATAATGCTCCAATGAACACAGGGATGCATATATCTTTTCAAATTAGTATTTTTGTTTTCCTTGGGTCTATACCCAATAATAGAATTACTAGATCACATGGTATTTCTATTTATAATTTTTTTGAGGAACTTCCTTATTGTTTTCCACAGTGGCTACACCATTTTACATTCCTGCCAACAGTACATGAATGTTTCTTTTTCTCCACATCCTTACCAACACTTGTTATTTCTTTCTGATAGCCATTCTGACAGGTGTAAGGTGGTATCTCACTGTGCTTCCCTGATGATCATTGATGTTGATCATATTTCCATATGTCTGTTGACCTTCAGTATATCTTCTTCAGAATAATGTCTATACAGGCTCTATGCCTATTTTTAATTAAATTATTTGGGGTTTTTTGATGTTGAGTTATAGAAGTTCTTTATATATTTTAGCTCTTAACCCCTAATTGGATATGTCATCTGCATTTATCTTCTCCATTCAGTAGGTTGCTTTTTTATTTTGTTAATGGTTTCTTTCACTGTGCACACGCTTTTTATTTTAATATAGTCCCAATGGTTTATTTTTGCTTTTTTTCCCCTTTGCCTGAGGAGACATATCTAGAAAAATGTTGCTGAGGCTCATGTCAAAGAGATTACTGCCTGTGTTTTCTCCTAGGAATTTTATGGTTTTATGTCTCACAATTAGGTCTTTAATCTATTTTGAGTTTATTTTTGTGTATGGTGTAAGAAAGTGGTCTACATATATTTCTTTAGCATGTAGCTGTCCAGTTTTCCCAGCACCATATATTGAACAGACTGTCTTTTTCCTGTTGTATATTATTGCCTTCTTTGTCATAGATTAATTGACCATACAAGCATGGGTTTATTTATGGGGCTCTCTATTCTTCTCATTGATCTATGTGTCTGTTTTTGTGCCAGTACTGTACTGTGTACTGTTTTGATTATCACAGATAGCTTTGTAGTGTATCTTGAAATCTAGGATTGTGATGTCTCCAGTTTTGTTGTTCTTTCTCAAATTGCTTTGGCTATTCAGGGTCTTTTGTGGTTCCATACAAATTTTAGGACACTTTGTTCTCGTTCTGTGAAAATGTTATTGGTATTTTGATAGGGGTTGCACTGAATCTGTACATTGCTTTGGGTAGTATGAACATTTTAACAATTCCTCCAGTCCATGAGCATGAAATATTTTTCACTTGTTTGTATTGTCTTCTTGGTTAAGTTTGTTCTTAGGTTTTTTGTTTTTGTTTTTGTTTTCGTTTTTTGGTACAGTTGTAAATGGAATTGTTTTCTTAATTTCACTTTCTGCTACTTCGTTATTAGTGTGTAGAAAAACAGTGAATTTCTGTGTCTTAAGTTTACATCCTGCAGCCTTACTGAATTCACTCATTAGTACTAATAGTTATTTTTAGTGGAGACTTCAGGGTTTTTATATATAGTCTTGTGGCATTATTTTTAGAGAATATCTCTTATAAATAAATAGCAAAAGATTGAGTCTTTTTTTATTTTTTGAAAATCTGGTCCATTGATAATTGTCTTATAATTGGAATACTTAGTGCATTACTTTTGTCATTGTTGTTGCTATCATTGGGTTTTAGTCTGTCATCTTGCTATATATTTTCTCTTTCTCACACTTTTTTTTTGTTGTTGTTCCTATTTCCTGTTTTCCTACCTTCTTTGGATTAATTATTTGCTTATTATTCCATTTAATTTCCCAGCTTAGCTTTTTAGTTATATACATTTTTTTATAGATTTTATTTATTTTATTCGACAGAGAGAGAGATCACAAGTAGGCAGAGAGGCAGGCAGAGACAGAGGGGGAAAGCAGGCTCCCGGCTGAGCAGAGAGCCTGATGCGGGGCTCGATCCCAGGACCCTGAGATCATGACCTGAGCCGAAGGCAGCGGCTTAATCCACTGAGCCACCCAGGCGCTCAGTTGTATACATTTTTATTATTCTTTTAGTGCTCACCCTAGAGATAACAATTGCATTCTCCACATATTAAAAGCTATTTAAATTAGTACTTTTACCTCTTTTCAAACTACATAAGATTTTTACAATAGTTTAATTCTATTTAACCTCCTTGCCCTTTGTGCTATTTTTGTTATAAACCTACAGGCTTTAAATTGCCAATATCTTTTAATTTATTTATATACTTATTTATATTTCTATATATTATATATTATACAATATTTTATATTTATATATTATATAATATATATTATTATGTAATTTATATTATTTTTATATAATATAAATACTGATATAATATTAGTATAATATATAAATATAAGTATAAAATATATAATATAAATAATATAACATATAATATATATTTATATATTTATATTTTTATATTATATATACTTATTTATATTTTTCACTCTTCTTTTTAGTTTCATATTTTTGAAAGAGGGATCAATTTTTTTCAGCCTGAGCATCTGTTTTCATTCTTTTTTACAGTACAGTTCTTTCAGTGATGAGTTTTTTAAATCTTTGTTTGAAAATGTCTTTATTTGAATTATTTTCTCAAGGTGTAAAATTACAGACTTTCTTTTTTCTTTTTTCTTTTTAAATCTTTTGGCAGTTTAAATATGTTATTGCTTCTGATGAAAATTCAGATGCCATTCTGCTATTGTTCTCCTGAATGTGATATGTCTTATTTTCCTCGGCTTCTTTTATTTATCTTTTCTTCAAAGTTTTATTTAAATTCTAGTTAGTTAACATGTAGTGTAACATTGGTTTCAGGAGTAGAATTTATTGATTCATCACATACAACACCCAGTGCTCATCCTATCAAATGCCCTCCTCAGTACCCATCACCCATTTAGCCCACCCCCCACACACCTCCCTCCATCATCCCTCAGTTTGTTCTCTATCATTGAGAATCTCCTGTGGTTTGTTTCCCCCTCTCTCTTTTTTTGCTTCCCATATGTTCATCTGGTTTGTTTCTTAGACTCCATATATAAGTAAAATCATTTGGTATTTGTTTTTCTCTGACTGACTTACTTCGTTTAGTATACTACACTGACTCCATCCACGTCACTGTGAATGGCAGGGTTCTGTTCTTTCTGATGGCCAAGTAATATTCCATTGTATATACACCACATCTTCTTTATTCATTCATCAGTCAGTGAACATTTGGACTCTCTCCGTAGTTTGGCTATTGTGATCATGCTGGTATTAAACATCAGGGTGCACATACCCCTACAAATTTATACTTTTGTATCCTTTGGGTAAATTCCTCTGCTTCTTTTAAAATCTCCCCTATATTTTTTGTTTTTAACATTTTGACTATTAAGTTCCTGGGTTGGGTCTTGTTGTTGACAATATTTCACATGTCTCTTGTGAATGTTCATCTGGTTTGTTTCTTAGACTCCATATATAAGTAAAATCATATGGTATTTGTTTTTCTCTGACTGACTTATTTCGTTTAGCATACTACACTGACTCCATCCACGTCATTGTGAATGGCAGGGTTCTGTTCTTTCTGATGGCCAAGTAATATTCCATTGTATATACACCAATTTTATACCTTGAGAAAATAATTCAAATTCTTGTGTTCTGTTCTTTTCTTTATTCTCTTTCCCTTCTGTGATTCAGGTTGACTACTTTTTACTGACCTGTATTCGAATTTACTAATCCTATTTCTGCTGTAATTAGTCTGCTATAAATCTATCTGGTTAATTTAAAATATAAGGTTTTTTCCCCCTAGAATACCCATTTGATTCTTTTTTCTCCTCTTTTATAAGAAGTTGAGATACAATTCACATACCATATCATTTACTCAAGTCATGGTTTTTAGTATATTCCCAGAGTTGTGCAACCATAACCAAAATCAGTTGTAGAATATTAAAAAAACTAATTATGGTAAAATACACATAACATAAAATTTACCACCTGAACCATTTTTAAGTGTACAGCTTAGTGACATTAGTACATTCCCATTGCCTTGCTATGGTCACTACGATTCTTCCACAGAGCTCCTTTTGCCTTGCAAGACTAAAACTCTGTACTTGTTAAATAATAACTCCCCATCCCCCTCATAAATACAGGTTTTGTATATATTACCTTCTGACTCTTGATGGGGTCTGAGACAAGGAGATTGGTGCTATTACTGGAAAGCACAGAGTGAGTGAGAGGCAGAACAAATCTTGTCTTCCTCTTTGAGGTTCCAGAATTATTGAAATGTTTGGATGATGGCTTGTTTAACCTTGAGTTCACTGCAGACTAGGGGCCCAATTTAGCTTAGATGATTGTGGCTTCTATTGGAATTATCCATCCCACACCAATAATAGCGTCCATGGCGTGCATTTGTAGGAAAGGGAGTCTGAAGGATATGGAAACTATACTAAAGAGTTTTGAGAATTAGACCTCAGGGAATTAGCATCTTACTGTTTCTCCAACCACAGGAAAACTGTGTGGATAAGACATAAGGTTTGAGAATTAGCTAGAGTGTATCTCAGGGTGTTGGTTAGGAGGCAAGAGAGCATTGCCTGCCTGGTAGCTGAGGCCTTTGTAAAGACTCATGACAAAGCCTTCCTTTAAGAAGTGGTCGTTTCTGTGCGCATGTGCTCTTACCTTCCTAATATGTTGAGAGTTTTTGAAGGCAGAAATGATACTCACTGCTCATTAATTGACAAGTGTCCACGTATTTGAATTAGAGCATGTGAGAAGGAAACTCCCCAGTAGAATAATAAGAGATGGCCAGAAAAATTCTCTTCCATATATCATCTCTCCCACTAGCCTGCTTAAATTCTTTTTTTTTCCTCTTTGTTATTGTTCTCTGTTTTTCATATTAAGCAAAGGAGCAAATCAAAACAGTTGTAATTGTGAGAGTAGTGGTAGGGGGCTGGTCTCTCATGACCTTTGGTGAGGCAGAGAGGAGTGTGTGCTCCACTGTCAGACTGTGGCCTTGTGGAATGAGGACCTACTGTGGAGGTTCCAAAAGCCTGGTCTGCCCCAGAGACAAGGATGGCAGTGAAGGAGATGGGCTCTTTTCTTCCCAGTGGTCCAAAGATGAACCTGCAGAAATAGTGTAGGTAGTGGATGTAGGGTCAGGCTTGCTATAAAACAGATTTCCAGATGCATGTGTAGCTATGTAGGAAAGAGACTTGAAATGTCATTGAAAGGAAGCATAGAGAAAAGAATAGGAAATAAAGAGTACTAAGCAACAGAAGAGACTTGACTTTTTTAGTTACATTTTTACATAATCAGATTTCTTTGAAAGAGATGTATGTAAATGAAAGGCTTCTATTTGAATAGAAAAAGCAACAAAAAGCCTAGCAACACTTAAGAGGAAAGAATGGGACCTTGTAAATAAGGTCATTTTAAATGTTTTACAGAACTCCTTATGTCTTATTCCAATAAAAATGTTTTGTTTTGTTTTTTAAAGCAGTCACTTGAACAGATGAGAGAGTAAATGTGAGTGTGTTTTGTGTTCTTTGGGAAAAGGTACAATAGAAACATACCTCTATTTATTCGCTGGTTATTGATTGAACAGCCCCAGAAATAGAGCTCTGTGTTCAGTGCCTTGGGAATTTTAGAGGAAATAAAATGGCCTCAGGTGGAGGGTTTTGAGCCAGGTCTGGAGGAAAGGTAGAGTCTGGGGCTGGCAGGTAGACCTGGCAGTTGGCCAAACAGTGTAATTTCATGATGAAATAACCAGATGCTTGTTTGATTCTGTCTCTGGGTAGCAGTGTGATCTTGAGCACATGAGTTATCCTCTCTAAACCTTGGTGTTCTTTTTTTTTTTTTTTTTTTTTTAAGATTTTATTTATTTATTTGTCAGAGAGTGAGAGAGCACAAATGGGGGGAGCAGTAGAGGGACAGGGAGAAGCAGGCTCCCCACTGAGCAAGAAGCCTGATGCAGGACTCGATCTCAGCACCCTGGGATCATGACCTGAGCTGAAGGCAGATGCTTAACCGACTGAGCTCCCCCAGGCATCCCTAAACCATGGTGCTCTTACCGTTAATGAGGGCAGTGTCTATCTTGCAGGGTGTTATGGGGATTACATTAGGTAATGTGTGTAGATTAATGCAGTGCCTGGCACATTGCCAGCACTTAGTAACTAGTACTGCTCTTCCTATTGTTGTTAGTTCAGAAAATGATCTGAAAGAGTAATAATTAACTTCCCTCATGAAGATTCTTGGCCCCGGGAAGTATCGCTGTTAGGAGGCTCATCTTTGTTCCTGAGCACATAGCCTTGAACCATCTGAGGACCATTCACACCCCACCCTTCATGGAGATCTGGCAAAAAGGAGAGACCTCAATCACAGGAGAGATTTCACATAGATTTTGCATACAGAGCTGAAGACCAGACCAGAACAGCTATGTTGATAGCCCACTCTGCCTTCTAGTTCTAGGTACAACCTGATTGCACATTTAAATCATCTCGGTTGCCTGTTGAAAATACATAGTCCCAGGCGCCACCCCAGTCTGTTGATTCTCTGATCTCCAAGCTTGTATTTTTAACATTCTTCTCTGTTGGTGCCTCGGTGGCCATCCCAGCTCCTGATTAGCATTTAGAGTCCGTTCAGACCATTGGAAACTCTCCTAATGGACTGCTATTCCAGGCCTTACCGATGTGCTCCCTGTTTTCCTGGATCTTGGGATGTCTTTGAACATTGACCTACCAGCTCCTTGGCTGTCCTCCTCTCCCACAGCCTTGCATTCTGAGTTCTCAAAGCCTGCACCAACCCCCACATTTGAATCAACAAACATTTACTAAGCTCCAGAGTGGCAAGGTGTGCAAACAAAGCAGAACAAATTCTTGTTTCCTTTGCTCTTTGTGTACTCTCTGACACACACCTCTTTACACTGCGGTGATGATAATAATTATTCCATACAAAAAATATGTTCGTTGAGCACTTACCACATGCCAGGCATGTACTGGGCTAAGTGCTTGCTGCTTCTCATCTAATTTTGTTTTATTTTCACAGTTCAGTGACAGAGACTCACTCCCATTTTATAGGAGTGGAGACTGAAGCTGAGAGTGGCAGTCTGCTAAGGAACAGAGCTGACATCCTCACGTGGGACTTGGAAGTCCTGTCCTCTCCACTTTGTTGATCTTAGGGTTCGTATTTATAGCAAGCTCTACAGATTTCTTAGGGAGGACTTGAAACTTGAGTCCGTCAGTCCCTGCCCCTCCCCCCACCTCTTACATAGGCTGAATGTACCGGGCAGGTTGTGTTTATGAGTGGAGGGATGCAGAGGGGCTTGCAAAATGCTCTGAGAACCCGAGGAAGGAGTTGTTAAATGGGCATGATGGGAGAGTTCATGGAGGAGGTGGCTGAAGGGCCATGCCTTATGGGAATAGGCTTGTTTTGACAGATAACACTGTGGCCAAGCACATTTTCTCCACAGCCACAGCTGTAAGGATTCAGGACTTCAGTGTCATAACCTATCTGGGGGGTTTGGGTGGGGCTTAGCCTATTTTTGGTACTTGTTGATATGATTGTGCTAATACTGATAATGTCTTCCTTGAGCCATAGTTTATAAAGTGGAGTTTAAAATGTGGGAAACATATAAAAATGCTTAGATTTTATAGCTTTCCAGAGGAAAGAGAGGTGGAAACAGAAGGCTCCCAGTGTAAAAGATGGTTATTTTAAAAGACTTCCTTGTGTATGTTGAAGGTCACCTGAAGAAGCATATCTTGGAACTGATCCTTCTCTAAGAGGAGTCAGGGATGCCAAAGACTAGAAAGTTTTAACCAGGGGAGAAATAGTATCAGGAGGTAGGAGTGACAAGGGACCCTCTAGCCTGAGCAGATAGGATTGCCAAATCCTGGAGGTACGGAACTGCATGGTACGTTCAGGGCACAGCGAGCTACCCTGCAGAGCTCTGGAACATAGTGTGTGAGGAAGAGCATGGGAGATAAGGCTTCAAAGGTGGGATTGTGGGGACACTTAGGTGGCTCAGTTGGTTAAGCGTCTGGCTTCGGCTCAGGTCACGATCCCAGGGTCCTGGGATGGAGTCCTGTGTCAGGCTCCCTGCTCATTGGGGAGCCTGCTCCTCCCTCTGTCCCTCCCCCTGCTTGTGATCTCTCTGTCTCTTTCTGTCAAATAAACAAATAAAATCTTAAAAAAAAAAAAGATTTTATTTGTTTATTTGACAGATAGAGATCACAAGTAGAGAGGCAGGCAGAGAGAGAGAGAGGGAAGCAGGCTCCCTGCTGAGCAGAAAGCCCGATGTGGGGCTCGATCCCAGGACCCTGAGATCATGACCTGAGCCGAAGGCAGTGGCTTAACCCACTGAGCCACCCAGGCGCCCTAAATAAAATCTTTTATTTTTTTTTTTTTAAAAAAAGGTGGGATGGTGGAGGACTTTGAATTTGGGGTATACTTTTGATGGAGGTAAACACAGTATTCATCCTAGACTTTAACGCCAGCATGGGGGATTGATTTTATATCCTCTTATCCAGGAGGTGCCAAAGGAAGGGCCTTTGGGGAGCATCCCACATAGTTCTCTTGCCTGTATTTCCGCCATCCCTGCTGGTAAAACAAAGCAGTGGTTACTGCAGGTTCTAACGAATCTCCGTGAACTCTGTATTATAGTGCTTTATTTTAGCACTGTCCTTCATTTCCATATGAAATCTCACTTTGGAGTCTCATTATCAAAACGGATAGAGTATTGCTTTCGGATCCAATAATAGTTACCACTTACTGAGTTCCTAATATGTGTTCCCAACAGGCCAGGGCTTCACGGACAGGATCACCAAATCCCCACCATTGTGCAAGGTCGTTGTCAATTTTTTCTGTTTGCCTGAGGAGGAAGCCAAAGTACAGAAAGCTTAAGTAACTTATTCTTTCATTGAGCCTGCATCTCCGGTTTTAGAAACCCATATTGCCTTACAGCTGAGTCCATGCCAGCTCTGCTGCTGCCTCCATCTTACTGCTGGGGGACCTAAGGTCTAGAGAGGATATCTTTTTTTTTTTTTTAAAGATTTATTTATTTATTTATTTATTTATTTAAGAGAGAAAGAACACGAGTGTGCATGAGCCCACCCAAGTAGGGGGAAGGGGCAGAGGCAGAGGAAGAGAGGGAATCCACAAGCACATTCCCTGCTCAGTGCCGAGCCCAGCAAGGGTTTCAATCCCAGGACCTTGAGATCATGAGCTGAGCTGAACCCAAAACTTAGTCACTCAACCGACTGAGCCACTCAAGCGTCCCCAGAGAGTGTATCTTGCCCAGGGCACATTTGGAATGGCGAGACAGCAGCTTCTCCCGGTCACTGTGAAACTTTTCTTGAGCTGCCAGGTACCTCTAGTGTGACCCTAGTGTCCCATGAGTCACTGGCCAGCTAGCCTTCTGGAATCTAATACTCATTCTTCGTCATTTGTCCAGGGGCGTCTGGTCCTACCTCCTTCTGTAGTTAGGACTCAAAGCTCCCTCCTAGTGTTGACAGCTTAGTCATTATACTTTCTTCTCATATTTCCAATGTCTTCACCCATACTTGCTGTGTAAATCTCCAGAAACAGCCTGTTTATAAAGGGTCTTAGACAAGGCTGTATCTCTAGCCTGATTTGAGGAGGCTGCTATGATTAGTTACAGCTTGGCATTAGCTAAATTGAATATAATCCATCATGCTTATTAGATGTGGTGGGGGAAATTGCCCCCTGAAGGCGCAGTAGGAGGAAAGACACATTAAATATAGATAAGCTGAGTATTTCCGCAGGCAGCTGCAGATACAGAATCATGGGTTTATAACACAGCAGCCCCCCTACACCGGCACAGAAGAAATAGTGGGGACTGGGGAAGAGAAAGCACTTAGAAGCTTTCAAAGGAAATTGAGCTAGTTACAAAGTACCTCTAATAAAATTTAAACAGTAATATGTGAGAACAGAAAACAGAGTAAGTGACTCTTCCGGTAATTCCCAGAGATTTCTCAGGTAGGATGGAGTTTTCTCCAGACACTGGTGTCTTGACACGTTATAGACTATCCTAGGAATCCACTGGTTTTAACAGCATTTAGGAACTTTGGCTGCTTTCAGTAGCCTGCAGTGCTACAAATACCATTTTCTTGGTCCCAGTTACTTTGCAGCTCTTTCATATTTTGGTCCTCAACATCAAGACAAACCTTTATTAACAGACTCATTTTAAGATGCATTAGAGCACCTGAGTTATATGGCTCGGGTCCCTTGATGTTTTGGGGGGTGTGCTCTTGAAGGCAGCACTGTGATAGCGGGCTCCCTGGATATCAGAAGCAACCCAGATGGACAGGCTCTAATACGAGGTTTGTTTGTGTATTTCCCAGCTGGGCAGCAAATCTCTGCTTGTGGCTGTAGTAAGAAAATTCACCGACTGGTTTTGATATGTATTTCTTTTTTTTTTTTTAATTTAATTTAATTTTTTCCCAGTGTTCCAAGATTCATTGTTTATGAACCCAATGCTCCATGCAATACGTGCCCTCCTTAGTACCCACCACCAGGCTCACCTAACCCCCCACCCCTCCCAAACCCTCAGTTTGTTTCTCAGCGTCCACAGTCTCTCATGGTTCATCTCCTCCTCTGATTTCCCCCAATTTTAACTTTTCCTTTCCTTCTCCTAATGTCCTCCATGTTACTCCTTATGCTCCACAAGTAAGTGAGACCATATGATAACTGACTCTCTCTGTCTGACTTATTTCATTCAGCATAATCTCCTCCAGTTCCATGCATGTTGATAGAAAAGTTGAGTATTCATCCTTTCTGATGGAGACATAATATTCCATTGTAGATATGGACCATATCTTCTTTATCCATTTGTCTCTTGAAGAGCATCTTGGCTCTTTCTACAGTTTGGTGATTGTGACTATTACTGCTATGAACATTGGGGTACAGATGGCCATTTTTTCACTACATCTGTTTGATGTGTATTTCTGATCAGAAAATTGTATTTAGTACTTTTTAACCTTTATTTTTGTTTTGTAAACCTATGGGAAGTTCGTAAAAAAAAATTGCCCCACAACACAAGTTAACAACTGTAAGAGTCCCGAGCTTAGTAGAGTGTGGCCCTTGTGGAGGGCAGGTGCATTGAATAAAGAAGGCTTGGCCCCAATCGCATTTCCTTTTACCACTTGTAGGCTGGCCCGTGGTCATAGGGGCACTGACAGAGGATGTAAAAATGCCACTGCTTGGTCCATCTTGTTCCTGGAAAAGCAACCTGAAATGTATGACAATAATACCATTCTTTTAAAAAAGAGAAAAAGGAAAGAAACAGAGTTACCCAGTTTTAATTTCCTATTGGACACCTGCCGTAAGAATGTACATGAACCATCTCTTATTTTCATCCTATTAAGCATGTCCATCTCCAGGGCCTGATGGAGACACACAGAGCCAGCTGCACAGCACTACTGTTCCTGGTGAAGAAAATTTCCTTACTTTGTTGAATGTTGTCAGGTGTAATCTCAAGCACGCAGCACAAGATAAAGTGTAGCTCCCGTCATCTTGTTTTTCTTCTAGAGTAAGAATCTGATTTTCTTGGTCTTTACTCTTCTAGAACGTGGGCACGCTTCCCTGCTGCATTCATATATTAAACAGAAATATTTGTGTAGAGGGCTTATAGGTCTTCTGTTTTCACAGAACCCAATCCAGTTTTCTGGTTCCCCACATTAATCATTATGGCCATTTATTATGTCTTGGGGGAAGTATTTTCAAATGTGTTACTTCTAAATATGTATCCTGTGGTCAGGAGCTGGATTTCCTAGCTGATAGCTTATTAGGATGAAGCTGGCTTGTGTTGCTGGCCTTAGTTTCTTTTAATTTCATCTGAATTTTTCAACAGTTCTCAGCCTATTTTGCAATAATAAAGCTTTTATTAGTTTTCACATCCTTTACCTGTCTGTTATTTTATTTTATTCTCATCATCTCCATGTGGATGTTGGGAATTTTATGAAAAAGGGAGACAGAGGTCAGGAGCGATGGACTTACTCAAGGTCTTATGGCTGTGGAACTAAAGATCAGATTTCCCAACCTTTAAGCCAGTTTTCTAATTCTTGCCTGATTGAATCCTGAGTTTTTCTTTGTGATTAATTGGAACTTTGTTTTTGACATTCTCTTTTATTTTATTTTATTTATTTATTTTTTAAAAGATTTTATTATTTATTTGACAGACAGAGATCACAAGTAGGCAGAGAGGCAGAGAGAGAGGAGGAAGCAGGCTCCCTGCTGAGCAGAGAGCCCGATGTGGGGCTCGATCCCAGGACCCTGGGATCATGACCTGAGCCAAAAGCGGAGGCTTTAACCCACTGAGCCACCCAGGCGCCCTTGACATTCTCTTTTAAATTCTACCTCCTGTCCAACCTATACACCAGGCTCAGACACACATGCTCACACACGCGTGCATGGGTCCACACATGGGGATTCGCCTTTTCCTTTGCTCCCCATCAGACCTTGAAAATTTGAGTTCTTTACTGTGTCCTCACACACTCTTCACTGCTAGAGTTAAGGGGGAAATGGAAGAGGAAGTTGGAGCAAAGGGACAATGCTGGTGAGGGGGCGGGGAACGCAGAAGTTTCCAGCATGTTTTACCTGAGTTCAGTGGATAGCTGGTCCCATTTCTGCCTCAGTTTAACAGTATAGATAGACTTTGGGCAATTTGAAAATAATCATAGAGAAGGGGAACCTGGTTTCGGATGATGCCATTCCTGAGTTAGTATTTATAGCTAGAAAATGGAGAGATTTTTATATTGAAAGAATTTCCCCAGTATTAAGGACCTGATTCACTTGGGATGGCCACACGGTCACTCCTACTCAATCCTCAAGAAAGCCGAACACTGGCTTTTCTTTTTCCATATGCTAGTGATTTTCTTTGTATAGCCATGGTGTGAAAAGGGATGATTCATATGTTGTTGTTGTTGTTGTTTCTTCTGTGACTCATTCATGGACTGAAGAGTCCTTTGGACTAGATGTGGTTCCTGCAATGATGATATCTTTAAAACTCAGCTTTCTTTTGGGTCATCAGTTCCCTGGCATATCAGCCCAGCATGGTCTATGTGTAGAATGAGACGTGGGTTAGACTCCCTGCCTGTTTCTGTCCGACCTAAATATGCTGTAAGCACTGTCTGCCTGGACGGGGAAAGTCTTGAGTGGCCCTAGCTGAGTGACTGTAACACGTGTTATCCAATCATGAGAAGGATTTTTCCAGAAACCCAAAGGATTACTTAGAAGGATATAAGAGTCCCTATTCTGGTATATCCATGGAACTTTCTCCCCAGTTTCAAGACACCTATTCAAGATTTTAAAAGTTGTTCCAGTGAAAATGTGAAGGTCCTGGAGCTAGTGAACCAGAGTAACGTCTATAATAAGCTTCTGTATCTTCATATATAAAATGTAGGTAGCAGTGTCTGCCTTGCCTTGTCACATCCACACACCCACCCACGCATACACACACACACACACACACACACACACAGTTACCTAATACATTGTGATGCCTGTTCTCAAGCTTCTTATCTTATTGCTTCTCAATATATATTGGGAGCCATCACCCTATACAGAGCTTAGGATCAGAGTAGAGAACTGGATGGACTGACTCTTTCTACCCATTACTGCTTACACCTGTCTCCAGACTGGACAGTTCAGTTACCTCAGACAACGTCTTCCAGCCTTGGATTGTATCATGAGGCCGTCCACGTTACTTTTTTTTTTTTTTTTTTTTTTTTTTTAGGATTTTATGCATTTATTCGACAGAGAGAAATCACAAGTAGATGGAGAGGCAGGCAGAGAGAGAGAGGGAAGCAGGCTCCCTGCTGAGCAGAGAGCCCGACGCGGGACTCGATTCCAGGACCCTGAGATCATGACCCGAGCCGAAGGCAGCGGCTTAACCCACTGAGCCACCCAGGCGCCCACACATTACTCTTTTCTTTTCTCTGAGCTTCCTGATGACCTACCTATTTGTACAAGCTATTTCTGTATTATCTTTCATCAGGATGCTTTTGTGGGGACAGCATGCTGCGCCTGTACATCTCATGTTGGGGAGAGTCTGTTATGGAAAGATTACTTGAGGTACCAAGCCCTGTTAGTGGGTAGATTCTTGTGAGCACCCATTAGAGGAGGTGATATTCTCTGACCTATAGTCTTCATGCAATCCTGTCCCTATGGCTGCCTTGGCCTGCCTTGACCTGCCTCTGGGGATCAGGCTTATATTGGAGCTTGTGTGTCTTGTCCAGCTTCCAAGTTCATGCTAGACTTATTTAGCAGTTGGTTCAGACAAAGCCTGGATTAAAGCTTGTCAACCACAAAGGAAGCCATTTTCAGGGTGATGGAAATGGAAGAGGTGGACAGAGGAAGACAGGGCATATTTAATCCAAATTCTTGCAATAATTTAGCATTTTGTAATACATTAATATTGGTGCCAAATTAAAAATGTCTTTATAAGTGTTCTCTCCAGAACCTCTTAGTGTTCCTTTGTCAGAAGCTAAAGATAGTGCAATAAATATAGTAGAACTGTATATGTTATTTAATTTGGATTTCACTAATTAATATTGCCTCCTGTTTGTATTAATTTTCTGTTAAAATAATTTAATTCATTAAACACTTAATGAATGGCTTGTTTACTAAGGAAAGTACTGTGTGTAGAGTGGGCTGGAATTGGGAGATGAATGCATTAGTTGAAAAGCTATTCTAACTGGTTTTAGTAGAGTGTAACTTTCTTAGGCTTGAAGCTTTAGAAAACACTCTGAAGCTTGAAATGAAAGCTTCCAAGGAAAAATTATGAAAATAATATAAGAAAAATAATTGAGGTCAATACATCAAACATATATAGGCAAAAGTTTGATATCTATAATATGTTCACAGAGATAAGAGAAGTATCAGGATGAGTGGGAGTAAAACAAAAATAGAAAATTCACTTGGGCAACAAGTGAACAAGAAAATATTCAAATTTCTAATAAATAAAATTGGCAAATGAAACAGTAATGAGAAATTGAAAATATGGGCTAGCAATGGCTAAATGAGGTTGTCACATCCTCTTGCTAAAAAGTGACTCTAAACTTGATGAACTTGGTGAAGATAACAATTTTGGAGCTCTAGAAATTGACCCAAATTATATAATCCTCTGAGAAATATTTATACACAAAACCCCCACAGAACTTCAGGTAAGGACAGTGGCGGTATGTGGCCTGTTTGCTTGGGTTACCTGTTGTGTCCCCTCATTCCCCCACTGCTCTGTTGGCATGGAGGCTCTGCCAGGCAAAGGCAGGGTGAGGACCAGCCACTGTACTGCTGCGGTCAAAAGGGATTCACTTGATTTGGACCACCATCATCAGCAGAAGGGGACATCTCTATGATAGGGTCCGTGCAGAATGCCACTGTCTCTAGCTTAAGACTGCCATTGTGATTAGGGCAAAATGTTCTTTTTTTTTTTTTTTTTTAAAGATTTTATTTATTTATTTGACAGAGAGAGATCACAAGTAGGCAGAGAGGCAGGCAGAGAGAGAGGAGGAAGCAGGCTCCCTGCTGAGCAGAAAGCCTGATGCGGGACTCGATCCCAGGACCTGAGATCATGACCTGAGCCGAAGGCAGCAGCTTAACCCAGTGAGCCACCCAGGTGCCCTAGGGCAAAATGTTCTTGACTGAGGTGCAGCAAAGACCGGAAATTATCCAAACTATCTCCCTATGTGGGTAATAACCTCAAGGCTGTTTGCAGGTGCAGAGAAGGCGCCAAAAGCCCCAACAGTCAATAAAGCACTAGGCAGACTTAAAAGGGCTTGAATTTTTGATGCACTCCCCTAGTTCCATACATATTCATTGCAGAAGATGGAAACCTAATGGGCGTGGGGTGTTCAATACCATGCTCTGACTGACTGCCATAGTAGTGAACACTATGAGCCCAGGCTTAAGGGGCACCTGGGTGGCTCAGTTGGTTAGGGTTAGGGTCCTGGAATCAAGCCCTGCATTGGGCTCCCTGCCTCAGCAGAGACATTATGACCATACAAAACAAGGGAGACAAGATCCTAAAAAATAAATAAATAAATAAATAAATAAAAAAAATAGACAGATTTCATAGATTTACCTGAGGCG
The DNA here is from genome assembly GCF_011764305.1 of Mustela putorius furo. Taxonomy (NCBI): domain Eukaryota; kingdom Metazoa; phylum Chordata; class Mammalia; order Carnivora; family Mustelidae; genus Mustela; species Mustela putorius. The sequence goes on along the minus strand of NW_025421531.1, from coordinate 5,943,799 downwards.
AGTTAGTAAACAAACAAAAACCAAAACGAATGACTTACTGTGATTCTATTATCTATTATATTATCTATATTATATTATCTATAATGTCCTATTTGCAACAAAACATGATGAGGTAGTCATACAAAGAAACAGTAAAGTGAGGGCACCTGGGTGGCTCAATGAGTTAAAGCCTCTGCCTTCGGTTCAGGTCATGATCCCAGGGTCCTGGGATCGAGCCCCGCATCAGGCTCTCTGCTCTGCAGGGGCCTGCTTTCTCCTCTCTCTCTCTGCCTGCCTCTCTGCCTACTTGTGATCTCTGTCTGTCAAATAAATAAATAAAATCTTTAAAAAAAAGAAAAGAAAAAAAAGTAACAGTAAAGTGTGATCCATACCCAGGGAAAAAAGTAGTTAATAGCTGCCTCTCAGTGTCCTCAGATATTGGGGTTAGCAGACCAAGACTTCAAAGGAGTTAAATACATGTTCAAAGAAGTAAATGAAGTTATATTTGAAAGAATTGAAGGACAGTATGACAGCAATGACTCGACAAATAAAGAGCCAAGAATTAAAAAACAGAATTAATTCAGAATTCTGGAGTTGAATAGTGTAATGACTGAGATAAAAAATTCACTGGAGCCAGTGGCGGGGGGGGAGGGGTCGGTGCCTGGGTGGCTTAGTCGGAGGAGTGTAGGACTTTCTATCCTGTGGTCCTGAGTTTGAGCCCCACATCGGGTGTAAAGATAACTTTAAAAAATAAGCTTAGATCGTAGATGGCAGAAGAAACAGTAAGTGAACTTGAAGATAGGCCAGGAGAAATGATCTAATCTGAACAGAGAGAACAGAATGAAAAAGGTGAGAAATGGATGAAGCAAAAGACAAAGGGAAAATCATGGAAGCTTCAAGAGAAAATTACTCATGGGCTTATGGATGCGGTTAAAGGCTGACTTCTCATCGGAAACAATGGAGGCCAGAAAACAATGAGATGACCCATTCAAAGTGTTAAAGTTAAAAACAAAACCAAAATTCTGTTCAACTAAATTCCTCCGAGAATCCTGCATGCAATAAAGCTATCCTTCACAAATGAAAGTAAAATAAAGATGTTCCCAAAAAACAAAGATGGGGAGAAGTGGTTGCTAGCAGATATGTCTTTCAAGACATACTAAATGAAGTCCTTCCCAATGAAAGGAAATGACATTAGATTTAACTTGAATCCTCAGGAAGAAAAGAAGGGCATCAGAAATGGCAAATATGTGCATTAAAGAAACTTTTAATTATACCTTCTTATCATTTCTCCTCTTAACTTCCTTTAAAGACAAGAGTGCTTAAAGCAATAATTATAATCCTGTACTGTGGAATGTGGAACATATATAGATGTTATGTGACAATAATAGCACAAACTCTTTTAAAAATAGGGGAAGGGGGAGCCCATCAAACAGAGAACACTTTATCTCTGGGACTGATAACAAAGACAGACCATACAAGAAAAGAAAACAATAGACCACTATCTTAGGGACATGACACAAAACTTCTTAACACAATATTAACAAACCAAATATGGAAACATATAAAAGGATTTATTCACCATGAAAAAATGAGATTTGTCCCTGGAATGCATGGTTGTTTTAACACCCCAAAATTAATTAATATAATATGCCATATTAATAGAATAAAGGCAAAGACCACACACAATCGTCTTTAATGCAGAAAAAGCATTAATAAAAGCCCAATACCCATTCTTGATAAAAACTCCTAACACAGCAGGAATAGAAAGGAGATTTCTCAACCTGATAAAAAGCATCTATGGAATACAGCTAACATCATTATGGTAAAAAACTGGATGTTTTACCCTTAAGATCTGGAAGAAAAAAAACGAAGGAAGGAGGAAGGAAAAAAGAAATAAGAAGTTAATGGCATTCAAATTGCAGAGAAAGAAATAAAGGTGTTTTTATAAGCAGATGAAATGATTCTTTATATAGGATATTCCATGGAGTCTACAAATGGCCAGAACTAATAAAGAAATTTAGTTTGTTAACTATACGATCGGTATACAAAACTCAATTCTATTCCCAATTCTGTTTTCTATTCCCAGAAAAACAAAAACAAAAAATGAAATTAAGAGAGACTATGGACTCTGAAAAACAATCTGAGGGTTTTGAAGGGGCGGGGGGTGGGAGGTCGGGGTACCAGGTGGTGGGGATTATAGAGGGCACAAATTGCATGGAGCACTGGGTGTGGTGCAAAAATAATGAATACTGTTATGCTGAAAATAAAAAATAAATAAAAAAAAAAGATTTTATTTACAATAGCATCAAAAAGAATAAAAGTTGTAGGACTGACACTAATTGATTTCAAAACTTGCTATAATGCCACAGTAATCAAGAAAGTATGGCATTAGCACAAGGATAAACCTATAAATCATAACAGAATTGGAAATCTAGATAAAAATGTTTACATTTATGATCTTTGGAGAAAGTGGACTTTCTCCAAGGGTACTGAAATAGTTCACTGGGGGGAAAAGATAGTGTTTTCCACAGGTGGTGCTGAGACAGTTAAGTATCTAAATCTCTTCCTCACATCCTACACCAAAATTAACTCAAAATGAATCATGGATCTAAATGTAAAAGCTAAAACTGTAAAAATTCTAGAAGAAACCATAGGAGAAAATCTTAGTCACGTTGGGTTAGGCAAAGAATTCTTAGATACAATACCAAAAGTGCAGTATAATGAAGGAAAAAATAGATAAATTTAACTTTATTAAGTTAAAAGCGTTTACTTTTTAAAACATACCATTTAGAAAGTGAAAATATAAGCCACAGACTGGGAGAAAATGTTTGTAGATCATATAACCAATGAAATATTTGTCTCCAGAATATATGAAGAACTCTTTAACATTCGGTTATAGCTTAGCCATCCAATTAAAAGTGGGCAAAAGAACTTTGGAAAACAGTGTAGAGATTCCTCAAAAAATTTAAAATAGAGCTACCCTATTACCCTGCAATTGCACTACTGGATATTTACCCCAAAGACACAGATGTAGGGAAAAGAAGAGCCATATGTACCCCAATGTTCATAACAGCAGTGTCTGCAATTGCCAAGGAGTCAAGATGCCCTTCAACAGATGAATGGGTAAAGAAGATATGGTCCATATATACAATGGAATATTATGCAGCCATCAGAAAGGACGAACACCCAACTTTTGCATTAACATGGGTAGGACGGGAGGAGATTATGTTGAGTGAAATAAGTCAAGCAGAGAAAGTAAATTATCACATGGATTCACTTATTTGTGGAGCATAAGGAATAACATGGAGGACATTAGAAGAAGAAAAGAAAAGTGAATTGGGGGAAATTAGAGGGGGAGACAAACCATGAGAGATTGTGGATTCTGAGAAACAAACTGAAGGATTTGGAGGGGAGGGGGTGGGGAGATGGGTAAACCTGGTGGTGGGTACTAAGGAGGGCACATACTGCATGGAGCACTGGGTGTGGTGCATAAACAATGAATCTTGGAACACTGAAAAAATTTTTTAAAAAGACAAAAATAAATAAAAATGGGCAAAAGAACCTCCTCAGGCCCTGGAGAACCTCTCCACCCTGGAAAACCTGCCTGAAATTCCCAGGTCATGGAGATGACCTCTTCCAGATCACATTTTATACTTATTCGTCTCCTCTTCTCAAAGAGGAGCCTTCAGCCCCAGTCTAGAAGGTAGAAGCAACGTAGTAAGAGCTGCTGTTTACTGAGTGCTAACTATGTGCCAGACACTTGACCTATGTGGTCAACTGGATAATGGGCCCAAAGATATCCCCATCCTGATCCCTGGAACCTGTGAATGTGACCTTTTGTGGCAAAAGGAGCTCTGCAGATGTGATGGAATTAAAGATCTTGAGATGCAGGAATCATCCTGGATTGTCCAGGGTGTCCCTAAATGTGATCACACTCGCCCTTATAAGAGGAAGCAGAGGGAGATGGGATGACAGGAGAGGAGAAGGCAAGGTGATGACAGAAGCAGGGACTAGAGCAGTGTGATATGAAAATGGAAGAAGGAGCTGTGAGACAAGGAATGGGGCAATCACTAGAAGCTGAAAAGTCAAGCGATTGGATTCTCCCCTGAAGCCTCCAGAAGAACCCAGCCCTGCCGTCACCTAGACTGTAGAACTGGGACACTGATTTCAGACTTCTAACCTCCAGAGTGTAAAAGAATAAATCTGTGTTGTTTAAACCGTCACCCCCAAAATGGGCAAAAGATTTGAATACACTTTACAACACTACAAATGGCAATGAAGCATGACTAAAGATCCCTTTTTTGGGTCCTGTGATTTAATTTCTTTTCTTTTTTAATTTTAATTTTTTTGCATTTGACTAAAGATTCTTAAGATCACTAATCATTATGGAGATACATATTTTAAAACCAAAATAAGATATGTCTATTTACCCACCATAATAATAAAGTATCGAATATTGATGACAATGTTGATGCATCTGGAACTCTCATACATTGCTGGTAAGGAATACGAAATGGTAGAGCTACTTTAGAAAATAGTTTGGCGTGCTTAGTCAGTAGGGCATGCGACTCTTACTTTTGGCTCTGATCATGATTTCATGGTTGTGGGATCAAGGCCCATGTTGGGCTCTGTGCTCAGTGGAGAGTCTGCATGAGATTCTCTCCTTCTCTCTTTGTTCCTACCTCCGCGTGTTCTGTCTCTCTCTCAAATAAATAAATCCTTATTTATTTATTGGGCACTTTCTAAAAAGTTGAACATTTGCCACACAACTGAGGAATTTCACTCCTGGGTATCTACCGATGGTATATGAAAGTGTATGTCCACACAATGACACCTGTGCAAGTGTTCACAATAGCATTTTTTATTATAACTGAAAACCTGGAAGCCACCCAGATGCCCATGTGGTGAGTGAATATGTTTTTGGAGGGTATTGGAAATGTACTAACGCCGGACTGTGGTGATGGTTGCACAGCCTTATACATGTACTTGTTATCGTTGAACTACTCTCTTACCCCCAAATGGGGCTGATTTCTTGGGAGAGTGTGGTGAAACCGACAAACTCAGGCTTTGAAAATTGTTAGGAACATTTGCAAAAATAAGGCAGCAATAGATGGTATGTATAAATATGACAGTGTAAGTGTTTGGATTTCACTCACTCTTAAAAATGTTTATTTGGAAATAATTCCAAGGAAGAAAACTGGTCTCATGTGCAGGGAATCTTCCTGGCAGCATTCTCTCTACCGTTGTAACACTGGAGACAATCCAGTAGTCTCATAATAGTGAAATGGTTAATACATCGTTTAGATGAAATATGTTTTCATTTAAAAACAGCTATGACTGGCATGACCAGATGTGTATAGTAGTCTCATAATCAAAGAAAACAGTCTTTAAAATTATATATTTGCTCGAATTAAATTGTGTAAAATTATGTATACTGGGCCCATGTTGGAAGGGACTGTTAACTGTGTGCAGTTGACTCTTATTACCTTTTTAAAAATCCTATTATTCCGGGGCGCCTGGGTGGCTCAGTGGGTTAAAACCTCTGCCTTCAGCTCAGGTCATGATCCCAGGGTCCTGGGATCGAGCCCCGCATCGGGCTCTCTGCTTGGCAGGGAGCCTGCTTCCTCCTCTCTCTCTGCCTGCCTCTCTGCTACTTGTGATCTCTGTCTGTCAAATAAATAAATAAACTCTTAAAAAAAAATCCTATTATTCCTGCTATAAAATTGTCAGAATAAGACAGATATGGCAGTAGGAGGAGAAAAAGTAGCAACAAGCGATATGGGAGGTATTTAAATTTGAATAGAAAAGAAGAGATGGATGGATGGATAAGAGTTTTGTTTTATAGATTCAGTTAGTTAGGATATAGGGTTGGGATAGAAAAGAGTTTCTATACCCAATGAATTTCGGTCTTTTTCAGAAGATGATGATTCCATTACTAGACAAAGAAAATAGGTCTAGGGGCCACAGGCAGAGACAGCAATCACATTTTCTGTTATGTTACTGAGCACGCACATGAAATAAAGGTATTCTCTTAATATTCTCTCCCCTTTGGATGTTGAGTTTGAAGTGCCACTGCGGTTTCCAGGTTGAGATGTCCAAAGGGCAGAGTGAAATGGTTATATAGAAGTTTGGAGAGAAGTTGGACTAAAAGGATAGAGATGGGGACCATCTAACATGTGGTCGCTAGAGCTGGAAGAGTTCATGAAGTTGATGGCTGGACATCCCTGTGACGTGAGAGCACCTGCTGGAGACGATGAGTGCCCGGCATGAAGGGGAGAGCTCTAAGTGTGTAGGAGGCAGCCAGCCAGTCTGTTAGGAGATGTTTGGCAGTGACCGGAAGGAAAGAGGTGAGACAAAACTCAAGTCATACATAGCAAGATGGTAGAAAGGACTTGTTACAGAGGTCTTCCTGAAGATTTTAGGGTGAAATTTTTCTTTGCAGAGTCTTCACTGCTGTGAATGCGCGTCTGCCTCTCTCTGACTTGAATGTATTTGCCCAGCAGATATAGACCTTCCCCAATGAAGCAGAAACAATTTCGTCAGGTTCTGCAACTGAAACGATTGTTGCTGTAATGGTAATTTTTCTACTGCAGTGAGAAAAGAATTTTAAAAATCAATTTCTCATTTTAGTGACTTTTACAATGACTCTTCATCAGAAAACAAACCCGCTTGCCAGTTTTGACAGCTTTCTTGTTAGAAGCAGCGTTTTACTCTTTTCCGCAAGTGTATAAATAAGCCTTTTAAAAAAGTAACTTTAGGGCAGCTGAAAATCATTACAGAAATGGAGGGCTTTCCTGATGAGGTCCGACAAAAAGATCACAACTCCTTAGTCTGAAATTACAGAGGTGAAGCTGGGCAGAATTGGAATCAAAATTGATAGAAACTGTGAGGAAACACAAACCTGGTCTGTACATCTCAGGCAACGAAATAAGAGACAGTCTTCTGGACGATAAAAGTGACCTTGTGGGCTCTTTGCTAGTATTAAGAGATACTGTAGAGAAAAATGCTTTGTAATCCATCAAGCACTATTCAAATATATGATGTTATTATTAGAACTTGGTGGGTGGTGTTTTGGAAAAATAGAAGGGAAAAAAACCCCTACTTTGGTAGTTGGGTAAGGTGCATGAACCAAGAGAATAAGAATGGAATGCCTGCATAAGGTCACAGGCACTTGCACCTGAGTGGATTTTTAAGGACCAGTGGGGTCTTTTCTGTACGTTCCCTTGACCCTGAAGTTGAACTACCATATGCCCCTTATCTATTTGTTAATGGCCCAATCATAGATGGGATGGAACTAAACCCACCATTTCCCACAATATATAGCATTTTTAAACTCCTTTAAGTAACAAAATATTACATGCTAGAAAATAAATATAAAACTTATACATATTTAGCAACTTGCTCTCCAAAAGAAAAATATGCTGAGTTGTAGAGCTTACTAATTTCTGTGGTACAAATACTCCCTACATAGCCAAATTCAGGCTACTGACATGAGGTCACTGAATGTTACTTGGAAGAGATACACAGTAGCATATCATTATATTTATTCTGACCATCCTGACACAATAAAAGTAAATGACCTTGAGAGCATGGATAATAGTAAAGTGGAATAACATAGAAAGTAATATGTTTTGACTATTTGCTTTTAATATAATTAATTTTAAGCTTGTATAATTTTATTTTTAATAATAGTTGTATTTAAGAGCCAGCTCTCAAAATTCCTAAAAATTTAATAATTGCTCACTTGAGGTGGTGTAAGCAGTCACAAGTACACAATATTCTGAATAACTTGTGGGTCATGGATCAAAAAATATTTAGGTCTATTAGATGATACAATTACTGTAAATCAAAACCTGTAGGATGATGCTAAGATATTGCTAGCAGGCAATTTAAAATATTAAATGGTTGTACTAGTAAATAGGAAAGATTAAAAAATAATTAGATAAGCCCTCAAGATAATAAAAAACAACCAAATAAATATTTAAAAAGTAGAGGGAAGATAATAAAGATGAAAGCAGAAATGTTAACAAAAATACAAAGACAAAATCATCAGTGACAAAATTTGGTTCTTTGAAGAGACATAAAAAATTGACAAAACTCTGCTGAGATTAATCCAGAAAATCAGAGAAGACACAAACAAAAGAGCAAAAATAAGGCACATCTACAGATCTAACAGAAATTGAGAGAAGAGTAAGAGAAAATTAAGGACTTATAGTACCACGTTTGAAAACTTGGATAAAATAGTATAATTCTGGCAGGGTGGAGGGACTTAAAATTGACCCTATTAAGAAATATAGGAAACTTGAATTCTCTTATAACCATTAATAATTGAAGTAGTATTTAATAAACTTCTAGTAAAGAAAATGTTAAAACCAGCTGATTTTATAGATTAATCCTACCAAGTTTTCAAGATAGATATCATGATAGTCTTATATAAGTTGTCCAGAGAATGGAAAAAGGAAGATTACTTCTAATTCATTCTGTAAAGCCAGTAAATTCGCAATACTGAAGCACACAAGGCTGGTGTCAGAAAGACAATTACAGGTCGAACTCATTCATGAATACGGATGCAGAATTCATAACCAAACAAAGTAAATAGGATGCTGTACTACACAGAAAGCATTTGGTTTGTTTTAAGAATGCATAGGAAGTTTATGGAATGCCTGGGTGTCTCAGTCGGTTAAAATCTGCCTTCAGCTCAGGTATTGATCTTAGGATCCTGGGATTGAGTCTGCATTGGGCCCCGCGGCTTCTTCCTCTCCTCACTGTTCCTGTGTTCTCTCTCACTATCCCTGTCTCTCTCAAATAAATAAAAAAATAAAAATCTTTTCTTTTTTTTTTAAAAGAAAGAATGTTTTCTAAAAGCCTCTGAAAATAATCATTTTAACAGGAATATTTTATAAGCATTTTCCTTAAAATCAGGAATAGGAAAATGATGTTCATGATCACAGCATCAAATCAACATTGTACTGGAAATCCTTACCAGCATGACTAGAGAAAAAAAAAAGAAGTAAACAGTATAAGGATTGGGAGGGACAAAAGAAGAAAGATTAAGTGGGAGGATCTCCTCTAACAGATATCAGGACTTTCTTTCTAACAATATAGTCACTGAGACAGTGTCATTTGATACAGGAAAGACAAATTAATGGAACCAAAAAGATGGAGGCCTACACAGATGGGGATCTGGTAATGAACAAAGGTGGCATTGCATGCACAGGGGAGATGAGTGGTTCTTGGATATTTGATTATTTGTATGGGTAAGATGATATTGGTTCTTTTCTTCCTACCACATGTAAACTCCAGATAAATTGTTGACTTAAATGTGAAAGGCAAAACTAAAACTTTTTGAAGAGAATCTAGAAAAACCTCTTTGTCCTTTGATAGCAAAGGGTTTCTTTCTTTTTTTTTTTTTAATTAACATATAATGTATTATTTGCTCCGGGGTCAGGTCTGTGAATCATCAGTCTTACACATTTCACAGCACTCAACATAGCACATAACTTCCCCAATGTCCATTACACAGCCACCCCATCCCTGCCCCCCCACCCCCCAGCAACCCTCAGTTTGTTTCCTGAGATTAAGAGTCTCTTATGGTTTGTCTGTATCCCCGGTCCCATCTTTTCATTTTTCCTCCCTTACCCCCCATGACCTCCCTGCCCTGCCTCTCAAATTCCACATATCAGAGAGATCATATGATAATTGTCTTTCTCTAATTGACTTATTTTGCTTAGCATAATACCTTCTAGTTCTATCCATGTCATTGCAAATGGCAAGATTTCATTTTCTGATGGCTGAGTAATAGTCCATTGTATGTATATACCACATCTTTATCCATTCATCTGTTGATGGACATCTAGGTTCTTTCCATAGTTTGGCTATTGTGGACATTCAGGAGCACGTGCCTCTTCGGATCACTACATTTGTATCTTTGGGGTAAATACACAGTAGTGCGATTGCTTTGTCATAGGGTAGCTCTATTTTCAACTTTTTGAGGAACCTCCATGCTGTATTCCAGAGTGGCTGCACCAGCTTGCATTCCCACCAACAGTGTAGGAGGGTTCCCCAGCAAAGGGTTTCTCAAAGCAGTTACCAAAAAAGCTACCCACAAAAGTTTGATGTGTTTAACTGTATTAAAATTAACAATTTTGTTTGTTTGCATTGTTTTTTAAAATTTTATTTTGAATTCAACTAATTAACATATATTATTAGTTTCAGAGGTAGAGTTCAGTGATTCATCAGTCTTCGCTAACACCCAGTGTTCATTATATCACATGCCCTCTTCAATGCCCATCACCCAGTTACCCCATCCCCCCACCTCTACCCCTCTAGCAACCCTCAGTTTGTTTCCTAGAGTTAAGAGACTCTTATTATAAGGGTTTGCCTCCCTGTCTGATTTCATCTTATTTTATTTTTCCCTTCCTTTCCCTATGATCTTCTGTTTTGTTTCTTAAATTCCACATGAGTGAAATCATATGATAATTGTCTTTCTCTGATTGACTTACTTCACTTAGCATAATACCCTCTAGTTCCATCCACATCATTTTAAATGTAAGATTTCAATTTTTTGATGGCTAAGTAATACTCCATTGTAGGTATATACCACATCTTTATCCATTCATCTGTCAGTAGACATCTGGGCTCTTTCCATCGTGGACATCATTGCTATAAACACTGGGGTGCAGATGCCCCTTGGGACCACTATGTTTGTATCCTTTGGGTAAATACCTAGTAGTGCAATTGCTGGGTCATAAGATTAAAATAAAGAATTTTTGTTTGGCAAAGACAGCATGAAAAAAATGAAAAGATGGGTTGCTAGTTGAGAGAAGATATTTCTAAAACTTACAATCATTAAAGTATAAGTGCCCAGAATATATACTTTTAAAAATTCAGCAGAGCAATAAGAGGAAGGTAACATACCCAGTTAAATTAATAGGAAAGGCACATGAATAGGCATTATGCAGAAGAGGAAACATAAATGGTCAACAACGTAGGAAGTGATGCTCTTCCTCATTTGTAACAAGAAAAATAGAAATAAGACTATAAGAAGATGCTTTTAGGGGCGCCTGGGTGGCTCAGTGGGTTAAGCTGCTGCCCAGGGTCCTGGGATCGAGCCCCGCATAGGGCTCTCTGCTCAGCGGGGAGCCTGCTTCCTCCTCTCTCTCTCTGCCTGCCTCTCTGCCTACCTCTCTGCCTACTTGTGATCTCTCTCTGTCAAATAAATAAAATCTTAAAAAAAAAAAAAAAGAAGATGCTTTTACTTAGTAGGTTAGGGACTTTAAATTTTACATCCAGTGGCAATAATGTGATAGGACAGTGTAAAATCCAGCAGTCCTACTTCTAGAATCCTAGAATCCTTAGAATCTTGTGCAAAGATGTGTTAAGGGACTTGTTCAAGAATATTCATAGCAGCATCATTTCTAAGACTAAAAACCTGAAGACAACCCAAATCTCCGTCAATGGAAAAATAAAGATACAGTGGCACAGTTACCTAATGGGATGTTATTAGGTGGTAAAATGAATAATCTTCAGTTATTTGCAGTAACATGCTTGAAACTTGAAAATAGAGTGTTTGATAAAGTCAAGTAAAAACTTAGGAGGAATGCATAAGGTGTATTTATTATGTTTCTAAAGCTCAAAAATAAGCAAAACTAAGTAACATATTATTTAGGGCTTTATATACATGTTAAAAGGAGAAAGAGAGAAATAGACCCAGCATAAACACTGCTCTGGTCTTGTCTAACAATCCTTAAAAGCAAGACCTGAAGAGATCAAGGAATAGCTGAGTAATGTAACAGGGTCCGAGAACAAAGCTCGGTAGTACTTACAGGAATACAGAAATATCTGTACCAAGTGCGGTGAATTCACAACGTGTGGCATCAAATAAAAAGTTACCAGTCATGCAAAGAAACAGGAAAGTATGTTGTACAATGGGGAGGAAATCCCGTCAATCAAAACTAACCCAGAAATGATACAGAGGATAAAATTAGCAGACAAGGCATGAAAGCTATTATTATAATTGTATTCGTATGTTCAAGAAATAAGAGAAAAGATGGAGCAACACAGATAGGAAAGTCATAGAGTTCCATGACTGGGGACATCCAGAACAGAGTGGGATGGCTCAGTCTTGAAATGAAGAAGGCTCATTTTTTTCTCTAAAACTCTAGAATAAAGAGGCAAAGATGACTCCAGGTATAGATAGGTGTATAGATGTGAGAGAAGGAATTTGAGGGAGTTGGTAGCTGATTATAATTATAATTATATGGGTCCAACAAGAGCTGGGTTAACTTTTGAAATATGGTACAGAAGTTAAGAATTGCTATAATAGCATATTAAAGAAGGAGTGGACCAAAAAACAGACAAACAAAACCATGCAAAATTACACCTACAGTTAAGGCCATTTCAAATGGTTGTGTGGCTTACTTAATGCACAAGGCTAGAAACACCAACCTTCTCATAATAGTCTATGTGAATAGTACTGTGGAGGATTGTGAAATAGGCAACCTAAACAACTGTACATCGCAGCCTTAGCTTATTGTAAGCTAGACTGGGATTGGAAGCCATAAATTTACAGAAAATTTCATCTGAGATTAGAAAGCATAAATCTGCAGTAAGAGCAGTCAACATGTTTATGTGAATTTCTTTAAGGGTGAATCTTTGGATTGATCCCAAATATCCAAGGTTAATGGACTTTTGGGAGCATTGAGGAGAAAGACAAAGGACTGAATGTTAAATATCATTGTTGGAGAGTGATGGGAAGGCTGAACTTGAACCTCTGTTCTAGTTCAGATGTCTGTGTGTTCCCATCCTCTCCCTGTACTGTGGATGTTATTAGTTTGTCTCCCTCACAAAGCTCTAAGCTCCATGAAGAAGTGACTGGTCTTAATGTCCCCTGTAGTGCCATGCCTTGGTCACACGTGCAGATAGAAAGGACTCCATGAATGTCAGTTGGATGGACAGATGGATAAATGAGGTCTGGGCTGCATGGGGAAGGATGTCACATTCAAAGAGTGGGGACCATGGAAAAAGGAAGGAGATAGGGCATATTTGATGCATTTCAAGGACTAGTGAAGCTGGAGTAGAGGTGTGAAGGAGCTGGAAGGGGTTTGTGGTTAGAGGTGAGGTTAGTCCAACCCTGTGATTCTCAGATAACGACCTTGACAGTGGGTGCTGGGGGCGAGAGGAGGTAAAGGGACGAGGAGGAAGATCAAGGCACCAGTGTAAGGCATATAGCTGATTCCAGTTAAGTGAATCCGGGGAGGGTGTTGGGAGAGGGTGGTGGAGGGGAGAGGCGTGCGGGGAAAGGCTGGACCAGGTTCAGTTAGGAGTTTATCTGCCTGCACTGAGTAGCGATGCTACTTTGGCTCTCTCCCTGAGCAGCTAGTCTCTTTATATATATACAATAACCAGTTGATAGTTACAATAATGCTTTGATATTTTAAAGAAATCACACCATTACAGAAAAGACATAATCTGCTGGATTTTATCCCATTACTGATACATTTTTCTGTGTCTGAGGGAAGCTTATCCCATTCACCCCCAGAACTGTGACCAGCAGAATATCTGGAAGGAAACTACTTCTGCCAAGAAGCTTAAACCAACAAGTTACTAGATGGAGCCCAACCCTGTTGTAGAAATCACACGTACAGACGTTCAGATGCTCTTCAAGTAGGGAGAACGTTCTCTTCGACAGACATTAACAGGGATGTCTCTATTTCACTTTTTCCACTAGGTGCTATGCTTTACAAACCCTTACCTATACTTTCCTTTTCATGTTTTTCCAGTTTCCTGGATGCACACAGGCCTCTGGGGCTCCCCCTTTACACACTGCATCCTGCGTGGGGGGCCAGCCCCTCACAGGGTTCTTGTAATAGCCCTGAGAACAGAACAGCCTAGTCCCCGCCCCCGCTGAGGGTACTGAGTACAAAGATTCTCGATGCACATTTAGGCTGAGGCTCTCTGGGGCAACTCCTCTTCCTCCCCCTTTTCATTAAAAATGGTTCTTTACCCATTTAACCAATTTATGTCTTTATAGCACTTTACATAGTAAACTTGTTATTTTCTTATTTTTTTGTCTCACACTAGAAGAGTAAGTTCCATGAAGGTAGAACTTCTATTATTTACTTACCATTGAGTTCCTAGTGCTTTGCACAGTGCCTGGCAGATGGGGCCACTTGGTAAGTAGATCTCTCAAACCAGGGTATGTTGGTGCTCCTGCATTTTTACTGAAATGAGGATAAAAGTACTTGTCTCATGGAGTCATGGTAAAGATGAAAGGAACTGCTGCATTATTTAAGCACTTAGCACGCTGTTTGGCATGGGAGTTATGAGTCTTAGTAAATGGCGGCTAGTATGAGGGGCTGGACACTTTCTGAGGCATGTGCCTGGGACCTTCCCTGGAGACCTCTGACCTGAGAAGTGAGGAAATCAGCCATCTGCTTGTCACTTGCCCTCCCCCCGCTGAGCAGTAGGTGGCGCTTTGGAGGGAGAACAGCAAGAGATTCCCTTGGAGTAAGGAGTGTGTGCACAGGGAGTAGAAACTCACCTTCTCCCTGTACATTTGTTTTTATTCTTGTTCTCTTGTGTCTGTGTGGCTTGATAATCTTTTCCTCGCTGATGTCTGGTTTCAGAAGAATACTGTGTTTGATTAAAGTGGGTTTCACATGGTTGGTTTACCCTTCTTCCTTTAAAAAATCTTTCCTATACCTGAGTGATTGATTCATAACATCTTTATCTGATGTTACCTCCTAATGTCATTGCTAAGGCCTATAATTGCAGTGAGTGGTTCTGTGCACAGAATGTAATTACTTTTGCAGCAGCTTGGAATGTGTCAAAATAATGACCAGATGAACAATTATAATGGGCAATATGGCTCATGGTGGCAGATCTGCAGAGAGCACTAACCGTATCATTACTAAAATCAACAGCAGAAACCTGGACCATCTGCTGGTGTACCCCACCCCATTCATTGGCTGGGTCTCTTCTAAGCACTTACACTCAATGAGCATTTGTGAAGTTTTGTTGTGTGTACGTTGTTCCAGGAGGGGCTGTGGGAGGTAGGAGGGGCTGTGGGTGGTAGAAAAGTAGCAGAACACATTGGTCCTGATCTTGATTTTGCTATCTTATTAGAAGAGAGAACATATATTACAATGAAACACCTGGAAACAATACTAAAACATCGATATTCATACTGCTTAATGAAGCAAAGGAGTGAGCTGTTTGGGCTGAGTTTTCTGAGAGGCGAATCCATGAAGAAGGTGAGCCAAGGCTGTGATCTTCAAGAGTGCGGTCAGATTTGGGCTGTCAGGGTTAAGACATTAGAAGAGAACTTAAAATGTCAAAGCTGAGAAATCAGCAAGTCACATACTGACATCACCAAGGAGAGATGAAGCTGGACACCTGGGGCTGTGGCAGCTTCTCTGGGACATGTTAGGAGTTTGCAGAGGAAGTAAGGTCCTGCAGGTTCATGTGTGAATCTGAGCTTGGTTAGTTTAAATGGCTCTGGTCGATCCCACGGAATGCATGGTATCCCCCCACCCCCCATAAATATAAAAATCATGTGACAACAGTAAAGGCAATTAAAATTAAAGAAAATAGTTTACTACACATCATTGTAATCAGGGCTCAGCAAACTGTGTCCTGTTGGTCAAATCCAGCCCACCATCTGTTTTTGTATGGCCCAGGAGCTAAGAGTTGTTTTCACCTTTTTAAATAGCTGAAAACATTCAAGAGAGAAAAATAATTTTGTGATATATGGAATGACATGAAATTCAAATTTCAGTGTCCACAAATAAAGTTTTATTAGAACATAGGCACACATTCGTTTACATATTGTCTGTAGCTGCTTTGGGCTATAGTGGGCAGAACTGAGCAGTTGTGACAGAGGCTAAATGGCCTACAACACCTAAAGTATTTACTATGTAGTCCTTTTCAGAAAATGTTTGCTGATCCCTGTCCTAACCGAGTAACCCAGAAATTTCATTTCTGCCTATTTCCTTTCAATCTTTACCTAAATGTATACATAATTTGCACCATTTTACATTTTTTTTAAAGATTTTATTTATTCATTTGACAGACAGAGATCACAAGTAG
Organism: Mustela putorius furo; assembly: GCF_011764305.1. Classification (NCBI taxonomy): domain Eukaryota; kingdom Metazoa; phylum Chordata; class Mammalia; order Carnivora; family Mustelidae; genus Mustela; species Mustela putorius. The sequence goes on along the minus strand of NW_025421531.1, from coordinate 5,927,731 downwards.
GCAGAGAGGCAGGCAGAGAGAGAGAGGGAAGCAGGCTCCCCGCCGTGCAGAGAGCCCGATGCGGGACTCGATCCCGGGACCCTGAGATCATGACCTGAGCTGAAGGCAGCGGCTCAACCCACTGAGCCACCCAGGCGCCCCCGTTTTACATTTTTGTATATAGGTTTTCATGCTTTATATCCTAAACATTTTCCTGTAATTAGTCATCATAATTACAATTTGAATTCATGTAATGCTTTAAAATGTAAAAAGTGCCTTATATCCATTGTCTTGTTTTATCATCATAGCAATCCATGTGAGAAGAGGGAGTGCTCCCATTTCAAGGAACTGTTACAGTGATTAAGCGATCAAGGTCGCACAGAGAGCAAGCAAGTAAAGCCAGGATTTCTGACTCTAAATCCCTTATTCACTTCACTTTATAATATTGCTCACTGATAATTACATAATTTTCCCCAAGTTAATGTGAATGATTTTTAATTAATTATTCTTCTATTGTCAGATATATATGCTGCCTCTTGTTCTTCCCTTTACCAGTCATATCTTAGTGAACATCCTGTCTATGACTTGTTTTGTCTTTTATGTACTTTAAGGGGAAGAATTTAGATTTGTCTTAACACCTGCTTTCAGCGGAGAGCACCAAGGGTGTGGATGAGGCGGGAATTGAGGTATAAGTCGGGGGAATAAAAGCTGCCTGCCTTCTCAGAGGCTGAACTCATTTCCAAAGTTATCTAGCAGTTATTTGTGGAGTGTCTGTTAGTGCCAGACACAGGGCTGGCAGGTCCTGGGTGTTTGGTATTGAAATTGATGGAGTCCCTGCCTTTAAGAAACTAAGTCGTGTATGGGCAGAGAGGGGGATGGGTAGGCTGGCAGGAAGCTGCACAGTGTTAATAAAAAAATGGATGGGATTTTGATAGGGATTGCATTAAATATGTAGATGGTTTAGGTAGCATGGACATTTTCACAATATTTGTTCTTCCAATCCATGAGCATGGAATGCTTTTCCAGTTTTTGTGTCTTCCTCAATTTCTTTCATGAGTACTTTATAGTTTTCTGAGTATAGATTCTTTGCCTCTTTGGTTAGGTTTATTCCTAGGTATCTTATGGTTTGGGGTACAATTGTAAATGGGATTGACTCCTTAATTTCTCTTTCTTCTGTCTTGTTGTTGGTGTATAGAAATGCAACTGATTTCTGTGCATTGATTTTATATCCTGACACTTTTCTGAATTTCTGTACAAGTTCTAGCAGATTTGGAGTGGAGTCTTTTGGGTTTTCCACATATAGTATCATATCATCTGCAAAGAGTGAGAGTCTGACTTCTTTGCCGATATGGATGCCTTTAATTTCTTTTTGTGTCTGCTTGCTGGGCTAGGACTTCTAGTACTATGTTGAATAGCAGTAGTGATAATGGACATCCCTGCTGTGTGCCTGACCTTAGTGGAAAAGCTCTCAGTTTTTCTCCATTGAGAATGATATTTGTAGTGGTTTTTTCATAGATGGCTTTGATGATATTGAGGTATGTATTCTCTATCCATACACTTTGCAGAGTTTTGATAAGGAAAGGGTACTGTACTTTTTCAAATGCTTTTTTCGCATTTGTTGAGAGTATCATATGGTTCTTGTTCTTCTTTTTATTAATGTATTGTATCACATTGATTGATTTGTGGATGTTCAACCAACCATGCAGCCCTGGAGTAAATCCCACTTGGTTGTGATGAATAATCCTTTTAGTGTACTGTTGGATCCTATTGGCTAGTATTTTGGTGAGAATTTTTGCATCTGTGTTCATCAAGGATATTGGTCTCTAATTCTTTTTTTAATGGGATCCTTGATTCCCATTCTTAGATCCCCTGGTTTGGGGATCAGGGCAATGCTGGCCTCATAAAATGAGTTTGGAAGTTTTCCTTCCATTTCTATTTTTTGGAACAGTTTCAGGAGAATATGAATGAATTCTTCTTTAAATGTTTGGTAGAATTCCCCTGGGAAGCCATCTGGCCCTAGGCTCTTGTTTCTTGGGAGATTTTTGATGACTTCTTCAATCTTCTTACTGGTTATGGGTCTGTTCAGGTTTTCTGTTTCTTCCTGGTTCAGTTGTGGTAGTTTATATGTCTTTAGGAATCTATCCATTTCTTCCAGATTGTCAAATTTGCTGGTGTATGGTTGCTCATAGTATGTTCTTATAATTGTTTGTATTTCTTTGGTGTTGGCTGTGATCTCTCCTCTTTCATTCATGATTTTATTTATTTGGGTCCTTTCTCTTTTCTTTTTGATAAGTCTGGCCAGGGGTTTATCAATCTTACTAATTCTTTCAAAGAACCAGCTCCTAGTTTCATTGATTTGTTCTATTGTGTGTTTTTTTTGTTTTTTGGTTTGTTTGTTTCTATTTCATTGATTTCTGGTCTGATTTTTATGATTTCTCTTCTCCTGCTGGGTTTAGGCTTTCTTTGTTGTTCTTTCTCCAGCTCCTTTAGGTGTAGGGTTAGGTTGTGTACTTGAGACCTTTCTTGTTTCTTGAGAAAGGCTTGTACTGCCATATATTTTCCTCTCAGGACTGCCTTTGCTGTGTCCCACAGATTTTGAACCATTGTGTTTTCATTATCATTTGTTTCCATGAATTTTTTCAATTCTTCTTTAATTTCCTGGTTGACCCATTCATTCTTTAGAAGGATGCTCTTTAGTTTCCATGTATTTGGAAATACATTTCCAAAACTAAATTTGGAAAATTCCAAATTTCCTCTTGTGATTGAGTTCTAGCTTCAGAGCATTGTGGTCTGAAAATATGCAGGGAATGATCCCAATCTTCTGATACCGGTTGAGACCTGATATATGACCGAGGATGTGATCTATTCTGGAGAATGTTCCATGTGCACTAGAGAAGAATGTGTATTCTCTTGGTTTGGGATGGAATGTTCTGTATATATCTGTGATGTCCATATGCTCCAGTGCGTCATTTAAGGCCTTTATTTCCTTGTTGATCTTTTGCTTGGATGATCTGTCCATTTCAGTGAGGGGAGTGTTAAAGTCCCCTACTATTATTGTAGTATTGTTGGTGTGTTTCTTTGATTTTGTTATTAATTGGTTTATGTAGTTGGCTGCTCCCATGTTAGGGGCATAGATATTTAAAATTTTTAGATATTTTTGTTGGACAGACCCTTTGAGTATGATATAGTGTCCTTCCTAAACTCTTATTATAGTCTTTAGCTTAATATCTAATTGATCTGATATAAGGATTGCCACCCCAGCTTTCTTTTGATGTTCATTAGCATGGTAAATGGTTTCCACCCTTTCACTTTAAATCTGGATGTGTCTTTGAGTCTAAAATGAGTTTCTTGTAGACAGCATATAGATGGGTTTTGGTTTTTTATCCATTCTGATACGCCGTGTTTTTTGATTGGGGCATTTAGCCCATTTACATTCAGGGTAACTATTGAGAGATATGCATTTCGTGCCATTGTATTGCCTGTAAGGTGATTGTTACTGTTTATTGTCTCTGTTCTACTGGAGACTGTCTCTGTCTACTGTTCTACTTTCTGGTCTACTAGATTTAGGCTCTCTCTTTGCTTAGAGGACCCCTTTCAATATTTCCTATAGAGCTGATTTGGTGTTTACAAATTCTTTTAGTTTTTGTTTGTCCTTGAAGCTTTTTATCTCTCCTTTTATTTTCAATGATAGCCTAGCTGGATATAGTATTCTTGGCTGCATGTTTTTCTCGTTTAGTGCTCTGAATATATCATGCCAGTTCTTTCTGGCCTGCCAGGTCTCTGTGGATAAGTCTGTTGTCAGTCTAATATTTTTACCATTGTATGTTACAGACTTCTTGTCCTGGGCTTCTCAGGATTTTCTCTTTGTCACTAAGACTTGTAAATTTTACTATTAAATGACGGGGTGGGACCTATTCTTATTGATTTTGAGGGGGATTCCCTGTGCCTCCTGGGTTTTGATGCTTGTTCCCTTTGCCATATTAGGGAAATTCTCTCCAATATACCTTCTGCTCCCCTCTCTCTTTCTTCTTCTTCTGGAATCCCAGTTATTCTAGTGTTGTTTCATCTTATGGTATCACTTATCTCTCAAATTCCCCCCTCGTGGTCCGGTAGTTGTTTGTCTCTCTTTTGCTCAGCTTCTTTATTCTCTGTCATTTGGTCTTCTATATCACTAATTCTCTCTTCTGCCTCATTTATCCTAGTAGTAAGAACCTCCATTTTTTATTGCACCTCATTAATACCTTTTTTTATTTCAACTTGGTTAGATTTTAGTTTTTGTTTCTCCAGAAAGGGCTTTTATTTCTCCAAAGGGCTTTTATTTCTCCAGACAGGGTTTCTCTAATGGCTTCCATGCCTTTGTCAAGCCTGGCTAGCACCTTGAGAATCATCATTCTGAACTCTAGATATGACATATTACCAATGTCCATATTGATTAGGTCCCTGGCCTTTGGTACTGCCTCTTGTTCTTTTTTTGTTGTTGTTTTGGTGGTGAGTTTTTCTGCCTTGTCATTTTATCCAGATAAGAATATATGAAGGAGTGAATAAAATACTAAAAGGGTGGCAAAGACCCCAGTAAAATATGCTTTAACCAAATTGTGGGGAGGCGGGGAGAAAGGGGGTAAAAAGAAGTTGAGAAAAAAGAAAAAATATAAAAAAGAAAATATTTATATATATTAGACTCGTGAATAGAACAGGTTCACCCACTTAGTTTTGGGCGTATTTTGGTCTCTTAGAAGAAACTACCTTCCAAAATTTTAAAGAATGAAAAACATATATAAGGGAAAACATGATGAAGTGAGGGAAAATGACTATAAAGATGAAAGAAAAAATTTTTTTTAAACTTTTAAACAAGGAGTTGATACGATAAGTTGTTTGGGAGAATAAAGAAAAAGAAAGTGGAGAGAATTTGCTCAGACTGGAGACTAGAACAAATCCCTGTGCTAGATTTAGGATATATTTTGATCTATTAGGAGTTGTATCCCAGATTTTTTTAGAAGAAAAAACCCTATGTGTATACAAAAAGTAAAGTTAGATACAATAAAGGATAAAACGTGAGTATAATAATGAAGGTTCAAAAAAGATTTTTTTTGAAAGGTATTGTTAAGTTAAACTAGTTAAAAAAACATTAAAAGAGGAAGGGGTAATGAGAAAAGTGCTCAATCACTCCCTGGATTCCAGCTGCGCTCCACAAGCTCACCCAGCCTGTGACCAAGCATCTCTGTCTTTGGCACACAGCTCCGTCTGGAGTCTCTGAACCCTGCAGATACCTGCACTCTTCCAGGGGAGTCTGCCTGGGTCCTGCGGGGTCCCCACTCACAGAGTAGTGACATGGCCATAGATCACGATAAGGTAACCCCGAGTTGAGAGCTCACTCCTCAGCTCCGTCTCTGTAGCCAGCTTCCCCACTCTAATACCTGTGAGCTCTGCGACACTCAACACCCCCGATCCTTCTGTGACTGCGTGGGACCTGCTGTCCCCATGTGGGTTTTACCCCAGTTTAGCCTCTGGAGCGATGTCCCTCAGTGTAGCAGACTTTTAAAATATATGATTTTGTGCTCTATTGCTCTGCCACTTGCCGGGAGCTGGCCCCTCCCACTGTGGTCTATCTTCCCGAGGCTTTGGATTCACTTCTCCGCAGGTCCTACCTTTCAGAAAGTGATCTATTTTCTGTTTCTAGAATTGCTGCTCTTCTTCTCTTCCATCTCCTGTTGGATTTGTAGGTGTTTGGAATGGTTTGATACGTTATCTAGCTGATCTCCTGCTACCTGGTGTCATCTCAGCCGGCTACTTCTCTGCCATCTTGACTCCTCCCCACTGCCTTTTAGACTTTTTTTTAAAAAAAAAAAAGATTTTTCACTCCTCTTTTAGATTTTTTTCCAAACTGTTAAAGTCCAATAAAAGGATTGCTGGACAAAGGGGACATGAATCTTTGAAGATTCTTTCTCTCTCTCTCTCTCTTTATTTTTTTTTTAAGATTTTATTCATTTATTTAATAGAGAGAGAGAGAAAGAGAGAGATCACAAGTAGGCAAAGAGGCAGGCAGAGAGAGAGGGGGAAGCAGGCTCCCAGCTGAGCAGAGAGCCTGATTCAGGGCTCCATCCCAGGACCCTGAGATCATGACCTGAGCCAAAGGCAGAGGCCTAACCCACTGAGCCATCAGGTGCCCCTCTTTGAAGATTCTTTTTATGATTTGAGGGTATTATATTCTCAAAGAAGCAGTCAGTTTACAATACCAACAGATGGGTTTTGTATAGGAAAGTAATTTGATGAAAAAAGTATAAGATGACAGAAACATGTAGGTCACAGTCAAGGAGTCCTGGAGAAGTGGTTCTTAGAGAATTCTAAGTCTGGGGATAAGGGTGGAGTGTTAGCCAAAGCTTGTCACATTCTTGTCAATAGCTGATCATTTGTTTGTTCATTCCAGAATCAATTACTATGTGCCTGCTATGTACTAGGACTGCGTTGGATGCCAGGGACATACCAAGGAGTAAGAATCACACTCTTTTGCTTAGAAAGGGATTCTGTATGTAGTAAAAGATCAAGATACACAGCAAAAACGTTGTCAGAGGTAGGGTGCGATGAATGTATAATAATGGTACAAAATGAGGAATTCAGTGAGAAGAGATTAATTCTTGAGTGGGGGTAGGTTGGGTAAGGTGGAGGAAGAGACCACTGCAGACCAGGTTTCTTTGAAGAGCTATTGCTTAAGCTGGTTTTTATAGTCTGTAAGTAGAAGTTTGGGACAGGTGAATGGGAAGAGTCAAGGTGGAGTATAAGACACAAATCTGGGGATACACTGCTCCCTGTTTATTGTGAGATCTGTCTTTGGGCTGTGGCTGATGCTGCCAAGAAAGTGGCACAATTTGTTTTTGCATCTGAAGCTGGATGAGTAATACAGGAGTTTCTAAAACCAGGAGTCTCTCAGTGTTTCTCTGCCTCACAAGACAGTGCCCTAGTTTTGTCCCAGAGTGAAGCCATGGAGAAGGATTTCTGATTTGGAGACACAGTGTTGCCTCCAGGCTTTTGTTAGGGACATGCAAGGCTTCTTGCCCTCCACAAGGCAGGCTGGGGTGCTTCCAGGCTTCTAGGACTGGACTGGGTATCCTCTGGCTATTTTCTGGCCTTTGGTTCCCTAACTACCCCCCGGAAAGTGCAATCCACACCTCAGGCCACCAGAAATTTGTTCCCAGACTGGTGAGACATGGAAAGCCTGGCCTTCGTGGTTATGATTGAACCAAAACATTTTCAGTTATTTTATGAACAACAAGTGGGATCATATTCATGGAAGAGCTTTGTAAACTGTTAAGTGCCAGGTGGATGCTCAGTATTCCTCCATTCAATGAGTCATTATAGAGGGTCTGCTCCAGTGTTCTAGGTGCTGAGGGTACAATGGTGCCCTTCAGCTTGGGGTTTATATTCTAGGACATGGGACAGTCAACACACAAAAGGTAAAGCCTCCCATATGTTAAATCTGATAAATGCTCCAGATAAAAAATGAAACAGGGAAGGCGGAGACGGTGGGTCTATTGGGTTAGGCATTGTGATTTTGCTGGGGGCTTAGAGAAAGTCTTGTTTGAGAGGGTAGCATTAGGTAAACAGCCCCTGGAGTATGAGGGGTATTAGGGATCTTGGGGTACTGGAGTCCTGGGCAGAGGGAAAGCAGGTGCAGAAGCTCTGAGATGTGTGCCTGTCCGACATGCCTGAGGAACAACAAAAGTTCTGTATGACTTAGGGGGAGGGAGAGAAGGAGTGGGCAATGGTGGGAAATGAGGTTGGATATGTCCTGAAGTAGGAGAGAGAGAGAGCAGTGCAGGAGATACGGGCCTCGTGACCACTGTGAGGACTTCGGCTCTCCTTCAGAGCAGAAGTCATCGGAAGGCCCATTTGGCATGTAGCTGTTGCTCTTCTTGTCCCTGTTCTGCCTTCCTAGTGATCCTGAGCCAGACGGCCTGGCTTGTATCCAGCTGGGACAACTTAGCTCACTTTGTAATCTGGTGCAAGTTACTTAGCCCCTCTGTGTCTCAGTTTCTCCTCTGTAAAATGGGAATAATCGTGGTTCCTACCTTATAGGAGTCATAAGAATTAAATGAGCTCATGTGTATAACATGAGTGCCTCGCACGTGCTCAATGCTGTGCAAATATTTGTTAAAAACAAAAAAGTTTTTAAATTATTGCATCCTTGGGGAATCTGGGTGGGCCAGTCAGTTGAGCTTGATTTTGGCTCAGGGTCGTTGGATCGAGCCCCTCATCAGACTCTGTGCTCAGCATGGAGTCCACGTTTCCCTCTCCCTCTGCTCCTCCCCCTGCTTGAATGCGTTCTCTCTCTCTCTCAAATAAATATCTTTCAAAACTGTTGCAAAGCTTAAGGACTCAAAACAGATATTTGCGCACTGATTCGTACCAATATTATTCACCATGGCTCAGTGAAAACGTCTCAAGTGTCCATCCGTGGGGAAATGGGTAATCAGAAGGTGGTATAAAACTGGTGGAACCACTATGGAAAGCAGTATGGAGGTTCCTCAAAAAATTAAAAATAGAACCACCCTATGATCCCACAATTGCTCTCCTGGCTGTCTATCCAGAGGAAATGAAAATACTAACTTAGAAAGATAACCTGCACCCTTGATGATAGTAACATTGTTTATGACACTCAAGACATGGAAACAGCCTCAGTGTCCAGAGATTCAGCTATAAAAAGAACAGGGAGGGGCACCTGTGTGGCTCAATAGGTTGAGCTCAGGTCAGGGTCTCAGTGTCTTGGGATCAAGCCCTGTATCCGGCTCTCTGCTCAGCGGGGAGCCTGCTTCCTCCTCTCTCTCTCTGCTTGCCTTTCTGCCTACTTGTGATCTCTCTCTGTCAAATAAATAAATAAAATTTTTTTTTTAAAAAAAGAACAGGGTATCTTGTCACTTGTGACAACATAGATGGACCTTGGGCATTATGATAAGTACCTGAAATAAGTCAGGTAGAGAAAAATTAGTATTTTCTGATATCACTTACATGTGGAATTTTAAAAAAGGTGTAAAAACCCAAACTCATAGAAAAAGAGATCAGATTTGTGGTTACAGAAGTGGGCGTGGGGAGAGGGGAAATGGGTGGGAAGTGGTCGAAAGGCACAGACTTCTAGTAATAAGATAGTAAGTGCTAGGATTCTAACAGGACTGTATGATGGATAGGAAAGTTGCTAAGGGAGTAAATGCTAAGAGTTTGTATCACAAGTCAAAAAAAATTTTTTTAATCTATATAAGATGATGGATATTAACTAAACTTAATGTGGTCATGATACCAAAGTATCATGCTGATTTGACTTATACAGTGCTGTAAAATCAGTGCTGAATATCAATTATGTCTCGGTTAAACTGGAAAAAAGTGGAGTATTATGCACAATGGAATATTATTCATCCATAAGAAAGATTGAAATTCTTGTTATTACTTGGACAAGCCCTAAAGACAGTAGCAGCTCCATGATCCCTGGGGTCACCTTCTGACCCAGAGTTCTTTGATGGCCAGGACTCCTGAGCCGAGGCTCATGTCCTCAGCCCTCCATTGACATCTGGGCCATTCCACAGTCCCACCCCTTGGCAGCCTCCTTTGGCCATCTGCTTTGTGGTCTGGGGAACTGCAGCTCTGTCTGCTTGCCTGGAGGGCTTTGCAGCTGAGAACTCTGTTCTGTACAAAGATAGGATTGTGTCCTGGTACCACCAGGAGGGGATTTAAATTACTGTCTGTAAAGGCATCATGTCTTTAAAATAATCATTTGTGTGTAATACCACCACTGCCAGCAGCATTCATTTGTAGATCTTTTGATTTTAACTCTCTGAAAGACATCCCCATGAATTAATTTGCTATAGCCCCATAGTTCAGTGAGTCAGGTGGAATGCCCTCGGGAGTGGCTACACCTTGGCCCCTGGCCTTTGGGTCAGCCTCTTACCCCTCCTGGTTCTTAGAGGCCTCATCTGCGGTGGGACTGAGAATCTTGGGAATCTCTAAATGCCCATTTTGTTTCACATCTGAGGTGAATTGATTTGCATAATAGCAGCATGGAAAGAGCTGGAGCCAGCTTGCTGTGACTGAAATTGTTATATGTGGGAAACCCACAGTGATGGAGTCTTGGTGAATGCACACGAGGGGCTGCCCTGGGTAGTCCTCAGAAGCTATCCTGCCTACGTACAGGTCACCTTGTGAGAGTCCAGAATCCTTAGTCTGTCCAAATGCAGCAGGGTTGAGTCCAAGCTTTTTGCAGGCATTAATCTTTAGGCACTGGAAGGAACATCATGTCTTTATCCTAGCACTGCTTTTGTTTTTCACTTTTTCATTCTGCCGCTTGCTCTATAGACACCCACAGCCTACTCACTGCTTGAAGAGAAGCTGGGAACCATCAATTTCTCCTATTATGGTCAACCTGGCTTTGGCAGAGGACTTCTGAGTGGAGGAGAATAGTAGGTTTATGTCTTTGGAACAGCCATGGAAGAGTTTGATCGCATTGCTTGTATTTAATTAATTGATAAATTATCAGTCTTAAGCAATTTTATTTATTTTATTTTTATTTTTTGTTATGTCTGGTTAGATGGCGCATATAGCACATCATAAGTTTTTGATGTGGCATTCAATGATTCATTAGTTGCATGTAACTTGTTTTTAAAATTCTGATTGCAATCAACACACATCATCTTCCATGGCTGCTTGTCCATCAGTTAGTTCATAAAAAAACCCAAACACTCCAAAAAAATGGAGAGAATTGTCTTATTTATCCTTTAGAATAGTTAAGAGGAGTTAAGCAGGTTGATGCCTAAAAGACTAAGAGTTAGGATTCTGTGCCCTGTTGCAAGTGGTTAGTAAATTACAGCTGTGATTGTTTCCTGTTACTTTGTGGGATGTGGCTGACAGGTCCGGGTCTGCATCTAACTTTTCCATTAAAATAAACTTGTAAGTGACATGTTTGTAATTTTCATAATTTCTGATCATGGTAGAGAGTGCTGGATCTTTTAAATTGAGTTTAGAAGTACAAATATCTAGATTTATAGATTGTATTCTGTTATTTTCACAGGTATCCTTGTCAGGTGAGCCTGGGGCTCTGCGTGTCCTGAGGCAAAAGGCCCCCGCCTGTTCTCCTTTCCCTCACGTGGCAAGTTTGGCCAAATGTCCTTAACTGGTTGTTCTTGACTTTTCAGGGAGGGGCCATTATTTTCCCTCTTAATTCATCCTCACATAGAGGTGACTTCTTTCTGACATTTCATATCTTTTCTCTTCTTTTTACTGAGGGCAAACAGTTTCTCCCCTTTGTGACTCTGACTCTCTCTCTCTCTCTCTTTCTCTCTCTCTCTCTCTCTCTCTCTCTCTCGGCTGAAGAAGATCGAGGTGACCCCCCTCCCAAATAACATACTTTTGTGAACATTAACCTGGTAGGTGCATTTTCCCCACTTGACAGGTGAGGAAGTGAAGCTCAGAGAGGTTCGGTGGCCAAGTCGGGTCACGGAGGTAATAAGAAACGTACCAGAGGCAAAGGCCTTGTTGGATGCCTGAGATGCACACGTGGCTTTGGGTGTGCATGGGATTTTTCATGGTGGCCTTTTTTTTTTTCCTCCTTAAGGAGAAGACAATTTCTTTTCTCTGTGGCTTCTCTCAGTCTCAAATGTTGTAGCTACTGATTATTTTTAAAAATTATTTTTATTAAGGTTATTTATTTATTTATTTGACAGATTGAGAGAGAGAGAGAGAGAGAGATCATAAGTAGACAGATAGGCAGACAGAGATTCTGAGGTCATTTTTTAAAAAAGATTTTATTTATTTATTTGTCAGAAGGAGATCACAAGTAGGCAGAGAAGCAGGCAGAGAGAGAAGGAAGCAGGCAGAGAGAGAAGAGGAAGCAGGCTCCCCACTGAGCAGAGAGTTGATGTAGGGCTTGATCCCAGGACTCTGGGATCATGACCTGAGCTGAAGGCATAGGCTTTAACCCACTGAGCCACCCAGATGCCCCGCTATTGATTATTTTAACCACACAAAATGGTGACTATTCTTACTTCCATCGGCTTCCAGAAAGTTTAGAACTCTTTATTTGCCAGAAGCCTCTTAAAGGAACCATAACTTTAACTTGGAACCTTCCTGCAGAGACTTATCCTCAGAAGGCCAGACGGCAGGAGAGTAGAACTCTGTGTTTGTCGGTTGCCTCACAGAATGAGAGTCTAGAATGATTAGCGCTCCCGTCACTGTTCACTGCTGAGGCTGCAAGAAAGAAGTGCCCTTGAGGGCTTTAGATCTATTTGTGAAGATGAAGCAGAGTTAAAACCATGAATAATAGTAGAGGCGAAGCCCTGGTACTTCTAGCTGAAGGGGCTCCTTATTGCCTTTAACCTACGGGTCCCTTAAGTTGTGGTCACTCGGTCTGCCCAAGAGTCTAGTTTCTCCCTGTCCCTTTCTCAGTACTTACTGTGTCAGTCACACACCATGTCCTGGCGCTAAGCCCACCCCCACAGCTTGCTCCAGGGACTCTGCTTTGATGTCCTCTGTGGTCTGCCAGAAGTGTGCCCTGTGGCTTGTCTCACTCTTGTCCTGAGACTGCTTTGCCCCCAGATATTTGTTTGTCCAGTGCCATGACCTAGTCCTTGAGCACTGTGGATACTTTGTACCCACACCGGCTCTCACAGGTACAACCTAGGAGGCTGGGCTGCTGGCCTGCAGCTCACTATACCAGGTTCCTCAGATTCTGGGTAACTCTTTTTTTTTTTTTTTTAAATTAAGATTTTAAGATCATATTATTTATTTGACAGAGAGAGACACAAGAGAAGAAATACAAGCAGGGAAGGTTGGAGAGAGAGAAGCAAGCTTCCTGCTGAGCAGGGAGCCTGATGAGGGGCTTGATCCCAGGATCCTGGGATGCTTAATGACTGAGCCCCCCAGGCGCCTTCTGGGGAACTCTTCACACATCCAAACCAGCTGGTAGAGCCTTCCCTCCTCACCACCCCTATAGAGGCCTCAAGGTCACACCACAGATTCCTGGTGCTTGTCTTGAGGCAACACATTTGGGGGGCTCCTGTATAGCATCTGGGGGCTTCACCTTCTGATTAGAAGCTTAATTTTGGGTGACGATGAAGCTGAAAGTGGATCGTGTCTGAGGATGGAGGGAGTGTATTTTTTTAAAGATTTTATTTATTTACATGACAGAGACCACAAGTAGGCAGAGAAGCAGGCGGAGGGGTGGGGGGAAGCAGGCTCCCTGCTGAGCAGAAAGCCTGATGCAGGGCTTGATCCCAGGACCCTGGGATCATGTCCAGAGCCGAAGGCAGAGGCTTTAACCCACTGAGCCACCCAGGCACCCTGGGAGTGTGTTTTTTTTTTTTTTTAAAGACTTTATTTATTTATTTGACAGAGAGAGATCACAAGTAGGCAGAGAGGCAGGCAGAGAGAGGAGGAAGCAGGCTCCCTGCTGAGCAGAAAGCCCGATGCAGGACTCCATCCCAGGACCCTGAGATCATGACCTGAGCTGAAGGCAGCGGCTCAACCCACTGAGCCACCCAGGTGCCCCGGGAGTGTGTTTTGTTTTTTATTTTATTTTATTTTTTTTAATTTTATTTTTTTTTTAAATTTATTTAACAGACAGAGATCACAAGTAGGCGGAGAGGCAGGCAGAGAGAGAGGGGGAAGCAGGCTCCCAGCTCAGCAGAGAGCCCGATGCGGGGCTTGATATCAGGACTCTGGGACCATGACCTGAGCCGAAGGCAGAGGCTTAACCCACTGAGCCACCCAGGCGCCCCAGGAGTGTGTTTTTTAAAGCCAAATTAGATTGCGTAGGGATGGATCTCCACCTCCCTCATCATTAAATAGAGAGTGTTATCACATGTGGTCAGAAGGTCTGAGCTGCGTGCTCATATGCTTCTTAGTGAGGTGAGACTTTTGTAATGTCAGCCCTGCTTGGTACCAAGAGCTCTGGCCAAGCAGTGATAAATGGACTGAAGCCTTCCTTGGGCCCCAGTGCTGAAAAGTCTTACGTACACAGCCCTCACGAAACTCACTGGGATTTTAACCTATACCAGACGGTCAGATTAGCTTAAAGCAAATTAAGGGCATAGCTAATTCTGCAGAAATGTTATAGCTGTAAGCACAACATGTATTTATTGTTTCTTTGGGTATGAGAGAATGTACAATCTAGGTGATTTAGATTAATTACACTTCCATGGAAGAAAGGAAACTGAGATGAGGATTCTGTGAAAGACAAAGATGCGGCTTGACAAAACCAGATTCTCTATTCTATAGACCTAGGATTTTTATTTGGCCAGGGATAGATTTCAATTTTTGGTGCCACCAGAAAGAGAAAGAGCCTGAGTGAGGCTTTAATATTGCAACTGAATAAATACATGGTTTATTTCAAGGTTTGAATTGTCAACAGAAGGAAAGTGGATGGCTCTAAACTTCCTTCAGTGATTGTTTTCTGTGGTGTCTGCAGATGTGTCCATTGGATACATTACCAGATTAAACAAAGGCAGGGTTGCAGGCTGTCCCATTCCTGGTTATGAAGCCCCCCTTAAACTTAGCAACCACATCCTCCTCCTGAATATGGTCAATAGACCTGTTAAGTGAGGTAGAAAACAGTTCCCTTTATGTACAGCCCCTGGCCTCGTGGGAATTCAGCCTTGATGGTGGCAGCCGACTTGCGTTTGCTGCTTCTCCTGTCACTGGCAGGCTGTGTTTTCTCTGTGGCCTGATGTAGGCATCTCGAGGGCAGGGCACTGCATGTTTATTTTTGTAAGCCTGGTAGCTCTAGGCTGTGTCTTCCTGCACAGGTTTTTAGGAAATGATCATGGCATTGAAATCAATAAGCTGAAAGTATAATGTGGAAACAATGGAAGGGAAGCCAATTGTGCTTAAACTTCAGTGAATAACTTCCAATAAGATCTGGTAAGCCAATTTATTGCATTAGGTAGTTGAAATGGATCTGCAGTTTTCAGAATGGTGAGATCATCGTGGAAATTTTATTTATTTATTTTTTAAGATTATATTTATTTATTTGACAGATCACAAGTAGGCAGAGAGGCAGGCAGATAGAGAGAGAGAGGAGGAAGCAGGTTCCCTGCTGAGCAGAAAGCCCGACACGGGGCTGGATCCCAGGACCCCAGGATCATGACCAGAGCCGAAGGCAGAGGCTTTAACCCACTGAGCCACCCAGGTACCCCGGAACTTTTATTCTTGAAGTCATCTCTGTTTTAAAGACAGCAAACAAACCAAGCTCTGTTAATAAAGTAGTAAATCCTCATGCCAGACCACTATTTGCAGCGGTCACAAGTTCTCCTTGTGAGCATCAGTGTAGGTTTCCATTCAATAAACATGTATTGAACAATGGAAAAGAGCTGGAACTTTAATGGTGGGGAATTAGAGCAAGGAGTTAAGGACGTACACTGGGGAGTCAGTTGATCAGGGTTCAAATTCTAGGTCCACCACTTTCTACCTGCGTGATACTGCACAAATGAAAACGTCAGTTTCTTTATCGGAGGGTTGGGTGGATAATATATTTACCTCCCAAGGTTCATAGGATTAAGTGAGGTAATCCTTGTAAAGTCCTTAGTACTCAACAAATGCTAATTATTACTCTTACTAAAGGTGCAGTTTGTGATCTCAAGGGGCTGTGTCAGCCTAATATAAAATAAATTATCATATGGTTTCACTTATTTGTGGAGCATAACAAATAGCATGGAGGACAAGGGGAGTTAGAGAGGAGAAGGGAGTTGGGGGAAATTGGAAGGGGAGGTGAATCATGAGAGACTATGGACTCTGAAAAACAATCTGAGGGGTTTGAAGTGGCGGGGGGGTGGGAGGTTGAGGAACCAGGTGGTGGGTATTATAGAGGGCAGGGATTGCATGGAGCACTGGGTGTGGTGAAAAAATAATGAATACTGTTATGCTGGAAATAAATAAATTTAATTAAAAAAAACATTGTGACATTCCTGCCTCAGGACATTTGTACTTGCTGATTGCTGTGTCTGCCACATGCTTCTTTTAGATACTCTTGGGTCCACGTTCTCATCTCCACTGGGCTTTTACTTAAATGCCAAGATCTCAGGGATGTGTTCCTTCACAACCCTGTTGAATGCTGAACATCACCCCCTCTTCCTGTTACTTTTTATATTCATTTTCCTGCTTAATTTTTCATCTTTTTGTCTCATACCATTGATTTTACTTATTTATCCTATTTATTGTCTATCTTTCCCAATTAAAAGAAAGCTCCAGAAGAATGAGGATTTGGGTCTGGTTTGCCCCTGATCAGTGCTAGAAATCATGCGTGCCCCATATTAAAGTGTTCCATAAGTGTTTGTTGAAAGAATGAATCAAGGACCAGTCATGGGAATCTGGACGGCATTTTGAACTTTGTGGGTGTCAGGGAGAGACATCACAGAGAGATGACTCTGTGTGAGTCTTAGACTTGCCATTCTTGGCCTTTCCATTAACACTGCCAATAATTATGGAGGCTGAGAAGGCCCATTATCTGCCACCTTCAAGCTAGAGACCCAGGAGAGGTGGTGGCATAAATTCTAATCTGAGTGCGGGAGACCGAGGTCCCAGCTTGAAAACAGTCAGGCAGAGAGGTGAATTCTTCCTTACTCTCCTTTCTGTTTTATTCAGGCCGCTAGTGGATTGGAGGAGGCTCAGCCACACTCGCCTCAGCAATTTTGTTCTATTCAGTCTGTGGATTCAGTTGTTAATCTCAATCCAAATACATCCTCCCAGACACACCCAGAATAATGTTTAGCCAAATGTGTGGACACCCTGTGTCCCAGTCATGTTGAGACATAAAATTAAGCATCACAGCCACACAGAGAAATTCTGTTTCTCTGAGTGACCTCTGAGTCACAATTTTGAGGGTGCTACCGTAACTACACTCCTTTCTCTACATGTTGAGAAAGCAGATTGAAATTCAGATGGGAGAGTAGTACTATTATTGGAGTAAGTTTGAATTCACTGTGATACTTACTAATACTTACTTCATTTTATTTATTATTATTTTTTTTTTTTTAAGTTAGTGGAAGAGAGAACAGTGGAAGAGGGGCAGAGGGAGAGGGAGAGAATCTTAAGCAGGCCCCATGCTGGCAGGCAGCCTGACGTGGGGCTTGATCTAATGACTCTGAGATCATGACCTCAGTTGAAGTCAAGAGCTGGACACTTAACTGAGTGAGCCACCCAGGTGGCTCCCACTCTATTACTTACTTTATTTTATTTAATTTTTAAAATTTTGAAAAAAGATTTTATTTATTTATTTGACAGACAGAGATCACAAGTAGGCAGAGAAGCAGGCAGAGAGAGAGGAGGAAGCTGGCTCCCTGCTGAGCAGAGAGCCCCGTGCAGGGCTCGATCCCAAGACCCTGGAATCATGACCTGAGCTGAAGGCAGAGGCTTAACCCACTGAGCCACCAAGGTGCTCTTACTTCATATATTTTTTTAAAGATTTATTTATTTAGTTAGTTATTTGACAGAGAGAAGAGATCACAAGTAGGCAGCAAGGCAGGCAGAGAGAGGGGGGAAGCAGGCTACCTGCTGAGCAGAGAGCCGGATGTCGGGCTCTATCCCAGGACCCTGAGATCATGACCTGAGCTGAAGGCAGAGGCTTTAACCCAGTGAGCCAACCAGGTGCCCCTATTTTTTTAAAAAAGATTTTATTTATTTGTCAGAAAGAGTGAGCACGAGCAGGAAAGAAGGGCAGAGTGAGAGGGAGAAGCAGGCTATTGCTGAGCAAAGTGCCCAATGCAGGAATCAATCCCAGGACCCCTGATCATGACCTGAGCTAGAGACAGACACTTAACCAACTGAGCTACCCAGACATCCCCTCTAATACTTATTTTAAAAGGCAAAATGCTTGTATACTTGCTGAAGATATGTGACTTTTCCCGCCATTGGGGTGTTGAGAAATGTTTTTAAGGATGGGTAAGGGTTTTCC
Organism: Mustela putorius furo; assembly: GCF_011764305.1. NCBI lineage: Eukaryota > Metazoa > Chordata > Mammalia > Carnivora > Mustelidae > Mustela > Mustela putorius. The sequence goes on along the minus strand of NW_025421531.1, from coordinate 5,909,832 downwards.
AGGCAGACAACCAGGGAAATAGTCTTTTGAGGCAAAGGGAACAGCATATGCAAAGGCATAAAGACACAGTGTGATTGTTGAACCACAAGTGATTTGATATGACAAAAGCAGGAGATGCCTGGGAGAGAGGCAGTGAGAGACAAGGCTGTTGGGGACCAAATTGCAAAGGATTTTGTTTGCTAAAGGAATGGAATTTTATCTAGAAGGCGATGGGAACCATTGAGTGGTTCTAAGCAGGATTGTGTCACATTTTTAAATTTATATTTGTAACTCGATTTTTTAAAAATTGGAAAAATAGTAATTCACAAGAAACAACATTCAAAAGGGTAGATACAGTAAAGAATCTCTTTCCCTGGGACAGTCAGTGTTTTAGTATCTTATTTATACTTCTAGAGATATTAATGCATAGACAAGAAAATTTGCTTGTTTTCTGTTTTTATCCAAAATTAGGCATTGGAATACTGATACACCTTATTGTCACTTTTCTTAGAAGAACACCCTATTAAGAAAAGTTTGTATAGCCAACTGAGATGTCATATACATGGCATATACACCTAGTGTCATCATCTCAGTTGGCTATACAAACTTGTGGAAGTGGAAGACTGTAGACCTGGAGCACATTTTCCACACTGGGGAGTAGGAGATGGGCTGAAGGTTACATGTGCCAAACTCAGGAACTCATGGGATAGGCCACTGTCAAGCTCATAGGGGTCTTAAAGTTGGGAGAAATATCTAGTTTGGAAAGATGTATTTGTAGGTTATTAATTTATAGATATGGTGGATGCAGCCACATTAATGGATGTAGATGACAAGGAAAGGGGTATATGGAGAAGAGAAAAAGGCCACAAACAATCATTAAATATCTAATATTAAATATCTGATCAGGAATAATTATAAGGAGTTATTATGGGAACCAAAGGAGGACAGTGCATGCCACATGTTGTAGTAGTTAGTGTTCGAGTCTGGCAACTATCAGAAAAAGTTTATTAAAAGGGCATTGGGTACTCGGAGAAGGTTTGGAAAGACCAGGAAAATATTTGGAGGCTTTTTGGCAAGATCATATTGCAATCTAGTCCTGTAAATAAGCCACTGCTGCTCCTGAACGTGTGCAGAGTTGATGCCACGATCAGTGGAGCCTGGGCACTGATTCTGGAACAACTACCTGCTGCCTGTGTGAACTAGGTGATGCGGCCATGCTCTTGCAAAAAGGGTCATGCTCAGTTTCTCCAGTAGATGCTCTTCAGCGTTGGGGTGTGTGTCTCTGATGGTGGATTCTAGGTCATGTGCTCACATGTTAGCTGCAGCGAGGGTTGGAGAAAGATTTGTGGTTATTTTCAGTTTCTGGGGTGGGAAACAAGTTCTATTTTGTAGGGTGGTGATTCCTTGTGGATGTAGATGACAAGGAAAGGGGTAGACCGTTTTTGTGTAGTGTGGTCTTAAAGGATGTTAAAGGATGTTAAATGTCCATTGCATGTATCAAATGCCAAAAGTGTAGCAATTAGAAGGCAGTTGGTGACCTCAGAGATAGTAGATTCTGGGGAGTGGTGGGAATGGACATCTGAATGCAGTGGGTTGATATATGAATGGGAAATGAGGAAATTGAGCCATTATGTGTTGGTTATGGTTTGAGGAAGGAATATTAAGAAGAGGAGGAGAGTTGATATATCTGGAAAGTTGCATAGATCTTGAAACAGCAGTGTGATTATAGTCTAAGAGAAATTAGTTCCTGAGAGGGAGGTTTGAAGACATAGAGAAGAGAGAGGAGGGTGGATAGTGACGGAGTGATGTCCGTGAGCGGGTGGAAGAATTGTGCAAATGCACATACTTGTATTTGTGGAGGTGGGGTATAGAGGGAGAGTTGATACTAACAACCTCTACTTCCTCTGTGAGTTAGGAGGTAATGTTGGCTGAGAATGAGAATGGCATGGGTCAGGTGGGATCCTGAAAAGAGTAGTGAAGATTTGGAATATCTATCGCTGTGAAGGAGAGAAAGCATTGTTCAAGGAAGAGAAAAAGGATGCGTGAGAAGCATCCAGGGACCCACCTGAGAATGGAATTGAGAGCTGGGTCCCTGCTATTGGATCCCATGCAATGCTGAGTTTGGCAGGAGGGCGAGGAGACAGGTTGTTGGTTGGTAAGGAGAGAGTACTGGAAGTGACGTAACAGAGTGTGGTTAGATGGGAAAGGAAGTGAAATCTGGAGAGTCAATGGCTGGAAAAGAAAATACATCAAAAAGAAGCCACTACATCAAAAACTAATGAGGTACTATATAGTGACTAACATAACATAGTAAAAAAAAATTAAAGAAAAAAATTTTAAAAAAATTAAAGAAAAAAATTTTAAAAATATTAAAGAAAAAAAAATAAGCCAAAGTAGACTGGGTTGGGTGGGGATAGAGGAGAGAGTGGAGAACTGGAAACGTGTAATTACTGTGTCAAATGGTGTGTAAGACGTCAGAGAGGGAGTGGTTTCCAATGATGACCAAACTCAAGACATGGAGAGGGGGTTAAGGTCACTGGGAATAGAGAGGCAGGAGTGTTGAATGAGTTTTCCTCATGGATGTTGAATGTTCCCATGCTGATAGAAGAAAATGGGCTGGGAAGCCAGGTGCAAAGATTTTAAAGGATGAAAGGAAGAAGTTGATAAATGAGATAATTAGTGAAGGATTAGTTAAATTTTGGCATATTTGTAAGCATTAAACAGATGTTAGTCATCAGTAATCAGATGGCCATAATGAGGAGGTGTTTTTTTTTGCTGGTTGGCATGAATCTTAAAGGAAGGGTTTTTGTTTGTTTGTTTGTTTGTTTTTTTGAGTGCTAACACGCTCTTTTTTGGAAAGAACTGTGGAGAGCGAAAACTCCCTGCTCCCAACTCCGGGATGTATGGGAGAAGGAGGGGGAAAAGCAGAGTGCTCAGGGAGAACTGGCTTCAGCTAATGGAAGAAGATGGTGGGAACAATCCAGGAGGATGTTGAGGCTGGGAATTTCTTGACACGTGAAGATGGGTTCTAGAGGCTTCACAGTGAAGCATGTGAAGAAGGCCTTTAGTTGCAAGAGAATGTTGGCGAAGAGGAATCATGTGAGGTTGGACTGTTCAAGGACCTGAAAGACTCAATGTTTTTTTTTTTTTTTCATTAGCACATTGTCCTTAGTCTGTGACAGTGTTCTCTCCATGTATATGACAGAAAAAAAAAATATGAACCAAAACCTGATGAATTGGGCTGACCGAGAAAGTAAGGTATAGTCCAAGTTAAGGAAATGACTAATGTGTAGTCCAGACAAATAGGTAAAATTTGATAGCTCACATAAACATGAATCTGAATGGGGATTAATATTTGAATGGCGTCAGTATTACTGCAGCTGAGGTGACTGCGGATCTAGAATGGCTTCCTTGCAGTCACACTTGTTGGCCTCAGGGGTGAGGCTCACCAGCACTACACCATCCCTTTATCCACATCAATTCATCTCAAAAGCCTTGGTTCTTCATCATTTTAAGGTTGTGATAAAGAACTTTCTGGGACAATTTGGAATGTGAGATAGGTTTTCTGATACAAGAAGTCCCTGGAGAAATGGTGATTCTCTACCATATGGTGCTGTCATGTTTTTAGCATACTAAAATTAAAAAAAAAATTGGAGTATTCTGCTTATTTATTTCATCTACTGAACTTCAGGCAAATAAGAAAAAAATGCAAATTAATAACTTGAAATGATTTTAAGTAACTAGAATTCCAGCTGTTAATGCAATAGGAGAGAACTTATTTAAAACTGTGTCATAGGTATCAGTGTACACAGATAAATAACACAGTGAAGAAGTGCTTATTTTATGTTGTTCCAGAGGCTTCTTGAAATGAGAAAGAATTCTCTAATAATCCACACTTTCAATTCTGTTTAGAAAATGATTTAGATCCTTTCTGAGAAGGTGCTGGCTTTAGATCCTGTGTGGATATATTAGTTTTCCAGGGCAGCTATGACAAATTACCCCAAACTGGGTGGCTTAATAGAATAGAAATTCATTCTCTCACAGTTCTGTAAACTAGAAATGCGAAGTCAAAGTGTCTGTAGGTCCATGTTCTCCCTGAAGGCTCTAAGAGAGAATCTGTTCCATGACTTTCTCTTAGCTTCTACTCTTGCTGGTAATCCTTGACATTCCTTGGCTTGAAGACACACCCACCTCAATCTCGGCATGGGTAGAGAACACCTGGTTTTCTCTCTCTGTGTCTGGCTCTTCTCTTTCTATAAGGACATTAGTCATTCTGGATTAGGTATGACCCCATCTTAACGAATTATACCCACAACAACCCCATTTCCAAATAAGGTCACATTCTGAGGTTCTGAGAAAGACATGAATTTGGAGGGGACACTGCTCAACCCAATACAGGAGGCTTTTCAAATGAGTAGCAAATGACTTCTGTCTTCAGGAAGATGTAGCACCTACTGTAGTTGGGAAAACTGTAGTGCAAAGCAGTGTGTTCAGTTGGTGATGGACACAGAATACCATGGACACATCGAGGGGTGAGTGATTGGTTGTGACTCCAGGGTAGTCATGAAAGGCTTTAGGGTGGAGGTAGTGGCGGACTTGAAGGATAACAGTGTACTAGCTGGTTAGAGAGGGGAGGCTGGGCCTCGTCTGAGGAGCGTCTCGTCTGAGCAGGCACAGAGGTGCAAGTGTGCATCCCCTGTGTGAGATGCTCCAGACATCTGGAGCGTATGGCTGGAGGACAGCAGGACTGTGGGTCTTGGTTGCATGTGTTGGGTGGCCATTGGGAGGCGATGGAAAGGGGAAGAGGGATGAAGTGCAGGTGAAACAGAGGAAGAAAGGTATGGAGGCCCAGTGACTCATCTTCATGAATGCTAGCTAGAATGGGGTCTTAGAGATGTTGTGGTTAAGGGGGAGTTCGAGGAGAAACTGAATGGAGCTCCTGGAAGGCATCACTGGACTCAGAGGGCTGGACGGAATGATGTCTGTGCTTCCTCTCAGCAGTCATGTTCGATGACCATTAGGTGGAAGTATCTCTCACTAGTATGTTGCCTCCTTCCCTGGTTATGACGCTCTTGCTTCCTCTCTCTTTCTTCCTATCAAGACTCTTCTCCATGCCAGGCACTGGTGCCACAACAGTGAACAAGAAGACAAGGACAGCATCATTTTAATTTCCTCCCTGTGGCATTAGCACAGGAGTATGTAGTAGGTTTTCCTTAGATGTTGCTTTGAATTAAATATGAGTGAGGAAAAATGACGAGGCAGTTTTGCCCTGGGTACTAAGTTCTGCTTCAGAGTAGAACTGCTTTGAGGATGATCTCAGGAACCTCCTTATGAGCAGGTGGAGAGTAGGTGGTTGCTTACATGTGTTTGGTTTCTGAGTCATCAGAAAGGCTCCTTTGCCTCCCAAAATATCTGCTTCACCCAGGCTGTGGGTACTTTTAATTCCACTATTGGAGGTTGTTTAAATGCAGATATCCTCTATAGAGAGGATATTCATTTACCCTCATCAGTCTTTTGCACCTTAATATGGGGGAGTTTTCTTAGCATTTCCTGTATGGCAGGTTTTTAAGAAAAACATATGGAGGGAGAGGGGACCCAGGAGAGGAGTACCAGACATGCCAAGTCCATACTGGACTTCATCAGAGTGAGCAGATTGGATAAGCTGACCCTGGGGATGTAGTCCATTGGCCTTGAAGAATACACTGTTATTTATTTGCTTGTGTATGTTGGACAAGAAGTGATTCTTTCTTTCTTTCTTTCTTTTTTTAGGTTATTTATTTATTTAGTTGGAAGACAGAGATCACAAGTAGGCAGAGAGGCAGTCAAGGGGAGGGGGAAGCAGATTCTCCGCCGAGCAGAGAGCCTGATGTGGGGCGCGATCCCAGGAACCCGAGATCATGACCCAAGCGAAAGGCAGAGGCCTAACCCAGTGAGCCACCCAGGCACCCCAAGAAGTGATTATTTCTGTTCTAAGTTTTATGGCTACAAAAATGTTGTTTATTTGTTTTATTTTTTAAAAGGTGCAAAAAATCCCACCTCCCCCACCCTCACCTTAACAAAAATAATTTGTGTGGCAGCCTGATCTGTGGTCTTTTTAAAAAAATTATATTCAGTTAGCTACTGTAGAGTACATAATGAGTTTTTGATGTGGTGTTCAGTGATTCATTAGTTAAGTATAAAACCCAGTGCTCATCACAGCAGGTGCCCTCATCGATAGCCAGGACCCTGTTACCCCCTCCTCCCACACTCCTCTCCTCTGAAACCCCCACATTGTTTCTTGGGGTCCGTAGCCTCACGTGATTCATCTCCCTCTCTGATTTTCTCCCCATGTGGATTTCCCTGCCTTCCCCTGTTGTTCTGCCTGCTATTGTTTATGTACCATGTATGAGTGAAACCATGTAATTGTCTTTCTCTGCTTGACTTCCTTCACTTAACATAATCCCCTCCAGTTCCATCCATGTCGATGCAAATAGTGGGTATTCATCCTTGCTGATGGCTGAGTAATATTCCACTGTGTACATCAACCACATTTTCTTTATCCATTCGTGCCCTGTTGAAGGGCATCTCGGCTCTTTCCACAGTTTGGTGATTGTGGACATCACTGCTATGAACGTGGCCCTTCTTTTCACTATATCTGTATCTTTGGGGTAAATACCTAGTAGTGCAGTTGCTGGGTCGTAGGGTAACTCTATTCTTAACATCTTGAGGAACGTCCATATTGTTTTCCAGAGTGGCTGCACCAACTCGCATTCCCACGAACAGTGTAAGAGGGTTCTCTTTTCTCCATATCCTCTCCAACCTTTGTTGTTTCCTGCCTTGTTAATTTTTACCATTCTAACGGGTGTAAGGTGGTATCTCCTTGGGGTTTTGATTTGTATTTCCATGATGGCTAGTGATGATGAGCATTTTTTTATGTATCTGTTAGCCATTTATATGATCTGTAGTCTTTACTGACAAGGCTATGCTACATAGGGTCTGTGTGTTCGCATCTCAGGGAAGGCTAATAATGGCTACTCCACCAAATATTCCCTGAATTTTCAGTGGCTTATTTCAGAGGTTTTAGTGTTCATTCACATCATAATATGATTCACATTGATTGGTGGGGACAGGATGTTCCATCCACATAATCTTTTAGGGACCCAGGCTTCTTCCATGCTCTATGTCCCATCTTTAATACTTGGCCTCAGGATCTCACTAGACTCATTTGGAAGGCATACCAAGGGGAAGAGAAAGCACATTCACTTTTACCTGCCTTGGCTTAGAAATGACACATATTTCGTCTCATAGCCATTGCTGAGAAGGGTCTCAGAGACCCACCCAGATGGGAAGAGGCTGGGAGATGTAGTTTAGCTGGGTACCCAGGAAGAGGAAGCAGCCTTGGTGAGTCTCTCACACAGGCTTGTCAGAAAGCAGGTACACATTTTCCTTCTGTCTGTAACATAACTGACCCTTGGGGGTTCTTATTAAGGGAATGGGGGACAAGAGACATGGGCAGTGACCTGGAAGCTCTCCAGTGTTTAGAATAGTGTAAAGTGATTGATTCTAGTTGGTGAAGGGCATCATCCTGCCATTGGATTATTGCTGGGTGTGAAGGAGACCGAAGTTCTGGTGCCAGGAAGTATTTCTGTTTTTGTGCTTGTTTGCTTGTTAATTGACGTAAGAACAACTAATGGAAATCTCCCTTCCTTACACCTTGGAATCACTTTGGAATAGGAATTTTGTGGTTCTGAATGCTGACATCACTGACTTCTGTGATGTTAGCATTTCCTCTAGTCCACTTCCCTCATTATCTAGATGAGACAGGCTATCGAATTGCCCCAACTTACATAGTAAGTTAGTGGTTTGCTTGGATCTCAAACCCTGTTTTCTAGATTTCTACTCTAATGTTCTTTTCTGTACCACTGTTGCCCTTGGGAGGGTCTGCAGGATGGCCGGGGGCTTGACCAGCCTAAATCAGAAGCTTCCTTCTAGCTCTGAGATTCCTTTACTGATTATGTTTAATGTATGGTGTCTGATTAATAATCCCTGGCTTGATAGGAGTGACGTAGCTTCAAAGAATTTACAACTTTCCTGAGAAAACAGAATCTTAGTTCTTTATTTTCTCAGCTGTTTCTTTAGTTCATTTTTATCTTTTTTTTTAAATGTGTTTGTTTTTAAATGTATGTATTTTTCTAACTATAAAAGTAATAATTTCAATTATAGAATTAAATAAATCTATTCAAGTGCAACAAAAATTTATACAAATATAACCAAAAAATTTCCTGTAATTCTGTAACTTGACAGTGCAGTGGTAACCACTATCAGTGTTTTACATTTCTCTTCATGTGTTTCTTAGCCATTTTTTGAAAACATAATACTTGCATATTATGTATAGTATAATTAGAATGAAATATTATACAATATGAAATAAATACCATACAGCTCTTAAAATATTTCATATTACTTAGTATGAAATATTACATAACCCTTAAAATTGTTTTAAAATAGTAACAATAGGGACGCCTGGGTGGCTCAGTGGGTTAAGCCGCTGCTTTCGGCTCAGGTCATAATCTCAGGGTACTGGGATCGAGTCCCACATCGGGCTCTCTGCTCAGCAGGGAGCCTGCTTCCTCCTCTCTCTCTCTGCCTGCCTCTCTGCCTACTTGTAATCTCTCTCTGTCAAATAAATAAATAAAAAATCTTTAAAAAAATAAAAATAAAAAAAAAATAAAAAAATAAAATAGTAACAATAGGGGCACCTGGGTGGCTCAGTGGGTTAAAGCCTCCGCTTTTGGCTCAGGTCATGATCCCAGGGTCCTGGGATCGAGCCCCACATCGGGCTTTCTGCTCTGCAGGGAGCCTGCTTTCTCCTCTCTCTCTGCCTGCCTCTCTGCCTACTTGTGATCTCTGTCAGATAAATAAAGAAAAAATCTTAAAAAAAAATAATAAAAAAATAAAATAGTAACAATATGAAACATGCTCACATATATTTGTATTCTTATCACAATAATTAGAATAAATTAGAAATAAAGTTCTAATTTTGTCTTTTTTGTTTTGTTATCTGCCTTTTAATGGAAGCAGAAAAAAGCAAATAGAAATATCCCTTTCATATATCTTGGAATAAAATTCTAATTGTATTGTACATAACTATACAAATATGTATGAGCATTTCTCAATATTGTGACTTGTTTTAAAATATTTTTTTAAAGGCTTGCATACCTTGCATCTTGCAGAAATGCGCTATGCTGAAGCAAACAGCCCAGGTGGGGAGGAGGCAAGGGGTAGTAGTATTTTTGGTTCTTGGCCCTAATGCTCCACTCTTCTTCTCCCAGGGCATCAGCAGCTTGTTTAGCTCACTGAAGGTCGTTCGGCTGCTTCGTCTGGGGCGAGTGGCCCGTAAGCTGGACCACTACATTGAGTATGGAGCTGCCGTGCTGGTCTTGCTGGTGTGTGTGTTTGGGCTAGCTGCTCATTGGATGGCCTGCATTTGGTACAGCATCGGGGACTACGAGATCTTTGATGAAGACACCAAGACCATTCGCAACAACAGCTGGCTCTACCAACTGGCGATGGACATTGGCACCCCTTACCAGTTTAATGGGTCTGGCTCAGGGAAGTGGGAAGGTGGTCCCAGCAAGAATTCTGTCTATATCTCCTCATTGTATTTCACTATGACCAGCCTTACCAGCGTGGGCTTTGGCAACATTGCCCCATCCACAGACATCGAGAAGATCTTTGCAGTGGCCATCATGATGATTGGCTGTAAGTATGACAGTTGCTGGGGCTGGGTGGGGGATGGGCAGGAGGCATACTGTTTGGAGGTCTGTTCCATTGGCTGGAAATAGGGTAATAACTCCAGTGCTAGCAGGATCAGGATCAAGATCAATGTAATAACTTAAAACAAGAAAGGCTTTTTTTTAAAAAAGATGAATTTATGGTTTCCCTGATAAAGCATTGCTGCAAGGTGTTTACTGCAAAGAAATTTAGAAAATACAAAAGAGCATGAAGTGTAAAATGGAGACCAACTATAATTCTGCCTATCAGAGATAACTATTATTACCTTGGGCCTCTCCCTTACAGATTACTTTCCACATAGACACAGGTTTTTATAAAGTTAGAATAAGATCATGTTATTTATACAACTTGGTAACCTACTTGCTCATAGAAAGTGAACTGTGAGTCTTTCTGTGTCAAATTGAACATAGCTCTAGACCTCCACAGCCCCATGTGGTACCAGAAAAAGCATGTATGAAAAAAATGTGAGCTATCTCATGAATTATCTTTTATACTGATTACATGATGAAAAAACAATATTTTTATAAAGTGGGTTAAGTAAGATATTATAATTAATTTCATGTTTCTTTTTTTATTTTTTATATGTGGCTCCTAGGAATATTTTTATTGCATTTTTTATTTTTCATGCATTTTAAGAAAAATTTAATTTAATTTTTTGGTGTGTGTTCCAAAATTCATTGTTTATACACCACACCCAGTGCTCCATGTAATATGTGCCCTCCTTAATAGCCAGCACCAGGCTCACCCAACCCCCCACCCTCCTCCTCTCCAAAACCCTCAGTTCGTTTCTCAGAGTCCACAGTCTTTCATGGTTTGTCTCCCCCATTTTTGATGTCTACTTGATGATTAAGAAATTTCCCAAATCCAAAAAACAATCCCCCGCTCCCAAAACCCACACAGGATAAAAAGGCTCCTGTTCAGGTCAGAAGTAATGGGTTATTGAATTGACTCGAGTGGACTGAAAAACAAAAACAACCTTAGTTCTTTTTTTTTTTTTTTAAAGATTTTATTTATTTATTTGACAGAAATCACAAGTAGATGGAGAGGCATGCAGAGAGAGAGAGAGGGAACAACCTTAGTTCTTGAGGAAGGTGCTTAAATCTGTCACTTTCCCATGGACCGTTGTGTAGCTGTTGCTAATGGTGGGTCTGGGAACAGCCTTGGCCTAGAAACCATTGAGAAATCTTCACTGGAGGGAATCCTTGGGAGAAGTGGGCCTTACTGTGCTGAGTAAAGTATATGCATTTGAATGGCCCAGACTCACTTTGAACCTGCCAAGTGCACCCTGTTGGTACTTCAACAACAAATGGCTGCATGGGCGAGGACAGTCCTCCCATGAAGCCTCAAGTGTGGACAGGAGTCTGGTCACACATAATGAAGCTGGGCTCTGGTTACAGCAACCAGAGACTGTTCTGTTCTTTGTGCTCCCTCAGAGTAGAGTTGATAGCAATTGTTAAATTAACCAGGGAATTCCAAGATCAGGAAACCTAAGGTGTCAGTTTGCCTTACTTTGTCCAACCTCCCAGGGATCCAGCACCCCCTCTGCAAATGGGTTTTATGACCCCCCAGTTGTCCCACTGGCTGCTTGCCTCCTCCTTTTCTGTAACCAGCTCATCGTGTCTGATATGGGTCTTCATGTGAGCCCTCTCTGCAAGGCACAGAGCTCGGGTCTGAGTAGTCACTGCATGTGTCTAGGTGTAATTGATTTGTGGGAAGTGTGTGCTGATGGAGCTTGGGATTTACTTCTTTTAAAAGGGTCTTAATAGAGATGATTGCCTGTCCATGGGAAGCAGCGTTAAGTATCTGTGGGTGGCTAATTGCTTTAGCTTAATTAGAACCTGAGGTGCTTTCTCATGTAGAAGGATTTAAGACCTTCGCTCTTCTAGGACATTTTCAGCCTTAACAGCACTAGTTTTCTAGGTACTGCTTACAGCATTTTTGTGAGCCATGGGGCATGAGATAAGCAGCCATATGTGCTGTGCTCTGAGCCCAATTTCTGTCTCTAAGAAGGGGAGAGGAGACATTTTGTTAATCTAAATACTTCATTAAATGCATTGCAGGAAACTTGCTGCAAGTGGTCATTTAGGAAGCGGGCCCCATGTCATGGGGTCTTCAAGGCTTTCAGATATGAGGTAAATTATTTGCAACTTTTTACTTGGAAGAAAAGAAGAAAAAGAATAGTTTTAGGTGGCAAATAATAAAGATAAGTGCAGGTGGCTGGGTGGCTCAGTCGGCTGAGTGTCTAACTCTTGATTTAGGCTCAAGTCATGACTGCAGGGTCGTGGGATCGAGTCCCACGTCAGTGGGATCTGCTTGTCCTTCTCCCCCTGCCTCATCCCCACTCATGCGTGCAAGTGCACATGCGCTCACTCTCGCTCTCAAATAAATAAATACAATCTTAAAAAAAAAAGTTTGTTTTTCCAAAACCATTATTCTATGGAGAGCATGACTTACTGGGTATAATCTTCCAGGAAAACCTCAAATTATTATTATCACCTTTTTTATCTACCTTCTCAGATCTTTATGATATTTCCATTTCCTTTTTAAAAAGTGCAATAGTACACAGGCAGTCACCTCTGCATTATGCAACCAAGTGTGACGTTTAGGTAGGCAAGCCTGCTGCACTGTAACGCCATTTCCCAAACACTCATTATGTGCCAGGTGCTGTGACGAGCGCTCCATACATGGATTCTGCTGCTCCGAATCACTCTGTGCTTAGAGATTATTATCACCGGCTTATAAGGAAATGGACCCAGTAAAGGTAACTTCCTTCCCAAGAACATAGGGCTGGTAAGCAGGAGAGACAGGCTTTGGACCCAGGCTCCTCTGAATTAGAAGCCAGGTCTTTCTGTGGAGCCCACCTGCGTTCATATGGTCTGAGAACACAGACGGCCAGCCTGAGGCCCTGACTCAACACCACCCTGAAAATTCTCTCTGTCCATTTTCATAAGTCAAGAGTTCCTACAGTAGAAAGTTTTGTATGCTTGTTGTTGTTGTTGTTTTAATTTAAGAACAAGATTAGGATACAGGCTCAGGGCACCAGGTGCCTTGGAAATCAGCTATTTTTCATCAATCTGTCACTTACAGTTACAGCTGTTCCACTTTCCATGTGACATGTCTGACAAATGGTTGTGCTAACAACAAAGTTATTGCACTCCGTGTAATGTGGTGGCAATTATCCTCATAAACACACATTCTAAGCAACCTTTGTTCGGGACAACTGCTGTTGTCATACTGGGCTTATGGAGCGCTCTGCTATCCTGCATTGCCTGTGTGTACACATGCACACAGATGTACCCTTACTGTGTGCTCATGGGTGGGGTGGGGGGCTGATGCCAGAACTGGGGTCTAGGGGAGTGGTGGGGCATGAACCACAGCCTGCCTTTGTGCCAAGGGGTCATGCTTCTCCCTAGCCAGTCACCCTAGCAGTCAGGCCCCAGGAGTCCTCAAGGAGTACAGAGAAAACAAAGGCTAAGTGGGCTTTTTGAAGTAATGGTATTTTGTGAATTTTTCTTCTTGGCATTGAGGTTTACATGTGTTGATAATAGTATTTCTTTTGGGGCAGCTGGGTGGCTCAGCCATTAAGTGTCTGCCTTCAGCTCAGGTCATGATCTAAGGGTCCTGGGATCAAGCCCCACATCGGGCTCCCTGCTTGGCGGGAAGCCTGCTTCTCCTTCTCCCACTCCCCCTGCTTGTGTTCCTGCTCTTGCTATCTCTCTCTGTCAAACAAATAAATAAAATATTTTTTAAAAATAGTATTTCTTAGAAATTGAAGAAGACACAAAAAGATGGACGACCATTCCATGTTCTTGGATCGGAAGAATAAACATTGTTAAAATGTCTATACTGCCTAGAGCAATCTATACTTTTAATGCCATTCCGATCAAAATTCCACCGGTATTTTTCAAAGAGCTGGAGCAAATAATCCTAAAATTTGTATGGAATCAGAAGGACCCTAAATTGCTAAGGAAATGTTGAAAAACAAAAATAAAACTGGTGGCATCACGTTACCTGATTTCAAGCTTTACTGCAAAGCTGTGATCACCACGACAGCATGGTACTGGCATAAAAACAGACACATAGACCAGTGGAACAGAGTAGAGAGCCCATATATGGACCCTCAACTCTATGGTCAAATAATCTTTGACAAAACAGGAAAAAATATACAGTGGAGAAAAGACAGTCTCTTCAATAAATGGTACTGGGAAAATATATGTAGAAGAATGAAACTTGACCATTCTCTTACACCATACACAAAGATAAACTCAAATGGATAAAAGATCTCAACATGAGACAGGAATCCATCAGAATCCTAGAGGAGAACATAGGTAGTAACCTCTTCAATATCCACCACAGCAACTTCTTTCAAGATATGTCTCCAAAGGCAAAGGAAACAAAAGCGAAAATGAACTTTAGGGACTTGATCAAGATCAAAAGCTTCTAGAGCTTCCCTATGACCCTGCCATTGCACTACTGGGTATTTACCCCAAAGATACAGATGTAGTGAAAAGAAGGGCCATCTGTACCCCAGTGTTTATAGCAGCAATGGCCACAGTCGCCAAACTGTGGAAAGAACCAAGATGCCCTTCAACGGATGAATGGATAAGGAAGATGTGGTCCATATACACTATGGAGTATTATGCCTCCATCAGAAAGGATGAATACCCAACTTTTGTAGCAACATGGACAGTACTGGAAGAGATTATGCTGAGTGAAATAAGTCACAGAGAAAGTCGCAGAGAAAGTTGCAGAGAAAGTCAATTATCATATGAATTCACTTATTTGTGGAGCATAACAAATAACATGGAGGACAAGGGGAGTTGGAGAGGAGAAGGGAGTTGAGGCAAATTGTAAGGGGAGGTGAACCATGAGAGACTATGGACTCTGAAAAACAATCTAAGGGTTTTGAAGGGGCGGGGGGTGGGAGGTTGGGGAATCCAGGTGGTGGGTATTGGAGAAGGCATGGATTGCATGGAGCACTGGGTGTGGTGCAAAAATAATGAATACTGTATGCTGAAAAAATTAAAAAAAAAAAAGAAATAAAAAAAAGTTTATTGCCCCCCCCCCAAAAAAGAAAGAAAAAAAAAGATCAAAAGCTTCTGCACAGCAAAGGAAACAGTCAACAAAACAAAGAGGCAACCCACAGAATAGGAGAAGATATTTGCAAATGACTGTACAGACAAAAGGTTGATATCCAGGATCTATAAAGAACTCCTCAAACTCAACCCACACAAAACAGATAATCATATCAAAAAATGTGCAGAAGATATGAACAGACTCTTCTCCAATGGACATGCAAATGGCTATCTGACACATGAAAAAATGTTCATCATCACTAGCCATCAGGGAGATTCAAATTAAAACCACATTGAGATACCACCTTACACCAGTTAGAATGGCCAAAATTAGCAAGACAGGAAACAACGTGTGTTGGAGAGAATGTGGAGAGAGGGGAAACCCTCTTACAGTGTTGGTGGGAATGCAAGTTGGTGCAACCACTTTGAACAGTGTGGAGATTCCTCAAGAAATTAAAAATAGAGCTTCCCTATGACCCTGCAATTGCACTACTGGGTATTTAGCCCAAAGATACAGATGTAGTGAAAAGAAGGGCCATCTGTAACCCAATGTTTATAGCAGCAATGGCCACGGTCACCAAACTGTGGAAAGAACCAAGATGCCCTCCAATGGACGAATGGATAAGGAAGATGTGGTGCATATACACTATGGAGTATTATGCCTCCATGAGAAAGCGTGGATACCCAACTTTTGTAGCAACATGGACAGGACTGGAAGAGATTATGCTGAGTGAAATCAGTCAAGCAGAGAGAGTCAATTATCATACGGTTTCACTTATTTGTGGAGCATAACAAATACCATGGAGGACATGGGGAGATGGAGAGGAGAAGGGAGTTGAGGCAGATTGGAAGGGGAGGTGAATCATGAGAGACTATGGACTCTGAAAAACAATCTGAGGGTTCTGAAGGGGCTGGGGGTGGGAGGTTGGGGGAACCAGGTTGGGGGTATTAGGGAGGGCATGTATTGCATGGAGCACTGGGTGTGGTGAAAAACAATGAATATTGTTATGCTGAAAAGAAATTTTAAAAAATAGTATTTCTTGACTATTCTACAGCAGTGTATTAAATAATATAGATTATCCAGACATCTTCTGTAGATTCCCATCTCTGCTCTCTGGCACCAAATATCTCCTTATAACTTGGCTAGTTCCCCAGAGAATACAGGAACACTATTTGCAAGCTTGTCCACCTTTCTCAGTTCTGGTAAAAAGTTGCAGGAGCACCTGGGAGGCTCAGTCCATGAAGCATCTGACTCTTGGTTTCAGCTCTAGTCAGGATCTCAGGGTTCTGAGATTGAGCCCCACATCAGGTCCCGACTTGGGGTGATAAGATGGAGCCCTGTGTCTGGCTCTATGCTCAGTGGGAAGTCAGTTTGAGATTCTCTCTCTCCTCCCCCTCCTCTTTCTCTCTTTCAAATAGATAAAATCTTTAAAAAAAAAAAAAAGTTGCAATAGGAAGAGGCTCAATCTATTGGCTAAAATGAGTTTTTATGATTTGCTGTGGATATAGGTGACTATGATGTCCCATTTCTAGTCTGGCATCTTGACCCAGACTGGGGCGAGCCAACCCCCACCCTGATCTCCCTGCTGAATGTCTGCCCAGCAGACCCCCAGCTGTGTGCCAAGGACACATGCGCTGTAGGTGGCACTCTCAGGGAGTCTGATGGAGGCAGTGGGAGGAACAGAGACAGGTCCCATCACCCAGCAGCTGGTGACTGAGGCCTGCGGATGGAGCTGACACTGCGGGCCAGACCTTGCCCAGGCTTCTGAGGGATCCCTCAAAGGAGGAAGGATTGTCCGTAGGAAAGAGTCTCTTTATCTGGAATGTCTCAGACTAGGGACATGACCCTGTCTTGGGGAGCTCTCCAGAGAGAATTTGATGGTGAAAAGACATTTTCACCATTTTCCTAATATGGGCTTTTGCACTTTTCTGATTCTTTCCTCATAATGTCATTGCTGTCATCCTGTCATTATAATTAAGCCACATTCGTTTCCTTTCCCCGATAATGGCAGGGGGCCTAGACATTGTACTTCTACCCCACACACTCTCCACCCCTCTACCTTCCTTTCTCCCCCCACCCCCCGCCCCGAACATCAGTCTCCTACCTCAGCACTGCACACCTGTTTCTTTGGATCATTTCTCCCTTGCCAATTCCCCCCACCTCAGCTCCTCAAAACCACAGCAGAATGTCAGTGCTGAAGGGACCCTGGAACTCTCCATTTGCCCCACAGTAGCCCTCCTTCTATTTCTTCTGCTGGGCCAGCTCTCCTCCTGGTCACTGTTTGAGTCAAGCTCCCCCTGAGCCCAGGAGATACCAGAGAGTAACTGGGCTCACGTCTGGTGGCTTCTGTATATCACCTTCTCTCCTGAGGAAGGGACACTGGTGACCTGCACACCGGGACATTTGACCCCACTGCCTCACCCACATGCAGTAGGCTAGTAGGCTTTGTGGCTTCCTTTCAGCAGAAACTGTTATTTGCAAGCAAATAGGGACTTTCCCTGCCTCCTTTGTGATCTTTCTCAAACATTTCTTGTTTCTTTCCATTTCACCTTTGTTGAATATACTTTTTTGCATTCTATACCAATATTGTGGTTTTTAAAAAATGAGATGGCACACATCTCCCAGGAGGCTGTAAATATACTCTTGGGAGACTTCAAACACATAGTAGACTCTCAATAAATATTTATGGTTTTGTTGATTCTGAGCAGTCGAGGAGACTCCAGAGTTTTGGAAGTAGTCTTTAGTCCCATTGGCAAAGCTTTATAAGTTAGGATATGGGTTCTGCTGCTGGACAGAGACAGAGAGTAATAGTAGCATCAACAAGGGATATGTTTCCTACAAGGTTAGGGGTGGTCTGGCAGCTCAGCTGTCATCGGAGACCCAGGTGACTCTGGTGTCTTCAGCACGTGACTTCCATATCAGGATCCCATATTGCTGTTCCAGCTTCAGCCCTATTTTTGTTTTCTGGAAAGTAGAAAGAACGGGAAGGGAACGACTAGGAAGTTGTACCATATTATCTGTTTCATATCTCATTGGCTGGAACTTGATAAGCTGGTCACACCTAGCTGCAAAGGAGGTTGGGAAATGTAGTCTTTATTCTAGGTAGTCATGGGCTCAGGTGGCCTCAGCTTTCCTCCATTTCCTCGCCTCCCTTCTGTTGATACCAGCAAACATTATAGACATCCCCTGTTGGAGCTTCATCCCTGAACTGCTGGTTGAAAGACTTTGGTTCAAGTCGTGGGTCAGCTCTGTGCTTTGGGTTATACCCTTGAATTCCTGCAGGTTAGGGGTAAGAGGCTCTCCTTACATCTCACTTAGTCTTGTGAGAATTAAATGAGATCATGATGTAGCATAGCTCTTTGAAAGAGTTGAAAATTTTACATTCACATGTTGTGATTTTGCTGTTGTTAGTCACAGTGATTATTTCTTGTTCTTCTCAGTGAATTTTTTCCTTTCCTGTTCTTAGGGGAAAAAAAAATCCTTCCTTCTCAGGAGCTGTTTAGTTATGTCTTTGGTTTATGTTTATGTAGGAAATAGGGCACTGTCCAGAATGCTATGGGAGAAGGAGCCAGTCTTTTCTCATTTTTTTCTTAAGAGGTTTTTTCTTAGCTGGTAAATCTGGTTATTTTTTTCCTCTAGAAACTGATTAAAAAAAAATCTGCTTGCTACTGTGCAGTTCACATGGGTATCCCCATCCCTGACACAACCTCCAGCTAGTTTCTGTCTTCTCCATCTCTGTCTGCCCCCCACCTCCAGAAAACTCTCTCTGGATTCTCCCTCCCGATTTGCAACCCATAGCTGTCTTCACACTCCCTAAGGCTAGTGGACTCTGCTTGGGGTTTATTCACTTGCACTTAGACTTCACACTGCTCTTTAAATATTCTTGTGACTTCCTAGTTATTGTTCTTGTCTTGTGTATATTTTGTTACTTCCTCTGAAACTCTCGGCTTCTGGAAGGCAGGGCCAGTGTGTCTCCCTTGCCTTCCTCTTTTCCTTTGTGCCTGGGTGTGTGCTTTGACTATGGGAAAGAACATGAGCTTTGGAGCCGGGCCGTTCTGGTTTTCAGACCCACCTCTACTCTTGATTAGTGCTTTCTCCTTTGGGAGGTTACTCAGCTGACAAGGGAGGCCCTACGTCCTGTGGGGCCAAGTTTGGAGATGGGAAAATGAAATGCCCTGTCTCTAGCAAAGTACTTCTCACATGAGTTGTTCAAACAGTGGTAGTTCTCTGCCTGGCGCCTGCCTTGGTCCCTCTCTTCCTATACATCTCTTGGGCTCACTGAGCAGTGATATTTCTCAACCATTTATTGGTCCTTCAGGTGTGCTCCACTTTGAGAGAATTGGAACTTGCCTAGAGGATCAGGTGCATTGCACTGTTTAAGTGCAGGTCACCAAAATACATGTATATGGATGTAAGTTTCTTTTGCTATAAAGCTTCTTTAAAAAAAAAAAAAATTGTCCTGACTTAAGAAGAAATTAGAGGAGCCTCTTTTAAAAAAGAGAGAATGATTTTGTGTGGTTGGAAGGCCTCCTAGGCATCATTGCCCATACCAGACTGGCAGGATCTTCACTGTACAGGAAATAGTATCATGAGCAGTGAAAGTGCCCTCTGGAGGAGGAGAGAAGGGGCTAGAAACACTGGTGCACTGAGCACCCAAAGTGAGCCTGGTTTCATGCTGGGAGCTGTCTCTTCCCCAGTAACTTCAAACAAGGCTTTATTATCCTTGTTTTGCAGCTGAGAATACTTAGGTTCAGAGACATGAAGTAACGAGATCACAGGTTAAGAGGAGGCTGAACTGAGTTTTGAACCCAGTTTTATCTAACAGCAAAGTTTCACTTTGTTTTGTTGGTTCTGTTGCTGATTATTTTGGAATATGGGAGCAGAAAATGTTCTCTTTGGTGTGTGTGGTGTTGGGAGGCAGGGAAAAGAGCTGGGGAGGCAGGGGGCTGTGGAAAGATTGCAGAGAGGAGGTGCTGTCCTTGGAATCCTTCTCTGTTATTTTGAATTTTAATTATAGTGACACCATATCCGATTACGTGTGTTGTGGGAAGATATTACCCTTGTTCATAGCTGGATTACTGTACTGAGGAGAAGAATTTACAGCAAAAGTCTTAGATGCTAGGGAGCTCTTCCAGGGGGAAACCAACTGGATGAAGGGTATTGTTTCAGACCTTAGAGATGCCCACGTCATTTGCGAAATTTCTTCCTTTTTGAAAATACGATTTTCTTCCAAGTGAAAATGATCATGTGGAGCTGTTGCTATAATTCTTTTTTTTTTTTTTTTAAAGAGAAGGAGAGAGAGAGGGAGAAGGAGAGAGAGAATCCCAAGCAGGCTCCCCACTCAGCCTGGAGCTTGACATGGGGCTCAATCCCACAACCCTGAGATCATGACCTGAGCCTAAATCAAGAGTCAGATGTTTAACCGACTGAGCCACCCAGGCACTCCTGTTATCAAGTCTTTTGCTTCTGTTTTGCTTTTGTGTCTCTCTTACCTTTGCAACCTTCCTGTTCCATGGGATCGATCTTCCCCATATTTAATTTTTTTTATTAAAGATTTTTATTTATTTATTTGACAGAGATCACAAGTAGAGAGGCAGGCAGAGAGAGAGGGGAAGCAGGCTCCCTGCCGAGCAGAGAGCCCGATGCGGGGCTTGATCCCAGGACGCTGAGATCATGACCTGAGCTGAAGGAAGAGGCTTAACCCACTGAGCCACCCAGGCGCCCCATTCCCCATATTTTAGATAAGGAAGTTGTGGAGTCACTTGCTGTAGGTCTAACAGCTAGTTAGAAGCAGAGCTGAGCTCCAGCCCAGATCAGTGCCCTCTGCTCAGTGTTTTCCCTTCTTCCATATCAGCATACCAGCTGCTGGTATCCTAGCCACAGGTCTTGGTTCTGGCAGCAGGGCCCTTGATGGGACATCCTCAAAGCTTGATGAGAAGAAGTGAAGGTGGGGAAAGAATGGGTAAGGCTTCCATTTTGCTCGAAGCAAAGGAACTTGATTCATCAAGCTTTACACCTCTTTGTTGCTTGTCTTTACTGGGGCTCTCAGCCTCTGGGCTTATGACTCCAGACGGATAGAGGGAAATCACACAGAGGAGAACATCATTTTCCAGAGGAGGAAAGCCCACCAGGGAACTATGGGAAAACAAGTGTCAGAGTCACCTGTCAATTCCCTGGAACCCCAGTCAATCGGCAGTTTAGTGGATGTTCATGTAACAAACTATTTTCAAGCATCTGCCATGTGCCAGACACTGTGTAAGTCCTGTTGATGGAGCAGGGGGTAAGCCTGCTCCACACTGTGCTCTCATGTTGCTTGTGGTCTGCTGGGGGAGCTGGGACTTGTTGTGGAGTGAGGTGAGCTCTGCTAAGGGAAGGGTAGCTTGTTTCGGGAATAGTGGCAGAGGCCTTTCACCCAGCCGGGGTCAAGGAGGATAACAAGGCAGTCACACCCCATTTATCTGGGCGGAGCCCTGGGAAGACATCATCCATTCCTGAGTTTGCTTATAATCTTGTTTGGAAAATACAAAGTAGGAAAGACTTTCCAGCAGAAAAGACCATGGGAAGCTGGAAAGTAGTGCAGTAGTCCCCCATCCCCACCCCCTCCACCTCGCTGTCTGTGGAAGACACGTTCCAAGACCCCCAGTAGATGCCTTTGACTGCAGATGGTACCAAACCCTATGTGTACTAGTTTTGCCCGTGCAAACCTATGCTAAAACTTCATTTCTAAATTAGGCGCAGTAAAGATTGACAACAACTAATAATAAAATAGAACCACTGGGCTGTCTGGGTGGCTCAGTCAGTTAAGCAGCTGCCTTTGGTTCAGGTCATGATCCCAAGGCCCCGGGATGGAGTCTGGCGTCAGGCTCCCTGCTCAGTGGGGAGTCTGCTTCTTCCTCTCTTTCTCCCCCAGATTGTGCTCTCTCTTTCTCTCTTCCTTGTTCTCTTTCCTCAAATAAACATATAAAATCTCTTAAAATTTTTTTAAAAAAATAGAACAATTATATCAATATCTTGTACTAAAAGTTAAGTGAAGATGGTCTCTCTCTCTTTCAAAATATCTTACTGTGCTGTGCTCACATCACAATTTCTTGTGATGACAGGAGGTGGTAAAATGCCCGTGTCATGAAATGAGGTGAGGGGAATGATGTGACCTAGTGTTAGGCTACTGTTAATCTTCTGACAACAGAGAAAGGATCCTCAGCTTCCAGGCTGTGACTGACCATGGGTCACTGGAACCACGGGTCAGGAGGGGTGGGATTATGCCCACAGTCCATGTTTGGGGAATAGCAATCCAGCCAGTTTCTGTGTCCAGACTTCTGGAAGGACAGTGATCTTTTTTGTAAAGTGGAGATGAGAGTGTCATTAAAGAAGAGAAATTTTACTGGCCAGGGAATAAGGGGTAGGATCTGCAGGGCTTACAGAGATGCTAGGTAAAAACTGTACTAACAGTGAGCTACCCAACATGCACTGTGTATAGAACCCTTCACACATGCACTTCTTGGGCTTTCCTGGCACTCTGCGTCATAGGTGTTTTTATCCTAGATTTACAGGTAAGGAGGCTGGAGCATAGAGCAGTCAGTTATATTCCCCTGGCTCAACCTCTTAGGACTGGTGGGGTCAGAATTCAAACCCAGATCTCTGGCCCCCAAGTTCATTGTCCCTCCACCATCTGTGCTACCTTCCCAGTCACTGGCAGCGGTAAGAAGGGCCACTGGGTGAGCAGAAGGCTACCAAGAAAACAGCCAGCATCCCTTCCTGCCAAACACTCATCCAAGAGGGGCTGAGTGCCTGCTCTGTGCCTCCTAGCCCATCAGCATCTCCGTCTCCCTCCTGCAGTGGGCTTGTGCTTAGGGACCACCTCCAGCCAGCCGTTACGTGCCAAAAGCCTGGGATGGCGACAAATTGCAGTGAGGCTAATTGACCGCATTTCTTGAACACCCAGATCTCAATCTTTCACTCTACCCTTTAGAAAAATCATTGCCATACAGACTTTATTTTTTTACTTGGAGGACATCCTCTGTGATTTCTGGATTAAATGGCAGCTGGTTAAGCTAAACATGCCACAGCCATGATTCTGGCCAGCTTGTTCCCATCCAAGCCTGTCCTCTTTTCCTGGCCAGCCCCTTTTTCAATCAACACTCCTCAGAAAGGAGACTAACTCCAAAATGAGGCTGGTTTATGAAGCCGTCTCCATGGCTGACGAAACCAGTTAAGCTGCACGTGCAACTGACATTGGATCAGGAGGATGGTTTTTAATTTCTAAAGTTATCATATTGTAGACTGTCCATGGGAGCAGGAGAGATAAGTGTGGGCACGAATCCTGGCTCCATTACTTAATAGTCGCGTGAACAAGCTACTTAATTCCCAAGGCTGTGTCTTCATCTGTAGCATACCAATGCAGTGACATCCACGAAAGTGAGAATTCTCCCCTTTCAGAGCCCTCCATTCTGCCTCGTGCCAAGCCCGGGGCCCCAGATGGCCTGTCGGTTGATGTTGATGCCATTCTTACAGCACACTTGGTCTGCGCTATTGGTTCAGCAGCTTGGCAGGGGACTTGGGTGGGCACTGGCTGGGGAGTAGAGGCTGGAGGAGGTGTGCAAAGGTGGTGACAGAATAGGGCCAGCACAGTGCTCTGCCTACAGAAGAGCTCGATAGGGTTTGCTGGTGGAACTAAATATCAAGAAGACAATTTGCTAGTGAGGCTGCCACAGATGAGATGCTGTCGGGACCAGCTCTGCCAGTTGTTAGCAGTGACTTTGTAAGACTCAGAAATGTTTCCATTTTCACTTTTCCCCATTGTGGTCCTCGATGTGTATGAGAGCGAGAATAATTTTAGCTCTCATCAGCGAGAGGTCTGGCTCTGAATCATAGCTACATGGTGATAAAAACCCACTGTTGCCACAAGAAAGCTTGGCAGAGAGAGGGGTCTTGGTGCAAAGAGCAAAATGACAGAGCTAAAAAAGAAAATCAAATAGATGAGAAATCACCTGTGAGTTCTGCAGAGCTGCAGGTTACTTGTAGGGCTAACCCTGTTCAGAAGGGTCCCTTTGTTCCTCCCTGGGCATGAGAAGAGGAGTTGGGCTGGTCTGGAGCGGGGGTGATGGCAAAGCCAGAGCCAGGGGAGAACTCTGTCTTCCTGATCATAACCCCAGATCTGAGGGCCAGGTCTCCCTCTTAGCGCTTCCTGGGTTAGGTAGAGGGAAGCAGAATGCACCCCTTGGAATAACAAGAGTAAAATCTGAAGGGTTCTTACAAAGCAGGGCGTTAACAGGCATCTTAACAGCTCTGCAGAGACAGTACACAGTGGGGGGGACTGCCTGTCCCTTTAGCCTTGCCAAGCAGCAAGCAGGAAGGTGGGGGGAGTGGCAGAAGCCACAGGTTCTCTCCTGATTGTCATTTTGATTCAATCCCTCCTGGGAACTCGGGTGTTTAATTACACTGAGCTGTGCTCGCATGCCTGCACTGGAGGCCTTGGCTGCCATCCAGTGCCTTGAGTGGAAGGATTTCTTAGCAAGAACCTTTCTGGACGTCCAGTGGAACATGGGATTTGGACTTGCCATCTTTGCTTCTTTCTCTCCCTCCCTCCCACAAATATTCATTAAACCTCTACTGTGTGCCAGCCACTTAGATATGGAATATGGACTGTTGAATAATCAGCCATTCTTTGTCTGTGATAATTAACTAGATCTCCAATTATGTTATTGGCTCTCATAGAATTTTGAAGTTGGGAAGGACCTCAAGATGTCATCAAGGTCCCCTACTTGTTAGATCTTGACTCCCTTCTCCTGAGGTTTGAACAGCCCATGGAATAAGACCATTCTATTTCCAGATAAGTTCAAGGGTGAGAATTTCCTTTTTATATAAAACTAAAATTCCCTCCCTATGGATTCCATCCTCTTTTCTTGCCTTTTTACTCCTGGGACTTCATGGGACAAATCTAGCTTTTCTGTTGCACAATGATGCTTCAAGTATTTGAAAACCATTATTTCTGCCTAGAGGCTTTACTTCTCCAAGATTAATAAAAAACAGCTTCATTCATGTGGTGTGAGAATTTTTTGGTGGTGATCTCTTTTCTCTCTCCTTTGTCCTTGTGTCTCTCACAAGGGACCCAGGACTAAACTCGGTTTTCTTTCTGTGGTTTGATCAGAGCATAACTGAGTAGGACTCTTGCTTTCCCCACTTTGAAATCACATTTATAGATTAGAAGAGCATCAGAATGAGAAGGGTCTTAGAGATCACCTGTCCTAACAGCATCCTTGTGAAGGTAACAGATGAGATCTGGAGGTAAGTGGCTCAGCTAGTTCATGGCAGAGCAAGAAAAAGATTTAAGTCTCCCCAAACCCTAGTCCTTTAAGGTTTGAGTACTTTCCATCACTCCTCACCACATCTCTACATCTCTCTGGATTGCTCTTAATTCAAATTTGTATTTTTGACTACTACATCATACTGTTGATTAAAATTCACTGGCCCCGGCTAGTCTTAAGTTATTTCATAGATTCCACTATGAACGATGTTTCTACCATCTTCTTTTCCAGTCGGCGTTTTGGATCCAAGTCTGTGATTTGACATTTCTCCAGATCTGTTTCCCCCATTTCCCTTGGCTGCACCAATCTGGGAATATGGTCATGGAACAAATCACAGTAGTAGGAAGAGAACAATGACTCCTTTTTCTGTTGCTTTAAAGCAAGACCATTAGAACCTAACTTATGGTTTAAGGGGTATTCATGATCTCATGTTGACTCAAGAGTAGCCATTGATGCTCTCTTCTTCCACCTAGCTCTCTTCTTTGTGGTGAAGGGAGTCATTGGAGATGGTTATGAAATCCCCTTTCTTTCCCTGTGCAGCCCTATCACTTACCATTGTGAACCCCGCCCTGCTGGGCTATGGACCTTTTTCTCTATCAAAGTGCTGATGTTACTCCTGTGTGACCCAGAATGACACACAGAAGCTCTGTCCTCTATTCCAGTGTGGGTGAAATGCCCTTCTCCTACCAGTGCTAAACCCTGGCATCTGGACAGAACAGGATCACATCGTGCTTCCAGTTACAGAACACTTTGATCTGACTCTTGAGTTTGGACTAGAAGACACCATGTTCTGCTGTACTCTCCCTTTCCTGCTCTCACAGCGTCTCACCTATCCCAGCGCTCATAGACAGAGCTCATTCTTGGTAAGCATCTTTACATGGAGAAACCATAGTTCTGCCATTGTTTGCTTTTGCAGTTGGCTCTTTGGACTCAACTCCATGACTGCCGGTAGGGTGAGTCTTAACCCAATGGCTAGAACTTGGCCCTGGGGGGGCTGTTGTTCTCTAGGTACTTAGAGGTCTTATCTGGGAAGCAGCCTTTTGTTTCCTGCACCACTCTCCTCTGAACTGCTCATGGGGCCTCGTATATAAGTAAGTTGCAACTTTTTGCCCCCATATGCATGGATGTAGCTTCAGCCAAGTAACAGTTTTAGATTTATTTTTTATGATATTTTTGATTGTCAGATATTCTGTTGGTTGCCTTTTCATTCTTTAGATTTTGTTTATTTATTTACTTATTTATTTATAGTGAGTGGGAGGAGGGGCAGAGAGAGAGGAAGAGAGAATCTCAAGCAGACTTTGCACTGAGCATGGTGCCTGACACAGGGCTTGATCTCACCACCCTGAGATCATGACCTGAGCCAAAATCAAGAGTTGGGTGCTTCACTGCGGGCACTTCATCATTTGTTCATGGTACATTGTATGAAAGCAATATATGTTCTAGAATCCCTCCCTTTCTCCCACTACTTCAGAACCTTTCAGGGGAGGGATCAGAGTGAATACGAGGAAGGCATGGAATTAAGAGCAAGGTATGTAGCTTATAAATCCATAGATTTATTATAGACAGGAAATACTAGTTTGTGAATTTCACTGGGTTTGTCTTCTTTGTGGTGAAGGGAGTCATTGGAGATGGTTATGAAAATCTCTTAATTTTTTAAGAGCTGGAGCCAAGACCATCGTTGTGGGGAGTGACAATCAGCACTGTTCTCCAGTGGGTGTTCCTAGGTGTTACCTGAGTCTGGGAGGAGGCATGTGGTGTTGAACAGTGGTGCCTGACCTGGCAGCATCTTGTCATCAGGTCCCTGGCTCCGTGACCTCCATGATGCTCTGGCATCCCAAAATGGCTGCTCCTCATCCCGTATTAAACCACTGACCTGCTTTTCACAATCAGCTCAGCCCTAGAGACCAGGCTCTTTCTAATTCCCAGGCTCTGAAACTGAGCACGAGGCTTGGGGCATGGAGAACTCTCACATGAGGTCACATGCTGACCTTTCCACCACGAGCCCAGCTGAAAATAGCACCCTGACTCTATCTTTGGGAGTTCAGACCAAACTGTGCATTTGTCACCCACATTGCCCCTTTCAACCAGCTGCTCCCCTGAGACCCTGAAACCAGCTGAGAGAAGGGAGTGTACAAAAGTGTGAGCAAAAGTGTGCAGGTGAGGTCTGACTGGAGGGAAGGAAGAACTTACATCGGAGCAGGCACATTTGAATTAGGGAGAACGAAAATATTAATTCTAGTTCCCTCCATGGCTGTGATGCCTTACAGCAAACGGAGTGTATTGTACACATTATGCCCCTTAATCCTCATAGTAACACAGCTGAGGAAGTGAGGCGCGGAGTGGCTGACTGGTTTTCCTGACGTGGCACAGCCACTGAGTGGAAGAGCCAGGCTCATACCTAAGTCTTCTGGGGTGTTCCCTTGGCACCCCACAGCTGCCCCTTTGAGAACCGCACAGAGAACAAGGCAAGGCTGAGCCAGTTCCACCTTGTTCTTTGTTCACTGCGATGAAAGACATGAGTCTCACACAGAGCTCTCTTGCTCACCACAGTCTATGTGGACACTTTATTATTAGTGAAAGTCTCAGTTCTGTGGACTCAGGGCCGCCTGTCAGGAACTGAAGGCTGACTGAGTGTGGGAAGGAGCCAGTGTTCAGCTTTGGGGAGGCATCTGCGTCGGCCATTCAGACCCTGGTCAGTCTCAGGGAGCAGCCGGTCTCAGGACTCCCTGTATATAGAAACACATCGGTTCCAGGATGTCTTGCTTGGTTTGCTTTGCTTCCTTCCTTCCTTCCTTTCAGAGAGAAAGAGAGGGAGAGAGGGAGTCTTAAGCAGGCTTGACGTGGGGCTTGAACTCACAACCCTGAGATCACAACCTGAGCTGAAATCAAGATTCGGACGCTTCACTGACTGAGCCACCCAGGCGTCTCAGGTGTCTTGCTTTTCTGTGTTTGGATTAGTCGGGATAATGTCAGTGTTGCCGGCCATATTAAGAGCTAAGATTTATTGAACACTTATCATGGGCCAGGTCCTCTTAAACTCCTATGGATTCATTTAATCATCACAGAACTATGAGATGGGACTATTACCATCATTCCCCTTGTACAGATATGAAAACAGAGGCACTGAAAATCAGCCTCAAGTCAGCTAGGAAGTGGAAGAGCTGGGAGTCACAGATTCCAACCACAGATGTTCCCCTAATTCAGTGTGTGTTGAAGACCTACCTGATGGGCAGACCTCTGGGGCCCAGGCCACTTACAGGGCGTGGCTCTCTTCCTGCTCTGCTGATTCTTCACCCCTGCTTCTGCCTCTCTTAAGAGCTGAAGGTGTGGGGAGTTGTGAGGGAGGGCCTGGTGGGGTAGCCCCTCGCATGAAAATAGGCCATAGAGGTGTTATCCTATTCACCTTGCCTTCCCTTAGCTACTAACTGCCTCTGTGACTTCGAGACGTTCTCAAAGCCAGGGTTTACCTTCTGAGCGTGTTTCCTCATCTGCAAAACAGAGATGATGATGTCTACTTGGCAGGGTGGCTGAGAGGACATAGTGTCTGTGAAATCCCTGACACAGCCTGGCGCGTAGTAATTTCCAAATAAATCAGCACTGGGGTTCTTAATCATGATGACTCTTTCCCCTTCTCCTTCTCTTTCCTATCCCCACCCCAGACAGATGTGGCTATTGCCCAGTGAGCGCTGTCTGCAGGTTCTCTGACCCCATCCCCTCTTTCCAAATTGGTTCAGAGGCCCGTGAAGTGGGAGAAAGTGACCCACTCTCACCAGTCCAGTTCCAGAACCTTCTCCTCTTACTATGAAATGGCAGGCATTGATCTCTTTTTCAAACTCTTGGTCTTTGGGTTAAATTAAATAATAGTGAACCAATGAAAATTTCTCCACACCTTCTACTGAGTGTGTCAGCCCTCCCTCCCCAGCTACAAGCCTCTGGAGACTGGAGACAGTAGCCCTGGAGGGTGGGATGGGGAGCAGGGAGGCCTGGGGAGAGGAAAGAGGCTCTTCTGCATTGTATGCGAGCTTCTGTGATGTCACCTTCTTGCTAGGCTCACTCAGCAGCTGCTTTCCCCTTTAATCAGACTGCTTGCAAAGCTGTTATCTCATTATTTAAATATCCTCTAGTCGAATGTTCTCACATTCATAATTTAATGACCTTAATTATGCATATTAGCTGCCTGCTGACATTCCAAGGTTCCTGGGAAGCCCGGAGTTGTGCTTGGAAGTGCTGTTCCCTGGTCAGGTACAGAAAGAGATCAGAGAACAAGAGAACTGCTAACAGGCTGACTGCCACTCACTGTCCACAGAGGAGGTGGGGTGTCTTGGCTCAGCTGTGCTCCCTCTTTGGGGTTGGGATGAGCAGAGAGCAAACATTTAGAGGAGCCAGTTTGGTCTCTGTCCCCATGGAGCAGTTTTGCATTTCTGTGCCTCTGTGTTTCTCCCCCTGGAGAGAGGAAAAAAGTAACCCTCTTTATCCCTCCTGGCTCCCTTCTTGAGAGCCGGTGCCTTGGGCGTATTTGGGATTTGCTGTGTAACTTTGGGCCAGATCTTTCAGACCAACTTCAGTGAAAACATTAACGGTTGACTTGAGGTCGTTATTTTAGTATAGAAGGTGAACAGGGTTTCATCTCTTAGTTATGGCATTCCATTTTTTCCTAAACTTATATTTAATGCCTACTGTGTGCAAGGCACATCAAAGGTATTGCCAGGTAGCAAATTGAACTTTCTTTGTTCTGAGCCTGCATATCGATAAAAATTGTTGCTCTTTGCTGATGGACTGAAATACCTACTGTGTCCACCATCCATGCACAGAGTGGGGGCTGGCGGCGGTATTTCTGAACAAGCCAAGTAAAGCCAAGTTTTCAGCCTAGCTGGGCTTCCAGAGGCTTGACATCATTCTGTGATGCCAGCAGCCCTTCTGAATCTTCCCAGAGAGGTCACTGATTTACTGTCTGTGGTTGGCAAGCATATTTTATTCATTCATTTGAGAAATAATTGAGCAGCTAGACACTGAGAATAAATAAAACAATAAAAACATTGCAAGGAGGAGACAGCAGGGAAACAGACGGTTTTAATGTTCCATGATGATTGGTGAGGCTGGAGTTCGAAAAGAAGACATGGGCAGAGGTTTCTTAATCCAGTCTGTGGGGTCAAGGAGAGATGGATATTTGCTGTGCCCTGAAGGCTTGTTACAGTTAGCCTTGTGAGAAGAATTTTGGGGGCAGGGTGGGGAGATGGGAGAGCGTGGAGACAGTCCAGAGAACACGGTGCATTTGGAGAGAATGAAATGAGTTCACACGGCTGGACCTTAGGGGGAGAGAGAGCCACGAACTAGCAAGCATCGGGGCTCCAGCAGAAAGTTGGGGATAACCTTGTGGGATCACAGGTGGTAAGAGCTTGCATTTTTGCCAGAGAGCAGGAGGATCTATCCAGAGATTTTCAGCAGGGACTTTTCCCATTAGAGAATGGATTGGAGGGGAAGCCTAGAAACAGAAACAACAAATAGGAAATGTTGGTATTATTTTAGTGGAGAAATAATGATGGTTTGAGCTAAGGCAGTGGTAGTGAGGATGGGGAGAGATGGAGGGGTTCCAGAAATATTAAGAAAGTTGACGGGCAGCTCTTGGCAATGTCCCTGCCTAGGCTTGGGGACAGAGTGTGCCACTACACGGCTTCTTCACCATGGGCTTCCTTCCCAGCCAGGCAGGTAGATAGATGTGGCATTTTAACAATGCCCAAAAGCACCACTTTGAGCCATATGGAGGGTCTGTGGGCGGCTGGGCAGAGCCAGTAGGGAACAGACGGGCTGGCCGGCAGCGATGATAAATGAGCACGTCTCCTGGAGCCAAGACTTCCCTCCAAGCTTCCCTCCCACAACTGCTGTGCGCAAGGGCCTGGGGGCACCCAGTGGCAGAGATGCCATGGTCGGCAGCAGAATAGCATCTTTGTTTCTTAGAACTCTTTTTCCTGCAGTGTCCTTTGCTTGAGCTCCTCTGGGGCACAAACAAAGAATTGCTCCATCTTTATGGGGTGATTTTACTAAAGGAACAATTGGTCAGCTCACCCTCCAGCCGAGCCCCACGCGTACATGTCTGCTCTGCCCTGCCGACGTGGGGCCCAGCTGCTCCTGGCTGGGGGGGTTGCCGGTGGGGGTGAGTGCCCTCTTCCAACCCTCCCTCCTCTCACTGCTTCATTCGCTCCTCGTTGGTGTCTCCCCAGAGTCTGTTCATCACAGTCTTGCCAGACAGACCATTGCCCCTCACCCCACCTGTCTGGGCCATCCACGTGTGCATCCTGGAAGGTGCTGGACATCCTTAGGGAGGCCAGCCCTTGGTGCTGCTGAGATAGACTGGCGTGTGGAAGGCAGAAGCCTCTCCACTGTCCTCCAGAGGCCTGAGGTTCTGAGGTCCAAGTGTTCTGATGTTTGTTCCTCTAAAATCACTACCCATGTTTTTCTCCTTTGGGGCCACCGGACTTCGCTGCGCACGATCCAGGCTGATCTCGCATGTGTGTCCTGTCCCCGCCTTGTCTCCTTGCCCACTTCCTCCCCCCAACTCAGGGCTCCCCTCCTCCAACTTTGTGGGAATAACTACGCTCTTCCCTGCTCCCATTCCCAAGTACTGCCTTCCTTCCGTTCTGGCTCCTTCCTTGTCTTCTCCACTGCTGTCCCTTATTCTCCTCTTCCTAGACCCAAGTCCAGGACTTGGATTCTGCGCTGCAGAAATGTTTCCCAGCAGCTTCACGGGCTTTGGAAGGAGACTGCTGCCCTCCTCGCAGCCAGGCTTCGGGCTCTGCCGCTTTGCACAGAGTTGCTGGGCCTGCTGTTGCTGGCGCCAAGCTCCAAACCTTGGGGCTTGAAGCCTCCCCTTGGGGAAGCCTCTCCCAGCAGCCTTTATGTCCTTGGCTCTGGCACAAGCCTGCCAGCAGGGCCCCTTCCCTCTTGACAGCTGGGAAAGAACCTGCTTCTGGGGAGAGGCCCCTCCCCTCCCAGTCTCCTTTGTGGAACACAGGGGCTGATGTGTTGCATTTTTTCCTGAAACTCTTCCTTGTCCTTGCCCACCTTATCCCACTCCTAATCCTAATGCCCCCAGTTGGGAGCGTCCTTGGAGTCCCTAGAAATAAAAGTAGGTCTGCTTTGAAATTGTTTCTCCTCATGTGAGGAGAAGGGGATGGTGGGGTGGGCTTTGAGTGTTGGCCTTCTTCTGAAATTCAGTAGCCATGGTGAATGCTCTCCCAGCACCCCAAGGCCAGGGAACCCCCAGAGGGAAGGGCTACGTCCGTGTATTTATTCGGGCTTTGACTGTGTCTCTTGGGCTGCTGGGATTCGGCTGCTGTGAGCCAGACAGGAGCAGTGGCGTTTTTGGTCTGACAGGCAACTCACAGGTAGTGGAAGCAGCAGCTCCCGGGGACCTGCTGTGGGTCCTTGGCTCCAGCCGCCCCGAACATTCCTCTCTTTCTCTTCCTCTTTGTTTATTCTTGGCAGGTCCTTGTTGGTTTTTGTTTGGGGGTTGGTTCTACACCAAAGCATCGGAAGTCAAATGAGTGCCCTCTGTCCTTGGAGTAGGGGGAGGGAAACCTGGCTCCTGGAGGACTGGCACATCTGCTCTGAGCAGCCCCCCAGCCTCACTGGTGCCATCAGCAGATCAGCAGGGGCGGTAAGGGAAGCCGGAGTCATTGCCCTGTGGTGGGCTCTTCTTACTCTTTTTACTTTTATTATAGGGTCATTTTATCTTTACCTGGCAACATTGGTTCTAAGCCTCTAAGTATTCCTTGAGTTTTGAAGTTGACACAGACAACTGTCTGTGCGGACTGTGCTTTTTTCATTTCTTTGCTGATCATACATGCTGGAGTCCTGTGTTTGAGGCACTGGGGATCCTAGAGATGAATCATTCTCCGAGCCTGCCTTTGAGGAGTTCTTAATCTGGTGGTGTAGCAAACAACTGTCATTTAGAGTGCACATGATAAATGCTGCAAAAAGATCTTTGGAGAAAGGGCTAGAGTTTAGAAAATGAGAAGACACACCTTCTACAGCTGCAGGAGTGGGTCCATGAAAATACTGTGTTCATGCGAATGAGCTCCTCACAACTTTGTTACTGCTGTTACTGGATAAGCCGAGATTGATTTGTGGACCATGTAGTATTTGATGTGAGTCTGAAAGAAGGCTTTATGTTTTGGGTTATGGGACTGGGCATTTCTTGTCTGTCCATTGGACCAGTGTAGATATGCCATGGACCTTAGGCAAGCCAGAAGAGGAAGCTTCAGAAGTTCTTCCTGCCTACTTGGGAAGACCTAATTCATGGGCTTAGAAGACATTTAAACTAAGCAGATAGCAGATATGGCTGGCTCAGAGTCAAGGAATGCTAGCATAAAACAAGTGGATCCAGGATATCTGAGCTGGAACATTACCATGTATGAAGCTATGTGAAAGAGGCAGGGAAATTTATTTTGAAAATAAGCATTAGCCTTCAGAGGTGAGGGGTTCCAAACCGTAGGAGATGTGGTCTTAGCGACCAGGCAGCTCATCATTCATGTGACTATTAGATCTTCCATATAAAACACATAAATGAGGTATAAGACACTGTGTGAAACTGTTCTCTACTATCTCAGGGTCAACAGGGTTTGCTCCAGACCCCCAGAGCAGCTCTTCCTCCTGACTTCCTTAACTCTCGTAATAGTGCCACTGCACTCCCAGCTACCAAGTGTCTGCCCCTGGGCCTTTCCCCTCCTTTTCTGCATCACCTTCTCCCTGGAGAGCCTAGAGAGTTGCATCCCCTAGAGCTTGGTGTCCATCCACCACTTTAGGGTCTCATTACCACACCCTGATCCTGGCCCTCTTCACACTTCATTAGGAATATCATAAGAGCCTCTTGATTTGACCCCTACTTCTTGCTTTTCCCTCTTAAACCCAACCACCTGCTGCCATGCAGGGGTTGGATTGGAGGCTGAGGGTGGAATGGATGCAGAGTCCTGTAAGAAGGGCACTGTCACTGTCCAGGTGAGAGGAGAGGTGGGCTCTGATGATGGCCATGGAGATGGAGAGAAGTGGGAAGAGCATGGGTAGACTTTGGAGGTGGAGCCAACAGGAGCAGGGGGTGGATTGGCTGTGAAAGGATTGAGGGTGGAGGTTGTAAGACTAGTTGATTAGTTGGACTAGTTAGACTAATTGGAAAACTAGTGACTTATCTGGAGCTGGGTTCATAGAAGTGGCCCATGTCTTAAAGTGAGGGTCCGGTGTTATTTAAGGGTGGATCATGAGTTTGGGTTCAAATAGGTTGAGTTTGATCTATCCAAGAGATGTAGTAGAGAGTTGACTTTGGGACTGGGGCTAAGGAAGGAGGTTTGGCCAGAGACATAAATCTGGGAGCCACTGGCATAGAGCATCCTAGTTAGATCAGGATGAACAAGCAGAATACTACTAGACACATTTTCCCAGCCAAAGGTCTTGGTAATGGTGCATGTGTTTTATTTTTACATTGGTTATGTGAGCCATGTATCATAGGGTACTGAAGCTGGGCCTTTGTCTGGCCAGGTTCAGGAGAAGGAGGACGGGAATAGTAAACAGGGGGCCATCTGTGGTTACACACATCAGTGAGGGAACCCCACTGTTCTTCAACCATCACCTGTGAAGATGACCATGGCCTTCTATTAGTCCCACAGAAAGGCAGTTTGTGTGAGCTGTTCACATCTCTCCTCACTCCTTCGTGACCTTGGCCCAGTGTTTGCACACCAGAGCCAGGAGTGTGGCTGACTGCATCAAACCCACCTCAATACCACCCACCGGCCTCGTTATTATTCTTGCGTCTGCCCAGAGTCCTGTTCCAGAAATTCTCTGAACAGACCAAACATACCCAAGAGCTTCACACCTCCCACAGACTTCCCTAGCCCACCAGGCCTCACAAAACATATTTGTCCTTTCAAATGAAACAGTAATTTTGGCTTATCTAGATTCCATAGTCCAGAGATGTCTGCAGCTGAAAAATAAAGAAGGAAACAGTGGAACTTTTAAATGCGCGTGTGCTCACACTCACTGTGTGAACAGCCCCAGCCAGCCTCTGACAGGAGGGCCAGGGGCGGCGTGTGCCACAGGGGTGCCTGCCCTGCCTGCTCCTGCCCTCCCCACTTCGCCGTATGTCATGAACGGAGACGGCTCTTGGCAAGCTCAACTCCCATCCAGACGTCGCTGTGTTTTTGCACTGTTTTATGTTTGTGTAATTATTTGTTTAAAGTCAGCCGCCTGCTCTCTAAGCTCTTTAAAGGGAAGGAAGGGTCTGTCTTGTTTATTGCTGTCCTCTCGAGGCACCAGACAGCACCTGGCAGACAATTCATGTTCAGGGTTAAAGAATTTTACTCATTTACCCATCAACTACTCATTATATATGCATTAGTTTCTACCCCTTTACCCTGAAGTTTCCTCCTTCACAGTGGGTCTGCTCCATTTCCACTATTAGGTCTATGGGCTTTTTTTTTTTTTAACTGTTTTCTTTTTAAACTATCTTTAACATGTAACATCTTTGCAATATTGGTTTTTTGTTGTTGTTGTTTTGTTTTTTTAATTTTTTATTTTTTATAAACATATATTTTTATATAAATTTTATATATTTTTTTATAATTTTTTATTTTTTATAAACATATATTTTTATCCCCAGGGGTACAGATCCGTCCACACACCCCACAGCACTCACCAAAGCACAGCCCCCCCCATGTCCATAACCCCACCCCCCTTCTTCCAACCGCAATATTGGTTTTATAAGAGCGGGATAGCCATTAGTAGCCTGGGCAGACATGGGCTTGACTTTTGTTCTGCTCATTGAATAGCTGCAGGACCGTGGACAAGTGTCTCAACCTCTCTGTGCCTCACTTTCCTGATCTACAAAATGGGGACAGGTTTCCTACCCTACTATGTTGTTGTGAGGAACCAATGAAATCACAAATATAAACCGCATAATGCACTGTCTGGCCCATCCTTAAGCAATGGTTAAACACAAATACATTTTCAGAGTCCGTCTTTACCATTATTCTTTTAGACCCATGGGTGTCAAATTTTGGGTTTCAAGACTCTTTTATCATCCTAAAAATTACCCAAAATCCCAAAGAGCTTTGTTTGTATGACTTATATCTACTAATACTTACTGTTTTAGGAATTAAAACTGAAAAGATTTTAAAATATTTATTAAGTCATTTAAAGATAGGAGTAATGAACCCATTGCATATTGGCTATAGCTATATTTTCAGAACAAAACAAAACCATTAGTGTCAGGAGTGATATTGTGGGGCACCTGGGTGGCTCACTTGGTTAAGCATCCCACTCTTGATTTCGGCTCTGGTCATGATCTCAGGGTCATGAGCTGGAGTCCTGTGTTGGCTCTGCACTCAGCAGGGCTTGGACTTGATATTCTCTCTCTCCCTCTCACCCTCCCCGCTGTTGGCTTTTGCTCTCAAATAAGCAAATAATCTAAAATAAATAAATTATATCCTAAGATAAATATTAAAAATGTAAAAAATAAAAAGAAGGGCATTGTTTTACATCTTTGCAAATCTCTTTAATCCTGCCTTAGTAGATGACAGCTGGAATGTCATATGTGCCTCTGCATTCAGTCCACTACACTATCACAGACCATGTAACCTCTGGAAACTTTACTCACTGGACACTTGTGAGAAATCTAGGGTGGAAAAGGAGAGTAGTGACTTAGTATTATTATGAGAATAATTCTGAACTTAAGGACCATCTGGAAGGGTCTCGGGGCTTCTCGGGGGTTCCTGGTCACATTTTGGGAACTGCCGTTCTAGGTATTGGATTCCAAAAATTAGGATCACAATCAGATATTTGTGGCTAATCTGAGCGAGGAAATCAATGAGACTGAAAACCTTTGTGAGCAGAGCCTCATAAGGTGCTGTGAGAATTTCAAAGCCTGAGCATCTTCAATTGATTCTTTCCTCCCTCTCCAGCATCCAGGCAGGTGCATAGCTCTCTGGAGAGCCTTCTTTCACTTCTGTTTTCTCCAGTCTCCACTCGAGTCCAAGCTCTAATTACCCACTCCTGTATGGTCAACCCCAGGATCCTCTCCTGGGTGTGACCATGTGATGCTGGAGTCAGATCTGGCTAAAATTCTAGGTTCATTTACCATGAGGTTTTCCCATCTGTAAAGAAAGCTGGTTGCCAGGACAGTCCTCAGGGAGTCATGTAGTTCTAAATGAAGATTATGATGCCCCACACCTGGCACAGGGCCTGGCTTACAGTGGGGACTCAGTGATTTCTGCCAGCTCACTCCTGGGGCATCACCAAACCCCCCTCCCCTGCACTCCCAGGGGCCTAAAGCCACTACTGTCTACATTTACCACTCACTTGTAGGTTGTGTTGTTTCTTAACAAGTTTGCTAAGATTGTTAGGCATGGGTAGCTCATTTGGTTAAGTGGCCAACTCTTGATTTCAGCTCAGGTCATGATCTCAGGGTCATGAGATCGAGCCCCATGTTGGGGTCTGAACTTAGCAGAGAATCTGCTTGAGACTCTCTCCCTCTGCCCCTCCCTGCTTGCATGATCTCTTACCCTCTCTCTCAAATAAATAAATGAAATCTTTAAAAAATAAGATTGTTAAGCACAAGAGGCAAAACCATGCCCATATATGTTTCTGTACCTTGCATGGGGCTAAGGTCTATAAATATCGGCTTTGTGTAAAAGAAGTAGAGGGTGCCCTTGCCAGAAGAATGGCTTGGTGGGAGGACATATTCCATTTGTACGAGGAAATATTGTCATTCTTAGAAACTGATGTTATCCACAAGTGACAGTCAGCAGGCAGATCAGATCCATGGGCAGGAGATGGCTACTACAAACACATCTGTTTAACAAAGATTGCCAAAGGCTTTGCCAATGGTGGACATATTTTGGGTGTTTTTCTGTATGATGCAATTCACAGAGAGAAATAAACGTAGTGGTTTAGAGTTATGTAAAAAGACATTCGTCTTGGGCGCCTGGGTGGCTCAGTGGGTTAAGCCGCTGCCTTCGGCTCAAGTCATGATCTCAGGGTCCTGGGATCGAGTCCCGCATCGGGCTCTCTGCTCAGCGGGGAGCCTGCTTCCTCCTCTCTCTCTCTGCCTGCCTCTGCCTACATGTAATCTCTCTCTGTCAAATAAATAAATAAAATCTTAAAAAAAAAAAAAAAGACATTCGTCTAAGGTAGATGTTACTTGGAAGAAGCAGCTGAAAAGTGGTCTTGGCCAGTTACCACCTAGTGACTTCCACCAGCCCTTCTAGGGGCTTCCACCATCTCCCCAGCCCTGTGAGGGAACCCTCTCTTCTTAGAACCTGCAGACTTTTGTCCCCTTCTGGTCTTGGAGCATGAATTCTCTCTCCTTGCTTCCCCTCTTGGCTCCCTCTATAATTTGACCATCTCCTCCCACCCCCCATGCAGAGTACTCAGAATGGCAGGAAACAAAAGCCCAGGAAGAGAAGGTGAAGGCAGGTTTTGCTTCTGCCCTTCCAAGTACACTACCCTCTCCCACTGACCTGTAAAGACAGGTGCACAAAATGTCTCATATCTCCTTAAAGCAGAGAAGAAGAAACCGTACAAAGACTAATGCAAAATCCAAATATATATGCCAGCAAGTTATTTTGTCTCATTAGGGAATCATAGTTGGGCTTTTGCCTGATTTCCTTCTTCCTAGGACTCTATGGAAGTCTTGGAATGGAGACTGGGGGGGTCATCATTACATGTCTGGGAGAGAACTGTCAGCTTCCTTGCAGTGTCCCACAGAATGTTCCTGATGGGGCCAATCCTTAATGGGGATCCTGTCTAATCTTTTGTCTCCGGATGAGTTTATAACCAACCCACTCAGAAGGGCTAATTATTTGTCCTGATTTTAAAGATTTTTTAAAGAATATTTTTATTTGTTTATTTGACAGAGATACAGAGAGAGGGGGAACACAAGCAGGGGTAGCTGCAGAGAGAGGGGGAGAAGCAGGCTTCCTGCTGAGTAGGGAGCCCAATACAGGGACTCGATCTCAGGACCTTGGGATCATGACCTGAGCTGAAGGCAGACATTTAAAAACTGAGCCACCCAAGGTGCCCCGGTTTTAAAGATTTTTAAGCCACACCTCACAGTCTTTCTTGCATCCTTAGTCTTGTGTCCAGTCCGTTCAGCACTGTCCTGCTCCAGGGGTGAGATATTCCACTGCTGTTTCCTGGCTGACCTTCCTCAAATGGCTCCTCCCTCACTTGAAGGCCAACTGCTCTCTGTCCTCTGTGCTCAGGTTGCCTTTGAGCCATCTAGCTGTTTGCCAGCCTACTGCTGGTTTAGGGAGAGCTCATTTCTGATCCTGTTGTGATGCGGTAGAGGCCTAGGACCGTGGAATGCTCCCTTCCGCAGAAGACCATTCCATTTAAAGGTGTGGACTCTACACAGGCAAGGGTTTGTTTTCCAAAACCAAATAAACTTATTTAGAAATGCCGTGGGGACATTCTGTCAGGGAATCCTATTTATGTGCTGTGATGTGTGTTTGCTGGAAGGACTCAGAAAAAGATATAGGATTTTATAATGGTGCAGTTACCCACAACCCTCCCCAGCTTGGGCTAATCGGAATAGGAAAACAAAGCCTGACTTTCTTATTCTTCTGTTCCTTTCTTTTCCTCTTTTGTTCCTATTATTTCCTCCCCACTCCTTCCCTGTTCTCTTCGTCCCCTGCTACATTGTGGATTGAGTCGGCATGAATTCTCAGAGAGAAAACTGAACTTCACTGGGATGCTGGACACCAGGAATCCAGAATGTCCCTGCTGCAGGTTGCTAGGCAGCTTCCAAATAGCTTTCTGGAAAAGGCCCTTCCTGTTTAGCTGTATACCTTTTGTGTATGTATAATCCAAACACAGTCCTTTGGAGTTTCTTCAGCTGAGATTAAAGGTCCAGGACCCTGTTTTTCCCTAATTCTGTTTGCTCGCTGACTGGACTCTGCTCCTTAGCCAGTCTGTCTGCGGTGAGGACAAGAAAAAAAAAAAGAGGAGAAAACCTCCAGTCTTTTTGGGGGGTAGTCTTTGAGCTCATGTCTATTGCACCTTCACTCTATGCTGCTTAGAAGTGTTCGAAGGTGGGAACGCCTGGAGGGCTCAGTCAGTTAAGCCTCTGCCTTTGACTCGGGTCATGATCCCAGGGTGCTGGGATCGAGCCCCACATTGGGCTCCCTGCTCTGAGGGGAGCCGACTTCCCCCCTCCCTCTGCCACTCTGCCTGCTTGTGCTTTCTTGCTCTCTCTGTCAAATAAATACATAAAAATATTTGAAAGAAGAAGAAGAAGGGTTTGATGGTAGCTTTCCACAGTCTGGTTACCAGCCAGCTTTTCTCTAGGGCATCTGTTTTTGATGGCAGGGGTGTTGTCAGGCAACATTATAAAACGATCTATATATCAATGACACCAACTTCATCAATTACTTGTGATCTAGGGTGGTTGAGGCTAAGATCTTAGAATTAAGAACTAGGAAAACCAGTTCTAGACTTTGTCCTTTAGTCATCCTGGATTTTAGCTCCTGTATTTACAATGAGGGAACATGGGACTGTCTTACCTAAGGTGCAGGGACAAAGAGGATTCGTGCAGATTGTTAGTATCCAAGTTCCTTGTAGTAGCTCACATCACATTTGTTTTCACACACTCTCCTCATGATAAGCAAAACCAGTAACGATGGTTGACGTTCTGCATCACTCAGAATCTCTGTGACTATATGTGGTCTTACTGTGAGATTGCTTGTTTAGTGATCTGTGTTCATCCCAGCCACATGGGGGTTTAGGGTCTGTGCGTGTACCTGCACGTGCCTGCATGTGCTGCGAGTGGCTTGATGCCACTTGGAAAAAAGAAGGCAGAGAGATGTCTCCTGCTAAGTCAGCACCATGTGGGAACCAAGGACAAAGATGAAACGGGGAGAATGAGGAGGCCCAGCCCTTCTTCCTTTTCAATAGTCTCCTCCAAGGAGACTTTGTATTCTGTTTGGGGCCTGTCTCTTCTCTGCTACCATCTCTACCCTGTTTTCTGCTCTCAACATGTATCCATTCCCTGTGCTTAGTGGTCCTGTTGTCTTTGTCTCCATAGCCATGCTGGTAATGGTTGCATGTAGGGAGATTATTATGAGCCAAAGAGGCTTCCATTGCAAAGCATCTTACCTGCAGATGAGACATGGTACCTTGTCTCTTGTCTTCTCTCTCCACATAAGCACCATACCTACTTCTGATGTCTTGTTAGGGATGTTTTGCCAGACTTTTATGTTTTTTAAAGGAATAAAATGGAGGGCCTGCATGTTCTCTTTCCACCCCAAGATGTTGTAATTATATAGTGGATCCCTGGTGCCAGAACTCCCATTGTGGTCAAAAGCAGTGGCAAAAGGCGGCATATGTTTTTGATACTGAATTAACCTTCATCAGTTATTATTACATCTCCACTGTGAGCCAGGCATGTATAAAGGTTTGAAGGTGAATAAAGCACAGACCCTACATTTAAGGAGCTCCAAGTCCAATGGGATGGCTAGACCCATAAACCCAGTATTAAAATACTGTGTGATTGATTGGGCTGATGTAGTAACAGATTTGATTTAGCCTCCTGCCTCAAAACAAAACAAAAGAAAACAAAAACCAGATAAAACACACAAAACAATGCTTTCAAGACACTGGGCATCAAGCGATGAAGGATAGTGGTCTCTGAGACAGGAAATAAAGGAGCTTATTCCTCTGATTGCACTGAATTACTGCTTTAGAAGAATTTCCAAACTGAGTCCAGGGAAGAGGAAACCAGGCCTGGGAAGATAAAGGAGAGAGTCTGGAACAGACTAAGGCAGTCAGATTTTACAGAATAGAGTAGCAAACAGGAGAGAGTGTGCAGAAAGAGAACTCAGGGTACGTAGAGAGTCTCCCCTTAAGATTTCAATAGACCACTGATCACTGCATGCAAATGAAGGTACTACCCAAGTCTAGGAAAAGAATCACCCAGAAGGATTAAGGAAACAGTGCTTAGTGCTCACATGGGGTGAGAATAGTGCCTATTCCCACCTGGCAGTCTGGATTCATAGGCATTGGGTTAGGCTCTCAGGAGGATCTTTCCTAGTGAGGGATAATCAGCTTTAGACTAAGCACTGCTCTGACTTTCTCAAAACCAAGACCCCTAAGGGTCACTCTATTTCCAAGTAACTTAACCATTTCTTAGAACAAAGCTCAAAAATATTTATAGGAATGCAAAAATATCCAACATCCTAAAAAGGT
The DNA here is from genome assembly GCF_011764305.1 of Mustela putorius furo. Lineage (NCBI taxonomy): Eukaryota > Metazoa > Chordata > Mammalia > Carnivora > Mustelidae > Mustela > Mustela putorius. Next base: position 5,867,473 of record NW_025421531.1, on the reverse strand, counting down.
CAAATTCACGAACACCGACATTCAATAAAATATTACCAGTTATACAAAAAAGGAGGAAAATACAGTGTATGATGAAGGAGAAAAATCAACCTATCAAAACTAATCCAGGGGTGCCTGGGTGGTTCAGTGGGTTAGAGCCTCTGTCTTCAGCTCAGGTCATGATCCCAGGGTCCTGGGATTGAGCCCTGAATTGGGCTCTCTGCTCAGTGGAGATCTTGCTTCCCCCTTTCTCTCTCTGCCTACTTGTGATCTCTGTCAAATAAATAAATTCTTAAAAAAAAAAAAAACTAATCCAGAACTAATCCAGATGTTAGAATTAAATCTTAGAAAGAAATGAACTTAGTTATTATAACTGTATTCTGTATGTTCCAAAAGTTAAACATGGGAGGTGTTTTTTTTTGTTTGTTTGTTCATTTTTGTAATCCAAATCAAGCTTCTGGAGATGAAAAGAATAATATCTAGGGTTAAACAAATGTACTGGTCAGGATTAATGGTAGAAATAGACACCAGACATTGCAGAAGGAAAGGTTGATGGACTTGAAGATGGAACAATAAAAGCTACCTAAAATGAAACTCAGAGAAAGAAAAGAATTTCTAAAAAATGAACAGAGCATCTGTGAACTATGGCACAACGTCAAGGGGTTAATATACCTGTAAATGGAGTCCTTGGGAGAGAGGAGGGAACAGAAACAATATTTGAAGCAATAATGTCTTAAAAAATTCCAAACTTGATAAAAACTGAATTTACCAATTCAGAAACTCAGCGAACCCCTAACACAAAAAACATGCAGGAAAAAAGCCTTACACTGGGGCACATCAAAACCAAACTGTTCATATAGTTTACTAAGGCATAAGAATACCAGATTTCTCACTGGAAACAATACAAACAGAAGACAATGGAGCACCATCTTTAAAGTACTGAAAAAAAGGAAGGAAGGAAGGAAGAAATCCTGTCCATTTAAAATTCTATATCCAGCAAAAATATCTTTCAAAAATAGAAAGTGAAATGAAGACATTTCAGACATATGAAATCTAAAAATACTTATTACCAATAAGCCAGCACTATTAAAAAAAAGGTACACAGAGCCTTCAGACAAAAAAGAAAATGGCTCTTGGAGAAAGTATGGATCTTCACAGTTGCCTCTCTGCCTGAACTTTCTTTTCTTCTTTTGCTAAATGATTTCTACCAGTCTTTCAAGACTCAGCTCAGATGGCTGCCATCTTTCACCAACCTCCGAGGCTGGAGTCTGTGTCCCTCCCAGAACACTCTATGGTGAGCCCTTACCCTGCATTCATCAGATGGTATTGTAACTGTCTGCTCACTTATCTAACCCCTCCAGGAACTTAACAAGCTCCTTGAAGGCTGAGACTGCATGCTGGTAACTGGTGGTCTGTGACCAAAAATGCTTATTGGGCACATTAGAATTCTGAGCTAAGACATGGTAGTGGTGGTACGGAAAGGTTGTCTGGAGACACTTCTGAGCAAAACCAGTAAGATATTGTTGGTGACCAAGCAGTAGTGGAATCCACGTCTTTGTTTCCCAAGACATTAGTCCTTTGCAGACTCCTTTTTGTCATGTCCAAGTTCAACATGTATTATTATTTACTTAACATTGTTTTTAAATCGACTCACACATTTTTATATAACTCCATGTATTTTTTTGTTCAATGTATTTTTGAAAGAGCAAATACATTGTAACTAGTGCTGGAATGGAGGCATGGATGGGGGAGCCCTGCTGGGGGTGGTGAGCCTCTGGGAACCAAGGAAGGCTTTGCTGTTGTTTGCATAGGTGTGACTGAAAGAAGGAATGGGGTGTCATTTGAACACTTCTTAAAGAAGGAATAAGCAAATCCTCCAGCAGAAAAACAGAAAATCTGCACCTTGCCTAGGATACTGCATCTGCAAAAGCAGTGAGCCTGGTTTGCAGATGAACTTCAGGCATTTGGGGAATGGCGGCTGGCGAAGGCTGAGGGCAGGGGTTCATGGTGAGAGTTTATTTTTGGCCTCAAGCTGGTTCTGGAATAATGAAGCTCACTCACAATAGTCCAATCACTGACCTTTGGAAGGGATGGAAGACACTCAGCTGAAAATGGCATTAGATCTCAGCTCAGAAACTGTGCTACGAACTGACATGCATGTCTGGCCGTGAGCAGGGCAATTTGTGAAGAGACATCCTGCAGCTCCTACCAGGCACATTTGGGGTGCTGGTGATTACCTCTGTGAGGCCAGTGTGGCTCCAGGCCAGGCCTGCCGAGTGGGGACAGGGGCAGAGGGTGGCAGGCAGGTTTCCTGGCTGCTGCTGCTCTTCTACCCCCAGCAGGAGTGCTCCTGAGGGGAGGAGAGAATAGTCCAGGGTCTGAAGACAAGTCTGGGCCTGAGGGCCTAGGACCATGACTTGCAAAGACACTTAATTCTCTCTGAATTGTGGGCTCTTCATCTGTATAGTAGAGCTAGAAAGAGCTTTTCTACCCACCTAGCAAGGTAAGAAATACAGGAATGCTTTGTAAGCCTCAGATGCTCTGCAGGTGTTACTTGTTTGTGTGTTACTTGTTTGTCTGAAGCGGCTTTTGAGAAGGAGGTTGCCTTTGGTGTAGATCCCATGTAGTTGGACTTGCTATTGGAGCCAAGGATGACCACACACAGTCCTTGCCTAGAGTCAGAGTGAGGCTTACTCAGGGCTCTTTCCTTTTCAAAGGCTAATGGCGGCTCTCTGCATGCCAGGGCCTATGGCTGCAATAGCTCCTCTGCCCTCTCTTTGTTGCTCTTAGTTCTTTTTCTGTCCCTCTCTCCCCCTTGTTCTGATGTGGGCATCCAGGGGCATGGCTTAGAGCTCATAGTGGCTACAGAGCTGAAGAGGCTGATGAGTCACTATCCAGGCTGGGAGGAGGAGGGTCCTAGCAGGCCCTTAGTTTAACCCTCCGTGATTAATCTTTTTTTTTTTTTTTAAAGATTTTATTTATTTATTTGTCAGAAAGAGAGAGAGAAAGCACACAAGCAGGCAGAGAGGCAGGCAGAGGTGAAGAGAGAGGCAGGCTCCCTGCCAAGCAAGGAGCCCGATGCGGGACTCGATCCCAGGACCCTGGGATCATGACCTGAGCCGAAGGCAGCGGCTTAACCCACTGAGCCACCCAGGCGTCCCTAATCTTTTTTTTTTTTTTTTAAGAGATTTTATTTATTTATTTGGCAGAGAGAGAGATCACAAGTAGGCAGAGAGGCAGGCAGAGAGAGAGAGAGAGAAGGAAACAGACGTCCTGCTGAGCAGAGAGTCTGATGCGGACTCAATTTCCGGACCCTGAGATCATGACCTGAGCCGAAGGCAGAGGTTTTAACCCACTGAACCACCCAGGTGCCCCCCGTAATTAATCTTTTGATGACCCTTGTTCGGCAACCATTTGTCAGTGCCGTACATTTCCATTGACCCTCTTGCGTTCCAGACCCCGCACTAGGTTCTTTACTGTTTCCGTTTCCTCAATAGGCCAGCCTCTACCAAACTTGCTTGGAATTGATGAAACTGGGCTGCCCAAGACAGAACATCATAAGCCTGTGATTTGTTCAGCTCTTTTCTATGTATATGTATATGTATATGTATATGTATAACAAAGGCTTTCGCATGGCCCTTTTTATGCTTTAAACAACACTACACAGTATGCAATATAATTTTTTAAAAGATTTTATTTATTTGACAGAGACAGAGAGCACAAGCAGGGGGAGCTGCAGGCAGAGGGAAAGGGAGAAGGAGACTCCATGCTGAGCAGGGAGCCTGATGTGGAAATTGATTCTGGAGTCCTAGGATCATGACCTGAGCTGAAGGCACAGGCTTAACCAACTGAGCCACCCAGGTGCCCCAGGGTGCAATATAGCTTAGGTGCCCTTAAACTCAGGCTGGCTGGGATGAAAAGAGATGAAGCAGCTTGTTCAAAGTAGCACAGCTGGTAAGTGGTGGACTTGGGATTCAAATGTAGCTTCTGATTCTAGAATCTCAGTGCCATCCAGCACAAGACCTGAAGCCCATTGTGTCTTGTCCATGAGGAAGGCCAAACATTTTTAGGATGTGTGCTTTGTGTTTGTAGGTGGGTTTGTAGAAAAACTCCTTTGCTCCTGATCTGGTGTGGTCCCTCCACAGGTCCGATGCCAACTTCCCTGAGGCAGGACAATGAGGTGCCTTCCACCTTGGCCAGGGAGGAAGAGCTTTTCTCTACTGTTAGCAAATCCCTGAATGCCCCCTTTTGTCTTCAGGAGGACAGATTCCCTTCTCTAAGGCGGGGACCGCCTCTGTCTGAATTCATTTACATTCATTTCTCTGAAAAGACCGCCCCTGAAGGTTTTTCTAAACACTCCCTCTTCCTAACCTCATACTTAAGGGCTTGTTCCTGGTCAATTAGATTTGTAATTTAGGAAGAAAATTAGGCGACTTCATATTTTAGGGCAGGATTTATTCATTTTAACCCCACCATTGCTACTGGAGCTTATTACTTATTCTTCCAAAGTGCGTTCCTGCTAAATGCTGGTGGCTGTGAGCTTCACAGACTTTTTTTTTTTTTTTTTTTAACAGTTTCTATGTTTCACAGGGTATTAATGACTCCATTTTGCAGAGTGATAATGTGATGATGTTTTTTCTTTTCAGGGCTGAAAAGGTTTAGAGAGCCTCATTCTAAATGGAGTTTAGAGGCAAGCATTGATTTCTTCTTTCCAAACAAAGGGAGACACCTCAGTAGCCTTCCAGCAAGCACGTTCAGCCTGAAATGGGAATGATTTTTTCCCTCCGACCCCTCATCTTCTTATGTTTGTATTTTCTTCCTCCTCACGACTGCTCACAACAACTCTGAAAGCTTCTCTGACTCATACCATGGGAGCCCACAAAGTTCCTCTTCTAATCTTGAATGTTCCATGCTTTGGAATAAGAGGGGCCGGCGGGTTTGCCGTTTGAACCTGTTCGGGTTTGAGCACTTGAGATTCTTGACGGCTTCTTTTGGGGTGGGGAGGGCTTTTTAAGTTTTTCATTTAATTCTGGGGAGTTGCCATGCAGTGTTATGTTAGTTTCAGGTGTACTACATAGTAGGCCAACATTTCCATACATCACCCTGTGCTCATTGTGACAGGTGCACTCTTTGAGGGCTGTTTTGATCTTGAGACCTGGGGAATGAGGTTAGAAGTGTTTGTGGGTGGTGGGGTAAGGGGATTCCTTCAGGAGCTAACTTCCTCTGCTTCTGTCCTGATTTCTCCTCCCTTGATTAGAATTTAACTTCTTTCTCTTGGACCCACATGAGAATCACTGTTTTCTAGAAATATTACTTACCTGCTTGGTGTGCGCACCTGTGACTACACATGGCTGTGAAAATCAGCTCCGTTAGGCACTATTTTTTAAAAAAACATATTTAGAGGCATCTGGGTGGCTCAGTGGGTTAAAGTCTCTGCCTTCAGCTCAGGTCATGATCTCAGGGTCCTGGGATCAAGCACGATCAGAGTCCTGGGATGGAGCCTCACATCGGGCTCCCTGCTTGGGGGGAAGCCGCTTCTCCCTCTCCCACTCCCCGTGCTTGTGTTCCCTCTCTCGCTGTGTCTCTCTCTGTCAAATAAATAAATAAAATCTTAATATATATGTATTATATATATATATTTTAAGATTTTATTTATTTATTTGACATATATATATAAATATATATATATATATATATATAAATATATATATATATAATATATATTTAAAGGGGTTCTTTTATCTGTAGACTTTGTAAAACCCGAAGATAACCAACACATAGAAATTTTTTAGTTCAGTATTGAATTTATATGCCAGATTTATAATCAGGAAGATAATTAAGTGACTTATTTGTTTATTTAATTCATTTCTGTGCATTTGTATGTTTGGCTTACATGGTCAATGACAGGAGGAAAAGGGTCATTCATTCATTCATTCCCTTTGGTACCACTTGGGTTACAGATAAGTCTCTTTTTGGGAATACAGGGATGAGTAAGATAGATAAGGTCTCTTCCATCTTGGATCTTTGGTCTAGTGTAGAAAATGAAAAATTAATTAAGTCCCAGTGGTGGGGGCTATGAGTACCCAAGCCATAGCTATCTTTTATATTTTCCCCAGAAGGTAATACAGCAGTACACACATAGAAGTTGTTTAGCATTTGCAGAACAGAAGGATTAAAGAATTTGTAATCACGCGGTGAGAAAATGGGGGCAGATTTAGGGAGGCACTTTTGGGTAGTAGTGGCTGAACTTTGGGGGTTTGTTAGTACTGTTGTTGGTGGAGCTGGTGGGCCCTAATGCTGGTGTGGGAAATAGGGCATCCTGTGCCCTGCTATCTAAAGACTTCCACGGCTTACCCAGCTGCTCAGGTTGTGGGTTCATTCCTTCCCCCTGGGAGCTGCACCTGAGAGCCACTTTTCCTGACTGACTTATGCCCCAGGGAAACTCCAAACAAGGCTGCACTCAGTGTCCTGCTTCAGATTCTGCAGCCCCGTCTTCTGCCCTCCCTTGACCATACTCCTGCTCCCCTCTTCTCCACACAAATGACTAGATCGATATACCTTTAACTAAGGATGCTTCTAAACTTCTAGAAGCAGCTTTCTCCCTTTCAGAGAGAGAGAGCGAGACCAGACAGAGAGAGAGACCACAAGAGGGCAGAGAGGCAGGCAGAGAGAGAGGGAAGCAGGCTCTCTCTCTGTCTCTCTCTCTGCTTGCACGGAAAGCAAATGGCGCTTTCCACACAAGCAAGTTGTTTATCCCCACTGGTGAACTGTGGATATCAGGTTTGGTAGTGGTGGTAGTGCCTTTTTTTTTTTTAATTCAGGGGAAAAGCCCCACCCTAAGTTGACTTAGGTTTTCCTCATTTGAGTTGATTTTTCCCTGCGACTTGCTGAAGGCGCAACTCACTGGAGGCAGAACAAATTTGGCTATGGACTTAGAGGGGTCAAATGGTGCTAAGTGCCACTAAGGACACCAAGTGATTCCATGAGAAACCTAGATGATTTTCACAGTCCCATAGAGAATTGGGTGCTTTGTGCTGCTTCTTACTTTAGTGCTCCTTGAAAGAATAGGGATTGATCAGGGAAACTAGGTGGCTCAGTGGGTTAAGCCTCTGCCTTCGGCTCAGGTCATGGTCTCAGGGTCCTGGGATGGAGCCCTGCATTAGGCTCTGTGCTCGGCGCAGAGCCTGCTTCCCTCTCTCTCTGCCTGCCTCTCTGCCCATTTGTGGTCTCTCTCTCTCTGTCAAATAAGTAGGTGTAAGGTTAAGAAAACAAAAACGAAAACAGTAGGGATTGCTCTGGTTACCTTCTTTAATTTGTGGGCATTAAATGCTGGCACATTTTTTGGCTCTTGAGAGAAGTCCATAAAACCAAAGGCTGCATAGAGATGGAGGAACCTCAGGGGACTCCTGGACATGTGGTCAGAAGAGCAGTGAACAGATGTCTGTTTTTCCTGTCATCCCTGTTACCCCTGGCCATTTCACTATAGTTTCAGGGAACATATCACAGTCCGTCCCCATCGATGGGAGGACTAAAGAATTGAATCCTTGGGAAATAGGCAGAAGCACTTTCCCGCTTGTTAAACAACCAGATTCCAGGGAATGTCTGTCAACTGAAAGGGGAAGATGGGGGAAGAGGTTGAGGATGGGGGTGGAGAGGGGAGACATTGGTGAGGGGTTTTGGACATTTGGAATTTAACAAGTTTTGGACTTGTTAAATTTGAGATGCCAAACACAGATGTTTCCAGCATTTTCTAACCTGATCTACCAATCCCAACCACTGTGTCGACTTCTCCTTTAATATAGACATTTAATATATTTTAACCAGTGGGTCAGTTTTCTTTTTTGCTCTTCTTTTAAAAAATTTTCTTAATTCTTCACATACTGTTATTATTGCACTGAAATTTTAAAATTTCAGTTAATGTGCTCTAAACTCTGAGAAGATTTCCTTGGAATCACTTTTATAGCCATTTTGGGAATTATGAACATTTTAATAATGTTGAGTATTATCATACTTAATGATTTATTTCTCCATTTATTCAAACATTTAAAATTTTTTTAATGATATAGGTTGGGTAATTTTCTCCATTAATGTTCTGCACATTTTTATTAGGTTTATTCCTAGATGTTCGCTACTGTTTTGTTTCTATTCTGAGTGGTCTCTCTCCATCTTTCTTTTTTTTAATTAAAGTTTTCTAATTGATTATTGCTTCACGAATACACTTCTAATTCCAGTTTAGTTAATATGCAGTGTTATATTAATTTCAGGTGTATAATATAGTGATTCAGTACTTCCATATATTACGTATCAGCGGTAAGTGTACTCTTAATCACCTATTGATTTTTGCACGCAGAGTTTATATCCAGCAACCTTTCTGAACACTCTTATCAGTTCTAATAGTTTTCTCTGATGGTTCTCTTGTATTTTCTACATAGAAAAATATATAACCTACACCTACAATTTCAACTGTTATTCTTTTTATCATTACCACTCTATTCTAGTGAATTTTTAGGGGATTCAGCGTAACAGTCAGTAGTTATAGTCATAGTAGCCTTGTTTCCTTCATTCTTGACTTGAAGGGGAAATGTTTTAAAGTTTCACCTCTGAAAATTAATGTTGATTCTTGGTTTCTGATGGGTGCTCTGTACAGGTTAAACCAGTGCTTCTTTAATCTTGGCTTCTTAAAAGTAATTGAAAGTATGTTTTATTAATACTTCATTAGTATCTCTTGAAAAGAATATATATTTTATTTCAGTCTGTTAGGGCGGTGAATTACATTGACAAGTGTCTGTCCCCTTCCTTCTTAATGCCTTTCTTCTTCCCTTGTTCCCTCTCCTTTCCTTCTTGCTGATGTCTCAAGAGTAGGGAATTGAGTTGCTCATTGTCCTCAGAGTATGGAAAACTCACAGTCTTGATCTATCAAGACCCTTGTTATTATTATTATCATTTCCCTTTAACTCACTATTTTAACTTTTACTTGTGTATTTAGAAATACCTGTAGATTGAGAAATATACAGTGTGGTCTTGTGTGTATGTAGAGGTATATGTATGTGTGTTTAATTTGCATAAAAGATACTGTGCTATGAATATCATGGTTTCTTTTTGTCTCATTCAACTCTGTGATCTTTGGCATTATATTTGTGCTAATAAATATAAATATATAGAAATTCACTGATTTTTTTAGTAATACGATATAAATATATTACTACTGATGTGATTCTGCCCAGAATGCAATGTTATATCAAACTACATTTTACTTATTCCCTGGTGATGGACTTACATTACCTCCCATGGCTTGGTACCACAAACACTGCTGTGTTGAATAATCTTGGTCGTGTTTCCATAGGACCTTTGGGAGAGTTTTTCTGGAGTATAAATGAATGAAAGTGTGACATGTTTGTTAGGTTTTCTAATATTGATCAATTCTTACATTTCTAGCACAATTCCAAGTTGGTTATTAGGTAGGATGTTTTCAGCTATAAATAGAAACTCTAACTCCCATTGGCTTGAATAAACATGAGAAAAATTTATAATCTCATTATAAGATGACCTAATGTAGAGCTTTTTCACTGTTTAATTCAGTAGCTGAAAGGCAGCATCAGATTTCTGCCATCTTTCTGCTCTGTCATCTTCTATATTGGCGTTACCCTCTGCCAGGGTCCCAGGGCTCACATGCAGGTACTAGAACTAGAAGACCCTAGAAGTAGAAGACAATTTCTTTTCTTTGGATCCTTTTAAAAGTGCGGGAACTTCCCAGAAGCTTCCAGGTTCACTCTGAACAGATTCTTTTGTGCCTTGTTGGCCAGAATTATATTACATCATGCCGAGGGCCTAATCTGCTCCCCAGCCAGGAGAATAAAACCATCACAAGTTGTTTCGACCAGTGACTCTTAAACCTGGCTACACATCAGAATCACCTGGAAGTTAAAAGATGAATCAGAGGCTCTCAGTTTTGCTTTTCTGAGTTATAGTGACTAATATTTTATCTGAACTTTTAAAAAATTTCTTTTCAGCGTAACAGTATTCATTGTTTTTGCACCACACCCAGTACTCCATGCGATACGTGCCCTCCCTAATACCTACCACCTTGTTCCCCCAACCTCCCATCCCCCACCCCTTCAAGACCCTCAGGTTGTTTTTCAGAGTCCATAGTCTCTCATGGTTAACCTCCCCTTCCAATTTCCCTCAACTCCCTTCTCTTCTCCATCTCCCCATGTCCTCCATGGTATTTCTTATGCTCCACAAATAAGTGAAACCGTATGATCATTGCCTCTCTCTGCTTGACTGATTTCACTCAGCATAATCTCTTCCAGTCCCATCCATGTTGCTACAAAAGTTGGGTATTCGTCCTTTCTGATGGAGGAATAATACTCCATAGTGTATATGGACCACATCTTCCTTATCCATTCGTCCGTTGAAGGGCATCTTGGCTCTTTCCACAGTTTGGTGACCGTGGCGATTGCTGCTATAAACATTGGGGTACAGATGGCCCTTCTTTTCACTACATCTGTATCTTTGGGGTAAATACCCAGTAGTGCAATTGCAGGGTCATAGGGAAGCTCTATTTTTAATTTCTTGAGGAATCTCAAGAAATCTCAATCTCAATCTCCAAGTGGCTGCACCAACTTGCATTCCCATCAACAGTGTTAAGAGGGTTCCCCTCTCTCCAAATCTTCTCTAACACACGTTGTTTCCTGTCTTGCTAATTTTGGCCATTCTAACTGGTGTAAGGTGGTATCTCAATGTGGTTTTAATTTGAATCTCCCTGATGGCTAGTGATGATGAACATTTTTTCATGTGTCTGAAAGCCATCTCTATGTCTTCATTGGAGAAGTGTCTGTTCATATCTTCTGCGCATTTTTTGATATGATTATCTGTTTTGTGTGTGTTGAGTTTGAGGCGTTCTTTATAGATCCTGGATATCAGCCTTTTATCTGTACTGTCATTTGCAAATATCTTCTCCCATTCTGTGGGTTGCCTTTTTGTTTTGTTGACTGTTTCCTTTGCTGTGCAGAAGCTTTTGATCTTGAAGAAGTCCCAAAAGTTCATTTTCACTTTTGTTTCCTTTGCCTTTGGAGACTTATCTTGAAAGAAGTTGCTGTGGCTGATATCGAAGAGGTTACTGCCTATGTTCTCCTCTAGGATTCTGATGGATTCCTGAACTTTTGACTACTATCTAGTGTCTCTTCTAGTTATTGGTCTCTTTGAATATTTTAAATTCTTAGCTTTAAAGTTTTAAATCTCTGTGATTATTGTCTGCTTTCTCTGGAGGAATTTCTCCTTTTTATTTTATGTATTACTTTTCTATGCTCTTTTTTTAATGCCCTCAAACCTGTGGCATGTTATCATGGTAAAAGGCAGGGGCCCAAAAGGGAAATCCCAACTATGTAAGCATATTTCAAGACTTTGTTCATTATATACTTTCTAAAATCCTATTTTTCTCATAAATTCACATGGTTAACTCCAAAGGCAACTTCATTAGACTTACTCTAAGGCCATTGCATAGGTTTGGATAACAATGTTGCTTAGGAGAATGAAGGTGTAAGACCAGTGATTCAATCTAGACCAGATAGGAAGTGAAAAAGAACAATTCAGTGGTAATGGTAGCCAAAAAATTAGAGAATGGGCAGCTCTGACAAAGTCTAAGGAAAGGCCAAGAACTAAGAGGACTTTTAAAAGGCCACTTAATGTGGCTCAGTGGTCACTGGTGATTTTTAAGGAAGGTTAAAGTGTTTAGGATAAGGGCTGGATTAAAGGTAATTAAGAATAAGGTGGTAGAGAGTTATAGAATTGATAAGCCATATATATGAAGAGCTGGGAAGGGAAGAAAAGAACATACTGCCTTTTTTTTTTTTTTTAAAGTAGGGGAAATCTGGGAAAATTTAGAAGGAGAAATGAAAGGAGATTGACGTTGCTTGATTGGTAGTTAGGGAATAATTGTAATCATCAGGCAGAGGGGTGGTAGGTAAAGTTTGTGGAAGAGCTAGCTTTAATCAGCACCACTGTCATCATAACTCAATTTATTAAGCTTTTATTGTGGTCCAGGCACAGTACTTTCCATGGATTATTTTACTCAATCCTTAAAATAACCCTAAGAGATACATGTAATGGATTATCCCTATTCCAGAGTAAGGGCGCTTTCAAAGGAAGTAAGTAAATTGCCTAGGGCTACCCAGCTAATAAGGGCAGAACTAGTACCAGAATCCAAAGTAGTGTTACTCATCCTGAGGAAGGATGGGTGTGGAGGAGTGATGAGTTGAAGTGAAGGTGGGTGTGCCCCACAAGCCTAAGGATCTCACAAGTATGAAGTGTATTGAGTAGGGGTATAGGGTGGGTAACCAGAGTGGGCAAAGAAAAACGCAACTACAGTATAAAGAATAAATAAATACCACAGAAAGGCAGGGTGGTATTAGAAAGGGTGACTCTGTATTGGACCAGTTCTCATTCTCCTCTGTCAGAAATGATCAACTTGACAAGAGATACTAAGGGGAAAAAAGGTCTAAGACTTGAGACTTGATATGTCCACTAACGAGGTATTACTAGGAAGATGCTGGGACCAGGCTAAGAATGAACACTGGGGAAAAGCTAACTGACTAACAGAGGCTGCAGCTGTTAGCAGATACGTGAGTATACCAAAGTAGGGGAAAGGAACTGGGTGACGTTGCTCGAAATGGTAAAAGAGAATTGAGAATCTTGGGTGGGAGTAAGTACCCAATAATTTTTCATCCCACACCTGGTGTGGGAGAGCTCATGGTGTTTTGGGTTAAGAGAAGACCATCAGGGGTGCCTGGATGGCACAAACAGTTGGGTGTCAGACTCCTGGTTTCAGCTAGGGTCCTGATCTCAGGGTCATGAGATTGAGCCCTACATCAGGCTTCATGCTGAGTACAGAGTTTGCTGAGGTTTCTCCCTCCCTCTCCCTCTGCCCCTCCCCATCTCATGAGCTCTCTCTCTTTCTCTCTTTCAAATAAATATATAAATCTTTTAAAAAAGAGAGAGAGAGGAGACCATGTGACTTAAACCAGGTCTTGGATATTGAATATCACAGAGACACTTTTAGGGGGGTAGGGGGGAAAGGGGACAATACTGGATCTTTTCATGGCATCAGTTACTTCTACTTTCATATATAAAGAGTAGCTGGGACTAGACTTGCTTTCCTACTGTAAACAACTAGGAAAACGGACAAAAATCTATGAAACAACTCTTTTCTAGATACTGGGAAATAGAAAGTACAGGCTTATGACCCTTCAAAGAAGGGAAACAAATGCAACAACGCCCCTGAAAGTGTCAGCTTTCTGTCTTTGGTACTTTCTGGACAACCAAGAAGAACATGGTGGTACTGCTCAGTTCAGGAGATAGAAATAGGAGTTTGGAGAGGCTAGGGTGGCTGGAATGTACTATGCAGAAAACGCTTAGGATCTGCTTAGAGGTCCTCTTGCATCTATTGCTAAGTACTAACTATAGGGTGAAACCACATGAGCAGGAAAAGGAAAACTAGATACCTGTGAGGTGAATAATTCCTAAAGGTAATACAGAGTTATTAGAAATTTGAGTTCTAACCAGCCAGAATGGAAGATCCTTGATGAACATCAAGGTCTTTACAAAAGAGATCACAAAAATGTCACAGCTTAGTAATAGGACTAAATGAGTCCTAGAGTAAACCTTACTTAATAATATTTTAATAAAGCTTAGAAAAAGATCAAGCTGATATGCAAGTAAATTAACTGCCTGACAGAACATAGCCCAATCCATATTAAAGAAGACAACAAAATATTTGTAATGGAGAAAGCATTTTAAGAAAGGTTGCTAAGAGATTTTTCTTGGTTAAATGATGACAAAGAATTTTGTTTCTGAATATGGTATGAATGTGTTTACTCTGAAATATTATTCTCTGAACTTTTAAAAAATATTGGAAACATTTTTTCACCTGTTAAAAATCTTATAAATAAAAAGTTCTTATGGGCTTTGATTCCATTTTAAAAAGAAGAAGAAGAAGAAAACAACAAAATCCAACATTCAATAACATAAAAGGCACAATTTCTAGCATCTAATCCAAAATTACTAGTCATGTATTAAAGGGGAAAAAAAAGTTAGGATTTTAGGTTAATTAGGAGTTGAATTTTAGATTAATGAGGAGAAAGACCAGTTAATAGAAACAGACCCAAAATAACAGAGAAGAAAGAATTAACACCCACGCCTTTAGAATAGCTATAATATGAATGTGACTGGAGTCCCAGAAAGGGAGGAGGGTAAAAAAAAAAGTAAAAGGAATCAAAGCTAAAAGCTTTCTACATTTTATGAAAATTATTATAAATCACATATCCAAGCAGCTCAACAATTCCCAAGCAGGATAAACACAAAAGAAAAGCAAACCAATGGGATTCAGATCAAATTACTGAAAACAATTTATAAGGAGAAAATTTTGAGAATGTATGGAAAAATACTACATACAGACAGAAATGCATTACATATGCAATATGAAGATAACATACGTCATATCAGGCACTTTTAAGGCAGAAGCAGATGAAATGGTATCTTTAAAATGTTGAAACAAAAGCAACAACAAAACAAGGTATTCACTTTGGACTCTATATACAGTAAAAATAGCCTTCAGAAAAAAATGGGAAATAAAAACTTTTTTGCAGAAACAAAAATTGCAGAACTTTTCACCAGCAGACCTGAAATGCAAGGTAGATGATATCAATGAAAATTAGATCTACCCAGGTGATAGAAGAGCATCATGTGTGGATAAATACAAAAGAATAAAAAGCCAACTCCAAGAGGGTATATACTTTATGACTTCATTTATATAGCATTTCTAAAAGGACAAAATTATGGAAATGGAGAACAGACTAGTGGTTGCCAGGGCTTAAGACAAGGAGAATGGGAGGAGTGCAGGAGGGAAGCGGGTATGGCTATGGAAAAGGAAGCATGAGGAATCCTTGTGGTGGGAAAGGTGCTAAGAGTGGGTCAATGGGGAAATACGTCTTTTCAACAAGTTGTGGTAGGAAACTTGTTATCCATATTTGAAAATTAACTTTAACCCTTGCTTCACACCAGCATAAAAATAAACTTGAAATAGATAAAAATTAAAATGTCTAGGAATCAGGATATTTTTGCAGTGTCTGGATAGGCAAAGATTTCTTAGGACACAGAAAATTTGAAACATAAAAAATGGATACATGGGACTTTATTAAAAATACTGTTAAGAAAGATACCATTAAGGAAATGACATTTCTAGCCATACACTAGGATAATATAGCTGATAAAGGATTTGAATCCAGAATTGATAAAGAACTCATACAATTCAGTAATAAAAAAAAAAATCAATAACTAGGCAAAAGATTTGGACAGAAATGTCACAAAAGCAGATATATGAGTGGACAGAAAGCACATGAAAACATGCTCAATTTAATTAGGCATCAAGAAAATGCAATTTAAAACTATAATGAGATACCCAATAGGCTAAAATTAAAAAGACTTCAGCCTTTGCTTGTGGGTGTGCAAAAATGGTATTTACATTTTATAAATCAGTTTGGCAGTCTCTTATAATGTTAAATATTCCCTTATAGTAAGACCCCGTGTTTCCACTTCTGTGCATTTACCCAAGAGTTATGAGAACATATGTCCACACAAAAACATTATACAATAATGTTTATAATAAATCAAATTAGGAAAATCCCAAATATTCATAAGCAGATGAACGGATAAACAAATTGAAGTAGCTTCATATGATGTGATCCTATCAACAATAAAAAAGCAATGAACTAGAGATACACATAATACTGTGATTGAATATCAAATCTATTAGGCTAAGTTGTAAAAAAAAAAAAAAAAAAAATGCCAGATCCACAGTAGTACACACTGTGTGATTTAACTTATATGGAATTAGAGAAAAGGCAAAACTAACTTGCAATGAGGTTAAAACAGATACCTGGTTCCCTTGGGCTGGGCACTGGGGCACAGATAAAGATGTTCCAGGGAACTTTTTTCGGGTAATTAAAATGTTCTTTATCTTGATTGTGTTGGTGGTTACATTTGTCAGAACTCATCAGGCTGTAAACTTCAAGTGGGAACATTGTGTCACACGTAAATTGTACCTTGATAAAGCTTTTTAAAGAAAATTAGCATCATCTAGTTGCTTTTCAGTCTACCTCTGTCACACAAACCCAAATGCCAGGCTGAAGCAAAGCTCCTGTGGGCGGTTCGTTTCATTCTTGACATTGCCCAGGTCTTCTTTGAAACTTTTATACATATGTATGGCTATGTATGCATACTCTGTATGTGCATAGATATACAAGATTAGATATATCTGTAGGTATATATACTTTATTGAAATAGAGCTCACATATACAATGCACACATTTAAATTTTACACTTCAATGGTTTTTAGTATATTCCCTGAGTTGTGAAACCATCTCCACTGTCAATTTTAGAACATTTTCATAATCTCAGAAAGAAACCCCGTACCAGTTTGCAGTCACCTCCTATTTTTAAAAAAATTCTTTGTGAATTTCTTCTCACATCCCTTAGCCCTAAGTAGATTAATGGTACTACCACTAATACACTGTTTCTCTATCTATATAGATTGCCTATTCTGGATATTTCATATGAATTAAATCATACAGTATGTGGCTTTTTCTGACTTGTTTCACTTAGAATAGTATTTTCAGAGTTCATCTATAGTGTCCCATGTCTCACTACTTCATTTCTTTTTAGTGCTGAGTAATATTCCATTGTATGGGTATATTGTATCCTATTTATCCATTCATTATTTGATGGACATACAAGTCGCTTCTACTTTTTTTGGCTCTTATGAATAATGCTACCAAGATTCATGTAACAAGTTTTTGAATGGACATGTTTTGATTTCTCTTGGGAGTGATTGCTCAGTCATGTGGTCACTCTATATTTCACACTTTGATGAACTGCCAGACTGTTTCCCAAAGCATTTACACCATTTTGCATGCCTACCAGGAGTTTCCATGTTTTCACCAACATTTGTCTTTCTGGTTATCACCTTGTGGTCTGAAGTGGTATATCTTATGGTGATTTTGATTTGTATTTCCCTGATGACCAATGATGTTGAACATCTTTTCATGTACTTATTGACCATCTATATATCTTCCTCAGAGAAATGTCTATATATTTCCTTTGTCTATTTGATAGTTAAGTTGTCTTTATTATTGAGGGTTTTTAAAATTATGTTCAGTTAGCCAACATATTATACATCATTAGTTTTTTAGGTACTATTGAGTTTTAAGAGTTCTTTATAGTCTGGATACAAATCAGATATATGATTACAAATATTTTCTTCCTTCTGTGGTTGTGTTTTTACTTGTTTGATGGTATTTTTTGCAGCACAAACTTTTTTTTTTCTTCATTTAATCCAGCTTACTTTGTTTCTTATGCTTTGGAGGCATAATTCCGAAGGCTTTGCCTGCGCCAAGGCCATAGAGATACAATCCTATATATCTTTTTTAGCTTTTGTAATTAGGTTTCTGACCCATTTTGACTAATTTTTGTATGTGGTGTCAGGAAAGGGTTTAACTTCATTCTTTTGTATGTGGATATCCATTAGTCCCGGCACTGTTTGTTGAAAATACAATTCTTTCCCCCATTGAATTTAATTGATATAAAAAAAGCTGTCCTTTATCATACTTTTTGATTCATATTTAGCCTGTCCATCTATCAGCTGCCTGAGAGAGAGAAAAGCAATGAGGATCAAAGTGGGAATTCCCCCATCTCATTTGATTGTGCTTTTGTCCCACAATCTCAGTTAAGTTTCAAAACAAAAAGTATCTGTCTTAAGGGGTTGAGGCAAAGTAAGAGAGTGGCCTTGCTCCACTTTGAAAAACAAATTTTGAGCTGTGCCTTTCTTTTCCCACTCTGGAAAATGTGATGGGGTTGGAGGGGACAGGGGAGGGACCAGCAGGGCAGCCCACACACATAGCTTCCATCCCATCTGGAGACATACCATTTTTTTCCAAATCTTTCCTTCTTACATAAAATGCATTTATCAGCAAGAGAAATAACATTTATGAGTTCCAAGGCTTAACTATGGCATTGCATGTACGCTATGAATGTTGAGGCATCAAATGAGCAATTTTTGATGAATTAAAGGCTGCCTTCTTTTAAAAGAAAAAACAACTTTGTTCCCACCGCCCTAGAACCCAAGATCATTTTGTTTGCAGCACCGCGTACTAGAAAGATTAGCAGCTTTGAGTTAGAGTAAGTTGTTAACAGATTTAGATCTGGACTTGATACTGTTTCTGTTCTTAAAAACTGCATGCATGACCTTGGGCAAGTGATTTGAAGTCTTTGAGTTTGGTTTCAGGTACAAAAATGGGATAATAAACTATGTTGTAGTATTATTGTGAAGAATAAATTACCAAGCTGCCACATGAAAATACTTGGTTCAGAGCTGGCACATACAGCCTTGCAGTGGGAGAGTATCTGCCCACGACTCTGCTAGGCAAAGAGTGTGTGCTCTGTGGATGCGCCGATGGGCTCACCACATAAATCAGACCAGGCCTCTCTGCGTCTTGGCAGCTCCAAACTTAGAAGTTTTCTCTTTGGAAGCCCTTCCTGGGTTCAAGGAAGTTCTCCTTGCCATTTTTTACTTTTGTGGGAAATAAGTCATGCCGGCTGCCCCCTTTGTGAATCTCCCAACTCAAGTCCTCCCAGGCTAATGCAACAGGCATGCGCTGAAATTCCTTCTCCCACCTATGAGAACAGGGCAGATTCCAGTTAGCATTTGGTTTTCTTTCCCATTGGCTCCAGGGAATCCCTTTGGAGGATGGGGACACTCCTTTCAGGTCATAGGTTTTTGAGGTTTGGCCAATTAGCTGTGAGCAGAAGTTGAGATAAGACTGGGATAAGGACCTATCTCCCGTATTCCCTGAGTTTCTTTCACATGGCACTGCCCACAAAAGCAGGAGTGGGTCTTATTTCCCCCCTTGTGTGCCCAATGCCTAGGACAGAACCTGTCACCTAAATGGGTGCTCACGGATGTTGTTTTGAGTAAAGCACAAAGGATCACTCATCAATCCGACCTCTCTGGAAAAACATCCAGGCACATTTTCTTGATCTTTGGCTCAACTGTCTGGATGGTATGGCTTGATTTCATCTAAAGGTCTGGCCTCATGCCTAAACAGAACAGGCAACCACCCTTATGGGCTGCTGATAAGCCCTCAGGCCCCTCATTTGTTCCTCTTTTCTGCTTCTATATGCCAGAAATTCTTCTAAGAGAAGTAAAGTCTTTCATTATGAGTAATATTAAATGGGGTCATTGGTGTGAATAGTTACCTTTTGACCCAAATGTGCTATAAACCGGTGCTTCTCGGATGTTAATGTACGTAGACCAGCTGGGAATCTTGTTGACATGTGGATTTAGATAGAGGAAATTTGGCATGCAGCTCCTGGCTCTGCGTTTTTATTGTCTCCCAAGGGGTGCTGCTGCTCCTGGCCAGTGGCCCATACTTTGAATGGCAACCTCTGTTATGGGCTGAATTTTGTCCCCTTGAAGTAATATGTTGAATTCCAACACCTAGTATTTCAGAATGTGACTATATTTGGAGACAGAGTCTTTAAGGAGGTAATGAGTTAGAGAGAGGTCATTCAGGTGGGACCTAATCAAATATGACAGGTTTCCTTATAAGAAGAGGCAATCAGGACAGAGACCCACACAGAGGGACAACCACGTGGAGATACCTGTTGATCCATCTTCAGGCCAAGAGAAGAGACCTCAGGAGAGACCAACCCTGTTCACACCTTGATCTCAGAGTTTTAACCCCCAGACCTGTGAAGAAATAAGTGTTGGTTGTTTAAACCACCCAGTCTGTGGTACTCTGTTATGGCAGACCTAGCAACATAATACAGACCCTAAGCCAGGGTTTCTCAACTGCGAGTGCATCCGAATGATCTATGATGCATGGCTGAGATTTAAGGCCTTTATTATTAAAGCTTCCCAGTGAGCATCTCCAGAGGCAATGCCAGGCATGTGAATGAGTACTTTTTGAAAAGACCCACCCAGAATTCTGATGTGCTCCACTGGGTAACAATTCTAAAGCGTAGTTTCTCTTGGTGGGAGTTTCCAGCAGGGGGTTGGGTGAGGGTGACTGTCTTTAACAAAGAGAAGATTTCTATACAATTCTGTAGTGACTCAGCAAGATGGTGACTTGTGCACATGGCTGGCAGCGTCCAGGTAGGAGGAAGAGGCTGAGCAGAGATCCTTGCCTCTCTCTGTGTTCTGTGATTTCATGTTTCATCCTGCTTGCCTTTTTCTCATCACCTCCCGCATCAAGGTAGGCTTCTGTAGAAGTCAGTGGGGAAAAGCAAGGCTGGGGTGGAGGATGGGCAACACAATTCTTCTCTGAACACCCATTCAAAGAGCAAGGAAGCAACAGGCATTCATTCATTCAGAGAGTGTTTCTGGCTCTTCTAGAGAAATAGGGCTGGGGATCGCTCCAGTTGGGCTCGGTTTGTGAAAGGTACATGAAACATCTCAGAGCAAGTCTCTCTCTCTCAAGAGGGGTGGGTATGCATGGTAAGAATAAGTTCAATGAAAAATTATGATTCTAGTCATAGATGGAAAGTACAGTTTTTAGATGGCAGCTACCCAAAAGGTTTGGAATTCTTGCTTTATAACAAAGCTCAGTTGAGAACTCAAGAGTCAGTAAGGAGGAAGATTTGAAAGAGTCTTGATGATGAGGGTAAAAAGATGCCTTCAGAACATCAGCACTGTTGCCTGGAGCATGAGATCACCTGCCAAGAAATGGCAGTCAAGAGTAAGTTAATTGCTTGATTTTTTAAAAAGCTTGTGAACTTATTCTTTGAAAATAAATGAGCTAACTACAGTTCAAGTGCCGGCAGGTGGAATGAATCACAGAGGGAGAAAGTGCTAGGGGGAAAAGTAGATCACACGAGAGCCCAGTCCCTTAGACCCTGTGTGAAAGCGTCGCCAGCATTCCCCGTGAGTCACAAGGCTCTGTTATAGACGAATAGCAGGTGGAGTGGGGGAAGGCTGGGGACCCTGAATATCCCATAAGGTTCACTGAGACTGGGCTTGTTCTCCATGGTGCCAGTGGACCAGCTTTCAGCCTCTGGCTAAATAATACTCTTGGTACTCCTACCTGCTCAGTGTCTTTAGTTTAATTCCCAGTCTAAAGAGGGAGAATATGGTCAAGGTCATGTCCTTAAAAATCAGCAGATGTCCAGAATCTGGGCTTACTTCTTCTCCCAGGTTCTGCCAGTAGCCATGGCCACAGTGCTCACACCTTTGGTGGACCACAGGGGAGGTATTATTTTTTAGGAAGAATTGACTCTGCTTAGAAGCTCAAGGGAAATTGTGAGAGGTTTGAAAAAGAATGAGTTCACATTTCTTTTAAATTATCTGTTTCAAACATTGTATGAGAAATTCAGAGTCTTGGTCACTTTGCGGCAACTTACATCCCTCCTTACTGTGGTTCCTTTGCCCATGGCTGGCGATGTCCTGGCCTGGGCTGTGGACCAGTTTGACATTGGATAAGCTTTAGATGATGTTTTGGAGAGGAGAATTCCAGAACTTCCCCACATTGGTAGTTTTACCCTTCTTCATCACTAGACATTTGTATCCAGGTGGAATCTGGTTAGAATGAATTAAGGAGAGCGGCCTTTTCAAGAGAACGAAATTGCAAAGGGCGAGCCCCAGGCATTTTTAGCATTAAGGAAAAATCTCCTAGGGGTTGTCATGATATTAAGTCCACAGCTAAGGACAATGGCTTGATTCCCTGTGCTCAGACTTGTTTAGGCTGATGTGAGGTGCATCTTGCATGCACGGCACGGGCCGGCCCCAGGTTGGTGATGTACTTAGTTGTTACCAGTTGTGACTGGTGGACAGCCATCATTTGACAGCTCGTCTCCAGGCCTCTCTGACATAAGCTCGGCCATATTACTTTTCAGTCTGCAGTGGCTGCGGGTTGTCCAGATCTCTTTCCTTTCCGTTGTTTTTGACTCTACTGGAATCCGGCACTGACCACTCTTCTCTCCTCTTGGACTGGATGAATTGTCTGAGGCAAATTGTTCTCTGAGCCTGTTATTTTCTGTTTTTAAATGGAGAGGCTCCTTCTTCTATTTTTATTATTCTGTGAAATGAAGGAAAATCTTTCTCATTATGACTTGACAATAAAATAAGATTAGGAGGAAAATCCACTATTAAAATAAGATTTGTGGATTTTAATGTGTAAATTCCAGATATAAAGGCTCTTCTCTTCTAATAATTGATCATTTGCTGGATTTTTCCTACTTCACATAGAGTCATAAAAATGAGAGGCAACGTGTTTCCGGAATAACATGAGTTTTGATCCTTGGTTATTTTGTCTATATGATAAGACTTATCAAGAACATCAAATATCAATAGATAAGACTTTGGTCTAATTTTTTTTAACTAAGGAAACCCTTTTATTTCTCAGGATATTAAAATGTTGCCTGATTCAGACTCATTAGTTTCCTAGTAAAAGAATTGAAATGCTAGACAGAGAAGTCACAGGAGGCAGAAAACAGCTGGACTGACTTTCACCAGGATGGTTGGGTTCGTAGGCAGAATTTAGACAAGGGTATTGATCAGAAAGATAGGAAAAACAAATAATGGGTTCATCTGGTAAAACCTGAGGAATCCCCCTCCCCCCCCCCCGCCCCACCAAATTATGTTTCTCTGATGCCAGGCTAGGGCAGTGATGGCTTTTTTAGCTCTTAAAAAGCAAATACTTCTCTGTGTAGTTCTACCCTGTTAGGCTGAGTCTGGACTCTGTGGGATGCTCTAGTCCCTGGTGCTCCTGCCCATCCAGGAGGCCTTGGTCCTTTTGTTTTCCTTAGACTCCTATAGGAAAGAGTCCCCTGGGGGATTTGAGGTCCACTGGAGGATTTTTCACCCTGGTGGGCTCAGCGGAGTAGATCTCTCATGCCGAGCTCCAGATGTTTCTGCTCATCCTCACTCTTGATGGTCAGGCCTCTAGCGAACAGTCCTGCCAGCAAGAACTTGGCCACATCCTGCACTTGGACCCCCTTTCAAACCTGTGTTTTGTCATTTTGTGTCTATTATGCTCCTCACGCCATGCTAGGGCCTTTCTTTAGATGTTCTCTTTTAGGCCACAGAGGCCCTGCTGGCTCTGTGTTGTCTCTTATCTGGCAGAAAAAAGAAATAGATTCAGAAATGGATAGCCAGGGGTTGCAGCTAGCTGTGTTTCCATCCAAACTTTCTATCGTAACTGAGTGACGGGACCCTGGCCAAAGACACATCTTAGCTGTGTTTAATCCTGCCCTTTCAGTGGCCTCATGTTCACGCCTGATCGGCACTTAGAGAGCCACCGAATGATGGAAACATTGGAACCAGAGAAAGGGGAGAACACACGGATCCCCCCAAAGAGGACACATCACTCAGATGAGATGTGGGTTGTGAAATATTTATTTATTTATTTATTTATGTAGCAGAAACAAATTGTGTTGTTGTGCCTGGGATGTTCTAAATTGCTTTGGGCCGTGTGGCTCTTTTTAATAGGACACCTGAGAAATGCCAGCATTTTTTCTTGATGTGTGAGGCTTGTGTTTATTTATGTAAGAAAGGGAAATGAAATGATGTTGACCTTGCAGGACTTTTGTAGCTGTGGAATCATTTGTTGCCTCCCTTGGGCTGACGATGTTTGCCTGAATTGCATTTAAACAGGGCATCCTTCCTTGGGGCGGATGAGAGTAGTGGAGGAGAATTCTAAGGGTAGAATTCCCTTCCCACAAGGGTTCTGTTAATTTTGTGGTTCACAAAAGACAAGGGACTCTGTTAGATTTTTTTTTCCTTTCTTTAGGAGTTTGTAGACTAGAATCACTGAAAAAGAAGGGGTCTTTGCAATCATTTCGCTTAGAAATTAAGTTAGACTCTACCAGCCAAAACATTTGTTTGGAGCCCATGTTAACTGAGGGCCTACTGTGTGCTCAGTGCACTACCTCCCTTGGTGAGCTCTTCTCCAGCTTCTGTCTCACAGCCTCCTCTTGCTCCTCATGGTCCCAACTCCAAACATCTGAGTTTGTTTGAGTTCTAGAGTACACTGAGTCCTTCTTTCCTTCTGGGCCTTTGGGTGTAACATTTCCTTGGCCTAGAATCCCCCCTTTGCTGTTTCCCAAACTGGTTTTTCTTCATCCCTCTCACATACCTCCCCTTAGAGATGCTTTCTTTACTCCCCAGCTGGAAGAAAGTCCAACCCCCCATTCCATCTTGCGTTCTTCCAAAACACATTGTTTTTACCCTCTGAACGTTTCAGATTCATTATTATATATTTGTTTGCTTACTGATCTAGGTTCTTTCTCCCCTACTTGTCTTTAAGCTGTGTCAGGGCAAAGGCCAAGTTTGTTCACCAGGGTATTCTTGGCAAATGCTTCCTGACACATGGCAGACAGGCACTCAGTAGAACATTTACTGATTTGGGAGTAAAAATCATAATCCTTAGTCGATGCAACGGAAGCATGCGGAGGTGATCGTGACTTCTCAAAGTCACCCACCTAGTAAGTGTCAGAACTAGGACTCTAATCTGGTTCCTTATTCTCAAATCCAGCGTTCACTTCTCTTTACAGTTCAGTGCGACTTTCATTTAGCTTTTTTGCTTCATTGTTGTGCTGACAGAAATAGACTCTTTTAGCCATTAGTTTGTCCTAGTTCAGGATCAAGACACGGTACAAGGTCCCTGTGTACATCAGACCAAGAAGACAGAGTATCTTTTGTTAAATGGGAGCTCCTTGGGCTCAAGAGTCACAACTCTCCAAAGCCTGGCAGCCCTGTGAAGAGAGAGAGTTCTGGACTGACTCTTTTCTGTGTCCAGAGCAGACAGCACATGGCTTTGTCTTATGGGAATGCATAGACCAGGAAGGCTGATTTTGAACAGCCCTTTATGTGAGTTAGAAAGTTGATTTGTTGAGTGTTGCAGCCAGAGAGCTGCCTCTCTCTTTCTGCCTGAAATGACCTGTTTGTACATGAAAGGAGAGACAACGGTGACATGGCTATGCGAGGCCAGTGCTCTCTATAGGGATGGAAGGGACATCTGGAACAACTTCTAGAAAGTGTGCTTTTGATCTACCCGTGGATGCTGACAAGCAGAGTCCATTTTCTCTTTCCTTCCATGAAAGGCTGTTGTTGTAGTTGTGACTCACTGTAAATCACTGATATTAGAGTGCCATTGTTCTGCCTCTTGGCTTGCTGTTGGAGCTGCTGCATCAGGTCTGAGCTGGTGCCCTGAAATCCCTCAGGAGTCCCTGCTTTGCCAAGGCTGAGCTAGCAGAGCTGTACGAGAGACAATATGTCTGCCCATCTCTGGACCCGACTTTGGATTCAGCAGTTTATCTCTGGGTTCTGCATTCAACACTGATCCAAAGACTTTTAGATACAAGTAAATGACTTGCCTTGTGCCCTTGCTGCTAATGTCTTCCTTGACTTCTTTTCCTTTTCTGAAAGCCCTTCCTCTGGGATGGGAACTTCAACAAATACTTTGCTTTCCTTCTTCTCAAGTGTTCAGCTTCCTTCCTCCACTGTAGGGAATACTCCCAAGGAGGACTCTGTCTGAGAGAGCATGCTCTTCCTTCTAGACCACACATTGCCCCACAGAGACTTAGGCTTGAATTGCAGGCAGTGGCAGGAAAGGCAGGAAAGGACTTGCTGATCATCTCAGGGGATTTCCATCTTCTGGTATGTGGAGCCCAAGGGTCTTTGTCAAATGGGAGGCAGGTGCAGGGCACATGGAGTTCCATTTCCTTCCTCTTTTTTTCAGCCATTCTTTACCCATTTTACATGCTGAGCTTCTATCTAAAATGTTGCTTGATTGAAGGATTCATGACTTAAAACATTGGATTGAGGAACTGTGTTCTAATTCAAATTCTCCAGGGAAGCCATGGTGATCAGAATGAATCCTCATAGAAATTCTTCACCTAAATGGAGTTGTCAAGCTTTCAGCAGATACCATGTTATTTTTAAGAAAAATTATGTTATATTTTAATTCTGAATTGCATCCATGTAGTAGAATGTTTGTAGAATTCTGTACAAGCATAGGTTTAGTTTAATATGTGTGCATAATACACATCCACACAAAATACACGTGTGTGTGTGTGTCTGTGTGTGTGTGAATGATAAGGCTCTAATACGCATATCTCTAAAGAAGCAGTTGGTATCCTCCCATCTGGAAGTAATTTTGCATTGCCTTTTAACAGAAGACTTAGACATTTTTTTTTCTTAATTTCCCTGTGCCATGAATTGTAATTACTTGTGTGCATTTCTCTCCCCTGTAAACTCTAAGTTCTTTAATTTTTGAACTGCTTATCTTTAATTTCTGTAACACCTAGCCATATGCTCTCTCTGCACATGCAATGAAGGAATCAGTATTTTATAGTATAGTATTTTATTAAGTCAGAACTTTATGCTTAGGTCTCTTAAGGACCTAATGAATTTTTCATAGAGAAAAAAATGACATATAGCTATGGACAGTACCCTGGCCTCCACCTCCTGGATGTATGCTGTTATTCACAAGGTGGGACAGAGAAGATGGCCCTGAGTGCTCCATGCAAGTTGATTTCCACTGCTGCTAAAACAACTCTAGCTATGGGACTTACTGTAAGAAGTCACGAATGTTAGTGTTATACGGGACTTTGTGGAAGTGGGTGTGATGGTTAATTTTGAGTTGCCAAGTTTATCCTTCAGTTTGACTGGGCCACTGGGTGGCCATGTATTTGGTCAGACAACATCCTAGGTGTGTCTGTGGAGGGGACTTTGGTTGAAATTAACCTTTGAGTCAGTATACTGAGAACGGAGATTGCCTTCCTCAGTGTGGATGGCCTAAATAGAACAAAAAGGTTGACTGGTTGACTCTGCCATGAGTAAGAACTTGTTCTCTGTCTGTTGAGCTGGGACATTGGTCTCCTTCCCCCCACTACCCACAATAGGTTTTTTTCTTGCCTTTGGACTGTAACTTAAAAAACTGGCTCTTCATGGATCTTGTGCTTGCTAACTTTCATAGTGGAAATTACACCATAGTCAGCTCTTTTGGTTCTTAGGTCTTCAGACTCAGACTGAACTACAGATTGGCTCTCCTGCATCTCCAGCTTGCTGACTGCAGATCTGGGGACTTCTTAGCCTCCATAATTGTGTGAGCTACTTCCTTAAAATAAACCTCATTATCTCTGACGCCTCTTGGTTCCATTTCTCTTGAGAACCCTGATTAATACAGACTTTGGTACTGAGAAATGGAGTCTTGCTGTAACAAAAGTCTAAAAATTTGGGAGTAGCTTTGGAACCAGATGGAAGCTAGAAGAGTTTTGAGGTTCTTGTTAGAAATATGGATGTTAAGGACATTTCTGGTGAGGTCTCAGACGGAAATGAGAAACATGCTATTCAAAATGGGAGAGAAGTTGCCATCAATGACAACACCTTGAATGAACTGTGTTCTAGCGTTTTGTGGAAATTAGAACTTCCAAGCAGTGACAATGGATATTGAGCTGAGACAATTTCTAAGCAAAGTGTTGAAGAAGTGGTTGTTCCTCCTGCCTGCTTACAGCAAAATGCACAAGGAGAAAGATGGATTAAAGAAGAAATTGTTATGCTAAAAGGAATCAGAACTTGATGATTAGGAAGATGCTCAGCCTGTCCATACTGTAAACAATGAGATAGTATGTTCTAAGTAGAACATCAGGGGTGTAGCTCAACTATCAATAAAGAATTTGTGGGATTATATGAATAGAAACACTGCCAGTTTGAACTAATGGGAACAGAGATGGGGCAAAATGATGGAAGGCTATTATTAGACTTCTTAGATTTGACAGGACAAGAGAGCTATTTGACAGCAAAGGTGGGCTGATCTTCAAGAAGAGAGAAAATGACCCCAAAGGCAATTCAGAGATCATCATGGCCACCACCTGAGTTTTACCAGGCCCGATAGCCTCTGCCTGAAGCCTTGCGGGTTGGACCATTCTGCAGAACCATGGTGGTGGGACCTTGGCTTGTCAAAGCCTCAGGGGTGGGAACACCATCTAGACCTGTGAGGTTGACACAGTTGTCCCAGTGGGCCTAGGGACAGAGTATTGAACCAAAGAGGATTATTCATTGGACTTAAAAGCTAATTTGCCTTGCTAGACAAGACTTTGGACTTCAGACTTTAGAGTTGATGGTGGAATGAGTTAAGACTTTAGGGACTTTGGGGATGGAATTAATGGAAATAATGTATGGAATTAATGTAGTAATGCATGCAAGAAGGACATGAATTTTGAGGGGCTGGTGATGAATACTATGGACTTATTCCATCCTTCTGAAATGCATACTTTGAAATCCTAACCTCCAGAGTGACTATATTTGGGGCCTGGGCTTTCAGAAAGTCATTAAGGTTAAATGAGGTTATAAAGAAAGGATCCTAATATGATATGATTGGTGACCTTATAGAAAGGCCAATCTCTCATCCTCTCTCTCCACACACATTCACTGAGGAAAGGCCATGTCAGCACAGAGCAAGAAGGTAGTCATCCACACCGGGAAGAGAGATCTCTCTAGAAACGGAAGTTGTTGGACTTTGATCTTGGATTTTTCAACTTTTCAACAACTGTGAGAAGATTAATTTCTGTTGTTTAAGCCATCCAGTTCTTAGTATTTGTTTTGATAGTCTGAGCCGACTAATATGGTGGAGTGCCTAGAGATCACTCGTGTAATAAAGGTCTAGGACCTGGGTGGTTAATATGGACTATTGAGTCTTGGCAGAACTCAACTCAAATGCTTATCTTACTGAACTGAATTTATCAAGACAAGGGCCAAGAGAAAGCAGCAGTATGACCAACTGTCAATGAGAGAGACATGAACCTTGGAATAATTGTATCATTTATGACCCAAATTCTCCAAGCCCAATAATCTTCTACAGTATAAAATAATAGGCAGGAGAAATCATGCGTTGAGTAAGGTATTTCAACAAATATTTATTGAATGTCTACTATCTATAAAGGTACCCTGCCCCATCTGAGTAAAAGGTATTAAGATTCCTAAGAATGTGGCCTCTGCCTTCCAAGAACCTATAGCTTTGTAGCTTTCCTGCCTCACCAATCCTTAAACACATAGGTGGACGTTATCAACATGTAATGTACTTCAGATAGAGATTACACATTAATCATAACTGTTGTTCATCGTCAGGGATAGTTGCCTCCCAGGGTCCAGCCCAACCTATTTTTCCTTCTTCCACTCTTCATCCCTGACCTCTACCATTAGATCTTTGGCAATTGCTACTTTCCATCTCACTTTGTTCCTGGTCCTCTTAATCACCAGGGAAATGCTAAAAAACTTCTAAGAAATGGAAAATGGAGGTATTGGTTCATGGGTTACAAGACTACTAACTTGACACAATTTAGGTTTCTGTGGGAGACGTTAGAAGATGAAATTTTAAGTATATTATGCTTTCCTGATAGGCACTAATGATGATAATGAAACTTCACTTCTAATCAGTGAGTACAACATGCAGTGGGAGTACCTTCACCCTACCTAATGCAGGCATCTATTGTGCTTTCTTGCTGTTGCCCACATTTTCTCATTGGCCAGGACATGAATAATAGGCCATCTCGTGATTTGGATTGAGTGTTACTCTGAACATAAATGATGAGATTTCATCATTTTGCTTTAAAATATAATGCCTATATCATAGGGGGATTTTTGAGGCACAGGTTTATCTTTTGACTTTCCCATGTAAAAATATGGAAATAACGTGCCTTTCTTTTTTTTTTTTTAAGGTTTTATTTTTTTTAAATCCTTTCTACACCCAAAGCAGGGCTCAAACTTACAACCCCAAGATCAAGAGTTGCATGGTCCACCAACTGAGCCAGCCAGGTGCCCCAGAACTTGTCTTTCTTGTTGAAAACTGTCTTTGCTTTTCTTCCATAGTGGAAGAGGCTGTAATTTTTAAATTTGTGAGAAAATTGGACATTTGTGGGTTAATTGGCAGTATTTGCATGCTATAATTAGTTTCATTATGCTTCAATTATATTAATTAAACTCTTGTCCTGGAGAGGACATTTTTCTTCCCTGGGTCCTTCCAAATGTGCATCTGGAAACTGCTTCCCTGTGGTTTTGTGAGCACATGAGGCAGGGTCCATGTTTTTTCATCCTTATATTTCCCAGCACAGTATAAATGTTTGTTGAATCAAACATGTAGAGACATGGTTTCGGAAAATCAATGCTGGTAACTCCAGTGGCTTTTAAACTTGTTCACCATGTTTTCCAGTGCCTAAATTTGCTAGCCCACACACATGCTTTGTAAGTCTTCCCATTCCAGCTCATTTTATGAATTAACAGAATCAGTAGGACAACAATCTAGATGCATGGTGAGAGATAGGAGAAAGGAAAGATAGAAGAGATAGGAGAAAGGAGAGATAGGAAAATTGTTCCTGCCAATGTTATGCCAGGAACAGGGTTAGGAGCTTTCACATACATTGTCTTATTTTATCAGCAAAGTGTTTTTTCCCTTGGCCCACCAGGTTGATTTTAACAAAAAGCCAGCTGAAGCAAAAAAGAAACTGCAACTTGGCTTGCTGGAAATCCCTAATGGCCTCAGATGCTGCTGAAGGGGTTGATAAAAATGGGTTTAACAGAAGTCCTTCTTTGTGATCTCATCACTAAATCCTTACAGAATACTGTTTGGAAAACAATTTTCTAGATGATATACTTAAATAAGCTGTTCTGAACTCCCAAATCCTTATTATTCCTTACTGACTCTGAGTCAGTTGCTGTTCACCTGGACAAGGGTAGCTGGTTCTGAAGCAGGGCTGTATGTGAGGTAGAAATATGAGGCCAGTTGCCTCCTTAACATGTTTATGCTTTTAGAGGGGAATAAAATATGGGCCACCTGGGAGTGACTCTCGAACTCAACTCTTGAGGTCTCGGTCTCAGGATTGTGAGGTTTGAGCCCTGAGTTAGGCTTCAAGCTGGGTGTGGAGCCTACTTATAAAGAAGAAAAAAAAAAAAGAGAGAGAGAGAGATAAGGTACATGACATTGTGTTAAAGGTGCTCCTTAAACAAATTGTGATTACAGACAATAAACAACTGCCTTCCATCCCTGATACTAGATGTGAGTATCAGTGCCCTGCTTTTTCACAAAATACATGCATTAAATGAATGAGATCTTGTGACTCTCTGGTAAATGCTGTCATTTGGTTCTTTTCAATTAGCTGTGGCCTCCCCAGGGCTACCGAAGTGTGGTCCAATATCTAAGAACACACAGAGGTCAAATAATACTCACCTACAGGCGGTTCATCCCCAATATGTCAGGTGCTAGGAGACTTTATTGCAATCTTTCCAAGCCAATAATTTGCTGATAACAGTTACCAGAATAGAGTTGCAGAATTGAAAGCTCAGTGTTCAGCAAGAATGGGAGGAGCATAAACATTTGTCAAACAGTTAGCTTGGTCTCCACCTTCTAAAGAGTTGAGCATCTTAGTGGTTGGTTTCCTAATAAATTATACAACAGGATGCTCCAGGGGGTCCATTTCCTGATGGTGATGGCTCAACATCATGGAGCATTGAGCACTGTCAGCACCATTAATGTTCTATCAGAATCGTCCAGTGGTCTAGAAATGCCACTCACATATTTCTTGCAAGCACATTAATTCAGGCTGAGAATAAGCTGAGCATTGCACCAGATGGTTGATGCACTCTTCTATCTTCTCTTTCTTTCTCTTCTTCCAAGAGCTCTTCCTACCTTCTCAGGTCTGGTGATAGATAGGTCCACATTGGATGATCCTGAATATTTTGCAGGCAGCGTTCCTTATTTCTTTCATTATGGCATCTTAGAGGAAAAACTACTTTCTCCTTAACTCTGGCTTGTTGACTTGTTAATACATAGAAAGAACGAGGGGCTCTGGGTGGTGGAATATCATCTCCAGCTGTGAAACAGCAGCTCCTTGGGGTTCTTACAATGTATTAGCTATCAGTTATCAACTCACCATCACTGAGGATTTTTTCATTTTGTCTCTCTTAAACACCAGCTCTTTTGTCACCTGAAATCTAAAAAAAGTAACACCACACCAGGGTGGTCTGAGTAATAAATACCATGATTAGAGGGGCTAGCCCTGTCCCCACCCCTTAGTAAACACTCAGTAAGTGTTAGTCAAACTTGAATTCCCACCACCATCCCTGAAGAATCACCTCGTTAAAGCATTGTACCTTTGGCTTGAGCATAATAGGTATTTTTCCTCATGTCCATTTGTTAGCTCAATTCCTTGCCATCTGTGCTCTTTGTCCATCTGTCAACCTAGAAAAATCCTCTTTTTGTCTCTTAACGATGAATTCAGTTTTGTTTTGTTTTTAGATAATACTTTTTATATTTTGGGCTTTATTAAGGTGGAATGCTGTGGAGTATTATTTCCAAGCATTATACTAGCATCTTAGCTAGATGATTAAGCTCTTGGGTGTTCTCTAGGTGAGCTTTCTGGTCATGGTAGAAGAGGAAGCAACATGCTCTTGTGTCCTCGTGCTATTTTTGGCTAACAGAGCAAATGGGAAATCCAGAGCTGGTGAACAAAGCCAAAGTTACAAGTATGTTTGATTTACTGAGTAGGTGCCTGTTGGGTCGGTATCCCTTGCCAGCCTGCGGTAAGGGGAATTAGAACACTCAGTGGGGAAAAGTTTGGTCTTCGGAGAAAGTTGTCAAAGAAGGAGTTCATGTTGTATACCATTTAGACCCAGTTAGTCAGAAGTTTTCAGGATTCTCTCACCTCCTGTCATCTCATAAATATTTCTCAATCCCAAATAGAGTGTGTGGATGAGGATTTGAAAATCCTTGTCCAAGCACCCCATCCCACCCATGGTGCTTATCTTCTGGTTGTATTTATATATTTATACACTAGGGTTGCTTATACTTGTAGATTCACTGGTTCTTAGAAAAAAAGCCTCTTGATACAAACAGGGGCAAAGCCTGCTAGGGGGCAGTTTCCCCCATATTAAGATAAGAGATTATGGAAGCTTTGGGGTATAACATATTAGCAGCAACTGTCCCAACATAGATTCAAGATGCTGGATCTTTATGGCTCTGTGACCTTTTCCCTGTGCTGAAGAAGGTTGGTTAGGATGTCATAGTGGGTGGTGGAAAGAAATAGGCAAGTTTCTTTTCTTTCTTTCTTTCTTTTTTTTTTTTTGACAGAGAGTGACAGTAAGAGAGGGAATATAAGCAAGGGAAGTGGGAGAGGGAGAAACAGGCTTCTTGCTGAGCAGGGAGCCCAATGGAGGGCTCGATCCCAGGACCCTGGGATCATGACCTGAGCCTAAGGCAGACGCAGACTCATGACTGAGCCACCCAGGGGCTCCAATAGAAAAGTTTCTTCCATGGTTTTAAGAACATCTACATCTGATCTAGTTTTATAGTGGAGTAAAAGTCACCATCTCACGATTATTATTTTTCCTAGCCTGACTCATATTCTAAAAGTCATCTTCACTGTGCAGGGAGTAAACTACATTCCCTGTTCCCTGGTGGCTTTCTTTATGGCACAGAGGATTGCAGAAGCTTTGTTCTGGTAGAAACCAGCTGGGAGCTACTAGTCTCTGGGTTTTACAGGGGACCTTGGAGGCTGGTCTGTTAGAGTGTTAAAATGATATTGAACCACCATGGCTCCCTCACAGAAGAGGACAGTTACACATGCATGTAACTAAATGGAGATGAGCATAGCTGGGAGGAAGATGAAACATAAGCTAATGAATCTCTTACATCTTTAACTGATATTTACCAGGAAACCACCCCAAGTGTTGACTCATTACTGACTGACCATTTTGGGGGTCCAGATATTGAACTGTTTTGTTTTGTTTTGTTTTGTTAAAGTAGCAAAGACAGATGTTTGCAGATGGTAATTCTGTTTTGCCTGAGCTCCTTTTTTTAAAAAAATTAATTAATTAATTAATTAATTTTCAGCATAACAGTATTCATTGCTTTTGCACCACACCCAGTGCTCCATGCAATCCCTGCCCTCTCTAATACCCGCCACCTGGTTCCCCCAACCTCCTACCCCTCGGCGCTTCAAACCCCTCAGATTGTTTTTCATTTACTGGCTCACATTTGCAGGACAGCTGGCCTGGTGTCTGTTTTATGGGGAGAGAGGTAACACGCCAACATAGGATCCAAAACGACGAGATTGTCCTCCTTAGGAGAAGCATGCTCCTGATGGTTTTGGTGAGCTTGGCATTTGTTTGAGTTTTATTATTTAAATTCTAGCAGGGAGGCTGCCCTAAGTTTAAGAGACCTAAGGGGGCCTTTGTGTCCCAAATGATAGCCCCACAGAGAACTTTGGATATTGGCCAAGACCATCCCCTGACCTCTATTCGTCTCATAAAAACAGAACCTTAACTTCTCGGTAGCCTCTCTGGAGAAGACTCCAAACTTGACTTTGCAAAATGCTAGAAGCAAGCTCTTCCTGCTAGCTCATCCCTGGCCCACCTGTGATGTCACCATTTCCATTTTGTCCTCACCTGATATCCTCATTACCCCTGAGCGTCCCTCCTGCCTGGCCTGGGGCATGTAATGCCAATGGTATGGGAAATAGCCCCAGCCCTGTCTGGTTTTCAAGGTTTGGGATTGTTTACCCCCCGCCCCCCACTTTTCCTTTCTTTTGTCCTTTATATTTTCTTTTCCTGGACTTCATTGACCCCTCTCAAAGTCTGGAAATACTCAGGAGAACACCTGCTGAGTGTTTTGTTTTGTTTTTTTCTTATTTTTTGTGTTTGATCTTGGCTGCTTTTGTGAAAGAAAAGCTCCAGAACCACTGGCTAAGGTGTGTACATAGTCTTGACTGAAAGGACTTCATGCTGTCGAGGAGAGGTAGCTCTTCTATGACCCACGTTGTCACAGACTGAGAAATATAAGTATGTCTTCAGATATTTCCTGGAGAAACTTTCAGAAGACATCAAAACACACACACACACACCCCTCACCCTCCCAGCCCTGTTTAGCTTATTCACGGGTGCTGGAACCTTTCCTTTATTCTTGGTAGATCCTCCTTTAGACAGGCTGTCAAGCGATTCTTCATCTGCGCCGAGAACGTCGGAAACCAGCCTTCAAGTGCCAAGGCAATTCCTTCCACTATGAATACAGAATATTTCCTTTGAAGTCTATCATCAGAGTTTTAAAAGATACCAGAATATATCTAAATGAAATTAAGCAGGATATTACTTTAAAACGGCATTCTAATTTGACATAAAGTTATTCGCTTATAGCTCTCCAGGGACTTTCCCTGCTGTCAACCTAAAGAGACTTCTGAAAATGCTATTTTATTTTTCAGATCACAGACATTTGTTTAGCACTTTACAAAGCATTTTCAAAAAGCAAAAATGGCAACAACAACAGTATTTGGCATTTACCAATTGCTGACGACATAAAGGATGATCTCCTCAATGTTTTCCAGGCACCAGCTCATTTAATTGTCTCTGTAACTGTATTGATGACATGCTGCATGGTCCCCATTTTCAGGTGTGGAAACTGAGTCACAAGGGGCTAAATCACTTTCTCTAAATCACATAGCCTGTAAGGACTAAGGCAAAGGATTCCTTTCCATGTATGGCTGATTCCAAGGTTCTTGAACTTTCCACTGCCAGCATCTTAATCATCAGTGTCATGTGAGAATCCCGAATTTTAGAGCAATTAGATGACTTAATTCTGGCTGCCCAACCTGAAGTGACAGAATAAAATTTAACTTCTTTTCCTTTTCCTTTTATTGGTTTTTCCCCTCTCCTATGTCATGGGGCCCTAAGTCATTATTTTGGTGGCCCAAAAGCATACACTGAATCCATGTTGTGTTCCAGGTGCCGAGAGACTTTGGGTGATGCAAAGATCCTGAAGTTCCTGCTCTTAAGAATTCACAATCTGAGTTTGGGGAGTTATACAGATAAAAACACAATGA
The DNA here is from genome assembly GCF_011764305.1 of Mustela putorius furo. NCBI lineage: Eukaryota > Metazoa > Chordata > Mammalia > Carnivora > Mustelidae > Mustela > Mustela putorius. The sequence goes on along the minus strand of NW_025421531.1, from coordinate 5,831,584 downwards.
CAAATGCAGGCAGTATGATTAAATGCTCTAAGAAGGCGAAGTACTGGGTGTTTTGGGAACACAGGGTTTGGTGGCTAACCCAACATAAGGACTGTCCAGAAAAGTTTGGTTGGAGAACTGAGTCTGTAGAAATGAATGAGAGTTAATCAGATTGAGACAGGGAGATGTTCTGGACAGAAGGAACACCTTGTCGGAAATCATAGATATATTTGAGATTACAGTGTCTTTGGAGACCACCAAGAACTTCTGTGTGACATTTGGTTTAGAAGAAGAGAAGCCAGAGAGAGGAACAGGATTTAAATCAAAAAGAACACTACAGGTCATGGTACACAGTGTGGACTTTTGCAGTTGGCTGGGTGTCATTGAAAGGTTTTAAGCAGTTGTTGTAGAGAATGGGCTAGAAAGATGAAGTAAGCTTCGAGGCAGGGAGACCCATTCAGGAGGCTCTTAGAATTGAGCCTGCTTCCTCCTCTCTATCTCTCTCTGCCTGCCTCTCTGCCTACTTGTGATTTCTCTCTGTCAAATAAATAAATAAAATCTTTAAAAAAAAAAAAAAAAAAAAAAAAGAATTGTTTAGACAAGAAATGACGAGGGTCCTGACCTCAGGCACAGACACAGAGAAGAGCTTTTCCTGCCTCCTCAGGATACGCTTCATTGATTTATTTGTTGCTTTCAGCACTGGCATGTCTGCCTGCCCGTCTGTGTTACCACCAAACCTTCATCCCTTGTCTCTGTAGTATTTGTCTTGTTGTACCGTGATTCATGTACTTCTCTCCTCCAAGACCTCGGCTCCTCGGGAGCAGGAGTGTTTCTTTCTCACCTTCGTTTTCGCTGTACGAGTACTGTGCCTGGTACACGCTCTTCAGGTTTAGCATGACTATAGTCTTGAGTCCTTCTTGGGAAGTAGTCAGAAGAAGGGACTTTGGAAAGGAAAGATGAGGGAAGATCATTCTTTCACCCTACAGCAAACTGAGGGATGTTGGTGGTTGAGAGTTTCGTCTGACTCCCCTTGGACTCAGCCAAAGGGCATCAGTCTTCTTCTGGGTCTGAAGGTAATTTCCCGGCAGGCTTCTTGTTTGCCCTCAGTAATGTTGCACAACTATAGTACATCATTAGTTTTTGATGTAGTGTTCAGTGATTTATTAATTGCATGTGACACCCAGTGCTCATCACCCCACATGCCCGCCTGAATACCGATCAGCCAGTTACCCCATTTACCCAGCCCACCTTCCCTCTGAAGCTCTCAGTTTGGTTTCTGGAGTCCAGAGTCTCTCATGGTTTGTCTCCCTCTCTGACTCCTCCCCCTTCAGATTTCCTTCCCTTCCCCTGTGGTCCTTTGCGCTATTCCTGATGTTCCACATATGAGTGAGTCTCTGCTTCGCTTATTGCACTCAGCATAACCCCCTCCAGTTTCATCCATGTCGATGCAAATGGTGGGCATTCATCCTTACTTATGGCTGAGTAATATTTCAATGTACATATGGACCACATCTTCTTTATCCATTCATCTGTTGAAGGGCATCTCGGCTCCTTCCACAGTTTGACTGTTGTGGACCTCGCTGCTATGAACACTCCTGACACGGGTGCATGTTCCTTTCTTTTCACTACATCTGTATCTTTGGGGTGAACACCTAGTAGTGTACAACTTCTGTGCCATTTCCTAGAAAGAGATGAGACTTCAACACAAATAATGAGACAAAAGAATAGCATCTGTCATTCTTTTTTTTTAAGCTTTACTTTTTAAATTAAGTTTTACATTTTAATTCCAGTATGTTAACATACAGTGTTATATAGTTTCAGGGGTACAATACAGTGATTCAGTGAGTCTCTACATCAGTACTCAGTGCTCATCAGAGTACTGTCGTTCTATTACCTCTGTTCCTAAATACACACCTGCCCTCCCTGTAAGCAAAAGCCTGTGCTCTTCCCTGTAAGTTCTGTGGGAGCTGATCATTTAGTTCAGGGGCTTTCAGAATCTTTCATCCTATTAAATACAAAAGCCTACATGGAAGCCCAGTGTAGAAATCACATTTTTACAAGGAGCTGCTCTTGTTGAAGCCAGAGCCAGTTTGGGGTCCTGAAGCCTTGTCCAGTGCCTCTCTTTGTCCTCCCATTCCTACCTCCAAATAAAGGGACTCTGAAAATCACTACTTAAGAAGATCAACATTTTCCCTCTAACCATACACTTTGCTCAGTTTCTCTTAAGTTACATGTGGCTTTCACAGATACTTTTGGTAGTTTGGTTTTTATGAGCTCAAGTGCTCCACCACTTTTTGAGTCCTAGAGTCTTCCAAGAAGAGAGGGATTTGGATTATCTTCTGCCTACTCCCATTCCCTCTCTCCCAGCTTCTTCTTCTTCTTCTTCTTCTTTTTTTAAGATTTTATTTATTTATTTGAGAGAGAGAGAGCAAGTGGGGCAGAAAGAGAGGGAGAGAGAATCTCAAGGAGACTCCATGCTGAGTGTGGAGCCTGACGGGGGTTCAGTCTCACAACCCTGAGATCATGACCTGAGCCAAAACCAAGAGTCAGACAGTTAACTGACTGAGCAACCCCCGCCCCTCTCCCAGGTTCTTATATACCATTCCTCAGCCTTGACTGGAAGACAGTCTTGCATCTAGCCGTGAATGCCTCTAGAGACCCTAAATCAGATATCATCATCATTTAGATAAAAGATTTCTTTGAAAAGGTAAGTGTTAAGGAGGTAATGCTTCCCTTGAATTTGTGCCATTTACTATTCTGGTTAAAATTTAATTATACTTGGGGCGCCTGGGTGGCTCAGTGGGTTAAGCCACTGCCTTCGGCTCAGGTCATGATCTCAGTATCCTGGGATCGAGTCCCGCATCGGGATCTCTGCTCAGCAGGGAGCCTGCTTCCCTCTCTCTCTCTCTGCCTGCCTATCTGTCTACTGTGAACTCTCTCTGTCAAATAAATAAATAAAATCTTAAAAAAAAAAAATTTAATTATACTTCATGGAGTTCTGGCATAATTGAGTATCTTTCATGGCCTTCTTACCACAGTTCTTACCAACTGTGTTAAAATTACTGCTTGGCCTTACAGAGTAAGAGGCTAAACTCTGTCCTAAAGATTTTTCAGGGTTACTAATAGGCTGAGAGAGGAAAGAGACCCCAACTTGCTTATGCCTACATGTGAAAATGCGGTCATTTATTTCTCTTGAGCACACACAAAAAGGATTTGTGTACATGAAATTTGGTAAAGAATTAACTTTATTAGAAGAAACGAAGGGCATTCTATGGGTGTGAGTTTTTAGGTTCTCTTTCAACGATTCCCAGCCATTTCTCCCCTTCTGTCTCCGAAGACTTTACCACTCACGTACAGAAGGCTGTCAGGGGCTGAGGTGAGGGGCTCCCTGTCAGCCCTGCAAGGTGACTTTGCAATGAATTCTTTCTGTCCAGTAAAGTAATTGTGAGGTGGTACTCCACTTGAGAAGTTGGATTTACAAACACAGCATACTTAGTAATTGTCAGCTCTGTGAAGGGTGATTATTCACTTTGGAAAAGGTCTTTGTGAGTAAGTGTATTTACCCAGATTCCTAAAAATAGCCCTCACTTAGTGCTTCCCAGGGATTATATACAGATCATGAAAAATCTAGTGGTAGGAGAAGAGAAACGTTAAAGCCAAGTTGTTTAGCAATCTACTGGCTCTTTGAAGAACAATCTGCAAAGATGATAAAGAATTTCTGAAATGAGGGGCACCTGGGCGGCTTGGTGTGTTAAGGATCTGCCTTCGACTTAGGTCGTGATCTCAGGGTCCCTGCTTCTCCCTCTGCCACTCTTCCCATTTGTGCTCTCTCTATCTCTCTCTCTCTCTCTCTCAAATAAATAAATAAAATCTAAAAGAGAAAGAAAGGACGAAAGAAAGAAAGAAATTTGTGAAATGCTGTAACTTTCTCAAATTCAACTTACACATAACTTTTTTTAAAGAAATCTAACTCCCATCGAATGATTTGTCTAAGGAACACAGCAACTATAATTTGCTGATATCTGACTTTCTGTGTAATACATAAGACATATTAATGAATGGATTGAAAGGAATGGAATGAAATGAAATGAATGTAACCCCTTCTGAGATGGCGTCCAAGGCTGAGTGACGAGAAGAAAAGCTTCTGCCCTACCCAGCAGAGAGGACTGAACTTTCTCTCACTTTGATTAATGTCATTTGTAATCTCTGAAAGGAAGTGCTTACCTAGAAATGTTATTCTCCACCAGATAGTGATTATTATCTTTTCAGAGGATTACTTTTTGTTATCTACTCCTAGAGGGAGATCAAATAACCCTACTTGTCCTTTATAGTTGAGTTTTTACACAATGTGTTTTTACATAGTTTTAATGTAGGAATATCTGATGTCATTAAGAGACAAATTCTCAGAGCCAACAAAACAAATCAGAACAGAGGGAAGAAAAAAACGTAGATCTGAGAAGACTCTGAACTGAGAAAATGGGCTCATCAGATTACACCAAGATACCTGGAATATTCATTTGAGCTTTAAATATTTATTGAGTGTCCAGTACCTGCCAAAAATTTACAGGCTCAGTTAGGTTTAAGGAGAGAATCATCGAACATCTGAGCAGGACCAGGTAAGAGACCATGGTCTTTTTGGGCAGACCTTACCAGGAGTTCCCTGTTTTAATATGTTGTGGCAAATCCGGACATATCCAGAGAAGGCTGACTGCATGGAGAAGGTTCTGGAAGCCATTTTGCTTGAGAAACTATTGAACAAACAAGGGCAGTTTCCCTAGAGAAGATTTTTGGTAAAGAGGTCATGAAAAATGTTTTTAAATCTTCTCTGCTCGATATGATAGCTACTAGCTACATGTAGCTTTTTCAATTTAAATTAATGAAAATTGAGTAAAAATTTGAAGACTCATTCCTCAGTTACAGCTGTACATATCAAGAGCTCAGTAGCCACATGGTGCTAGTAGTTACAGTATTGGCCAATGCACAGAAATAGTAATTTCCATCATTGCAGAAAATTTTATTGGATAGTACTGCTGTAAATACCTAAAGAATTTCGTGTAAGAGAAAGAATAGGTTCATCCTGCATATATCTAGAAGGTATGGTTATGCCCAATGGAGAACAGAGAGGAAAATTTTCCCAGCACTTGAGTTTGGTCAATAACCAAAAAAGCAGAGTGGAAAGCTAAAAAGGGAAATACTGACTCTTGGTGACCCTGTCAAGGATGCTGTAGCAGGAAGGAGGAGTGGATGGGTTCTACAGCTTCCCAGCTGCTGGACTTTGTCTGCCTGTCCATGTCAGCCCCTGAGCTGTAGCCTACCCAGCCCACTCAGTCATCTGTTAGAGCTCTTTCCAACACCTTCATTTGGTCATAGAAAGTACCTGATGGTCTGGTTGAGACTAATCTCAGTTCCCTCTCTCTTTTCTTAGTCTCATTTGAACCCTCCTTGGGATGGCTGGTAATATATAAAGTTTATTAAAAGCTTATTTCTCAATGAAGTTATGCCCGGAGAGTACTTATTTCTAGAAATCCAAAAACAGAGATATCTTTTCTGAATATAAATTTGGGTGGATGATGGATGGGGATAATGAAAAGGCATTGTTTTCTAACCCCGTGTAGGCTTGAATTACCCAAGGTCCTATGTATTCAAATACTTGAACTTAGGCAGAGTGAAAACATCAGTTAAAAGTTGGCAACAATATTTTCTTTGGATAATCCACAAAGCACGTAGTTGGTCTGTGTGTTTGGAGGGGTCTGTGTTTGCGGGGTATCTTTATGGCCAGGTGATGCTTCCTCTGATGCTTGGCTGAATGTACACAAAATTAAGGGACCATAATTAATGGGGGCTTATAAAGCTTTTACTGGCTTTTGGTAACTTTAGTAACTTTTGATAACTCAAAAGCATTACTTCTGGAAATCTAAGACCGGAGTTGATTACCTGAGCACATTCTTAAATTAAAGCTTGGTGATGTTGCCTTTTGTAGGAATGTCACCTCTGGTCAAGCCTGGGCAGTTTTATTGGTCCTTTGTAGTTCTGAAATGACATTCTCAAATGGCCTGAGAGTACCAGAGGAGGAGAATGACACATCAAATACATTAGGATCATCTCTCCAAGAGGTCAGGCGAGAAAGGTGGCAGAGTCTTGGAGACAGATTGCGGTCCGAACACCTCAATTATTTTGGATTGACTTTGTCATTTTTCCCTACTCTCAATGAGAAGTCATTGTCAACTTTTTTTGGAAACTTCTTTGTTTGTCTCTCAGTGTCTTTTAATCTGCTCCTGTGAATGGCATAAACAGCTGACCTCCCTTTTCTTTCTCTTCTCTTACTCAGTACAGAATCTGGTTTCTCTTTCTTTCTTTCTTTTTTTTTTTTTTTTTTAGATTTCATTTATTTATTGACAGAGATCAGAAGTAGGCAGAGAGAGAGAGAGGAGGAAGCAGGCTCCCCATGGAGCAGAGAGCCCGATATGGGGCTTGATTCCAGGACCCCAGGATCATGACCTGAGCCGAAGGAAGAGGCTTTAACCCACTGAGCCACCCAGGCGCCCCTCATTTATTCTTATCCAGTGGATGGGGTTAAAACATACTCTAGGCAAGGGCTTTATCAATGGCGTATTCCAACTCACCTTGTGCTTAAAGCTCAGGTATTTTTTCTAAGCCCTGACTCTTCAAAGAAGTGTCTCCTCAAAGTGAACATAGATGTATTTATTTGCCAGAACTGAGTTTCTTTGGCAAAGTATCCTTAGTTTGATGTGTCTACAGTGAATAAGAAGCTCTTACCTATGTCTGTACATAGTGAAGAGGAAGTTCTCATGGGCAGTGAGGCTTAAATCACGCTAAAGGATAACTAGGCGTTTGTGGCCTAGATGATGGGTGGGGGGAAGCATTCCAGGCAGTGGGAGTAGCCTATACAAATGGAAAGAAACTCCAGATCTTGAGGTGTTGAAAGGAAATTCAAGGATGGTTCTGTGAAAAGAACTAGTGGGAGAATCACTCATTTATTAACAAATAGATAGTAGCCATGATGTGGTAGGCACTTTTCCAGACACCGAAGATATATTAGTGGATAAAACAAACATTCCTGTCCTTATGGAACTGATATGTCAGAAAATATTCAATACATACGAAATGATAGTAATTAATTTGTTATTTCTAAAGAGCTTAGAACAACCCTTGACACATGGTAAAGGCCACATGAGTGTTTTATTGATAAACCAAATAATTTTATGTGTTTGTTAGAAGGTGGTGACTGCTGTGGGAGTAGGGGATCATAGAGTTTGGTAAGGAAAGTTGGAAGCACCAAAGGGAGGCATTAGGCATGGGTCGCAATGTTGCACCCTCTTCAAGAAACCTTTTGGAAGAAGTACCATTGAGCAAAGACTTTAAAGAAAGAGAGTTTACAAAGCAGTTATTTTGGTAAAGAGCCTTCCTGTGTGGGTAAGAGCCCTTGCAAAGGCCCTAGGGCAGGACAATGTCTTTGGGAAACAGCAAGGATGCCGGAGTGGAGAAATGAGGTTGGAGAGATGGGAAGGGACTGACAGAATGTCATCATCAGGATCTCTGGGTCATCATAAGGACTTTGGCTTTTAGTCTGAGTAAGATGGAGAGTTGTAGGAATATGATCTGACTTAAGTTTTAGAAGGTCAGTCTTGCTGCTCTGTTGAAAACAGATTTTAGGGGGACAACATTAATGGTTATATGAAACCACTTAGGGTACCAATCCATAAAGAGCATTGCAATAGCCCTAGGAATTTTATAAGAAAGAGATATTTCTTACCAGAACTCACTGTAGGAAAGTACTATATATCAGGAAAAGTTTAACACTGGGACATGTTTGGTGGGGTAACAAAGTTATCCACTGAATGTCTTCGGAGGACTATGGGTCTAGTTAATTATAGGCCTTTTGTTTTCCTGAGTAGGAACTGCAGTTTGCTGCCAGAGCTGAATTGTTTTTCCTTCCCAGCTTCCCTCTACTTAAAGCTCATCTCTTCTTAGACTAGGGTTCTTATAGAATCAGACTCCCCAGAGAGCCCTGTGTTTCAGTTCTTCCACCCTAAGGAGAAATGCAGGGGCCAGATCCTAAATGACCTTGAACATTTTTCAAAACATGCCTAGTTACATAAAGTATACACACTTCCATGATGGCCTTCTTTTCCCACCTCCAGACCCTGTAGGAGAATGTTCTTTTCCTTCATCCTGAGAGTAGTGTTATTCCATTCATTGTTATTCAGAAAGTCATTACAAAGCACAGGTGAAAGGGTCTGCTCTTGAATAATGGGTTTAGCTGAGGATATCTAAGAGGATTAACTGCCACTGTGCTCAAAGAGGGGGACCCTACCTGGGAGGAGAGCCCCAGGGATCTTTGACAGAGATGAGCAGTTTTCAAAGCCCCTATCTAGAAAGGACAGTCTTGGGCATTACAATAATGATAAAGAGGTCAATTTTCCAAGAAGATATAACGACCTTAATATGTATGTGTCTAACAACAGAGCATCAAACTATAGGAGGCTGGGATACCTGGGTGGTTCAGTCTGTTGAGTGTCTAACTCTTAGATTTGGATTGGATCATAAGATCAAGCTCCGAGTCGGGCTCCATGCTCAGTAGAGTCACTTGTACCTCTCCCTCTGCCCCCACCTTCCTCAAATTAATAAATAAATAAATAACATCTTTAAAACCCCACAACACTATATGAGGCAAAATCTGATAGAACAGCAAGGAGAAGGAGATGAATCCACTATCATAATTGGCAAATTCAACACCCCTCTATCAAAAATAGACAGATCTAGCAGGCAGAAAATCAGTAAAGACAAAGTTGAACACAACATTACCATCAGTCAACTGGATATAATTGACATCTGTAGACTATTTCATCCAGCAACAGCAGAATACAGTCTTCTCAAGCTCACATGGAATATTCACCAAGATAGACCACATTCTGGGCCACCTAAACAAATTTAAAAGAATAGAAATCGTTCAGTGTCTACTGTCAGAGCACAGTGAAATTAAATCAGAAATCAACAGAAGAAAGGTAACTGGAAAGTCCCAGAAAGGACAATCTAAGCATCAACAACCTACTTTAAGTCAGCATGCTTTGTTGAGTGCCTGCTTCATGGCAGGTCCCCAAGGGCGAGCACCATGGCTATGTCCTCGGGGTGTTCATTCCCTGACTCTGTGATCTGTCAGTACTTGTATAGTAAATAAGGATTTGGCAAAATAGTAAAACTTACCTAGACTTCATAATCTACTGGCAAGAGGGGTAGGTGTGTGGTAGCCAGAGACTCTGACAATGATAGTGTATTCCTTAAGTGCTATGAGATCTAGATGTTACTATGGAAACATTGAAGATGCAGTCCTTATCAGTGCCTCATCTGTTGCTTTTGTTTTATTATGTTACATCCTTTGCCTATTTCTCCTTGTATTACATGGTGAGTGCTTGTTTCTTTCTCCACATTCTATAGTTCTCTTGATGAAATAATGATAGTAATGATAGCTACCATCGCTTACTGAACTCCCATCTTCACAAACACTTTCAGTAAATCCTCCAATAGCCTATTCAGGTAGGTGTTACATATCTCCATTTTATAGATAAGAAAATGAAGTGGGCTCATATGTCTAAAATAATCAGCTAAGGTGCTGACCACTGGAGCTGATTTATTAACACAGATACATCTGATCCCCAAGCCATGCTCTTAGCCATCACTGTGTTCTGGATCATACCCTTGTGGTATGAATATAAGGAGATAATTTTAACAAGTTCTATTTTCCAGTTCCTCTTTGGGAGAATGGCAATAATTCTTCCCTGCCTATTTCAGTTGAGATATTCAGATGTGAGCCGTAACGTGCAAATAGAAGATACTGAAGTAATGACTAGTTTATTTTATAGCAAAAGTGCCGTTAGCATAGAGACTGTCATACTCATCTTTGATCTTCCTGATTCTCCACCCAAGCCCTTGGGGGAGTAGTAGTACTTGGGAATGTTTGTTGCAGGATAAAATTACACGTTTAAGAAGAGATTATGTCGTCATGAAGGGTTTTGCAAACTGATATCTCTAAAAGGTTGGAATTGCATTTATAAAATGGAAGAAGGTTGAATTTATGTTCCCTCCAGTTTTAAGAGACTCACTTTTTGATGGTGAATGTGTTTCCCACCAGACTCTGAGTTGCCACGTGCCAACTCTGCAGGTCCCGGGCTGACTTGGCAGAGGGGCTGCCTAAGCTCTGTGCCTGCACAGCGTGGTCAGGAGGGAGAGGTCATTGCTCGCCGGGCTCTGCACACAAAGGCACATTTTACAATGCTGCTTTCTGCACATCGTCAGTTGGAAATGGAACATTCAGAGCATAAGTCATTTTAGTTTGCGTGTATTCAGAGTGACTATAGAATTGCTGCATTATAATTTCATGTTGAGAGGAAAAATACTTCTTAGATATTCTCGACTGAACTCCTGCAATCCTGAACTCATGGCTGTCAGCTCTCTTCTTTTCGGTGCTCCCTTTCAAAGGAAGGAGAAGAAAAAAAAACAATAATCTTCAAGTCCTTCTTCCCTTGAGGCATAAGATCCCATGACGCCTACATTGTCTGACCTTTTCAATGGACTCTCTTCTGGTTGGTTTTATTGTCTAAAATGAGTTGCACTGATGTGAGGTTGCATCTTTATTATTTTCACTTTATTCTTTGTGGACAGCGTTTACTAACTTCATGGGGAGCCGCCTTGTGATGTCACGAGCATAGGGAGATGGGTGTAGGGGAACAGGTAGAGGTTGCTCCCCAGAAACCCTTTACTGCAAGTGGAAAACAGCTCAGAGCACATCTACTGATAATGGGGTTGGAGAATCTCCACAAATCAAAAATAAAAATAGTAGCATATGCACTCTTGTCAGTCCGCTAGCTTAGTTCTCAAGCTGTCTGTGGCAAAGAGCTAGTTTTTGATTTCTCAAAATATCCAGTCCATCTCACAATAACACTTCTGTCAAAAGAGAATAATTTAAATGCAGAAAAATTAAATCTTAAATAGGTAAATAAAGTACAAATCCCAAGTTTTAAATTAGACTTAATAGACATAAACTTTTATTTCAGTAAACATACTCAATCATAAAAAGGAAAGAATTACAAAGACTGTGCACATTTTTTATTTGACATGCACGCACTGGTGATTGATACAGAAAATTCCTATTACACTTGTACTTTGTCGTTCCACAGTCATAGTTAGAGTCACAAGTGAAAAGGCAATTCCTTCTATTAAATGCCTATATGCACACTTTGAATGAACACCATGTGTAGATGAGCTTGCTTCTTGCTGGCTAATTTATCGAGTCTAGGTTGGATTGACAAAAATGCTGTTCTTGGGGGATAGATGATGAAGCCCAAACTGAGTACATCAAGGACACAAAGCCATGGTTTAGGCATTCAACAAAAGCATGTGGAATTAAAGTAGGTTGTTGGTAAGGAGATGGTCCTTTCTGATATGTGGTTTTGGGAACCACTCATCCATGTCAAAAATCTGAAGAGGTCCACTCCCAGGTAGAGCCCACATCTTTTAGGACAGCGACAGCTAATCCTCTGAGCCTTCCTCAGCTAAACCCCTTTGTTCAAGAGCAGAGGCTTTCAGAAATGATTTGCAATAACTTTCTGAATAACAATGAACAAGAATTGTTATTACTCAAGAGTGGAATAAAGCTGCTCCCAGCATGAAGGAATAGAACAGTCTCCTACAGGGTCTAGAGATAAGAAAGGAAGGCCTTTGTGGAAGTATATGTGGCTTATGTTCCTAGGTATGTTATGAAGGGCACTCAAGGTCATTTAGGATCTGCCCCTGCATTTCTCCTGATAGATACAGGATACATTTCTCCTGATAGATACAGGTTCTCTGGGTGGTTTGATATAATATGTACAAGAATAAAAAAAAGGGGGGGGGCGCCTGGGTGGCTCAGTGGGTTAAAGCCTCTGCCTTCAGCTCAGGTCATGATCTCGGGGTCCTGGGATCGAGCCCCGCATCGGGCTCTCTGCTCAGTGGGGAGCCTGCTTCCTCCTCTCTCTCTGCCTGCCTCTCTGCCTACTTGTGATCTGTCTGTCAAATAAATAAATAAAATCTTAATAAAAAAAGAGAATCCAGCTAATTTAGCCTCGCTCAGAATATTCATTTATAATTTTTATCTAAAATGAAGCAAGTGGTGGTGTGTTTCCAAATTCATCTTCAGTCCTTCATCAGTAGCCAGTTCCAAAAATGTTAATTAAATTTAAATTATCTTTTGATGAAAAAAAGTGAATCCATAGGATGGTCTATGCATAAGCTTAAAAAAAATTCAAAACATTTTCTCAAATTCAGAAAATATTTGGTGATAACTTTTTTCAGATATGTTAAATCAACATCATCACCTCCTTCAGTGATACTTGTTAAATCTGGAAGCTGTGGAGGCTGTTCTTTTAAGTGTCTAGCTTTTGTTTTGGTCTTCAGTCCTCTCTGTCATTGAAAAAAATGTTCCTCCTTTACATAGAAGTATTAGGATCATTGAAATAACAAGGACAGACAAAGAAACAAGTTTGGATGTCTAATTTACATCTTTGTAAAGTTGGGACGAAGCTGGCAAAACACTAAGAATTTCTCCTGTACTTAAGACATTCTTGACAGTACTCTTCCTCTTGATAACCATCAAATGTCAACCTGTAATACTGTTGTTTATTATTGGCTTCCTTCTCAACCATTTATACAGAGTAAGCATGAATTTAATTCATTTACCTTAATGAATTTACAATATTTACTGTATCACTAAATACAGTGTTTCATTTAGCTGACTTCCTTTTGAAGCAAGTCTTTCTCAACAAAGGCAGCAATGAGTTAATTTACATTCTGGTGCAAGTTTATTAATCTGTGTAATTCCAGAATGTTTTCTCATCTCTGCAGCTGTGCCATCAGAACATCCTCTACACAAAACTTAAACTCCAAGCCCCATCTGTTGACAATGTAATTCTTTATACATTTGAGAGCTAATTATCTCTTTTGGCAATGAGCATGGGAAAAAAGGGATTCTTCCTTCATATCACCATCACGTTCGAATCATATATGTACTGAAAGATTGCCGTCTTAGTGGTATTGGTGCATTTGTCAAGTTGCAATGAGAGATCCTCTGCTTGCTTTATTTGGTTTAAGAGTTGATCTCTAGGGCGCCTGGGTGGCTCGTGGGTCACGCCGCTGCCTTCGGCTCAGGTCATGATCTCAGGGTCCTGGGATCGAGTCCCGCATCGGGCTCTCTGCTTGGCAGGGATCCTGCTTCCCTTCCTCTCTCTCTGCTTGCCTCTCTGCTTACTTGTGATCTTTCTCTGTCAAATAAATACATAAAATCTTTAAAAAAAAAAAAAAGAGTTGATCTTTAGCCTGCTGAGTTACTCTGATATCTGAAAGAGGCTCTGGAGCTATCTTCTTTGCCACAGATTCACCCAACATTTCTAAGCAAATACTTCTGCTGCAGATTTTATTGAGAGAGAAAGAGAGAGAGAGAGAGAGAGAGAGAGAGTGTGTGTGTGTGTGTGTGTGTGTGTGTGTGCCTTAGCAACCCAAAGTGCTATTTTATTAGAAGCCTGCAAAGCGTTAATAGGTAAAATTTTGAACCTTTGCTTCTGTGGCTTTCTAATGCAATCCTCTCATTTCAAAAAATTCTTTTGGTTTTGAGCATTTTTTTTTTAACCTTGTGTAAGTAAATGTTGCCCAAGAAGTTTTGGAGAACATCTCTGTCAATAAGACACTTTTGGGTTTAGCATGCCACCCTTAAACATGTCTACAAACCCAAACTTAGTAGATGAGGAATGGTACTTCCAAATAAAACTAGCATGAACTCCTTGGTCTCCATTTCTTTGGAATCATTTCCACTGCCATTATCCAGTTCACTTCTACCGATGGGCTCAGTTGAAGTACATCTTGTCTTAAACAAGTCCCGTGAAATTGCTCTTACAGTTTTAAATTAGAGCTAAAAATATATACTACAGTTTTTGCTTTCTTAATTTAACTTATAGTGTTAAGCCACAAATAAACAAGTTTGCTTACAAATGGAACCAATCACAAAAATAGCAAGTTATAAAAGTAAATACATGCCAACATTGTCTCCATCTGCCTTGTCTTCTCTGGCCTCCCTCATCTGACTTCCCAACTGGCTACCTCATACTTCTCATCTGAGCTGGCCAGGAGGTAGGTAGGAAGACATTGGTCTGGTAATGCCTGTTTAAAATCCTTCTGTAGTCTAATGCATGGGTGGGGGGGGAATAGGAAGACTAGGGTTTCATGTCATTTCCTAACAGGTATGGTAATAATCTAACCGTATCCTGCATAGGATCCATGATTAGACTGAAACAAGTGCTGACTTCAGGTCAATACATACATTTTGAACCTTACAATGTGTACAGCCCTGTGCTAGATGTGGGAGGGAATACTGGAATAAGTATGTCATAGTTACTGTCTTCTCTGACCTGACAGTTTGGTAAGGAAGATAATTCACATACCAGGTGTATGGGATATCTGTTGCTGCATAACGGATTACCCCAGGAGCACCTGGGTGGCTTAGTCGTTAAGGGTCTGCCTTCGGCTAAGGTCATGATCCCAGGGTCCTGGGATCAAGCCCCACACCAGGCTTCCCACTCAGCAGGAAGCCTGCTTCTTTGTCTCCCTCTCCCCCTGCTTGTGTTCCCTCTCTCTCTGTAAAATAAATAAATAAAATTGTTTAAAAAAATAACAGATTACCCCAAAATGTAGTGATTTAAAGTAGTGGCTTTTTTTTTTTTTTAATTTAGCTCAAAAATCTGTAGCTGGTCAGTTGTTCATCATGGTGGCTCATTTCTGTCTCACATGTGGTCGGTAGGCTCAGCTCCACTGAACACTGGATGATCCTTTTTTAGGAAGGTTCACTCACATGGGTAGCAAATTGGTTTCCTGGATGGAGGCTAGGAGCCCAGCTTTGGCTTTGAGCCAGGGACCCAGTTTGCTTTCCATGTAGGCCTCTCCAGGACTGTTTGGAATTTTTCCTCATAATGGCTGTGTTCCAAGTGGGACTGTCCCCAGATATGAAGGCAGAAATGCATGGCCCTTTAAAGACCTAGCCTTAAAAGTCACATGACATCTTTTCTACTGTGCTCCAAAGGTTGGTGCAGTCACAAAAGCCAACCAGGTTAAAGGGGAGGGAACAAACCTATGGATGACTATGTGGCAAGAATATAGAAGAGTAAGTGTGATGGAACATAGTGTCATAACCATCTTTAGAAAACACAATCTACTGTAAAAGCTCTTCATTCACTGAACAGCATTTATCAAGCAATTACTATGTGCTTGGCACTGTTAAGGCCTTGGTATTCAGAGATAAATAAGACATAGTTTCTGCCTAGAGAAACTTACAGTTGTAGGGAGAAAGACGATGTAATTAACTATGCCTCATAAAATGCTGTAAGTACTATGCCAGATGTTTGTGCAAATTACAGTAGTAGCTCAGAAGGAGGGGAAGTGGTAAGATTCTTCAGGGAAGTAACCTTCAAATTGACTCTAAAGAGGTGTGTAAAGGGCAACAGTTCTCAAAGCAGGATCTTTGGTTCCCAAAGAACCTTATGGGGCTTCCCAAGACCTTCTCAAGGAGGTTGCAAGGCTATAAGTAGTTACATAATAATGCAAAGACATTATTTGCCTGTTCCACTGTGTTTATAATATGCACTGATGGTACAAAAGCAATGGTGTGTAAATAACCACATCTCAGCAGGAATCCAGGCTGTCCCAAAGTATTGTTGTCCCAAACTGTATTAGTTGTCATTTTATTCTTCACTTTCAGGCACTTGTAAAAAAAAAAAAAAATCCAATTTTACTGAAAAATGCCCCTGATGAAGTGATAAGAATAGTTAAATTTGGTAAATTTATCCCTTGAGTATATATTTTAATATTCTGTGTGACAGAACAGGAAGCATACATAAAACACCTCTGCATATTGAAATATGGTTGTTCCAACAAAAAGTATTTGTGCAGTTGGATTCCAAGCTGAAATAGGGTCTCCTTTCTCACTGGTTTCACCACCATTTTTACTCGAAAGAAAAAATGACACACAAAGCATGGCTTTTCAGGCTTGGGTATTTGGCAGACATTTTCATGAAAATCAGTGGGGTGAGCCCATCACATCAAGGAAAACGACTAATAGTATTTGCTGCCAATTAGGAAATTCAAGCTTTCCAGCAAAAATTAGAATTATGGCAAACCAGTAATGGCCATCACAAATGTGACAGTTTCTAATATTAAAGACTGTATGGTGCAACTGACAGGGATATTAATGAATACGGTTTTTGGTATTCTTTGATGGAAAGTGTTGACTTGTGGAAGATCTTCATAGCTTAATGAACTCATTCCATAACTCGTCACGCACCAGAAGAGCTCAGATATTTAAAATAGGGATTGAAGTGTGCCTGTTACCTAGGTCTGCTAGGATTCAATGAAATAAACTCTGTAAAATTCTTGAGCTAGTACTTGGCATAAAGAAAGCACTCAATAAATGTTAGCTATTTTTTACTGAGGTGTTTGGACTCTGTTCTCCAGTAAGGAGAGTGTTGGAAGGCTTTTAAACAAGAAAAAGACAATTCTGGATTAAGATGTGTTGTAAGAAAAATGTGGAGAGAGCGCATGTCATATTTGGGCCTTTTCTTGATGTGACACGGTCCTTAGGGGAACACATTTAAGCTGTATTCCGTTGGTGCTCTTTTGGTGGAAGTCTTCAACCTCAGGAAGCCACTTGGGCATACTAGTCACTTCAGGAACAGTTTTATGCACAACCAGGGATCGAGTCCCTTTTGTGGAAAATTTTGCTGGCCTGTGAGCTTTCAAAGTTGGGTTGGTTTTTGTTTTTGTTTTTATCTTTTTGTTTTTTTCCCCTCCTTTTCACTCAGAGTGCTCTTCATGGGTATGACTAGTTACAGAATAATTTCGTTCTCCTCAAGTAAGTGACTGCCTGGTGCCCATTCTCCCATTACCATCGTTCCTGAGAGGGTCAAACGTTACTATGGGTACCACCCATAGAACCAGGCGGGGCTGGGAGCCGCTCATGGAAAGAAGAGGCCCCAGTGTCCAAGAAATCACTGGATTATTCTGGAAAGGAAAATTCATTTCATCAATAATGCATTGCCCCTCCCCCCCATACATACCCCATGCCCCAGGGCTGGGTCAGTTGCTTTGGCTTGGGAGTCTTCCTTTCCCACTCCATTGCCACACCCCCAACTCTGTTTATCCTTCAAAAGTGTTCTCAGGGCATGCTGCACAACCTTCCCATCCCTACCCCCATATCTAGATTGTACCTGACCACACCATGTCTCATTTGTCCATGCATATAGACGTTGGTCTCATCAGACATTGTACCTCAGCACTAGCACCATGCCTAACACAAGAGACATGCTTGGTAGATGTTTGTGGAAAAAATGAATCAATAAAGAGATCA
This sequence comes from Mustela putorius furo, assembly GCF_011764305.1. Classification (NCBI taxonomy): domain Eukaryota; kingdom Metazoa; phylum Chordata; class Mammalia; order Carnivora; family Mustelidae; genus Mustela; species Mustela putorius. The sequence goes on along the minus strand of NW_025421531.1, from coordinate 5,814,165 downwards.
AGTTTGGCCATTAGACTGAGGTGATTATCTGAAAACCCATTCATTTCCGCATTAAGAGCTGAACTCTTTTTGGTTCCAAAGAGGGCATGTGACCAGTAGTTCCTCCGCAAGCAGAGCATATACCACTGCTGCTTAAACAAGCATGTGCCAAATGGAGCTCACTTTTATCATTCTGACACCCCAGCCCCTCTGCTGTCACCAGAGACCAGGGAGGAGCAGGACCGACGCGAGTGCAAGAAGGGGGAGGGAGTGGTCCATGCTAATAATGTATTGTTAGTGGAGAATGTAGGTGAAATTAGTTGATACTAAAATATCTATGCTGGCACTTCTAAATGTCAGAGGTAAAATACTCCTTCCCCTCAGAGGCTGTCCTGTTTTCTCCCCCAGAGAACCCCAGAGAGCCCCACTGGGGAGCATCTCAGGTTTCAATCATGCCTCTCAGGGCAGAGTAGAGGCTATTTATCTGCTCTTTCTATAACTGTTGGCCCCTCAGAACTTCCTTTTTCCTCCTCCTGTTGATGGCAATGTCACAGTGACCTTCCCAGGGCCAACCAAGCCTGGCACTTCTCAGGGGCTCTGCCTCCCTCCTTTTAGGTTTGGGGAGGCATCCAGAGGCTTGGTTGGCTCAGAAAAGCTTCTTGGAGTGGAGCTGAAATCTAAGCTTTAGAAGGGAAATAGAGGGCTGTCACAGACTCAGCATCTCTGACCCTGTGTATATACTGGATGAGAGTCTATTTCTGGTCTTCCACTTACATGTGTAGACTGTAGACCTCACTCAGTGCAAACATCTTTCTGAAACCCCTCCCTCTGTGCTGAATTAAGTTGGAAACTATTTCAAAGCTACAGAAACTATGGCAATTTGAGGACTTTTGCTAGCCAACATTTTGTATCAGAGGTATTGTATTAATATGGTGCCCCATCTTGGCAGACCAAATTAGCAGTTTGAAAGGTATGGTGGTACAGTGGGATCACTCATAAATGTTGAGATGATTGGTGTCTCCCTTGGCCTTCAACCAGCTCTCAGAATGAGCAACCCAGTTGGTGGGCTGCTCTGACCCTTCTCCTGGAACCTGTGAGCAGAGCAAATTCTGCATCTTGGATAATTGAAGTTGCTATGTTTGTGCTGGCCTGAGGGGTGGAGAAAATAAGGAGCTCCACTGCCTATAGAATAAAACCTAAGAATGCCTTTCATGATATGGGTCTTGTCACATGCCAACTTCCTCTCGTAGGGTCATCCCACCACTAACCTTGAATTATAGGAACCAGCTAGCTATGCTGAGAGACTTGCAGTTCCTCAGACAAGACTTGTTCTCTCAACCATTCAATCATTACCTTTGCCCAGATTTTTCCATTTACTCTCATTCCCTCATTTACCAGAATAATTTAAGACTAAGTTCTGGCATCTTCTTGTGCAGGAGGGCTTTCTTTGTTCACTTCCCCAAATGGCATCAGTTAAACGCAGACTTTATGTCCATGTACTTAATATCACAGCTAAATAACCTCACCTTTCCCCTAGACCACATCATCCTCATCCCTGCCTTCTGCACCTTTGGAGATGTTATTTATATTGTCTGGGACACCTTCCCACATACTTCCTTCTATCCTCAGTGTGGACTCTCCAGGAGAATTCTCTGGGGATGTTTTTTCTGCTTATCTCAAGTCTGATTATGTTTTTATGAGCACTGTTCTTACAGTCCCTGATAGCTACCATGAACTCTACTGTTCAGTGGTAATAGTGTGGTGAAACTGAATCAGAAATCTGCAGGAATTGATCACTTGGGCCTTTTCTGTTAACAATACTGTCAACAGAAGAATAGAATCTAATAATTTCTGATTGCTATTTTTTAGATGAATTTATCAAGATATGTATATATGTTATCGATACAAGTTGAATATTGGTTTTTCTCCTCCCTAAACTCAATGCATCCACCTCTGCTTAGCTTACTTTTTATTTTTCTCTCTCCCCTCAGGGTAACCTTGACTATCTTGTAGCCCTAGTGTTTCAGGGCAGGAAGCCCAGGGCCTTTGGCTTGTCCAAAGTGTCATGGCAGACACTCAAGTCTTGGCTGTTCAAAACCCTGGTAAAGGCTCTGTTTCCTCCTCCTGACATTTGGCCAGCCCCCCTTAGGCATCTCTCTTCATGAAAAATATTGACCTTGCTAATTTCAATGACTAAATTTATCTTTTTCTCTACATACTATTTCTTAATCTTTCTTCTTTCAAGTGAGAAAAGAGAAAAAGAAAAGTCAAGGCTGCAAATTTTTTCCTGATCTCTGTAAAATCTGAACCTAGCCTATGATTATTTCTTCTTAACTAGTAAAAAGTTCAAAAGTTACTAGTTTCTTCAATTAACTACACCCTCTCTTTTATTTTTTTAAATTATAAGTACCCAGTTAGCATTAAGTGTTTTCAGCTAACTTTTCTTTTATAATCTGTTTCCTAAAGGCATCATATTCTTTTCCTTAAACATTTTTAGAATAGTTGAACATAACCAGACTTTTTTAAAACAAGGCATCCAGTGGTTACTTGCGGATAATTTAGAGGCTCACAGATGGGGATGAGATAATGGTGCCTTTAAGAATCATAGGGAATTTTTAAAAATCTACTTGCTCACCGTCTTCTCACCCCACATCACCCCTAAGTCTAAGTAAACCGAGGAGAATATAATTTTTTTTAAAAAAAGCTATTTCGATGATTCTAATACACCCCCTGATTGAGACACGTGGACATGATGGTTCCAGGCAGGCAGGACCCATCTGAGGATTGTTGGTTTCACACAGGAGTCACAGTGAGGAGCAGAAGTGGGGGGTAGTTAGATGTGATGGTTCTGGGAGGCTTTTGGAAGAGTTATGTGTTGTTTTGAGTTGGATCTTGAATAAAACTAATATAGCAACAACTGACATGTGTTGAGCATGTACTGTGTAGAGCACTTCATCTATGTCATCATGTTTAATCCTCACCAAGCATGGTATTATCCCCTCTTTGTACAGATGGGGAAAATGGAGCTCAGAGGGATCAAGTGCTTTGCCCAAAGTCACACAGCAAGTAAGTAGCAGAGTTACTATTTAGCCCTTCCGTCAGTGTGACTCCAGAGCTCTCACTGCTGTGATGTGTCCGATTTAGTGGAAGGAAAGCAGCAGAGAGAGACTCATGGTGTGGGTTATGACAGGAAAGTTATCTCACCTGATCAAAATCTTTGCAGGAGACAGGTATCTGGGTTTATGAGAAGTCCTTAAAGTCAATTATGGACATCACCATTAGGCTGAAATTTGTCTTTGTGTCTCTGGGAAGGTGAGAAGGGCCAAGTTTTTGTCATCATGAATAGACCTGGTATATGATCATCCACCTCAGTTTCTCTATCTAATTTCATAATCATAATGCATAATCATAGTACTTTCTTGAAGATTAGAGGGATTTTAGATCCCATGCAGTCCTTTTTCTTGTCCTACTTCCTCATTGGGCAGGTTTTATTGAAGGGAAGGCAGCAGCCAGCCAAGTCCCGCAGAGCTGCCCTAGACATCCCAGCGCAATGCGGCCCGCGGCCGGAGGCGGCGGTAGTGAGACCAGCGCGGCGCTGCAGCCCCCTTCCGTCCTCGGATTCCCTCTGCTCTGGGGAGTCATGTAGCTCAGGGGCTCCGCTCAGTTGCCTGCCGCTGGGGACTGTTCGAGGGCCCTCCCCGTGCAGGTACAGATGCCTGTCACCCCTCCGCCCTTCAGCAGAAAGTGAAGTTTGAAGAGTGGGGAAGAGGGAAGCATGGATGTGGAGAGGAACCTGGAGCCGAGGCGTCTGACACCCTAAGCTGCTGGAAAACTTGTCCAGACAACTGCAGATCAAATAATGGGAACATTGCGGGCTCAACACTGAATTTGTGAACTTAGAGTTGCTCAGTTTCATAAATGCAGCTTGATTTCAGTTTCACATCACCCCCAGCTACCTAAATTGAAAAAGCTTGAGCTCAGTGACAGTAGCATCTTTGGAGGTCTGGACGTGTTAGGAGAAAACCTTTCAAATCTCACCCATCGGAACGTCAGCGCATTCTACTGCAAAATATCAGCACCTTGGAACCTTTGAAAAAGTGAGAATGTCTGAAAACCCCGAACCTGTTTAACTGTGGGGTTACTAGTCTGAATGACGAGGAAGGACCATCTTGCCCTGGCTAGGACCGAGAGAATCAAGAAGCCCCTCGTTCAGATGCCCAGGTGAATGGTGAGCATGAAGAAGAGCCCTGCTAAGGAGAACACGCGGAGGATGAGGACGGTGAGGAGGAGGAGGAGTTTGATAACCATGAAGATGGAAAGGAAGAAGAAGGTGTAAATGGGGGGGGCGGGCGAGCGACGAAGGTGAAGTAAGTGGGGAGGAAGAAGGATTTGGACATGATGGAGAAGGTGAGGAAGAGAAGGGGATGAGGAGGAAGAAAAGAAAGTGGGAAGGTAAGAGAGGAAAAGAAAAATTGATAATGAAGGAGAAGATAATTAAGACCAAAATGACCTGCAAAAATAGAACTGCTCCATATTGGCTGGACTGCTCACAGGTAGCAGTTTAAATAGTAATAGTTATACAGGTAATAATAGTAATAAAGGGTATCGGTAATACCAACCACAGGACCCCACCCACCCAAAGAGCCAAAGAATAGTTCCTGTGACATTGTGCCTTCCTCCATTTGGTCTGTCTTCAAAATCCACCATCAGCATGGGGATAGCACCCCAACAAAACTGCACGTCCTGTTAGGTTCTCCTATAAGACTTGCTGAGCAGGGGTCATCATGGTCAGTGAGTCAGCCATCAGTGCCTACTAGTTACATCAAGACTATAACAGCATTTTTATTTTCTGTACAACAAAGAAGGCCTGTAAATAAAATTTTAGCATAAAAAAAATAGTTTCCTGCAGCAAGCAATGAGTTGGCCCAAAATATCAATGGGGCTGAGGCTGAGAAACCCTGGTATAAATGTCAAGGCATGGGATGAGTTTGAATCCAGCGCTATATTTACTAGCTGTGTGACCTTAGCCAAGTTACTTAACCTCTCTATGGCCTATCTACAAATAAGGCTTCCAATAGCTCCTTCCTCCTAGGGCTGTTAAGAGATTTAGACAAGTCGGTGTATTTGAGGTCTGGGAGCAGTAGCTGGCCCACAGCAGACTTGGGCTTAAGAGCGGTGTCTGGTGCTGTGCTGGAACAGGTTCCCAAGTCGGCCTGCCAGTGTGTAAATCCCCCATCTGTCATTTAAGCTGTGTGACTTTGTGCACATCACTTAAACATTCTTAACTCAGATGCATCAGTAGAAGGAAGATAATAATAGTATCTATCATGAAGATAAATCATGTATGCAAAATGATTGGGACAGTGATTTGTACACCCTAAAAGCTGTATACAATCCAGTTGTGATTATTACTGTTCTTATTCCCTTTTTCAACAAGTATTTGGGCCTCCTGAGCACAAAGGGGTGAAGTCACTCGGCTTACAGCTATTAGACAGCAGAGTCTGGATGAGAACCACAAACTCATGAAAGAAGGAAATCTCTGTCCAGTGTGAGAGTTACCAATTCTCTCTAGTCCTTGGCAGCCTGTATAGTAGAAAGCCTGGTGGGGCACAATACTTCAGGGTAATTAGTACTTTGGAGTCAATGTAGAGAGAGGCACTCTCTTAGCAACCATGTGATTCCAGAACTGCCTTTGAAAAACGAAGACTGCGGGTCATTCACGGAGGAAAACCACGAGATGCTGAAGTGTCCAGATCAGGGGAGAAAGTGGTTTTAATTTCTTTCTATTAACTATTACTGGAAGAGGTATTTCTTTAAAAGATTTTTTGCAGTCATTGCACTGTTCCAATTTAATTCACCATGGTGATACTAGTGCCTTTTGAAAAAAAAATTCTTTTCTTTTTTGTAGTTGTTTTGAGATGTAGAAGAAAACCCAAATTTTGAGCTTTCTTCAGGAATTATAACTACTATCAGAAAATGAGCCCAGTTAAGGTTAACATACCTGTTTAAATGGTTTTAGAAAAAAACTATGTATTTTTAATGGATTTGTTAATTAGATTCTCTTTGATGACTCATATTGGCAAAATATAAACTTAGGGCTCTCATTATGACATCAAGCAAGACCCGGGTTGGGAAAGCCACAAGCCAGTCTACCTTTTCAGCCAGGTATAACTGTAACTAAGTGTTTGTCTCCTTGCAATCAGGAACACAGCAAGCACAAAATAAGTGAAAGTAGCAGATTATTTGGAGACCTTTCCAACCTGTGTCTGACCTTCTTGATTCATTTGCAGAGGTAATTGCCTGTGGAAATTGCTGTGCTTTTATCTGTGGTGCTATTAAAACAGTGGTTGAAATGAGGTAGCACAGACTGCATGGATAATGGGGTACCGTGGCGTGGGAGCTGTTGTTTTATTCGACAGATGAGAAATGGCTGAAAATAACCTTCTGTCTCCCCTGTAAGAATTTTGCTTGTTAAGTGACATTCACCAACACAGCAGAGTTTTCAGCGTGGTAAAGGAATTTGAGCTATTCTTAGCAAGATATTAAGTGAGAGTTTTCAGGCTTTTCTTGTTATAAAGTAGGCAGTGTATGAGTGTTTTATATTCCCTGATTTCGGGGGCACTTTCTGTGCTCAGGGGAATAGCTGTTCCAGCTTGGGGAGGAATGAGGACACCATGCTATTAGGACATTCGGAGTGGAGTAGAGTCATTCCTATCAGTGTCCCCTGCATCAGGGTACCACTGACCTGTAGGATCACTCCCTCATTCTCTCCTGGTTTCTCTGTCATTTTTCTGTCTGTTGGGGTAAGTTTTGCTGCCTTCTTGGCCTCATCCTGCCTCCTCAGTATGGCCCAGTATTTCTTTCCCCTTTAACATCCTCTTCCCTTGGAATAGAGCATTTCACTTAAAACTTATTAAGGAAATTGTGGGGATCCATGTGGTATAAAACAGTATTTCTCAAACTTGAAGATGCCTCAAAATCCCCTGGAGAGTTTGAAGAGATACAAATTCCTGAGTCTCACCCCCAGAGATTTGGATCCAGTAGATTTGGAGGGGGCATGAGAATTTGTATGTCTACAAACTAACTGCCCAAGCAACTGATGTTCCTGGTTTGACACCACATTGTGAAGCCTTTGTGTGATGTTATGATTTGTAATAGTAAATATATATTTGGTTTTCCTCCATGTTTCTGGCACAGAGTTCCTAAAACTCTTGGAATTTCCTGTGTCAACAGCAATAAATATGTCTCTTGTATGAATGAGGTGACTTTTGGAAGCACCTAAGGATCTGGGCTGGTTGCCAGAAGAGCCAATCACATGATTAGAGGGTTGGAACTTTTACCTGCCCTCTGCCTCCATTTCTCCTCCCCCACCTCCAACCTTCTGGGAAGGAAGAGGGACGAAGATGGACTTGATTCACCAACGGCCAATGATTAAATCAGCCGTGCCTACGTTACAGTCTCCATAAGAACCCAGAAGGAAAGGATTTGGAGAGCTTCCAGGTTGGTGAACCAGAATGCTTCCAAGTGCCATGCCAGCCCCAGACTCTAGGAGGACAGACACTCCTTTGTTGGGGCCTTGCCCTGTGTGTCTCTTCATCTGGCTATTGACTCCTATCCTTTAATATGCTTTGTAAGCACCCAGGAATCTAGTGAGTAAATAGGTTTCCTGAGTTCTCTGAGCCACTCTAGCAAAGTAACTGAACCCAAGGAGGGGTTCATGGGAACCATTATCAGAAGTACAAGTAGCCATCTGGACTTGCAAATGGCATCTTTAACTGGGGGCAGTTAAAGATGTGGAATCTGATGCGGCCTTTGACAGATGGACTCAGAATGGAGTTGAATTGTAGGACACCAGCTGGTGTCAGAGAAATGGTTGTGAGGTGCGGAAAAATCCCACCCACATTGTAAACCTTGTACCGATGAACCTGAGGGAACTCACCTCATTGGGACAGTCTCTTCAATAGTTAGCCAAGAGCACCTTCTGAGCACCTGCTGAATGCTGAGGAAGAAGTCGCTAAATTGACCCCCATAATTCCTGCATTCCAGAAAGTCTTCTGTTTATAGAAAAGCACAAGCCTACGTATCACTGTAGGAGGAACCCACTCAAAGCCAAAAGGGGGGGGGGACTGAGTCTCAGGGTGTTGAATGGAGGGATGTTAACACCGGATGGGTCAAGAGAGAAAACTAAGACTTATTTTGGATCTATCCTATGCCAGCACTGTGGCTGGCATTCGTCATGTTAGTTCATTGAATCTTCACAGAAATCCTGAGAGATGAAGATTTTGCTCTTTCTCTCATAAATGAGGAAACTGAGGCTCTTATGACTTGAATTTGTAGGGCCAAGGGCAAGATGTCCCAAGCTGAGCCACTTTGGCATGAAGATTATTTTGAGCTCTTGACAGTCAACACTCTGTGGGGTCAAGAGAAACTCTTGCCCTTCCCTTAACTACATAGAAGAATCTAAGTTGAGGGTCTTTCTCAGAATAAGGGTTATTAGCAGAAATAAATTTTATCTGAGTGCCCCATCTGTAGGAGGGCAAACATTTAATTACCAAATATCTGCTCTTCTTACTGCCCTGTGAAATGCTTTCCTTTCCTCTGAAGTCCCAGACCCCTACCCCCATCTTGTTAGTCCAAGATGACCTATGGACCTCATTTTACCTGACTGTCTTCGGAATTCACGTAGAACTCTGTACTTCGGAGACAAAAAGTTCCCTGGATTCCCTGTATGTATGCTATCGAATTTGATTTTTTCCTGTTAATCTGTCTCATGTCAATTTGATTCTTAGTCCAGCTAGAAAGGACCCTTGAAGGGGACAGAAATTTTTGTGCCCCCCCCCACCAAAAGTGGCAGGGCCAATAGGGTTCTTTCTTCTCAGAGACCAAGTTATTTTCACCGCACCATGTTGCTTCCCAGGATAGAGCATGACATGCCTGAGTATCCAGTTAATGTTGGTTGAATTGAGACTTAAGATGATTAAGTTAGTAAGCAAATGTTTCCAGAGATGGTCCTTAAACATACTGCTGTTAATTATTGTTATATTTCTTGAGCATTTTATCATGTACCAGGTACTGTGTGTGAAAAGCATTTTATCTACATTATCTCACTTACTAAAAAGTAAACTATAAGGTCATTATTAACTCTATACTCTGTTCTGTATGAAGATATTTAAAGAGGAAAAAGAATTGTTCTGGGGTTGGTAGTGAAACCAGGTTCCCAAACTGCAACTTTTTGTCTCCGAAGTACAGAGTTCTCCTACTCTGTGTTGATCTGCTGTAGTAACCCAGTAATCACTTTTTTATCTTCCCCTTGTTACTACTCATTTCTTCCCCCAAAATGAGATAGATCCATAGCCATGGATTTCAAGACACAGGAAATACGATTTTAAAAGTTGGTTGCCGGTTACTATACCAATATAAACCTTTTTTTTTTTTAAAGATTTTATTTATTTATTTGACAGAGAGAAATCACAAGTAGGCAGAGAGGCAGGCAGAGAGAGAGAGAGGAGGAAGCAGGCTCCCTGCTGAGCAGAGAGCCCGATGCGGGACTCGATCCGAGGACCCTGAGATCATGACCTGAGCCGAAGGCAGCGGCTTAACCACTGAGCCACCCAGGCGCCCCAATATAAACCTTTTTTAACGTCCGCTCATCATGATCACATTAGGATAAGCACGAGCAGTTACAGCAGCAAAGACCAAAAATACTACATGAACAAAATGAGATATGCTGCTGTCTGGTGGGCCAGATGACATAGGACCAGGATTTAAGTCTGTTTCCCAGGCCTTCCTCCCTACCCTCTCTGCCCTCCTATATGCATCCACTAATTCTTCAGTCATTCCTAATCTATGAGTAGCTTCATCCAGAATCACCACGTGGTCAGTATTTCAGCTGATGTGTCAAAATTCTCAGTATTTATGGATTTTAGAGATTCCTCTGCAGGCCTCAGTTTTTGCGTTATGAGCTTGGTTGAAGACCTCTCTCTGGACACCAGTGCTTTCCTATTGTGATAACTTTTGAGTCTGTCTGTGCAACTAAAAGATAATAGTTCCCGTTCTGGCTAGTGTTCCAGGTTGCTGTCTTAGTGAAATGCCCTCCCATGTGTGTGTTCTGACATTTGACTCCAGGACAACAGCTGAAAGAGATGATAACTTTGAAGATCTCTTTGTTCCAACTGAGTACTCTGGGTACTTTCACACAGCGTCTCGTTACCCCAACAACACAGGGAAGTGAGCAGGTGATATTTCTTTTGTCAGACTGACAGAAATGGAGGGAAAAGCAGCAAAGTAATTTGCCTCTGGCCGCACAGCTCTAAGTGGCCGAGCCAGAACTTGAACCCAGCAGGATATAACTCAGAAGACCCCCATCTTCCTGTCCTTATCCAATAATACTGGGGGTGCAGAAGTCATTGAGTTCACTTCTCAGGATGTGCTGGGCTGTGCTTGACCTAGAAAGCAGAAGATTCAATTTCTGAACTCCTTCTCTGGTTTTTCAGATTCTACTTGCTGTATCTCATTGTCTTGGGAGTGAAAGGCTGTCTCTGGACTGCTTTGAGCTCTCAGTGCCAATTGTTGTGTGTGTTAATGACTTTTACCACCAACCCACCAGTGCAGCCACATGACTTAATGAGTAGTTCATCCTAATCAGATGGCGGCTAATGGGGAATTAAGGATCATAAGGCTGGAGATTTTATTGTAGGGGAAATTCATATAACAAGAGTCTTTTTTCTTTTTCTCTTCAAAAAAATGAAGAAATTAAGTCTCATTAAAATAGGCAGCAACAGGGGCGCCTGGGTGGCTCAGTGGGTTAAGCCGCTGCCTTCGGCTCAGGTCATGATCTCAGGGTCCTGGGATCGAGTCCCGCATCGGGCTCTCTGCTCAGCAGGGAGCCTTCTTCCTCCTCTCTCTCTGCCTGCCTCTCTGCCTACTTGTGATCTCTCTCTGTCAAATAAATAAATAAAATCTTAAAAAAAAATAAGCAGCAACAAGCCATAATCTTAATAGATATTGAATTTGAGGCACTATCTGGTTCAAAATCAGGGGTTGGAAAGGGCTTCTGCTTCCTTGGTTTTTCCTGTTGGCATCTATGAGGTCTGGGGGTGGCAGGATAGCCCGGGTGGGAATAGAGTTGAAGAGGGGAAGGAGCGAGTGGAGAAAGGTGGAGGAATAGTATAGTCTGTATCCTGGAAATGAGCTTTTTATAGAAAAGCAACTCTCCTTTTGATCTTTCTAAACTACTCTGAAAAAAGAAGTTGGTGAATATATAATGGACCTTGACCATGAAGAACAAATCAAAACCAACATTTACGTCCATAGAGTTTGACAACATAGCCTGAAATAAAACATAATTTATAAAAGAGGCTTGAAGATCATAGTACTATGCTTCTCAAGGTTCCCAGCAGTAACAGCATCACCTGGGAACTTGTTAGAGATATCCTTTCTCTAGGGCCCACCCAAGACCTACGGAATCAGGAACTCTGGGGTCAAGGGCCCAGAACTGTGTCAAATGCCCTCCAGGTGATTTTGACACACACTAAAACTTAGGAGTCAGATTCAGTGAAGGATGGCCTTGCAGTCGGAGAGACCCTGGCTTCTGGCCTCTGCATGCTGTTTCTCTGATGTTGGACTTCATTTTTCTTTTCTGCCTGAGCAGTGATGGTACCCACCTTTAGGTTGTGCTGTTTTTTATGATTACGACCTACATTGCTCTGAGTTCTTGGCTTTGAAGATTTGGAAACTATTTTTTTCAGGTTTGTGGAGGGTCACCTTGGGCCAGAGCCAGCAATTCCTAATTGCCTTTGTAAACCATCTGTATGGTTGTCAGTAAACATGGCTGTCAGAACACACACATTTGCATCTGATCCTTCCCAAAACCCCACTAAAGCAACACCAAAAGAAAGGTCCTTTTAGAGTATTAATGCATTAGGACAAAGAGCATGAGAGGTGAGGAATACAAAATGGAAAGCTAGAAGGCAGTGATTGACTTGGCAGACCAAAGAAAGCTGAACCCCAAGGTGATGGAGGGGAGATTTAAACAGTAATTTGATTGGCAGCAGAACTTCCCCAGACTCGGGCATTATGGCAATAGTGCCACTAGAAGTGAGGATGAAGGGGGTGCTAAGAATAGGGCTAGTTGAAAGTTTGTTTAAGAAGCATGTCGACCCTGCCCTGGTCCTGGATGGCTCAGTCTGTTAAGAGTCTGACTCTTGATTTTGGCACAGGTCATGATCCCATGGTAATGAGATCGAGCCCCTCATCAGGCTCCGCACTAGGCGTGGAGCCCAAGATTTTCTTTCCTCTTCTCCTCTCCTCCTTCCCACCCTTCCTCCCCATTTGCTCATGCTCTCTTTCTCTCTAAAAACAAAACAAAACAAAACAAAAACATTTTTTCTTTTAAAAATAATTTGCTTTCTTTTGCATGCCACAGGACAGATTTCTAGTTTTAAAACAAGGTACATCAAGAACTAAAATATTCCCTCCAACCATCTTTCTTTTCACCAATACAAGAAATCCTTCTGGAAACACAAGCAAGTGACTAAACAGGATCAAGCCACCAAATCTACAAGTTAACACATGATCTGTTATGGCAGAATAATCAAGAATTTTCCCCCAAAGAAAGATTTTAGTTTTCCAAATATAAAAGAGTCTAAGAGGATCATATATGAACAGAAATCTTATTCCAGATTTTATGGTAAAGAAGAATAACACACCAGCAGCCGAAGGAAACTGAAACTCTGTCTAATAAATAGATCCAAATTAAGAATTTCTGCAATATTTCTTTAGGACACAGAACCAGAATTCTTAAAAAAAAAAAAGAGAGAGAGAGAGAGAGAGAAGCATCTAGACCCCCCAAGAGATTGAGGACTTCTCTAGCAACTCAGAGAGTCCAAAAGGACAATCCTAAAGTTGATGGCACCATAGTTTCTTCAACATGAGCTTCAGGCTGGTCACCCTACAGTGAATTCCCATAGTTGACAACCCCCACTCATACTCAGAAGGGTCCCACTGTTAAATATGAGCAGGCATCTAAGGATTACCATACATTTCTAATCTGAAAGGCAGGCAGACACAAATAAGGAAGTAAAAACCAAGCAGGAGTAAGAGAACTTAAAAATACATCTATTATTGATATTCTCAGAAAACTAAAGGCATTAATGTCAATGAAACAGAACAGAATGCTATTAAAAAACAACATTCAGTGCTGTGAAATGTGTAAGCCTGAGGATTCACAGGCATGTACCTCTGGGGCAAATAATACATTATGTGTTAATTTTTTAAAAAGCAACATTTAATGAACCTGAGGGAAATGAAAAGTATGATATTGGTTGGAAATTAAATAAAAGGAATAGAAGATGGGGCACCGGATTGGCTCAGTTGGTTGAACGTCTGAATCTTGATTTCAGCTCAGGTTATGATCTCAGGATTGTGAGATTGAGCCCCGCATTGGGCTTGGGCTTGCGCTGAGCATGGAACTTGTTTAAGATCCTCTCTCTCCCTCTCCCTCTGCCCCTTCCCTGTCACGTGTGTGCTCTCTCTCCTAAAAGGGGTGGGGGAATAGAAGATAAAATGAAGAAATATTCCATAAAGTGATAGGAAGAAACTGGAGAGAAAAATAAGAAAATTAGATTAATCTAGGAGTCCAGCACCTGATTCACAGGAGACCTGGGGTGGGGGAAAATGAAGGGAAAGAAACCATCAAAGAAATAATCCAATTAATTATGTGACTAAACTATTAACTATATAACTAAACATACATAATCATTTCTCAATATATACATATATCAAATCATTAAGCTATACACCTTAAACTAATGCAATGTTGTATATCAGCTACGTCCCAAAAAACTGGAGGAAACCAATGATGGGACTTAGAGAACCTTTACAACTGCAAGCCTACCTCCATGTCTAAGGATTCTCTTTTCAAAATTATTACGTTTTTACCTGACTTGTTTCTTGCATCAGTACTTATTCCCTCAGCGTATTCATTCAGCCCATGCTTTTTTAGTCTTTTTTCTGTATTTGGCATAAAAGGGGAAAAGAAAGATGTCAGAGGTATCACATGGTTTTATCCACATAAGCTCATCTTCCATCACTGCCAAATGGAGTGGCCAGATCATAAGAGCTAACAAAGGCCTGATGATCTAATTCTGCTGGGAATTAAGTCAGAAACCAGCATAGGTGTGAGTAGTCTTCTTTAAATTCTGTTTTAATATATCTTTTGGAATTCTGTATGGAACAAAGTCAGTTTGGATAAACCTGTAAACTACCCACAGAGAGCAATGATTTTTAAATTATTACAAGGAGGAAAAAGACTCATTAGTCCTTTATCTCTAAGCTTTGATACACCTGCAGAAATGGCTTTTTTTTTTTTCTAGCCTTCTCGAGTTTAGGAGTAAATTACGCTCTGCAGAGTCATTTAGAAGTTGGGGTACACTTTCCCACAGGAGTAATTTTGTGAATAATAACGGACTTCCTCAAGAAGCCCAGACGTCTGTTTACCTCCCTGATGATGAAAAGGATGCAGGTGAGGGGCGAACAGCTCTGTAGAAGCCAGTCACCCAGCACTCCAGAGACGCTCTGCTAACACCGGGCTGGGCGCTTCACATCTTCACTCCCTTATGTCAGCAGGCAGATTAAGTGCCCGTCTCGCTTCAGGAAGCTGGAGTCGATGTCCCAAAGAGACAGTGATGAGAGATGGGGGAGTGGTATGCCCACTGGCTCTCGACTGGAGTGCTATGGAGAAATGGCTGGAGCTGGAGAGCACGTTAAGGGTAAACAAAGAATAAACTAGGGGCTTCGAAACTGCAGCCTCAAAACACAGTTCTTATGTTGAAACTCATTCCTGCAACGTCTCTTTTCTGTCCCACCGAAGAGCCTCAAGGCTGACCTACACATTCCCAATGCCTTTTTTTTTTTTTTTAAAGATTTTATTTATTTATTTGACAGACAGAGATCAGAGGTGGGCAGAGAGAGAGGAAGGGAAGCAGGCTCCCTGCTGAGCAGAGAGCCTGATGTGGGGCTCAATCCAAGGACCCTGGGATCATTAACTGACTGAGCCACCCAGGTGCCCCCAGGAAACATTTCTTTATGGAAATGACATTGATAGGCTAACTAAGGTATTTTAATATATTAGGAAGAACTTTTTTCTGTGGGAGAATTGGAGTCAAATCAGTGATACGCAAACTAAACAAATGAAAAGACTATTATTAGCTGTAGGGAAAAGGAGACACTGTAGAAAAGGAAAAGTGACCTGAGTATCCTGTGTGGCTTAGCTGTGAATATGTCTCATCCAGTTACAGTAATATCTGCACAGATAATGATCTAACCGAATTGATGCTATAAGCACATTAGAGGATGGGGACATGGGAAGTGCTGTGGGGAATGAGTGTGAGATTGGAGGGCAATGGGAGAAGAGAGTGAAATTTTCAGAAGACCAAATTCTCAGGCCAGCAGATAATTCCTAAGCCTGAAATATCAGGACAGGGTGACTTGAGAATGACATTGAACTATGAAGATTAAAACAATCAGCTTAATACAATGGAAAATGGGTGCTTCTGCAGAATGGGAAATTGGGTGAAAAGAAAGAATATCTAGGGGAGTAAAGACTTCAAAAGAGGTTTTGGCCACTTTTTAAATGATGTGTATGTGTACGTATGCACAAATAAACATGAAAATTTAAAAAGGGTAAACAAAACCTTTTGCCACTCTTCCTCTAAATTCCATACAGCAACTTTTAATTTAGGGCCAGAGAAATTAATGTTTATTTTTCTTTAGGTGGGACCCAGAGTTCTTGCTGATTCAGTGTTAACTTTAAACTGCTCAAAGAGAGAAAGAAACCTGCCCTTAGGCAAATCAGCATTTTGCCTTGGGATTGAGAAAGGGCCTTTCTACCGTGAGGGATCGTAGGGGGACCCAACTAATTCACATTTAGAGTCATCCAGGGCCTCATCTGCCCTGTGAGGCTCTGTTGTGCAGGGACATTCCAGTCTCCCGGTCCTCATCCTCATATCACACTCGAGTTCAAGCGATAGCTAGACTTATATGCAATCTCTCCCAGTTAGGTTGTGAGTACATAAGGCATAGTGCTTTATCTAGAGATATAATAAATAAAATGTATGTATGAAAAATGTATAACCTCACTTCATGTAAAATTAGATAACCAGCATTGAGCAAATTATCCACTTTTAATAGTAATAATGTTTCTAATAGTGATAATAATTAAATAGGTCCTTCCTTCTAGAATGTCTCAGAAGCAGACCGGCACGAGAGCAGCCCTGGGCTGTAAATGACAGATGTGTCATCACTGCCTTAATGGTCTGACCAGCACCCCAGTGCTTCAGATGTGAGCCTAGTTCTCAAGCCATGGACAAGAGAGCTATTCTTACTGTATCGATTTGGTATAACTATATTTTTAAGCTCAAAATTAAATTAGTTTTCTGGCAGCCCTCCTGAGAAAGCTACCTCTTACTATTCATGCATGACCTCTGGTTCATCATGGACTAGAAAACAGAGCCGAGCCACGACTGCTATAGAGGCTTATTGAGTTAGAGTCAGACTCACTGGGAGCAAGGGAGCCAGCCTGGGGGCTCTGGGAGGCGGGTTCTGGGAACTCTTGCTGATACAGGAGGCAGGAAGCTGGAGAAGGTTAATTTATGAGCTTCCAAGAGCCGTGTCTGCATTATTCAGACTTTGACTACTTTTGCTTTTCTCTGGCTGCTTTTGTTCAGATTGATAAGCACTCCCTGGTACCTTTCTAGAACTGGCAGCCCTCCTTCCAGTCCTCATTTATAATTCTTCTTGGGTAGAATTTTGTCCTCAGTGTCTTGGGCAGCCATATTCAGCCTGAGTGGATAGACAACTGAAGACTTGCCTCCCTTCCATCAAGATCTACGCCTTTCTCTCTGATTTTTCCCCTCTCAGTCTTCAGCTAAGCCTAAGATCATTTGAAAGAAATCGTTGTGGCCTCTCCATACAGTGGGACAGTATTCATGAACAAAAGGGAATGAACCATTGACACATGCACCAACATGGATGCGTTTCCAGAGCATTTTGCTAAGTGTAAAAGGCCAATCTCAAATGTTCACATACTGCATGATTCCATTTATATAATGTTTTTGAGATGGCATAAATATAAAAAAGAGAGAAAAGATTTGTGGTTCCCTGGGGGAGCATAAGTATAAAGGGGGGAGCACAAGAGAGATTTCTGCAGTGATGGGACAGTTTTGTCTTCTAAATGGTGAGCTGCTTACATGAACCTATCCAGGTGATAAAATGACAGAGTCATACACATACCTCATGGCAGCGTAAATCTCGTTTTGACATTGCGCTCTACAACACTTCTACAAGATGGAACCATTGGGGAAACTGGGTAGTGGGTATACAGGATCTCTTCGTACTCTTTTTACACTTTTCTGGGAATTTATAATTATTTCAAAGTAATTTTTTTAAAAAAGAGATGAACTATTCATAAAAGAACAATATGAATAAATCTGAAAATAATTATGCTGAATATAAGAAACTAGTCAAAAAAGTACAAAAGGAAAAATATAAGCGAATTGTACTACCTCAAAACTAAAAATGTCTGTGTGCAAACAATACCATCAAATAAGTGAAAATACAAAAAGAAAAGTGAAAAGACAACCCACATGGTGTGAGAAAGTATTTGCCAATCATATCTATCTGATAAAGGATTTTTAGCCAGAATATATAAAGAATGCTTACAACTCAATAATAAAATGACAAACAACCCAGCTGAGAAATAGGCAAGATTCAGGTGGACATTTCGCCAAAGAATAGATAAAAATGATCAATAAGCACACAAAAAGATGCTCAACACCACCAGCCATCAGGGAAATGCACACCCAAACTGGGATGAGATAACAGATCTTACTCCCTAGGATGGCAGTAATCTAAAAGACAGATAATAACAGTGTTGAAGGGGTGCTGCAGACATCTGGAACTCTCATACACTGCTGATGGTATGATAGAACCACAGAACAAGGTGCAGCTGCTTTGGAAAATAGTTCCTCAAAATGTTAAACATAGTAACCAGATGACCTAGCAATTCCACTCCTAGGTGTTTACTGAAGAGAACAAAAAACATGTTCATGCAAAAACTTGTTCCTAATGGTTCATAACAGCACGATTCATAATAGCCAAGAAGTAAATCACCCAAATGCCCATGGACTGATGATTGGATAAATGAAATGTGGATTGTCAATATGTCAAACATTATTTATTCAACATTGAAAAGGAATGAAGTACCAAATTATGCTGCAAAATGGAGGAACCTTGAAAGGGGCCAACCGTAGGAGTTCATATATTGTAGGACTTAATTGATATGAGATGTCCAGCGTAGGCAAACCTATAGGGAGAGAAAGCAGATTACTGTTTGCCAAGGGCTAGGGGACCGGGATGGGGTGGGGAATGATGCTCATGGGTAGGGGGTTTCTTTGGGAGGAGGATGGAAATATTCTAAACTTAGACGTAGTGATGGTCACCCAGCTCTGTAAATACAATAAAAGCCACTGAGTTGTACACTTTAAATGGATATATTTCATGGTATATGAATTATATGTAATTAAAACATTTAAAAAAGAGTACATACTGTATGATTACATTTATAGAACTTTCTTGAAAATGCAAGCTAACCTGTGGTGACAGAAAATATTAGCAGTCGTTTGGGAACAGGAAGGGGTATAAAGGGATATGACGAAACTTTTTGGAAAGTGATGAAAGTGTTCAGTCAGACTGTGTGATGGTTTTGTGGGTGTATACATATTTCAAAGCTTATCAGATTGTATATTTTAAGGGTGCGGGTTTATCATATGTCAATAATCACTCAATTTTTTAAAAAGCAAAAACGTGTGAATGTTACAAATAATATATATATATATATATATATATATATAATTTAAAAACTAATTTGACAAATATTTATTGAGTACTGGTTTAGTGTTAGCTCCCAGGGATGCAGTGACAAGGAAAAGATGGGTCTAGCCTTCAAGCAACTCATACAGGCACAAAGAAAGACACATATGGTTGCAAAATGGCTTATGTACCATTTCAAGCCCGGGAAGTCATGGTCAACTTCAAAGGAAGGCTTTCTGGAAGTGATGAAACCCTTGAGCTCAGCCTTCAAGGGAAAATGAGAGTTAAAGGTAGAAGGGGGGCTTTGTGATGCCATAATGGTCCTCCTTCCTGACACTAACGTAGGAGGAGCCAGGGGAGCACATAGTAGATACTTGTCATATCTCAGAGGTGACCCGACTTTATTTTTGCCATATTGCAGTCATGCTCTTCTCCCCAGGAGCCACATCACAGTGGAATAGATTGTTGTCTTTACCTGTACCTTAATAGTAAGTGTGAAGCCAAAGTATAAATAACATCCTTCATTGCTCTTGGCCGATTTGCTATTATTTAGTTATTTGTGATGATGTATTCAAGTTCTGTCTTTGTACTATATTTTTGGCTGTGTGAGAGCCAGGACTGAGGGTTCTCACACCATCCTGTCCTCAGCAGGTAGCATAGTACTTAGCACGTTAGCAGTTCTTGAAGAAGTTTACTTGCTGATAGGTTAGGAATTGGGCTGATACAGAATAACACATTTGACTGGTGGCCTCAGGCACGGCTGAAACTTTTTGTGTCAAGAAGTATAAATTGGTCTCACTGCTCCTATCCCCGCTCCCTTTTCTCTGCCTCTTAGCTCTGGCTGCAGTCATGCCAGGTCCTGTCCATCCTAGCCCTGCCTACCACCTGTTGGTCCTACTGGCCTGCTGTCAGGCAACTCTTTTGATGGGTCCACTCCCAGAGGCTGCTGCATGAGGTTCTTCTGAAAAGGTCAAGACAGTCTGTCCTGGAGAGGGCAGCTCTGGCCGTTGGCCTGCTCTTGGCCAGATGGGCATTCTTGGGCCCTGGTTGAAGGCCCACTCACGTGTTGTCTCTTCTCCTCAGCTCTTCTGTATGCCACCATCTTCGGGAATGTGACGACCATTTTCCAACAGATGTACGCCAACACCAACCGGTACCATGAGATGCTCAACAGCGTTCGGGACTTCCTGAAGCTCTACCAGGTGCCAAAGGGCTTGAGTGAGCGAGTCATGGATTATATTGTTTCCACCTGGTCCATGTCCAGAGGCATCGACACCGAGAAGGTAAGAAGGGCGATGAGCTCAGGTGAGCCCTGTGTGTCAGCTTTCCCAGGGAGACTGGAGGTGCACCTGCGGGCAGGGGGGGTTCTCAAACCTGGCTGAGGTTTGGGTAGCTGGGTTCCCAAGTCCTACCCCCAAAAGTTTTGGTGGCTTCCAGTTCGGCTTTGCTCAAGGACCAGCAATTAAGAGATTAAGAACCATTATTTAAGAAACTGGGAAGACAGTGTGTGTCTCCTGGAGAACTTGTTGGAAGTCTAACTGTCCAGGGCAGAATTTCCCAAACTTGTGTGATAGTAAGGCTCAGAGCCATCCCCGGGGAGGTCATCATTGTGACTAATTTTCTTTTGACCTCAGGCTCTGAGATGGCCCAGCCCTGCCACTGATTCTATCCTTATTGAAATTTTTGGTATTTTGTTCATCGGGGATTTTTTTTTTTTTTTGGTGTGGATTTTGATTTTGTAAAATATTGTATTAAATTGTAATTAATGTTGATTACTGAGATTTTAGCCCAAGGCTTTTGCCTCACTGTAGTCTCAGCTCTGATAAGATTCTCAGAATTCGCGGTCATTAAACAGATTCTCAGCCTCTATACCGAATGTACGGAATTCTGGATTTAGAGAGGGGGTGGTGTGAGGAAAAAAATCTTCATTTTTAACAATTTCCCAGGGGATCCTCTTCATCAGACAAGTCTGGTGAATACTTATCAAGGGTTTGTGCCTTGGTTTCACTGGCTTAAGGAAAACCTCAGTAAACCTCAGTTAGACCTCTCTCTCAGGCTAAGGTATCAGTTTTCCCATCTGTAATGGAACCAGCCATAAATCCCTATTGTTCTGTAAGAGTTGCGTTATTCTAGATGCATTTCAATAAAGTGGAGAAACTTTGGTGGCTGGGAAGAAGCAGCTACCTCCTGTGTTCATTTTCCATGAGCAACATGTCATCCTGGGGCCGTTTTTCTCTGCTTCTCAGTGTTTTCCACCCCCACTTCTCCTTTTACTGCCAGTCTCTAGGTACTTGGGGAATTCTGATTCCTTTCACTGTCAGAGTAAGAAAAAACAAAGATAACACTGTTGCAGAAACCTAACACATTCAAAGGCAAATGCGCTGACTTTGGAGCAGCTATGCTTGCTCCTCTTCCTCCCTCAGAAGGGTTAGCTGAGAGTGGAAGTTTAAAAGGAAAACCTGAGGGGCACCTGGGTGGCTCAGTGGGTTAAAGCCTCTGCCTTCGGCTCAGGTCATGATCTTGGGGTCCTGGGATCGAGTCCCACATCGGGCTCTCTGCTCGGCAGGGAGCCTGCTTCCTCCCCTCTCTCTGCCTGCCTCTCTGTCTACCTGTGATCTCTGTCAAATAAATAAATAAAAATCTTTAAAAAAAAAAAAAGGAAAACCTGAACTCAATTTAATTGGTTCCCACGTAAAAGGAAGAATAATTCAGGTTTGTTGAAGATCAGCCATGACCACAACGGTAACATAATAAGCTCACCACGGTAGTAGCACTGGCTACCTTGCCTTGAACGCTCGTTAAAAACAAGTATTTACCGCGCTCTCTGCATGCAGGCCCCGCGCTCATGCTTCAGTGATGCTCTATGGCAGCTCTGGGAGGGAGCTGCTGTTCCTTTGACCCCAGAGACAAGGACCCAGAGGCCTGATTAGTTTTGTTAACTGCCTCCGGTCATAGAATTAAGAGTGGCAAAGTCAGGATTTGAATCTGGTTTTGTTTGACTTGGAAGCTTGTGCTTTTCCTACTGTTACTTTTTAATTTATTTTAATTTATTTTTTTAAATTAAAACGCGTACTGGAGGGAAGAAGGACGAGCAGATGAGTCCGGATGGAGTTGCCCTCATTTCTGACCCAGGCAGGGCGTCAGTCGGGTGGGTCTGAGTCCCTGGCTTTGCCAACCACTTGCCCTTACTGAGTCTGGTGTTTTTGCTTCATTCAGCAAGGCATGTATGTTCTGTGGGTGCCTGGCAGCTGATGGAGCAGAAAGGAACTTTGATCTGTCGGCCCTGGGGCTCCATTTCCCAGGGACCAGGAGGGCTTTGTAAATCTGGTTGTCTGGAAAGAAACCCTTCCCCATCCCATGGCAGGGCTGGGCTGGGTGGCTGCCCATGGGAGACAGCACCGTCAGCGTTTGCCTGCCCTGCCCCTCTCCACTGACTCACTTTCCTGAGAGGCTTTGGGATTTGCCCCAGGTCCTGGCCTAGGCGGAAAAGGGAGTACTGTGACAGCTCACTGCAGGGCCCAGCCGGCCTGGGCGGCTGCTCTTTCCAGCAGGGGCTTAGGGCAGGCAGCCTCTGCAGAGGGGTCCAGTCCCGTGGTCCCCTGGCTCTCCCTGGTTCTGGGTCAGAGGGGTCAGGGAAGACTACCGGAGCCTAGGGGTATGGTGGGGAGGATGGGGGGTGCTGGGCTCCTCTCGTTTGACCAGCAATTAGCCAATGACCATGAGCATGTCACCTGTTCTCTGAGCCTCAGTTTCCATGTCTATAACACATGGACACTAAATGCCTTTTAGTGCTAAGGCCAGCCGTTAAGGCCCCTTTATCTATGGCATTCTGGACCTCCCTCAGCCTGACTCACTGCTCCTCTGTGCTAAGGACCTCAGAAATTAAAGCTCACATGCACTGAGCCCGTGTGTGTGGAAGGCACTGCACCAGCACTTACCACACACCAGCTCAGGGAATCCTCAGAATTCTGTACTCAGGTTCAAAACAGAAGACTTGGGAAAAGAAAACTAAGTACGGCTTCAGGTTCACAGGATCGGTAACCTTAAAGCCAGGAATTGAATCCGGGTCTGCCTGATCTTAAAGTCTATTCTCTCAACCATGTGTCTGTCCTGTCTGGCCTGGGGTGGTTCCATGAGCCTCCATGGTGACATTTCCCTGTGGCCTTTGAGGTCCTCAAGAACCAAGACGGATGGTTTCTCTTAAGGACCAAACAGAAGGGAAGGTGCCCAGGAAGGGGTCTGCAGCTGAGAAGCATTCAGCTCAGAGAGAAGGGTTCAGGACCCCCTAACCCGCCCAGTGTGGAGCCAACAGGAGAATGATGGAGATGCCTGATGGCATGGCAGTCCCGAATGCTCGACCCCCCGCTTCCCTCTCCTCCTCACAAGTGCCTTCCAGTGGATCCAGGAATAGGGCCCATGAATAAAACATTGTTTCTGTGCCAAGGCCTCATTCGTTAGCAGTCTCTGCCAGCAAAGCCCAGCCCAGGGGAAACCAAATACTGAAAGGTGAGTTTACCTGGAGAGCAAATGTCGGTTTTGAACTGCTGGGCACAGTTTTGACAGGACATGGGAGAGTTCTCCCCCTGGCGTTCTGCGTGGGGAGAAGAGGAACCAAATCAAATCTGCATGTCTATAGGAGTCTTGTGTTGTTGTTTTTTTAAAGATTTTATTTATTTATTTGACAGACAGAGATCACAAGTAGGCTGAGAGGCAGGCAGAGAGAGAGGAGGAAGTAGGCTCCCCGCTGAGCAGAGGGCCCAATGCGGGCTCGATGCCAGGACCCTGGGATCATGACCTCGCATCCCAGGATCCTGGGATCATGACCTGAGCTGAAGGCAGAGGCTTTAACCCACTGAGCCACCCAGGTGCCCCTGGAGGAGGAGTCTTGTTTTTAAATTAGCTGGAAGGAGGGAAAAACTTAGCAAGCCCTCAGCCCCAGCCCTGCCTTGGCAGTCTGAATTTTCCTGTCCCTCTGCTCAGTCAGGGCTCCTTCCCATCTCGCAGAGATCCTGCTCACTTCCTCAGCATCCCACAATGCCAGAACAAGCAGGAAGAGGCACATGGAGCATGGGGACCAGTGTGTATGGAGCCGCTTCCTGGGTCCTGCACTTTCCCGGGGGAACCATACTGCTACTTGTCCTTTCAGTTAATCCTCCTGAGCCAATGTGAGCAGTGTGCACTTTATAGGAGAAAGTCAAGTGTAGAGCAGTTAGGCCACTTGGAGGGGAAGGAGCTGGGATTTGGACTGTTGGACCTCTCTGTCCACCGCCTCGCCTCCAGGCAGAGTGCAAGGGCTCCTGAGAAGGTAGGGTAGGAGCAGCACAGTCACGGGCAAGTTGGGACCTGCACAGACTTTTGAAGGAGGCAGAGAAACTTACAGATTCCAAGGGGAGCTCCAGGCGCAGAGGCAAATGCCCTGTGTGAAGGCACAGAAGCAGGAGGGTGGGGGTAGCCAGCATCCTAAGTGTCTTCATTGAACTTGTTTGATTTTATGCCCCCAGCTTTGCTCACGAGACTAGAATGGAAGAAAGGGTTATTTAAAGGACACACCTAATTTCTCTGGAAAAGCCCACTTGAAGGCATCCTACTGTGTTACCTAATGCTTGCTATGGGAGGGGCCATGCAGTGGTTTCTTGTAAAAATTTAGTTCAGGGAATATTTGTCCCCCTAGAAAAGACTGAGAAATTTTCCTTTCTCGAAAGACCCACGTGACCTCTTAGAGTTCTCACTTTGCCCTGAGTTTCTAGATACTAAGAGTGGAATTGCTAGTGCCTTTGTTTAGGGTAGCCATGTAACATAGGAAATGGTTAGTATCTAAACTAGGCTCTGGACTCAGACTACCTCATTTGGGAGCCCAGCTCTGCCATTTTCTGGCTGTGCAACTTTGGGGAAGTTATTTATCTTCCCTGTGCCTCAGTTTCCCTCTCTAAGATGGTACCATACTAACACTTACATCAGAGGGTTATGTGAGGATTAAGTTAGCTATTAAATGCACCTAACAATCATGTAAAATCATTGCTTAATTTCACTCATTTTGCTTAGGATTTGTCTTTTCCCACGAGATGGTAAGTTACAAAAAGGCAAGGCTTTTGTCTGTGCTGTTCACAGCTACATCTTCAGAGCTGAGAATGATTCCTGGTACATCATAAAGTCTCAAAAATAAATATGAAATGAATGAGTGGCTTTAAAGCACTTAGCAAAGCCTGGCACAGAGTAAGTGCTCACGAAATATTACTTTATCTCTCTTTAATCCACACACGTACTCAGACCATCAGCAGTGTGAGCCCAACCTTCAAAATACGCCCTGAATCTGACCACTCCTCCCTGGCTTCCCTGCCAGCATCCCAGTTTGGGCAACCTCACTTCTCACGGGGCCTCCTGCAGGAGTGACTTAACTCAAATCCTTGGCTCCATCCTTGCCACCCCATAGTCCGGGCCCCCGAACTCCACTCTCTAGCTATGGTGATCTTCTTAAAATACAGCCTGGTCTTGTCACTCCCTCCTCACACTCCTCCAGTGTCCCCATCACACTCAATAAAGTCAGAGGCTTTTCATAATGTCAGGTCTTTAGGTGCGTGTGTATTGGGCATGCTCCTAAAGCTTCATCCCCTAGCCTGAGCCCCTCTTTCTTGCTGGCTGTTGCTCAGGTCCCCTCACCATCTTGACCTTGCTGCTGGGATGTCTTCTGACACATTTTGCAGGTGTCTGCTTACATGTCACCTCCTCAGACAAGCCTTCACCAGCTATTAATCTAAAGAGCTCCCTGTACTCCCAGCCCCAACTCTCTGATCCTTCTTCTGAGCATTTAGCATGGATTTTATGCTTGCTGTTTATCTTTCTCATGAGAGTGTAAGCGCCATGGGGACAGGTACTGTAGCTGTGCTGTCTACCTCTGCCTTGAAGAATGCAGTCTAGCCCAGTGGGGGTGGCTTCTGCTCCTGGGGTCATGAGGGACCACAGGCTGGAGAACACAGTGAGGACCCTGACACTTTTTCTCCCTGTGCCCGCCCAGGTTCTGCAGATCTGCCCCAAGGACATGAGAGCTGACATCTGTGTGCACCTGAACCGCAAGGTGTTCAAGGAACACCCAGCTTTCCGGCTGGCCAGTGACGGCTGCCTGCGGGCACTGGCCATGGAGTTCCAGACAGTGCACTGCGCCCCGGGGGACCTTATCTACCATGCAGGAGAGAGTGTTGACAGCCTCTGCTTTGTGGTCTCCGGCTCCCTGGAGGTGATCCAGGATGACGAGGTGGTGGCTATCCTAGGTAGGTGTGTTCATTTTGTTGGACATACACCTCTGGGGACCAGGGTTGGCCAAGTTACTGGGCAGCTCAGTGCCACTGTGGCCTTCAGCCAGGGAGAGCGGGAACCTCAGGGCAAGGCCAACTGCTCGCCTCTATCCGACACACAGATATTTGAGTGCCTGCATTGTGCCAGTTGCCATCTTAGGCACTTGGGGTATTTCAATGACAAAAATGGGTTTTGTCCTCTAGGGGCTCCCAGGCTACTGGGGGAGAGGAGCAAATAAGCAGACACTTGTATACTGCGGAGGAAGGATCTAACTCAGTATTCAAGTATCTGGAAGGCTTCCTGGAAGAAACAATATGTAAGCTAAAACCTACAGACTGGAGAAGTGAAGGGCAAGGGGGTGTCCTCAGCAGGGGAAGGCACGTGCAAAATCCCGCAGAGAGAGCAGGATGTATTTGTAGAACTGCAGTGTGTCCCTTTGGCACAGCTGGAGCAACAAAGCAAGAAGGGCCATGGGTGGGAGCTACGTCCTAGGCAGATCATGGCAGGCTCTGGGAGCCACGCTGAGGGACTTGGACTTGACTACGGTGCATGTGGGAGGTTAAAAGCAGGAGAGAGGGTAAGTCAGATTTGAACTTTAGAAAGAGAACTATAGTTGCTGCTTTGGGAGTGACTGCAAGGGGTTGGCTAGGGCAGGGAGAAGAGGTTGGAGACATGCTATCCAGCATATCCAGGTGGATGGTGCCCCAGACTGACACTGTGGTGGGCAGAGGGAGAGATCCAAATGGAGTTGACTCATTTAAGAAGTTGAGTCAACGGAGGATTTGCTGGGGCAGGGGTGGGGGGGTGGGGGAGTGGTTGAGGACTACAGGATTTCTCACTTGGATAACAAGGAAGCCGGCTATGGGGGATGTGGAGGATGGAACAGGGGATGCGGGGGACATGTTGGTGCTTTGGCCTTTTGAGCATCTGCAGCCTTTGAGAGATTCATCTGATTGTCTGAGGAAGCTACAGAACAGCTCTTCACTGGGGCCATTTCTAGCTCTCCGAAGGGATCAGCCATCAAGTACTAGCCAACATTTATGCTCATCTAGTCGGTGCCAGGCATTTTACGTACATATGCTCATTTAACCCTTGCAGTAACCCTATGAAGTGATTTTATTATCCCCATTTTGCAGATGAGACAGTGAAAGCTCAGAGAGGTTAGGATGAGGTCCATGGAGCCAGCATCCTGGAAAATCTCCACTCTGATCCATTTTGGAATACCACAGTCCTAAGGATAGATTACATAGCTTGCTGGCCCATTATATTTCCAGATACCTCTAGACATTGTGGACATATTTTACCCTGTATATATGAATTCTTAAGAAACTGAGGGAGGGAGAGGTTACATTTTGTGAAAGTTAGAAATGAGATTCAAATTAAGTAACTAAGCATACATTGTGTGTGTGTGTGTGTGTGTGTATACATATGTATATATATATATATACTTTCCAAACTTTGTTCCTGCTTGACTTTGGAGTGCACAATATGCAGCCTTCCTGTTGCTTCCCTGGCCCCAAGCCATCTTTCCCTCTTGATTACATTCTGCTCAGGTTAACCCAAGGATGATTTATATTCCTTCAGCATGAGCTGGCAGATGGTCAGAGGGAGCCTGGGGTAGAGACTGGGTGCGGGGTGGAGGGTGAAACTATTCTTTGCTAAAATAAGGATGTGGATTCCTGCTCTCCACTGAAATCTGTAGACAGGGTTATTCTGTTCCTTGCTGTCCTCATCCACAGAGAACTGAGATTTGACTGTGTGTAGGACTAGCCCACATGAAGGGGACAGCTACTGCTTTAGTGGCGGAGAGGCCCTTCATCCCTTCCTTTAATCCTCATCGGTGTCCTTGATAAAGAGGACTTTCCATTGGTAATCACCATTGAGATATTCACCTGGCTAAGAAGTAACTAGTGATTAGTGAGCTCTTCTTTGAGTTGGAATTGGAATTGAATTTGAATTGATCCTCTGGTTAAGGGCATCCTTCATTCATTTCTGCCCCCCCCCCCCTTTTTTAAAAGATCTTATTTATTTGCTCATCAGAGAGAGAACACACAAGCAGGGGAAACAGCAGGCAGAGGGAGAAGCAGGCTCCCCAATGTGCAAGGAGCCTGATGCGGCATTCCATCCCAGGACCCCGGGATCATGACCTGAGCTGAAAGCCAGCTCAGGACTGAGCCACCCAGGCATCCTGGCCCATCCCCCTTATTGGTAACTCACCAAATGCCTTTCCAAGGCATCTACACCTGTGACCAGCACCATCCCTCTCCCATCCGCAGGGCCTCCTTAGTGACCCACCTCACACAGTTGTGTGTTAGGAGTTAGGATTGGGCAGTGAAGCCTGGAGAGAGTTCATAAGTGCAGAAGGCTTGACAAAGGCAGGTGATTGCTTCCCAGTGAGTTCTCCTCTCTCTTCTCTGTTCTCGTGGGGAAGCCCACCAGGGCTTGATCCACTGTTGATTTACTTGGTAACTTGACTGCTTCTCGAAATTCAGCCCTCTGTCTCTGGCTGCCTGCCTACCCAGCCTGCTCTGGTTAGCAATGCGAACAGGAATTCTGGAATCAATCACTCAGCAGCTTCACATTCGGGGCAGTTGTTGCCCTCAAGCTGTCCCGACTAGAAAAAGCATCTTCGCTGTGTCCCTGGAGCCAGATTAGCTCCAAAAAGTAGGTCCAAACTTGAGATCCTAAGTAGCCTGTAACATTTCAAGAGGTTCTTATTCTATAAAAAGACATGAGACAAGTCCTTTGACCAAACTTGAACTCTGGGCCAAAATGCGTAAGGTTCCCAGCTATTTGCTCCCTGGAGTTCTATTGTTGTTGCTCCTTCCTAAAGAGACTATCTTTTGCTCACTTTACTGAAATCATTTGTTCATGCAAAGGGAGTTCAGGTGACAAGTGGTTGCTAAAACTAGAGCTCTATTTCCTTTTGATACATTTCAGTTCAATACAACCAAAATTTATTGAACATCTACTACTTAAGAGGTGGCTGTCATAGAATTGGGAGTATCAGTGGACAAGAGATTAGCTCCCCTTCCAAGAGCTTCTACAAGCACAAGAGACTGGTGTTATGAAAAAGTGTTACCTGTTCTAGAGGGTCATCTCAGAAGTAATTTTTAAGCAGGTACAATACTATATCTAGTGCTCCAACAAGGAAAAAATAAATAGCCAGGGAATCCTTAATTATCACAAAGCCAGAGGCTTTAGAATAAAGCCCAGAGCTCATCTGTCACATTCAGTTGTCTCTACTGTCTTGTTATCAGATCGCTTATTTACATTCTGCTAATTTGTTTTTTCCTCCCAGTTCTAATAGTCTGCTTAACTTTAGCACAAGAATAAGGAAAAGCGTATGTAGTCATAACTGTGTTCAATAAATGTTAAAAATAGAACCCTTTCTAAAAAAGTTTTCTACGAGAGTGTTTGTCAAACTTTCTCAGCTCAACTCACCTAGGAAATGGTGTGTTGTCTCATGAATGAATAAACACATGTGCGCACACAGTCATAGGTCAAACTCAAGTGCTTATTCTTGCCGCAGGCGATGCGACCTGGTGCTTTCTATTAGATTCCATTCTCTTTCATTTAAAAAGAAATTGACGTCATGACTCACTAAATTGCTTTCTTGACTGACGCAAAGCCTGCCGTTTAAAAACGGGGTTCCACCAACGTCAACAGTACTTTTGGACTGAAAGCCTTGCTGTCCCCTGAGGGCAGAGACTACGCCTGCATCATCTCTTCTGATCTCCTTTTCTTCCGATGTTCTCTGCCTTACAACTGAGAGGACATTTTCTCAATCTCCTTTTGGAATTCTCTTAGAAATCACACATGTCTTCTCTAATTCAGTTTGGCAGTTCTTTGAAGTAAATTCAAGCCTTCAGCATGTTCATTTTATTCATTATATTTTTAAAGGCATTTTCTCCCAGTTTGTCATAGCTGTCAGGATAAAAAGACATAGGAACCCATTTTACCCCTCCCCAAGTGGTGGAGATGCCCACGCACCTGCAAGTAAGTCATTATCTTGGTTCTGTGACACTTGACCAAAGTAGAGGAGTCGTGGAATTTCTTCCGGGCTCTGTCTGCTTGAATGTGGTCTGTCTCCCTACATTTTCATCTCAAATATGCAGGGTTTAGATGATCTTGTTTTCCTGTGATTTAGTGTCCCTATAGTAACTTCTGTGGGTTTTATATTTTAATACTTAATTTGTATTTAAACCCTGGATCATCTTGTGTCCTTTCTTTCTGTTTTGTTGTTGTTGTTGTAGTTTCCATTCCCTTGGGCGAGGTAGAATCTTTCTGGCCAGACTGCACTGAGGAGTGGAAAGAGCCATGGGCCCGGAGCTGGAGACTTGCCCATAGCCCAGGCTCTGCACAAACTCCCTGCAGAAATGCCCCCACTAACCGATGAAATCTCGGGGTCTCCTGCACTTCTCCTCACCCCATTACACTGTGCCAATTGCATGTTTGCTCCTCTGTCCCTCCTTGTGAGCTGAGATCCTTTGATTTCCTATCTCTAGCTTAGCCCAGCATATGGAAGGCACCAGGGGCTCTTTGCAGAATGGAATTGAATTGAGCTGAAAGGCAAAGAGAGACTGAGCAGTGAAGGGCTGCTAGTTCCAGAATAGGGGGTCTGGACTTTCTCTTGTGGGGATGAGGAGCTCAGAGAACATTTCAAACATGAACGACATGAAGATGTGGGTCCCACAAACGCACAGGCGTGGAGGCTAGCTAGAAGATTCAGATGAGCAACGATGAGAGCCTATGTATGGTGGTGGAAGGGAGATGTGGGGACGAGCGGCAGCCCAGAGATATTAGGGGAGGGAGAAGCTTCTGGCTGGGGTCGGTGAGGGAAGGGAATAGCTTCTGGCAGCTCATGGACAAGCAGGAGGGCCAGAGCAAAGATGAAAGATTTATTCTACTGAATTTGCTGCGTCATTATGGAACAGATCTAAGTGTGGCTCTCAACTAGTGGAAACTCTTCTCAACTTATGGATGAGCCAGAGTCTGCCCAGTGAAGGGAAGCAGTCTTGGGGAAGATTGATAGGCAGGTCGTGGCTCATCACACACTCTGAATTAACTTGTGATCTGCGGTCCTGTCACTATTGAACTAGGACTTACATGTAGATTCTTCTTACATGTACATGTAAAGTTGTAAATGCTTATTTACAGGTGAAATCTTTTTTTTTTTTTTTTAAATGAACAACCCCTTCTCTTGGTTCCTAATTTGGAAGACCCTTTCATCTTTGCTTAGTTAGATTTGTATTCCAGAGGAGGAGGACCTAGCCTAGGATGGTGGCTCTGTGAAGGTGGAGTTAGGATTTGGACATCTGAGGTAGGGCATTCTAGATGGAAAGAATAGTGTGAGCTGAGGCCTGGCAAGGGAGAGTGTGTTGTGTAAGCCCAGGACCAGTACTTGAGTTAGAGTTGAGAGCCCCAAGGGGCAACAGTGGAGCCTGGGGCCAGAGAGGCAGCTCAGAGCTCATTTCTAAATGTCAGCATGAGGAACTAGGCTGTGGGGAAATCACTGAAGATGATGGGTAAAGTGACACCATTAGAGCTGTGCTTTGTAAAAATTAATGAACTAGACACAGAACAGGGAGGGAGGGCAGTCAGTGACTCTGGCATGTAGTAGAGATGAGAGATGGTAAGGTACGGGCAGTAGAAATGGAGATAGAAATAGGGTTGCCAGGTCAGATATAGCACAGCCAGTTAAACTTGGATCTCATATTAATAGGTAATTTTTGACTGAAGTATTTCCCAAAGATGGAATGGGATATACTTACGCTAAAAATAAAAAAGTATACATTTATCTAAACAGGGTGTCTTTATTTTTTCTTTCTTTTTTTTTTTGCTAAATTTGGCAACCTTTGATGGGAGGGATGTGTTGATGAGACATTCTGGAAGGAGAGTCTGAACGACTGTACGGAATAGGATATGGAGAGGAGCCAGAAGGAGTTGAGGGAGGTGATTCTGACATCCCAGTGAGTGGGGAGATGGAGGCACTGGAACAGACAACGCTGAGTCAGGAGGAAGACATAGTGAGAGAGGAAGGTGATGAGCTTGGCTTTGACTTGTTGCATTTAAAGACCAGTGGGGTATCTAAGTGGAAAGCTCAGAAAAGTGGGTCTGGAACCGGGGAAAGAAGGTAGGGCTCAAGACAGAGATTTAGGATTCAGAGGAAGGACTAGGAAATAGGCAAAACAAACCAACAAACAAGACTGGTGCAGAGAGAATACAGGTATCACATTCATTTTACAAAGTGACCAAGTATTTCAGAGCATTTTTTTAAAAAAGGGAGTCTAGGGTGTCTGAAGATACTAGTTAAGCGTCTGCCTTTGGCTCGGGTCATGATCCCAGAGTCCTGGAATTCAGCTCTGCATGGGGCTCCCAGCTCAGTGGGAAGCCTGCTTCTTTCTCTCCCATCACCTCTGTGTGTGTTTCCTCTCTCATTGTGTCTCTCTCTGTCAAATAAATAAATAAAATCTTTAAAAAGAAAAAGAAATGGGAGTCTACCCATTCAGAATGCTCATGAGGAATTTTATTTCATTTTATTTTTTTAAAAGTTTATTTATTTATTTGACAGAGAGAAATCTGTCAAATTTATTTATTTGACAGAGAGGCAGGCAGAGAGAGAGAGAGAGAGAAGCAGGCTCCCTGCCGAGCAGAGAGCCTGATGTGGGACTCGATCCCAGGACCCTGAGATCATGACCCGAGCCGAAGGCAGCGGCTTAACCCACTGAGCCACCCAGGCGCCCCGCTCATGAGGAATTTTAAATGGGATTAGAAACTCTTATGATAAGTAAGAAAATATAATTTTTAAATGCAGTATGATCTCGGTTATGGGGAAGAACACATCTGTAGATAAAAACCCACAAACATCTCTACCCACATGTCATAGTTGATGTTTTTAGTCTGTGAGCCTATAGGTTATTTTTGTTTCCCTTTGTCATATATATATTTATCTTTCAAGTCTTCTTTAAAAGAGCATATGCTCTTTTCAAAATGAGGGATTTTTTTTTTTTAATTTAAAATGGAACTTGAGAAAGTCAGCATTGTTTCATATATTCTTTTGGTTCTTAGGTTATCATTTAAAAGAATAACATTTTTTTCAGAAAGCAGTCTCAACCGCATTTCTTTTGTTATTTACCAGTCCAGTCAGAAAAAAAAAAAGACATTACTTAGTGGATAGTACCCAACCCTTCCCTGAAACGCTTCTAGAAAAAGGAGATGGCTAGGTGGTGAGGACAGAGTGGCTATCTACCCAGAATTTTGAAAAGATCAACAACTTTATGTAAAACCCTCATTATTTTGGAGATGGAGGAGCTAAATCCTTCACGGAGCTGCTTCCCACGATGCCTGTGAGCTGGAGGGGCGGAGGGAGAGGTCCCCCACTTCCTGTGCTACCATCTTCTGGACTGCCCCTGCCCCCCACTGCCCTGGGGACCTGGCGTAGCTGCTGGTAGAATATGGCCGCAGGGCACCATATAACAATGTCACTTGCTCGTGCTCAACCCAAGGGGAAGGGGCTGTGTTTAAGCATCTCAATGCTCCAACCAAGCATTAATCTTCATACAGCTGTTCCATCATCCGAAGCAATTACTTTAAATCCACACTCCCAGGGAGAAGCTAGCCTAGGAATCATCTAGAACTTCCAAAATGCATAACATTGGTGCCTGGTAATGCACAAGGTACTTGACTGAGGCAGGGTAGAGGTAGGGACCAGGTTCTACTTCTTTCATTCTGTTTTTATTTAAGCAATTAAAAAAAAATTGGTTTGTAGTCTCTGAAGACACTGGAAGTTTGCAGAGTCATTAGATCTTTCTAAAGGAAATTCTTACAACTTTAATGCCCAGACAGATGGGAATGGTTACAAAACTATGGTAAATTGAGGCAGCTGTTACGATAATGATATTAAAAAGTGTTATCGGCATGTGAAATGTTGTAAATATAATGTTAAATGGGGTGGGGGGGAGAAGCAGAGTCTATCGCTGTATGTGCTATAACCCCAACTGCATAAAAGGGGACTTGCAAGAAGAAAGATGGGAAATGTACCAAAATGTTCAGAGTTTTCTAGGTGGAGGCCTGTAGAGCCAATATTTTTCCGTTTCTCACTATATTTCAGTCATTTTCTGCAGCGCACACAGTCTTTTATAAACAGGAAGGGAAAAAAATCAACTCAATTTGCAATTCTTATCTGCAGTGATCTTGGAAATTATCACCTGCCTTCAGTGAGAGATTTGTGATCTGTTTACTTAGCAGAGACACATTGGGCTAATTTAATTTTACCTAATTGCAGTCGCAAAGAATAGAAGAAGAGCGTCATGATGTTTCCAAGCCATTGCTGTAATGTAACCATTACCGAGTGAGTCTGCGTTCACAGAGAGAGGCCAGTGCTGTTTGCTCCTGCTCAGTGTAGTCTCCACAAGGAAGCCTGGTGACCCACCTTTGGCTGAAATTTTTATTCCTTAAAGGAGAGCACTTGTATGATAGGGTGATTTCTTATCTTTACATCTTCTTTTTAAATTCATCTATAAATTTTCAGCTTATCATTAGCTAGATAGGCGTGAATTATGGGACCGTTTCTGAACAGGTCAGCAAATTCCTTCTTGGGCCAAGCTGACAAGGTAGCTACCTGAGGACACCCAGGTTCTTTGCACTGGGACTGGGGCCCAATCCTCTCCTCAAAGGTGCCATCCTGAGACATTCTAAGACTTTCATATCCTGGCTCACCTTACAGTGTTCCACTCAGTCCCATCTTTTCCTTGATATATTGATTTATTCACTCCATAAACATGCGAGGTGTAGTCTGGGGATTGAAGATACATCGGCAAATCAGACAGACACACCTGGGATAGAGCTAATAGCCTCATCCGGGAGACAGATAAACAAACACACAGTTTTATAGCATAGTATGCCAAGGGCAATAGGAGTAAGAACAAGATGCTAAGGAAGCTTATAAGACAGACATCTAATCCATCCTGGCCAAGAGAAATCAAGGAAGGCTTCCTGTCAGAGGTGGTACCTGAGCTGAGAATTGCATGATGAACTGAACTCCACTGGAAGCAGCAGTGGTAGTGGGGTTTGAAATGGGGGATTAAAGAGAAAGTATTCTAAGCAGAGGGGACAGCATTTTCAAAGACTTTTTTTTTTTATTTTTAAAGATTTATATATTTACTTGAGGGAGAGAGAGAGCATGGCTAGGCATGGGGGGTGGGGACAGAGAGAGAAGGAGAGAGAGAAAGAAAGAAAATCTCAAACAGATTCCCCACTGAGTGCAGAGCCCGACTCAGAGCTTTATCTCATGACCCTGAGATTATGACCTGAGCATAAATCACTTAACCAACTGCCACTCAGGTGCCCTGAGTATTTTAAAAGACTTTAAAGCAGAAGAGTGATATTTGTGTTTAGAGAGGTCATCTTGGATGCTGTAAAGAGAATGGATAGCAGGCAAGAAGACCAGAGAGGAGGATATTGAGAGATGGTGTGGCTTGAATTGATTTGATATCAGTGGAAATAGAGAAGAGTAGACAAGTTTATGAGATCCTTGAAGGATAAAGTGATTATAGCTTGGTCTTTTGTTGGATATGGAGATGAGCAAAGGGGAGGGATCAGGAATAACTTGGACAACTTTCACCAGGACAGGGAACTCTGGTGGGTGGGCAGGCTGACCTGGGGGTGAGACCAGTTCCATTCTGGGATTTGTGGGTTTGAGCCAAGTGAAAATGTCCAGTGTGAGGTTCTAGACTCAGAAGAGAGACCTAGGCTAAAGGCATAAACATGTGGACCATCAGGAACCAGGTGGCAGCTGAAGCGAGGCGAGAGGCTGAGAAAAACCCAGAGAGAAGGAAGGGCAAGAAGCAGTAAGGTCTAGAGCAGAGCCCTGAGGAATGCCTCTATAGGGGACAGGTGGAGAAGCCAGTGATGGACTGTCAGCAGGGGGGAGTGGGCTATCACAGAAGACAGGGAATGAGGGAAGGAACACGCCAGTATTTTATGGCGCACTGAGACATGATGCTGCCAGTTAAATGGTGATATATGGTTGACTGTAAGACACATTCTGATTTCAGAGATAAAAAAATGCTCGACAACTTAAGTATATATTAGAATCAGAGAGCTAGAATAAGTTGAGGACTAAAATATACCTTTTAGATTGATTAGGAACAGAGCTATGATTGACTGTGGTGAGAGTAGTGTTAGCAGGGGCTGGGGGATAGAAGCAAGATTAGAGTAACTTCAGAAATGGGGGAAGGTGGCCATTAGTTTCAGGGTGCTTGATAAATTGCAAAGATCTTTCAGAGTTCTGAACTAAGAGAGAAATAAGTAAGAGAGATACCTGTCAAAATATCACCTCTTTTTTCTGATTAAGCTAATATTGAAGAATATGCTTTGTATCTGTATCCAAAAGGTCTTCCCCATATGGAACCCCGGAATTAGCCTACCCCGGTGAGGGTCTGCCTCGCAGATCGTACGACATGGAGGCATGGAAAGAACACGCTTCCTGCAGGCATGGAAAGAACACGCTTCCTGCAGGCAGGCAGATTCTGAAGAGAGCAAGGGGCTGGCCTACTAAGCATGTGCAGGTTCTTCTTCCAAACTCCTCACACAGATGAGGGCCACTGAGAGGCCAAGAGGGTGGTGCGACTGGGATTGCCTTTACAGAAGACGAATATTGGGGAATGGGGGTAAATCACCCCTTAACCCTAAGAGTGTAGAGATGCTGTAAATACTATTACCCAGACATTGAGTCGTAAAAGAAAGGAGAAC
The DNA here is from genome assembly GCF_011764305.1 of Mustela putorius furo. Lineage (NCBI taxonomy): Eukaryota > Metazoa > Chordata > Mammalia > Carnivora > Mustelidae > Mustela > Mustela putorius. The sequence continues at coordinate 5,777,274 of NW_025421531.1, read as the reverse complement.
AGCCCAGACCAGTAACCTCATTTCCAACCATGCCCCTTTACCCCTCTCGCTGTTCAGAAAAATTACCCATCTCTTCCATGTGTCTCGGGTCTCTTGCCTAGCCGTAGAAGCCCTACTCCATTCTTAGTTTTCACTATGAATTCCCCATAGCCCTGCCCAAGACAACCTCTGATGTATGTTGTTATTATGTTTTTGTTTTATACTTTGCCATTACACACCTTTGGTTTGTCTTTCACCATGTAAGCCTCTTGAATGTAGAGACCTTGTCTTTTCCGCGTTCTGTGCCCTGTCACCTCTGGAACGCTGCCTGGTCCATGACAGGTGGGGCCAAATTGTTGAACTGGAATGAACTGGGTGCCAAGAGATGGTGAGATGTAACCCCATCTTTGGGAACCCCCAGTCTCATAGCTGTCCAGGAGAGAGAGGCAGGGGCCGTTCCCATCAGAGCCAGTGTGTGACATGACAGTTCCTGGGTTTGATTGACCAGGGATGTGGCAGACGCTCGCCAGTGTCCCATGTCCAGAGGTAGTTTGCTGAAAAGCCTAACAATTGTTCTCCTTTGTACTAACTTCGAAAGAAGACAATTAAAAAAAAAGAAAGAAGACAAGTGTTTCTTAAACATCTCTGAGCTCTCCTACAAAAGCTAAATTAAAGACCAAGCCTCTCTAGAAGGAGATGCCTTTCTCTGAAGTGGGGTGACATGTGTGCCTCTGCCTGGAACCCAGGCCTCCTGAACATCTCCAGGCCCCACTTTCTTTGTTGGCTAAAGAAATCCAATAAAATGTGTTGGCTCAGTACCTAACACCACAGCACACTCAGATAAGACCTGGCACTTAAAGCCGAGGCTTTGTTCCGAGTGGTATATTTTCACAACTTGGACAGGAAAGTGCATCGAGGAGGTCTCCACGCTGTCTGTATTGGATGGGCCTCTCACTGCTCTAAGCTATAGCAGGTGAAGCAGAGGTCACCGACTTCCAGCAGCATTTATTTTCTCAGTAAGAGCAAAAAAAAAAGGGGGGGAGAGGGATGAACTTTGTAGCTTCATTACAAATAAAAGAAGGCAAAATTTACCAGGTGTCAAAATTTCCCTATCTACTCTTTCCTGTGGTCTCAGGTGACCTGAGGGAAGAGCCATAGATGCATGTGGGAGGGTTAAGGATTCCAAATTAAGCTGGAAAGCCTGGACTTCATCATCTTTAGGGTAAGGGACACGGTGGGTATCTATGGCAGTGTCCTTGGCTGGAGTCTGGCCTGGTACCCAGTGCACCCTTGGCAGATCCTGCCCACCCTACCCCTGCCCTGGCCTCCAGTCGCTGGTCTGAGAAGTGGTTGAGTATCACCAAGGTATTTCACTGAAGTCCTTGGATCTTTGGCTCTGAATGTGCTTCCAGAGCTCCATCATGATGTGAGTGCTGGGCCCTTCTGGTGCATGGAAGCCCACGCCTTTCCCCGCAGCAGGGGGAGAAATGTGTGGATGGACCTTGCCTACAGCAGAACCCACTGTACTGCCCCACCAGACTGTGGACTCTGGAATTGGCTAGGATGCAGGTTTAGCTGCTCCACCAGAAACCCAAAGTAAAAGAAGCTAAGACAAGACAGACACATGTTTTTCTCTCCCGCCGCAGCCCAGGTATTAGAGCTGGTGTGTCCATTTCATGGTGTTGGGTGCCCTGCTTGCTTCTTGTCTCTGGCTTCATCCTAACTAGGTTGTCACACTGGCCTCCTGGTCTAAGAGCACTCACATCCTTGTTCCAGCCAGGAGGAAGGGAGGAGGGGAGAAGGGCAGAGCAGGACTCTGGAAGTTGTGCACATTCCTTCTGCAACCCTCACCTTAACCAGAACTTGGACAAAGGGCCACAGCTAGGCGCAACGCGGTGTTTATCCCGGTCATCTTTGTGCCCAGCTACAAGTCATCGTCTCCTTTACTAGAAGAGGAGAGAACCGGTTTTGGAGAACATGAGGATTCCTGGGCCATAGCTCCTTAAGGTCAACCCTGACTCTGATTTATCCTTTTTCCCATCACCTAGCATGGTGCCTGACCAAGGTGAATTGGGCAATCATTTAACCTCTCTGGAGCTCACTTTCCTCTCTTTAAAATGGGCCTGATGATCTCTGTGGAATTCACTTCACAGGGCATGAGGAGAATTCTTCTTTCACTGTGTCTCTGATTTACTGAGCACCTACTGTGTTCCAAGCCCAGGGCTAAGTGCTTTCTTCATATTAATTTCATGTAAGCCCCACCATGGCCCTATGAGGTGGGTGTTAGCATCCACATTTCTTAGCTGGGTCAGTTGAGACTAGGAGGGGTTTAGGAAGAGGCCCAGTGCATTGGTTTATCTCTGTATCTAGTATCCGCTGAGTGTCCATCGTGCACCAGAGCCACTGCTGGGATCTAGGGCTTCTGGGGATGGGGGGTGTTTCTAGAGGACAGCGGACACACGTAATGGGAAGATGCTCTGGCCAAGGGCTCAGGGAGGAGGTTGGAGCGTGTTTGGAAGCCAGAGCAGAAGTTATCTGGACCAAGGAGCAGGGTGGAGGTCCGGGATGGTGCTGGCAAGGCCCTGAGGGGAGCAGAGAGCCAGACTTGAAGGGACTGTAGGAGTTGCAGTGTGGCCAGAGGGCAGAGTGAACAAAAGAGGGGGCAGGGGCCCCCTCGGGCTCCCAGCAGGGGAGTTCAACCTGTCTGGCCCTGAGGCTTGAGTTGAGGGAGTTCGATAAAGTGCTTGGAAAATGTGCCGTGCCGGGGGCGGCACCAGGGAGGGAGGGCGAGACTTGGCAAGTTCTCTTAGTGTCTTTGCCACGTCTCCAAGGACCAAGGAGGGGACCTAGATGTGACATGCCTGGCTTATGTGATGAATCCAGGAGGTCTGAACCTCCCTTGTTCTCATCCTCATCCTCCTGAACTATACTCCGTCTACTCCGAACTTCCCTGGAAATATTTGTCCAGCCCCTATTCTCTGTTGCATAAGCAAAATTATTCCCAGGGCCAGAAGACAGAATGGCCGACCCCCTGAGCCTCTCTCAGTGGTGCCAGGGTCTCTGTGGTCCCATTTTACCACCCTGATGAAGTGAGTGACGAGGCCCCTCTGGTCTTAAAATGGCTTGAGGGCAGAGGACCTCCTGATGCCCCAGAGAGGAGGGAACTAGGTGATATGGTAGGCTGAGGGTACTGACCCACCCTGCACTCTGTGTCCTGGCACCACTCTCAGCAGCCCCAGTGTGGCCCTAACAACATCTCGAATCCAGGTGAGATGGATTTAAGCAGTGACTGAACAAGTTGGTGTCAACGGCTCACTCTGTAGAGTATGGAAGGCACTTAGGTGAGTTTATAGCTGAGTAAGGAGACTGGGTACTTCCGTCAAAGGATTACAAAATATACTGGCAACACTCATCTCTTCAGGTGAGTGAAGGAACTACAATCCAAACATGGGATAATGTAGGTACTTCCTTTCCTCCTCTGCAGAGCCCTATGACATGCCTCAGGGCCTTTGTATCTGCTGTTTCCTCTCCCTGGACTCATCTCTGTGCTGTATATTTTTTTGCTGGTTAATTGGAACTCGTCCCTTGGGTCTCAGCTCGGACATCCTTTCTCCCTGAAAGCCTTCCCTCACCCCTTGACTTGAGCCAGACACCCCTCCTGCCTGGTGTCCTGTCATGTTAGAATTAGGCACTTACCGCTGAAGTGTTATAGTTTGCTGGGTCTCTGTCTCTCACTATATCATGTCTGTCCTTCCCCTGCTATACCTCAGCTCCTAGGACAGTGCCTGCCAAAAGTTGCACGACTGACTGAATGAGATGTTTCTCTTTGGTTCTAGAAATGGTTGGTGACTTTAGAAGCAGATAATAACTTCTACTGCAGCCCCCCGTGAGGGCTCCTTGTACGAGCACACAATAGGGAATAGTGAGGAGAAGCACCTGGAGATTGCAGTTTTGTTCTTACCCCTCTGGCCTGGCAAACTCACTCAGAGCCCGTCTTTGAATAAACAGGGCCTTTTCTAAGGGTTCCAATTGTCAGTTTCAGAGCAGAATTGCTTCCCTGTGACTTTTTAGCATTTGGGTAGGTTGTTTGATCCTCCTGGGGTCCCAGTTCCAGCACCTCTAGAATTCACCCTGATTACCCTTCCCAGCCCCCCACTCCCCCCTTCCATGACCCGTCGAGCCCCCACATGTGGGCATTCCTGCCTCTGCCCATCCTTAAGTTGAATTCTCTATAGGGTCTTCTTCTCCTGTGCTCCTTGCAGAGATCTGCCCTCCCTCTCCCTGCGCCACCTCAGCTCTGTGTCCCACCTCCCACCTCTGCCTTATGAATGTTCTTCAGTCCCACGGCTGTACCCCATGGGGTTGTTTATGTCCACTGCACGGTGGAGGTGTGGGACAGACAGCTGCATTGACGTGGGGCGACAGGGGGAGGAGGATTAATTATCACAGGGATGTTTGCTTGAAGTTTTAATTAGACTGCCTTTCCTTACTTCCCCTCTTCATTCTTTTTTCTTTTCCCCAGCTCAGAACATCCACTTAGAATGTATTTTAGAAACTTGGAACGTTAGGTTTTAACATTCTGCACCCAGCGCCTCAGTGTAATAAATAAATCAATAAGCTGATTGCCTCCAGTAGTTTGATTGCCAAGTGCATTGGAGGAACTTTTGTTTTTCAGTGAGTGATCATTTCATGCTAGGGAACAAGGGATGAATGTGGGTGTAGGGCTTGTCCTGGCCTCGGATTCGTAACCCTGACCTGGGACGTCGTTATTCCCAGAGCTGTGCGTAACTTACAAGCAGCCTGCTCAAAGCTCTGTATCCTTCCCTTTGACAGTTTCCCCAAGTTCCATGTCATAAATATATTTCTCATTTCCGAGAAGAGGCTTAGGTTTGTTTAGAATCTAACAGGCCCCCTGACACCACACTCTTAAATCTCACTAACAGATCATGTATACCAAAAATGCTGCCTTGACAGGAAGAAAGATCATAGGGTATTCCATTTGGGTGGAAAATCAAATCCAAGTTATAAAAACACTTTGATTTCCTGGACCTATAGATTAATCATGATTATCTTACCGTGAAATACTTCATTTAGTAGTAACTAATCTCTATTTATTGTTTGTGTTTAAGCCTTGGATTGGAAAACTTTCTCCAGTGGACTTGTTGTCATTTCTAAAGATGCTTTTATTAATTTCATGATGTGTTACAAACATAATATGGTTGTCCTTTATTTTATGCAATAGTTTGAATTTCTACAGGTAAATCATATGTTAAACATACACGAGGAATTATTATTTTACTTTCTGGGTTCTTTTCTAATTGGAAAAACTACTCCCAAGTTTGTTTGAGAAGTGTAATGCTCATTCATTAGGTTTTATTTAAATGCAGAACAGTTGACCCTTGAAGAATGTGGGGTTAGCGATGCTGACCCCCGTGCATATCTACATATAACTTTTGAACCCCCAAAACTTAACTACTAATAGCCTATTGTTTATAAGAAGCCTTACTGATAACATCAACAGTAAATTAACATGTGTTTTGTATTTTATATGTAATATAGACTATATTCTTACAACAAAGTTAGCTAGAGAAAAGAAGATGTTAATAAAAAAATCGTTAAGAGGGGCATCTGGGTGGCTCAATCAGTTAAGCATCTGCTTTCAGCTCAGGTCACAAATCCAGAGTCCTGGGATTGAGCCTGGCCTTGGGCTCCCTGCTCAGCAGGGAGTCTGCTTCTCCCTCTGCCCCTTACCCGACTTGTGCTCTCTCTCTCTCACTCTGACTCTCTCAAATAAAAAAATAATAATAATAGGGTGCCTGGGTGGTTCAGTGGTTAAGCCTCTGCCTTTAGCTCAGGTCTTGATCTCGGGGTCCTGGGATTGAGCCCCACATCGGGCTCTATGCTGAGTAGGGAGCCTGCTTCCCCGTCCTCCTCTGCCTGCCTCTCTGCCTACTTGTGACCTCTCTCTCTCTCTCTCTCTCTGTGTATCAAATAAATAAATAAATAAATCTTAAAAAGATAATAAAGAGTTTTAAAAAATCATAAGGAAGAGAAAACTCATTTACAAAAAAATCTACATGTAAGTGGACCCGCGCAGCTCAAGCCCGTTCAAGAGTCAGCTAGGATCTTAATGAGAATCAGGCAAGATTACTCATGGTAATCTATGTTCGGTAGCTCTGGCTTTGTCATACTACGTTTCATCAATAGGAGGCTTTAAGATTTGTCAGTTGCCTCATGTTCTCACTGACCGATACTCAAAACTTTCAGGAGAGTCTGCCCCTGTTAGAGCCCCTCGTCGCTCTTTCCTGTCCCATTCTGTCAGAGCAGGAAGTGGAGTGCCCAGCTCAGGGCTGGGATCCTTTTCAATGTTCTGGTGAAGTATTAGCTAACCTATAAGTAATTTCTCATGGGTGTCTCAGTCCAGAGTTCCATGAGCCTGTGTGTTCAGGTGATCTATTTCTGCATAATAAACCTCCCTTAAATTTAATGGTGTAAGAAATTGATGCCTGTGTCTCACCATTCCATGGGGTCTTTAGCTCAGCTGGTTGGTTCTGACTTGGGCTTTCTGCATGCAGGGCTGCACGCCAGCTTTGGCCGGGGCTGTGGGCATGTGAAGGCTTGCCTGGGCTGGCTGGCTGACCAGACGGCTCATTTACATGACAGGCAGAGGCTGGCGGTCAGTGGGAGCTCAGCTGGGCTGTCCCCCAGAGCACTGATATGTGACCTCTGGTGTGGTTTGTCCTTCTCAAAGCATGTTACCTGGATTCTAAGAGGGAGCATCCTACAGTAAGTGTTCCAAGAGACCCAGGCAGAAGCTGCAAGTTTTTTTTATGATCTGGTCTCAAAATCCCTGCCACACGCTAGAGAAGGGACTAAGGCAGAGTCCAGATTCAAGGGGAAGGAGATTGGGCTTTGCCTCCTGATGCCTCTTCACCATCTACCACATTATCACGTAAAAATGAAAGGCATGGGAGGCATTCGAGTTAAGTGTAGGAAGTTATGGAATGCTTCCTGTGTATGAACAAATGGCCAGCCTTCTTGGTTGGAACTCAGTACCAGGGAGCCCACACTGAATGAACCCCACCCCATGGAAGCTGGTAGCACCCCACAGAGAGAAGCATTCCCAGCCAGTGGCCCCAGCCCTCAAGTGACCAACTCAGAGAGCAGATGATTGAAAAACACCTCGGAGGTGAATTTAATTAGTGCAGGTTTAAAGACATTGTTCTCTAAAAGCTCCCCCATGCATGATACTGAGTAGTAAAACTGTCTTCATAAATCAGAACTGTACATCACCTCATAAACACAGAGGAAACTCTGGAGGAATGTGTCTGGTACAGTCCATTTCTTGCTCACACTTGGAGGTGCTTGGAGAAGGCTATGCACGTGGAGTACCCTGTATCCTTAGAATGGAGTCTTTGATGTTTGAGAAAAGATCAACCAAGCGTCCAGGCGCTTGGAAGTCTAATCTCTTCTTGGCCAAAATGACAAAAACGCCCACCCTGTTAATCATACTGAGTCAAGGGGACCTGGCTCCCTGCTGGGGAGTGTGACGGGTCTGGGTGCGTGGGACAGCCGCTCTCCAGAGGGTGACGAGGGTTCCTTTCCACCCTCATAGCATTGTTTGTTGGCCCCTGCATACTCCTCTCTGGCTCCCCGTGGATTCAAATTTGTGTTTATCTGTGCTGAAAATTTAGAGGCACGATAAACAACATTTCAAGCTATTTATAACCAGATGCTGTGCCAGGAATGAATTAGGCTTTGCATTAGACATATGTTAAAATGTTGGACTCGGGGAAATGTAGGGAGAATATGCCTCGATGTGAAAAGCAGATATTTAGAGGAGGCTGATGGAAGTGGGACCCAGAATATGGTTACATGGAATTAGTACTCTGTTGGCTTTTTATTTTTTATTTTTTATTATTTTTTAAAGATTTTATTTATTTATTTGATGGACAGAGATCACAAGGAGGCAGAGAGACAGGCAGAGAGAGAGAGAGGAGGAAGCAGGCTCCCTGCTGAGCAGAGAGCCCGATGTGGGGCTCGATCCCAGGACCCTGGGATCATGACCTGAGCTGAAGGCAGAGGCTTTAACCCACTGAGCCACCCAGGTGCCCCTCTGCTGCCTTTTTAAATACACTCTTGAGGAATGCCAGATATGGAGTGGCTTGGAGATGCCATGTGGAGGGGGCCCATAGTTTTACCCTCCCAGGAAGGCCTTTGGCAGCGGTGAGGAACATGGAGGCAGGTAGAGGGGAAGGGTGAGGAATGAGACACCATACAAGCATAAACCCGAGGGCTGCGGACAGAGTATGGAAGAGAATGAACTCTACCCCTAGTGCCTTTTTCCATGTGAATCATCCTAAACAGAGGAGAACTGTCCTGATGTTCAGCTCCCGAAGGAAAGTCCACACCTTCTCCATAGTGTTCGTCTGTCAGTCTGTCCCATGAATGGAGATCCACAGTCCGCCCTGCTTCCTTCCTTCTCTTTTGCCTGCACTTACTGGCAGAACTATTTGGTGCCAGACATGGTGTGATGTGGAGGGAACTCTCACGTTGGGAGTTCCACAATCAACAAAGACACAGACAAATCACGTGATTATAGATTATGATTGGTGTTTTGGGAAAATGGGGGAGCGATAAAGAATAACAGGGGGTTCCCACTTTGGATAGGATGTCCAGGAGGTAACATGACCCCAAGGTCATTGGCTAAACTTTGACATGTATTATGTAGTATTTTAAAGTTTCTTAAATTGCGTGTTTTTAAGGTTCAAAATAAAACCTGTTTTTGTTTTTTGGTTTTTTCCTTTCCTGAGCCCATGTTGCAGAATGTAAAATGGGAGATGGGGGAGCCAACGGGGATGGCCAGATGCCGTCTGGTTGACACTTTCTTCACCAGAACTTTCTCTCCTTAGGGAAAGGAGACGTGTTTGGAGATGTGTTCTGGAAGGAAGCCACCCTGGCCCAGTCCTGTGCCAACGTTAGGGCCCTGACCTACTGTGACCTGCATGTGATCAAACGAGATGCCTTGCAGAAAGTGCTGGAATTCTACACGGCCTTTTCCCACTCCTTCTCCAGAAACCTCATTCTCACCTACAACTTGAGGAAGAGGGTAAGCTGACAGCTTCAGTTTCTTCTCCACCAAGAGCTGTCTCTGTGCACTTAGCATAACCACACAGGCCAAGAAGAATCCTCTTGCGGTTTCGGAAGGGGAGCAATTGTTTCTGAGCGTGGTTTGCTCTTCAGAGCTTTTGCTATGAGATAAGGGCAAGAGGAATGTTGCTAGATTAAAAGATGGATTTGTTTTGCTCCAGAAGGGATTTGTTTGTGTATCTGTGTGTTTTTTCCCCAGCGATAGCTAGACCTTCTAGCATTTTGAAAAGATGACTTAAAAAAAAATGAGGTCATTAGTCAGTAAAATGGCTAAGGGGGGCTACTTAATTAAAGTAAACTGAATTTTCCCTGGTGACTAGGACTCACTAATTGGTGTGAGGCCATTAGTCAGCTGGTAATAATAATTTTGAAAAGCCATGAAGATGAGTCAGTTGGGTCTAGAAAATCAGAAAGGTATGGAATCTGATTGCCTAGAAAATATCTTGTAGACACCGGCCTATTTAATGGGTTGTGAAATGATGAGTAATTTTAAGAACCAGAGAAGATTTCTTGTCTGAAATTGTTTCCTTCACCCTCAAGTGATCGGGATTGCTCCATCCATCTCTGTGAGGGTTAAAGTATTCATTTGTCTTATACTCTTTAGATTTTTCTTGACTGATTTCTTGCCCATCATCTGTCTCTTCTTGTGAACAAGGTAGCTCTGACCTATAGAAACCATCAGGAAGGATTGTTTTAAGAACCTTTCCAAAAATGACCTCATAGGGGGCACCTGGGTGGCTCAGTGGGTTAAAGCGTCTGCCTTTGGCTCAGGTCATGATCGCAGGGTCCTGGGATCAAGCCCTGCAGTGGGCTCTCTGCTCAGTGGGGAGCCTGCTTCCTCTTCTCTCTCTGCCTGCTTCCTTCTCTCTCTGCCTGCTTCTCTGCCTACTCGTGATCTCCTTCTGACAAATAAATAAATAAAATCTTAAAAAAAAAAAAAAAAGACCTCAGAATCTTTCCTCCAGCACTGTTCTTCTTGTGGTCCTTGTCTCTGTGTATGCTTGTATCATGCTGGTCCATGTATCATGCTGGTGTACCAAGTTGGAGACTCTGGCATTATGGTTGACTTCTCCCCCTCTCCTGTGTCTCAGGTAACTCATTAAATCCTTTTGGTTCCACCTAAGCTCTCAAACCTGGGTCCACACTTTACTTCCATCCTTGGGGCTCAGCCCAAGCTCTTGGGACATGGTGCCTCATTCCTGACCGTCCCTGTGTCCTGCAGCGCACAGTAGGTTCCTGCCTTGTGTCAGTGTTCAATGCAGTGTTCCCTTCTTTGGCCAGTGGTGTGACCTTAAAAATAAATTGGATCATGTCACTTCCTTTGTAAAGACTTTTTGCTCCCACCCTAACTTTAGGATAAGGTCTGTACACTTCAGGATGGTTTCTGTGGCTTTTCACATCCGACGCCATGCCCTGCTCTGCCATCCTGACCACTCTTAGCATGAGAGCTCTGCCCGCTTCTGCCCTGCTCTGCAAGCACGCCACACCCTTTCAGAGCCCTGGGCCTCTGCCTGTGGCTTCCTCAGCCCAGCATTCTTTTTTCTCCTGCTGTGTGTGACAAACGCCTGTTAACCCTTAAGATGGCTGAAATGTTTATTTGTTCAATCATCGAACCCAGTGTGCACCAGCGGAATGAGCCTCAACATACAAAGCTGAACCACACTCAGGTCTCAATCCCCTGCATCCTAAAGTCTAACAGAGATGAGCCCAGGAAGGCTGGATGCAGTGCATGATGCCGAGTACGACGAGTGTGATTTGTAGGAGATACCGCGGGAGCGTGGAGGAGGAGGCTGCTAAAGGGGGAGTTGGGAAGTAAACGTTGTGGCAGGGGCTCGAGACACTTGAGCTGACTCTTACAGGACGGAGTCTGCCTAATAAAGAGAGAGGGCAGCTGTGGCATTTGGAGGGGCAATTTGAGCCAAAGCACAGAAGAAGAAAATAGCCTTTTGTCTTTCAAGTTCCTTGTGCAAGGTTCCAAAAGCCTATCGTTGGGTGCCCCAACAATATGCTCCCACCTATTTTATTTTATTTTAAGAGAGTGAGCAAGCACAAGCAGGGGGAGGGGCAGAGAGAGAGAGAGAATATTAAGTAGGCTCCATGCTTGGTGTGGGGAAGCTGATGCAGGGCTCTATTTCATGATCCTGATATGACCTGAGCCAAAATCAGGAGTCAGAGGCTCAGCCAACTGAGCCACCCAGCTGCCCCTGCTTCCAGTATTTTAAATCCTTTAATTGTATTGTCGTGTGTGAGTCCCTGCTCAGAGACTTAGGAGGGCAAGGCCTCAGTACCTTGATATCCTCAGTGCCTAACCCAGTATTCAGGATTAATGAGCATTTGGGGATGCCAAAGAGAAAGAGATGGGATCTCTGCACCCCAGTTTCCACATTGTCAAATGTGAGGTTGTAGCTGGATCATTTTTATGGGTCTGTGATTTAAAAACTTGTCATTCAAATTCTCGTAGAGTGGGCCGTGGTGGAGAAGTATATATTCACAGTACTTCCTTGTTTATTTGGGAGCCTGGAATGCTTTCTGGTCGTCCTTCTAGCCACGTGGATTCTTCTAAAGTCTATCTTTTTTATTTTTTCCTTCTTTTTATGAAAGCAAGTTGATTATAATCAGCTTTCAGCATTGCTGATAATATAGGTTGAAAAGAAGCGCAGTTCGGGTTATTTGGAGTAGTAATCATTTTGGAATAATTGTGAATCAAATAAATCTGTCTTAAAAAAAAAAAAAAAACAAGGACAACAACAAAAACAACAGTGCCTCAGTGGTCAGATTGTTTTTGTAAGTGCAAAGTGATTGACAGCTCTTGCAGAAGGGGAGCCCCGGGGGTGGCATTTTTGAAGGGCTGGGGTGGAAGAGGCTTGGGTAGGGCCTGTGTGGCCACAAGGTGTAGAGGAGTTATCCAAGTTGTAGAATATATGAAAAGAAACTTGGGAAAGGTCAGAGGTGTCCAAGTAGGCAGTGCCGAATGGTTCTTAAGGTATTTAGACACTCCCTAGATACCATCAGACATGTGGTGGAGGAAACTGAGACACCCAATGGAGAGTCACATCAGTTGACCTTCAAATGTCCTTCCAATGGTAAGTGCCTATGAGTCTGGTATGGAGCCAAGACAATTTTAGGGAGATCCTTTATAGGAAGAGGTAGGCATTGTTTTTCTTGGAAAAAAGAGGCTTGTCATTTTGGCATTGCCATTGTAATCTCTCATTGTGTCCTTCTGAGAATTCATCGTTAACATAGGGCATAGAAGACAGGAACATTACATGCATGAATTATTCTTGTAGCTATTTTTTTTCCTGGCAAAGTAAAGTGTATTCTTGTGGCTGTTTCTGTCTTGGCAAAATCGAGTGTTATTTGCAAAGATTCCTGAGAACAGAGTGCCTTTGACATCTGCTTGGGGAGTTGTGTGGGTCTGGAGAAGTCCTCTATGGCACAGCAGGAACTCGGAGCTGGCGGTGCCCCCATGGCCATCCAGTCTCTCCTCTATTTTCCCACCACCCTCATTTCACAAATAGGACTTTTCAGAGAAAGGTCACAGAGCCGGGTCAGTAACCAAAGATTTAGAGGCACCCCTGACTCACCGCACAGGCCCCCTGCAGGTTCTCCCAGCTCATTGGCCTTCTCTGGTCTCTACATTCTTACCCTCACCACCCCATCCCCAAATCCATGTATGTGACTACAACCCTGCTCCTGGCACTGCTCTTGGGACCCAACTCAGGAAGGGACCTGTCACCTTCCTCGGTTTCCTCCCCAAACACCTGAAGTCCTAGGCAAGGGTGAAAGGGGCAGGACCCGGAAGCCAATCCAGCATTTTCCCTGCTTGTGGACACTGAGCCAGATGAGACCCGGTCTGTGTCCTGCCTCTGCCACTTAGTGCTTCTGCAAGAGTTGTTAATGTTCCCGCATCTTTCAAATGAGGGTGATGAGAAGGTCTACCTTGTACCATAACTGTGAGGCTCAAATAGGGTCTTCCCGGCAAAGCTCTCACACTCAGGGTCTCGAGCACAGTGCGAGCTCCCATCCATTGTGGCTCATCATCATTTCGTTTTATCCACTTGACAGGCTGCTCCACTCTGCTCTTTGTCACCGCGCGCCTTCTGGCAAATGAGGAGGCAGTTCTTCTGCCTTTGCTTATGGAGGGTACTCGCTCTGCAGAACTTTCCGCAGGGCGGATGCTGTCTCATAGCAGAGGAGGTGCTGGTGGCTGGGGGATGCTGGGGGGGGCGGTTCTGGCCCGCCCCTAGAGGGGTCAGCACTCATTCTTCTCACTGGTTTCATTGCAGAGGGAGAAAGTAGGCCATTCTGACATCTTTGTTCAGTCACCAGGGGATCAGGGTTTTGCCAAGAGGAAAGCACAGCATCCTTGTTTCTTCTGAGGGATGTGGCACATGTCCGTGAAAAGCAAGGGTAAGTGGAGCCTTCCTCACCCCAGGCCCTCAGCATTCTAGGGTCCAAGCCTTTCTGGGCATTTTCCTCCAGGCCCTGAGTGGCCTTTGCTCTGCACTCAGAGCCTTGCACAGTGCTGATACTAGCATTATCATCAACTCCCCATATGGGGCGAGCGGCAACCTTCAGCACGAAGGTAGGATATGTTTTAGGTCAGTTTATTCAGTCCTGAGAATGGCCTCATGGCTTTATAGTATCAGTCCCATTTCTCAAAGGAATAAACTAGGACCCTGTGGAGAAGAGAATCACTTCTCCAAGGTCACAGCCAAGAAGTGGCAGGTTCCAAACCCTGCATGTGCCCCCGAGGCTAAGCAGCACTGTGTCCTCCGGTAAAGCCTGACTCTCCGCTTTTACCGTGTTGGTGTTCTTCAGCTTTCGCTTTCTCCTGGTTTATTGACTTTTCAGAGGTGGCACAAATTCTCTCCAAAGTATACTCACTATCTCCCAGCACACTCAGAAACGTATGCAGTAAAAAGGAAGGGAGGGAGGTGGGGAGGGAGGGAGGAAGGAAGGAAGGAACTAGTTTGTATAGTGGATCATAGTAATATCCCAGTTTGGGAGACATCAGAAGTTTCTCCCGCAGAGTGATGACCACACCATGGCCAGGTGTGCGGGAGAGGCAGTGTACACTTCCCTTTGGTTGGGCAGTAGGCTAACCTGGCAATGATATCAGTAATACACAAAATGGAACACCAGCTTTGGGGTGAGCGACCTGGGTTTGAATCCTGTTTTGTTTTTTTAAGATGTTATTTATTTATTTGACAGAGATCACAAGTAGGCAGAGAGGCAGGCAGATAGAGAGGAAGGGAAGCAGGCTCCCCACTGAGCAGAGAACCTATGTAGGGCTTGATTCCAGGTCTCTGGGATCCTGACCTCAGCCAAAGGTAGAGGCTTTAACCCACTGAGCCACCCAGGCGCCCCTTGAATCGTGGTTTTGACTGCTGACTAGCTGTGTACCCTTGGGAAAATTACTAAACTATTCTAAGCTATCTGTAAGAAGGGTCTAATGAAAGTCCCTCCTAATTAGGTTTATTGAGAGGATCATATGCATTGAAAAAAAGAAAGTGACATGATACCTTTAGGAACCTCTCAATACCTATTTGTATTCTTCTATCTACCTTCAGCCTTAGAAGTTCCGAGTGCAGGCTTTGCTCCCCTTTGTGTGTATCCAGACACTTTCTTTAATCAGTGTCTCATTTAGTTGGGCTCTACTGTCCCTTCAACCTGGGATGAGCGTTCACCTCCCAGCAGGTGCCAGCTAGGAGGTTGGGTTGTCCTGCTCATCACTGGGACAGGAGAGAAAATGTACCACAATTAAATGATGTATCGTAGACAGATAATTAGCTAATTAACAGTGGTCCGCACATGGGATACTTGGCATGTAGGTAATTGGTGGGGTGGTTCTCTTTCTTTGTGTGTGGGGCTTTATTTTTGAAGCCAATGTTGTCATGATTTTGAGTATGTTTTGCATCAATTGTGTTTATGGTAATGTGTTCCAGGATGGATTTTTCTTAGCTTGATAAGGCCCTGACCTAGTGTGTTTGGGAGGGAGCTGAGACTAGAGTTACTGGCAGCTTCAAAGCAGGGACCTACTGATGCCTATTTTCTGTGACTGAGGTTGCCATAGTGAACTGTGTCAAGACCGTTAAATACTGCACATGCATTTCTAGCCATCCTCCTCCTCAGTAACTAAAGGGCATTTTCTTCTGGGGAGGAGAAGGTGAAGACATTGGAGGCTTTGGAAAAAGAGCTCTGTTCTGGAAAGCCTCTCGGTTTTCTTTCGGCACAAATTCTTGTAGAAGGTGGTAAGATGGAGAGAAAGATCCCAAGGCCAGGTGCTTGGCAATGTATCTCCTTCTCCATTGAATCATCACAGCCTAAAGTTTAAAAACAATCTCTACATAACATACATACATATATATATACATATATATATATATATATATATGTATATATTTATATTTATATTTATATTTGTCATCCTTCCATAGTGAGGTCTTCTGTGGAATTAAAATCATCTATTAGACTGTCAAATTATGAAGATAATAAAATCAGGGTGTTGGAATTAGGGGTGGGGGATGGGGACATGATGTGAGTGGTAAGGCCATAATTCTTCCAGGACAACAACATAAAAATCAAAGCCAAGGCCCTTTTCCCTCAAGAAGATCAGGGGATGATGTTAGGGACCTGTGTAGACTTCCATGTATCCTTAAGGATCCTCCCTAATACCCCAAAAACCTATAGCAGAGCTCCATCATGATCCCTGGGGGATGGGAGACAGTGAAACCACTCCATGCTTTGTTATGAATCAGCTTGAACTGAAGGTGGCTAGGGTATATGTGGACACCTCCAAGGAAGCAGTAACGTTTTGGGATGTATATGGGCTTTGAAGCTAGATCTCTGTATCTGGGCTCAGCCACGTGTTTGGTGGGGGGGGAGGGTGCAGGGAGAGATTGTACAGCTGTTCCTCTTCTGTGGATTCATGCTGTTCACTCCAAAAGGTGGCTATGGGAAGGATGATCGTGGCCCGGGCACAGTGCCTTACACATACACATGGGCACAGTCGAGTTACTTTCCTTCCATTGTCCATAGGAAAGGGGGTAACAGAGTGAAGCAGAGCAGGAGCCCTAAGAGTGTGGCTCATAGAATAAGCATAAGGAGGCAAGAGAGAGTGGCAGCTACGAATGTGGACTCTGGAGTCAGAGTTCTTGGGTTCAAATCTTGACTCTCCTTGGTGACCACAGGCTGGTTATCTAAACTCCCTGGGCCCCAATTCATTCATTTATAAAATAGGAATAGGAATGGTACCGTAGAAGGGTTCTTTGTCATAACAAGTTTTCAGTGCATGTGCTGTTCTCATGATTACTGATGAGCTCAACTTTTCTGGAAATGAAGAGATCCCATCAGGTGGTAAAAGTTTTAAAAGGCAAGTAGGGGCCAAAGTTTAACACCTGGAAATCTAGATAGATGACTCTAAGATCTGTGCCTGGGCTTCTCGAGTAGCACCAAAGGATCAGTGAGGTTTGGCAAATAATGACTCTGTTGGGCTTGATTCAGATCCTGTTCCTCTTTGGGCAGAATGGATAGAGAGAATGAGAGAGTCCAGTGTGGAGTAGGTGCTGTGGGAGGGAAGTTATAATTTACCTTACCCCTTACCTACTATTACACAGTGTGTTTACCACAAGTTAGAATAGATCTGGCCAAGTTTAGAGACCCATGGGGCCAGGGCAGTTCTTTAGAGAGTAATGTACCTGCCTAATATTTTCTTAGAAGTGTGTGATTGACTCCTAACAAGTAGGGTAGTGCTAATGAGTCCCAGATCATGGGTTTAGTCCCCAGGTGAGCAAGCTGGCTTCCTGAGGTCTCCACTGGTGAGTCCAGCATTTCACACATTTATTTGTCTCCCACCCCCAAACACTTTTTTGAATCTCACTAGGACTTTCTACTGTCTACTCCAATATAGCTATTGACATCTGTCAGAGCCGGTGTTTTCCCAGACATCTCTAGGAAACAGGGACTAGATGCTCTTCGGTGTCTCTTCTGCCTTAAGTGGTCAGTGACCTGTAGAATGGCCGGGTCGTGTCTGTGAAACGTTCAGAAGCCAAAGATGACCCTAGCAGAGGGAGTCCGTCTCACTCGGTCTCGGTGGCACCCCGAGTGGACACTACTGGCTGAGTGTCCCTGCTTTCTCAGCACCCTCCTTTCTCCCAGCGTTCCCCCATCGCCCCTCCAGGGGTGCATTCATGTCTAGTGAGCAGCGGCCTTGTGTTTCCAGCGAGCAGTTTGTCCCCATTCTGGCAACCCCCGTGTCAGTGAGAGGCTGCTCCCCAGGGCGCTCTCCCAGGCCCTGCCAGTCCTTTACTAGCCCAGTCCCATTTCCCGTTCCTACCCACCTGCCCTGTTTCTGGGGCTTCCTTGTTTAAGGGCTCCTCCCACTCTTCAAAATGTGCTCTTTGGCTTTGAACATGTTCTTATGAATTTTTCCAGTGAGTCACGGTGGCTTTTATTCTAGCCTGCGCTTTTAGTAAGTGGAGCGTTAGGATCACAGCCCAGGTGACCTTTCATAATAATAACTACCTTCGAGATCTTAGATTAATGGAAGTGAATGTTAGTTCAGCCCCTCCAAGGAGACTTTGAACACCTGCCTCAGGAGCTCACACACCAAATCTATCCCAGCCCAGATGTCCACATGGACCGTTTCTGTGTAATGTGTGTTCATGGGCCTGCCCAGTTTTAGTTCTTCTCATTGCACACTCTGTTGATGGCAAATTTGTTTGTGACTAGTGTTGCTTAATGGTCTGGTCCTGGCTGTATTTAACTTAGGGATCAGGAGTGAAGCTCTGAATCCACAATGGGCCCTGACTCTATACAGCGTCTCTTGAATCTCTCTAGTGTAGGCGAGGGCCTGTGTCTTTCGATCCAATAAGTAGCAGTCACTTTTTCTCTGTAGCTCTCGTCATACTTCCAATGAATTGTTCACTCAAAGTTGTTTTTTTTTTTCCCAATCTAGAAGCTCTGTAAGGCCTCGGCCTTGTCTACCTGATTGAACTCTCTTTCCTGATCAACTCTCTTAGAGCTTGGTGCAAAGTAAGCATTCGATAATTGAATGAATGGATGAATAGTGGGCCAACCAACCATTCGTGCAACCAACAAATGAACACACAAGTACACCAACCTCCTTCTTGTTATTGTTGTAGATTTTTAGTGCCTTGACTATAAGTTGGTTTCTGTAGAGATACCTCGCCTTTTTTTCTGTCTCTGAAACTTTGCCCACATATCCGATCTCATCCCTCTCCCCGACCCTGGGTATAGTGGTCTTTCAGCCTCTGTAGGTACCACTGATGCCACCATAAAATAATAATAATCACCCCCATTTATTAAGTATCTCCCAGACCCAGTATGTGCTAAAGCCTTTATATGCATCGTTATCTCATTAAGGTGCTGAGGAAACTAAGGTTCAGTTAGGTGAAATAATTTGCCCCAAATCCAATAAGCTAAATGGAGCTGGAACTTGAACTCAAGTCTGGCAACTGCCAAGACCATACTCTTTCTTGCTTTCATGCCCCTCCTCTAAGTGGGGACCCCACTTTGCTCATCTGGGGTTAACAGTCCTGTTTCACAAGCCTTCGGTTCCCTGGGAGGAGGCTGTCAACCAGAGGATGGCTTTGGAGGCCATAGCATGGCCTGCCTGTGTCCTGTGTAATTCTGTTAGAAAACAGGCCCAGTCCTTTGTGGGTACCTGGCTATGCCGTGGTGGACAGGGCACAGAAGTTTGGTTGAATGGCTGACACTCAATCAGGAAGGTGTCTTCGCATGGATGGTGGAAGAACAGTGAATCTGAATCATTAAGAATGATTGGAAGAGAAGGCCTCCCGAGGGAAGGCACTGGCCAATTTGCCCATCCCCCAGGTTTTGTTCTTGCTCCTTCCCCACCTGGTTTTGAAGACTCCAGAAGGGCACTGTCCCAGACTTACAGGGCAGCAGCAGCTTCAGCTTTCGGGTTTGACTTTTCTGGAGGTGCCTAGAGACCCCAAGGAGAAGCGGACCAATATGGAAGACGTGATGCTTTTGGGGGTCTGCGCGAGCTCGATACCTCTTTCAGCCCTCTTCCCACTACACCTGCGGCTGCTTACAGGACCCCAGCCACCCCTCAAACCCCTCACTTTCCAGGCTTTAAAATCCACCTGACTCTCCGTGGGCGGCCCAAAGTAGCAAGAACCAGCATATTTTCTATGACGGATTTAATTTTTAAAAAGCCCCTTGCTGCAGGCAGCATGCGGAAGATGGGGCCTTATCCCCGGGAGATCAATTTGCAGACAGCTCGTGCATCCATGCTGCTGCATTTCCCAGAGCACTTCTTGCGAATGCTTAAGCCAGACTTGAAAACAGCTTCTGGTTCACAGGGTATGAATTTCTAAAAGGGGATCCTTGTTCAGAGTATAGCACCAAAAATCCTGCCCTCCGCAGGCTGGAGCACATCATACGTTTGGCACTTCCTGTGTGTGAGGCGTGAGAGTGCGTCCTAACCATGTTGGGCCTCTGTGACCATCTGGGTGAAGAGACAAGTGAAGCTGGGTCCCAGCGACAGAAGGAGGGCGAGGACTTCCCCATAGCAGGTGGCAGGTGGCAGGGGAGGGGAGATGAAGAATACCACGAACACCTGTAAAAATAAGAAATGGCATAAAATACTAAAAATCCTAGGTGATGGGTGGTAACTGGACTTGTGATCATTTGGCAATAGATAAAAATACAGAATCATTGTATCGTATACCTAAAATGAATAGAATGAGATATATCAATTATATTTCAATTAAAACAATGCTGGAAAGCCTGACAAAGCAAAAACGCTTTACTGAGGACGGCAGCTAGCGGTGTGCTGTGTGGGAAACCTCCCCTTCCCTAGAGCCCCTCACTCAGGCACACAGGGGAATACTGCCATGGGATTTTAATTTAACTTATTTCATGAAAGAGATGATGAAATGATTATGGAAGGCACAGGCGCCGGGAGGGGTGCTGCCTTTCTTCGGTATCTTCCCTATCTTGGCCTTCAGGGCTCCGGAGATGTGGGCAAAGCCACTTTCTTTGGTCCTAGGACAGCAAGGATCGGGGGCAAGCCTCCGGGTAAGGGGAGGAAAGGGGATTGAGAGGTCAAGGTGAAGGCGATCTGTGGTTGGAAGGTTTCAGAAGGTTGAGTAGATTCTGCAAATAGTATTCATTGAGGAGAAGAACCTGGCACCTGCTCTGTGCAGCTGAGCTTGGCCTGGGGAGACACATGCCTTTGCTAACCCGGGACTGAGAGCCAGGCTAGAAGAACAACCCAGGGAAGAACTCATCTGCCAAATCTGGTTTCCCCAGTCCCTCCGCCCTGGGGCAAGTTGCTTGCCGCAGCAGAGTGGCTTTGTTTTACTATTAGACTGCCTGTTGAGGCTGCTGGGAAGCTGCCAGAGTTTTTCATCCTGGGCTTTCTGCTTAAGCTCTGTCTCATTCCACTCTGACATTTCTCTCCAGTCAGAATCTGAACAGGGATGCTTGGGGCTCAAGGGCTCAAGTCCCGCTCACTGGCGCCAGAGGCAGCTCCTAATCACCTGTGGTCACGAGCGACAAACCTCCTCCTAATCTATAACCAACCATTTCGAGCAGTGTTTCCATTTCCAGCAGTCCCAGCTGCCCTGATGGGAGAGCAGCCGCCTGGACCCCCCTGCTCAGTGCTTCCTACCCCACCCCTCCCCGCAAGCTCACTGCTCCGAGAGCCTCGGGCTCACACAGGAGCCCGGAGCAGGAGTCGTTGTCCCTTTGTCACCGCACGGGTGCTGGATTCCGGCCCCTGCTGCAGAGCCAGGTGCCCTCTTCCTGTGTGTGTGCATGCCCCTCACGCACCCTTGGCTGGAAGTTTGCAGGCTTCTTAGTGGATTGGTCTGTCTGCCAGCAGTTGTTGCTGCCACCGCTGCTGTGTGTGCGTGTGTGTGTGTGTGTGTGTGTGTGTTTGCATGCACCAGCAATTCCTCCCATCAGTGATTAGTCCTAAAGGAGGCTGGTGTCGTAGCCAGCTGGTGTAGTCCCCCAGCACCCTGTTCCTCTCCCTGTGAGGGCTGTGAGGTCAGCTCTGCTTGGCTGGGAAGCAGGAATTTTTCCTCCGGGTTAGAGGTAAAGATCGGCTTGTAAGATCTGTAAGCTTGGTAACCCTGTAAAGTGCCCTGTGTGGCCGGCTGTTATTTGTTCATGTGTGTACTTCATTGAAAGTAAATGCTCCTATTTGGGGCCACTGGCTGGAGCCCCCAATCCTGAGCGATTGCAGAGCATGACAGTGGGAGGTGGAGGGAAACTGCACCTGTTCTGTACCCTGAGTGCGGGGCCTTATGGGCCTCGGACCTTGGGTGGCATTTAAAAATAACTCATGGCTACAACCCCCCAGTGAGTTTACTACAGTGTATTTATGACCTGAGGCTCTGGTTCAGGATACAAAAGCCGCTCTTCCATAGAAGCAGTGGGAAGCAGTACGTTCAAGGTCCCAGCCTGAAGCTTGGGAACAAATGTCCAGGACAGAGTCTATCTCCTCCCCTCTGTGAGGCCAAGAACAGCCCCTCCGAGGAGCTGGCCTCTGGCTCTCTTGGTGCTAGAGGTGGTGCCGAGACTCCAAGTTTCGATTGCGTTTGACTTGACTTCCAGTTTATCTACATGTCTTTCCTGTTGTCTGTGTGTGTCTGGTATGGAGCTCGCCAAGGAAAGAAAACCATCCAGTTAGATGCTTCTTGGGAATGGCACCATGGTATCTCCCTTCTGCCTCCCAACACTCACTCAGCCACAGCACTGCCAGGTGTCTCACTTCCCTGAGCCTGTGGTCACAGATGACCATGCACTGTGTGGCATAAAACCATGGACATTTACTCTCTCACACTTCTGGAGGCCGGAGGTCCAAAGTCAAGGTGTCTGGAGGGCTGTGCTCCCTCCTAAGTCTCTAGAGCAGAATCCTTCCTCGCTTCTCCCAACTTCTGGTGGCTCCTGGCATTGGCTGGCTTGTGGAAACCAAACGCCAGTCTCTGTCTCTATGCGCAGATGGCCTCCATCCCTTACCTCTGTGTGTCAGGTCTACCCTTCCTTTCTCTTACAAAGACACTTGTTCTTGCATTCAGGGCCTACCCTAATTCCAGGACGATCTCATCTCTGGGTCTCTATATTAATTACATCTGCAAACAACCTATTTCCCAATAAGGTCATATGTACACGTCGGGGGATTTAGTCCTTGCATCTGTGTTTTGGGAGGGCGCATCTTAACTGCTAACACCACTCTCCTCGCCCTCCCCTCTCTTCCTCCTCCTCCTTCGCCTCTGCTCCCCTTCCCCCTCCCCCTCTTTCTTCTCCTTGAGCCCCCTCCCAGTGCAGGAATTCTTTTTTCTCATAAGGATTATTCTTGTATAAGCCCTGCCCCTTTTCTTGCATGGTTCTTGGAATAAGGTCCAAGGATTTAATTAATCCTTGTTCCTTTGAATCTTAGAATGAAATATTTTCCTTTGTTTTTCTCATCACTTAGAACCCAGAGGAACTCAGAAAGAGAGATTGACAAAACACGGACAGCACCAGGATCTCAGGAAAGAGCACTGTGTTAGACATTAGAGAGAACGTGCTGCTGGCAGAGGCTGTGAGATGTTGGTAATACCCACCGCAGATGGCCAAGAACAACCTCTGCCTGACCGTCCAGCTCTGCTCACTCACACTCTCATTCTAAAAACCTCTTGTGTTTCGACACAGGCTCAGAATCAAGTCCAGACCCAGGGATCTTGTGTCAGCCTGTACTTCCAGCTACAGAGCAGACTGCACCTTCATGCTGCTCTGTGATGCCCACCCACACTGACAGTTCTAGAACGTTCCATGTACTTACTTCTGTGTATGTTGTCTGGCTTGGATCACCCCTCACCCTATCTCACCTCCTCCCACAGCTCCCAACCCAGCCAACCCCTACTCAGATTCTCCTTCCCACCAAAGCCGCCCCCAGTCTACTTCAGCTCGAATCTCTCTCTTCTCTAATTTGTCTTTCTACAGTATTTTGTTGGGTCCTTGAGAGGAGATAGCACTCAGGTTTCCTGTTTGAGTGGGTACATATCTAAGGTTTCCTATGGATTTGGGGACCTTATCGATATGTTTAGTCCTTGCATTTCTTCATGTAGTGCCTGGCACATAATTTAAGCTGTTAGAATCACAACTCAGTTGCCACTCACCCGTCTTCACACTTCAGGTCTGGAAGTGGGGATTCCAGCCCCATGTCCTCATCCAGGCTGTCTTTGTCCTCTCTCTCTGGAAGACACCCTCAGATCAGGGTGTTCCCCCAGTGGCCCACACCCTCCACACCAGGGTGACAGGCCATCTCAACTTACCGGAGACTGTCCTGGTCTCAGCAGCTAATGCTCTACCTCCCAAGAAACTCATCATACCTGGGCACATGGGTTGCTCTTCTCCATTATCGGCCTCTCGGGGCTCTTGCTGGAAACACCTCTGAATGGAATCAGAGTCTGGCTCAAACTTTTTCTGGTCATTTGTTGTGCAAGCACCTAATTTCTTTCCTCCCCTGCAGGTGGGCATCTGGCCTGGCCCGGCGCAGCCCTCCTGAGGCTTCCCCGAAAGACAGTCTCATAAATGTGACTTCTGAACTTTCCACCAGCTCAGGGGCATCCTGATCTGGTCTGCATACCCGCACTGATCCTAGCTTGATCCATGTAGCTGGCCCTCCCAAGTAACCTTTCCCTCCCCGCTCCTCCACCCAAATCCCTGCCTTTATCACATTCAAACAGGGTCTGGGAGGATCGGATCCCAGACCAAGCCCTCCTGTCTATAGAGCCACAACCCAAAGATGCCTTCTCTGTGAAGCCCTCCCCAGGAAACTTTTCCCCACCAGCTCCTCACCACTTCATCCTTTTTCCTCTGGGGGCTCCTAAGTGACTGAATGGATCATGACCTCTTGGCACCATGATATTTCCCAGACTAGTTGCTGGGACCCAAGTTCTACCCCAAGTTTGCCGTAAGGTCAAGTCCTTAACCTCAGTTAAGTTAATGGTAAAATGAGAAAGTTAGGTGAATCCTAGTAATTTTACCAGCCTTACCAAACTTGGATTCCAAGGGTCTCTGCCAGCTGGTGTCCTCTGGAGAGCCTCGGATACAAACATCTTAAGCAAGAGATCCATGGAAAGAGACGTCTGGAATCTCATCTCCTGTTGGCACATTCCCTTCACCAAGCCAAGCTTGACTTGTAATTTCTACCTTCATCCTTTGATTCCCAGGATAAACCCATCCTGGCCCAGCTGTGAATAGGTCACAAAGCCACCACCTATAGTTTAAGAGACTACTTAAAGTACAATTAGAAGTCTGGTTCCTTGGCCATGACTTGACCTACAGAACTCAGCATTTGTGTGGAGAGGTTTATATTCTTGAGCTTTGTCCTGGGCTTAGTTTCCAGCAGACCCACAGCTCTGACTTTCTCCTTCTGTGCCCGGGGATGAGTGTGTCAGGACCCACGTTTTTCTGCCCTCAGATGTTTTCAGGGGTACTCTGCCTATCGGAAAATCAGACTGGGGGTCGTTCAGCTTCAAATTCTCTAACATGTGCACATATTTATGTGTGTGTATGTGTGTGTTTACTTTTAACATCTGTGCCCTGCTTTCCTCTGGACAAGGTATTTCCACATATTTTTCTTATCTGATCTTGGCAACAACTTTGTGAGGAACGTGAGGCTGATTGGGAGCCTGAGAATTTGAAAGAGGAAATGTAAGCTCTGTGGCAAAACTAGAACTTGAACTCGTATTGTCCGGCTCCGCATTCCACATTCCTTCCACCAGCCTACTGGCCTCTGTGCACCTGCAGTGAGGTGATGGACAGCCTTGGGGATCCCCAAACAGGGGCCCTGAGAACATTCCATTGGCAGAGGCTGGTGGCCAAGGAAGCTACCTCATCCCTGAGTTTAGTTCTGTAAATCTTGTCTCCCAGTCTTCAGTGCACACACAAATCATCATCAGTCTTGTTAAAATGCAGATTCTAGTTCAGGAGCTCTGGGGAGGAGTCAAAATGAAGTGTTTCTAACAAGGCCGCAGGTTGTGCTGGTATAGCTGCTAGCTAATGGCATTTTGAGGAACACACCTGAGCAGCAGGGCTGTGACAGGTCCAGGTGACACAGGCTGACAGGGACAGTGACTCTCTATCTCCCCAGGCCTGTCCCCAGGAATCCACCGTTCTTCCCCAGTGTCAGAGGCCATGGAGAGATGCTGATCATGGGGGAGGAGAACCTAAATCCCAACCCCGCCATCCCTGCAGAATCTGTCTGTAGTCAGGAGCAGGGTGCACGGGTTCCTGTGTCTTACAGTGCGTCACTCTGGGCTGTGACCTGTGTGCCCCTGTATCCAGGGCCCCTTGGCAGAAGGAGGTGAGCACTGTCCTGGAGCAGGGGCAAGCATATTGTCACAGAACACCTGCCTTGTCCTGTGTAACACCAGATGGGTAGCTTTCACGTCTGGTCACCATCGGTTCTCACCTGGCATCTACAGTCTAGAAAAGGCCTTTTCAGCTACCTTCAGGAGCAAATGCATATCTGGAAATATAGTTTCAGATATGCTCAATACCAGAGTTCCCGGGTTTAAAAAATGGAGCAGAAAATTCGAATCCTGGTGGCCCCAGAAAATCAAGGCAATTCGATATTCCCTTAGAGCATTTCTTCACAGAGACCTTCCCTGACCCTTGCACTCTCCATCCAGGTTAGTTCTCCCACCTGTTTTTTCTCACAGCACCTTTTCCCCCCTTTGTAACACTTAAGCCAATGATCATTTTAAATATAAGATCTTTGATATTTGCTTCCCAGAGTAGTTTTGTCTCCTGCTGTCACCCCAGTAATTCTACCTCTGTCTTTGAGGGTGGGTCCCCTACTCTGTACCTCTCAGGCACTAGGCAGCAGTTCTCAAGGTGTGGTCCCTGGTTAGAATGACAAATTCTTGTTCCCACTCTCACCCTATTGACTTAGAATTTCTGGTGCTAAACCCAGAATCCTGTACTTTGTTAAGCCCTGCTGGGCATCCTAATTCCCCCTGACTCTTGAGAACTACTACATTAGGGTTTGGGACAGGTGCCACAGTGTCACACAGGTACCCCCTTATGTGGGCTGACCGTCAATAGGAGAAGAGGGCCATGGGGCCCTTGGAGCCGCTCATCATCTCACAGAGAGGTGCTGGCACCCATTCTGCACCTGCAGTCAAGTGGACGGACCCTGAGCCTTGTCCATCTTCCCATCGTCCCCCTTCTAGTGTAAGTGGGAGAGCAAGCTATTGGTGAAGGGCACGCTGGGTCTGCGGAGCTAGTGGATTCCAGGTGTAGACTTGGAACATAGCTGCCTGAACCCAGGAAGCCCTCAGCCCAGAAAAAGCTGGAGACCCCACCACCCCAACAGAGTGGAAACCCCTGGGCCCCAGGAAGTGGAGCTGGATGTAATCCCTCCCACGGAGAGAAGGGAAACGTGCCAGTCCAAGCTAGCTTGCTACCTAGACAATGCAGAGTGAGATCCCAGGATCACTGTGATACAGCTCCGATCACAACCCTGGCACTTAGTAATAGGCTCTCAGTATTTTGGGGGTGAATGAGTAGGATCACTTCCAACTCTGAGGCTGATCCTGTTTTTCCAAGATCTGGGTTGGTCACCATTAGACTGGTGGCTTCTGAAATATTTAAACAGGAATGATCTCTCTTGAGGGGCAGGCAAAGGGCTGTATTAGCCCCTGTTTTATGCCCATACTTAAAAACAGGTGCTTGTGTTGAATTTCCGGATTCCTCCCTTCCACGCAGGCAACTTGGCTTTCTGAGAAACTTTGAGGGCTCCTCAGCTCCACTCTCCAGTTGTAACCAACACCCCAGGCTGCCAGGTTGACTCAGGCCAATGGAGAGACCAAGTCCATTGGACGCAGGGCCACCCAGGTAGAGGCAGTGACTGGGAGTATTTCTTTCCACCCGAATGAAGGAACCCACTAATGACCCAACCCCCAAAGCTTTCTCTGAGGCATGCTGGCCCTCCCAGGAAAGCTGATCTTGCCTTGCTCCTGCCATCCACCCAAGAGCCTCCCTTCGAGGGCCCTCTGACTTGCATGGTTCGATTAGCAGTCTCTGAACAACCCAGGGAAAGCAATTACCCAGGGCCTTTGTGACACCTGCAGGAAATGACAGGGGATTTCTTGCCATGCAGGCCCCCAGCCCCAGCCCCAGGCTCGCATCTCTTTGGCTAGAAGCTCAAATTCTCCCCCATTTTTGCAAAGAAATCTATCCCATGAATCATTAACAAGCAGTCCTCTTCCTTGACTCTTAATTTCTTCTCAGTGCCTTAATCTCTGTCCTCTTTCTCAATTTCCTCTCTGCTGCCTAGGACTACATTTTCTGGACTGGTAAATAATGCCGCTGACAATGCTTTGAAGTAACTTTATAGTGTTTTCCATCCCTGGTGTGTGCACACACCATGAACTGAGACTCCTCCATCTGTTTTCATAACTTTCATAACTTGAACTTTTCATAACTTGAAAGGTACATGATTCTTCCTATCTCTCTGCATTGGGCTCCCCCCACTTATTAAACCTGCTCCCGGGTATAATTACCTTACAGCTTCTCTGAGCTTCCTCTGGAGCTGAAAGCTGGGGGTGGGGGGGGCACTGGGGACAGAATCAGGGCCCTGACCCACAGTGTTGTCCCTCAAACCCAACCCTGTCCCGGAAGCCTGACTCTGTGCCCAGCTCTGTGCTCGGAACAGTGCAAGGGATGTGGGGCAGGGCGTGGGGTGGTGCCCCCTCCAGCCTGAGGAAATCAAAGGCTCTGGAATTCTCAAACCAGGGGTCTCATTCACTCTCCCTCTGCTGTGCCCCAGCATCGTTCCCCTGGAGACTTAGAGAGAAAAGCCATAGGTAATAGTTGCATGAGGACTTCTGGTCTAATGAAGCGAATTATTTTTATGACAATGGTTGCCTTGAGCCAATGGCCCCCTTTGGATAAGAGTGACTCTAGCCAAATTCTCAGGAATAAAATAATTCCTTCTGACTTCCCTGTGACTAGATTTGATCCAGTGTCATTTTCTTCATTGTTTTTGTTGCTATTGTTTTCTTGGCCATTCTCTGACCTCACCTGGTGCTTTTGAGAAGGTCTGCAGGGGTGCAGGCTTCTCCCTGCCCGCCCTCAGCTCCAGCAGGTGACTGCCCAACTCAGTCCTGTCTGGCAGCTCACCCAGTTGTCTTCCTTGTTAGGAGTTATGGGAGCACTGTCGCTAATCAATTTACTTCAGGCAAATTAAGCAGGATCTTGCCGGCCAGGAATCCTGTCTGCAACTTCTAATCTGGCTGCGTTCTTCAGCCCGCCCCCAGAACGTTTCCTTTATGTCGTTCTTTGAAATACTCCCACACTGGTATCCAGTTGGTTACTCAGGCTGTCACTGACAGGATGTCCTTTCGGGCTGGTGGGCTGTTGACTCTTTCCGCATGGTGCCCAAGGCTAGCCCTCGGCACAGAGAACGTTGTGCACACTGTGACACACCATCTGTGGAGGGTTTTCCGTGAAGGTTTTCCATTCTCCACCTGCGCCTCCAGCCTTCTCGTGCCTGCCTGCTTGCAGCCGGCCTTGGGTAGAACTGTTGCTCGGGTGCAGCTTGGTGTCAAGATGCCCGGGCTGGGAGCCCCAGGAAGGGAGATGCTTTTACTTCCTTATTTCTGCCTGGCCTCTTCTTTCATAATTATAGTGTTCTCAGTGTCCTTATGCCTTCTTCTTTTGACCTATCCCTCCTGCACAAGCCGAAGGACTGAGGAACAAGACTGCCAAGGAAGAGTCAAGTTGGCCTGGATCCTTCTGCCCAGTTGCTTTTGGGATGTCCTGGCCCATGTATATGAAGCCCATCCTATTGACTAGCACGCTTCAGTTTAGCAAATACGAATTCATCCATCCCATTGGTGGTAAACTCTCTGTTTACGGAAGCCAAAAGGAGAGGGAAGTTCGGTGGTATTCTGTTATTTTTTTAAGTCTTCATTATCATGGATCAGGTAGTGTCAGTATTCAGAAAGCCCCCACGGTCACTCGGCCATTCGAAGGATCCCCAGGGACCAGTTTACCAAAGCCTGCAATGGGCCAATTGAAATGAGCCTGTCTCCCCCCAGGTGAAAGTTGTCTGTCTTTTTAGAGATGATTTTATGTGAGGAGAAAGCAGGCACCTTGGTCACTCTGATGGGAAATGATTGAAGAGGTTGCCTTCCATTTTGGTTTTGGACTGAACTCACCTTTCCTGTGTCTGAGTCTGAGTATGCTGAGTGTGTTTCGGTTCTCACTAGCCTGAGTCTCGTTCTTCAGAATGCTCTTTAATAAAGAAAAAATTTTTAATAATAAAATTTAATCAGAAGCTTTGTCTCAAAGCAGGGAGGAAGAGAAAATTAGGTACTGACCCTAAGAAGAAGACGATGTCCTATCCACCTAATTAAACCCTAACAGGTAAATAACATAGGACAAGAGAAATAAGACAGTGGCAGCCTGTGAGTAAAAATCTGAAAGCTTTCCAGAAGAGAACAGCTTCTGGCAGAGTATAGGATTGAGGATCTAGAATTAAAAGAAGGGAAAATACACCCAGAAACTATGGAATTGGGTAATCAGAGGAGGAAGAGCAGCAGTAGATGTGAGAAGCCTCCTACCGTGGCCAACATTTCACCAGTTCTAAATATAGTCACCATTCTTAGAAGGTAAAAGTTCATTTTTTTAAAAAGATAAGAGGGAATGAAAAGAGCTTTATCAGAAGTTAATTTGCAATTCTATTTGAAGACTATATTTGAATATAATTACAAGAAGACAGGATGGGGCATTCTTTTTCAGAGATGGTATTTCCTGGTGGGGTGGGGAAGGCTGAATGTATTGACGGAAACAAGTGGGTTGGACTTTATTGTCTCGTTCACCTTTATCTATCTGTTCCCTCCTGCCCTGTGCACCCTTCTCTCTATCACATCAAGTCCCTCCCTTCCTTCACATCCCTGGGTAGGTCTCAATTTTTCCAGGAAGCTGTACTATCTTTGCTTAGTACAGCCCCATATTACACTAGGGAGCCGCTGCAGACCTTTTTGTTTGTTGTTTTATGTTCTTGTGTTTGCTTTTCCTCCCGGTATCCTGGGATGATCTTTAGGACAGAGACTAAGATGGGACAGCTGGGCTGTTCCACCTGTAGAGTGTAGAACTTGGTGTCCCGGAGCTGGGCTCAGAGTGCCCTCAGAGGTCCTTCTCCTCTGGCTCACAGAGAACACGCTGTCCAGGGTACTGATTGACTGTTTGTCAGATGGTTAAAGTGACTTCTAAACTTCCAGATATCTTGGACTGAAAATTCATTTTGGCTAAAGCCCTGTGGCCGATGTCCAGACAAAACTACAAACATTTTTAGTTAGAGTTGAGAAAGGCTGTGACTGGCACTCATGACAGATGGTTAAAGAGCTTCTATCCATAGTTCTTTCTCTCTTACACCTGCTTAGTCTCATTTTGGTGAAAACAAGCCTGGTGATGTCAGAGAAGTGGGGTAGCACCAGCTCACTGGACAGATCTCATGGTGGATTTGGGTCTGCCAGGTTGGCATAATCTCTGAGGATTTTCTGTGGCCAGCCTTGGCCTTAGAAAGCAAACTATGCTGCCTAGTGGAGGCCTCTAGCTGTTGCTTGGTTGGGGGTGGGTGCTGGGGGAGGAAGGTTGTCTTATTCTGGCAACTGTGATTTGGGATGAAGGGTTCAGTCCTAGACACCTTGAAGGAAGATGACTGGCCCTGCCATTCTAGCTTATTCTGTTCTGCCAGGATGAAAATGACCATTTTTGAGCACACAATTGGCCAATCACTCTGAATTCTTTGTTCTTTCTTTGGCAATCAAACTCTAAATTCTGGACTCTTTTCACACAATTTCCAAGTTCAAATTCTTGGGCTTCCAATTTCTTTTCAGTAAAATGAGAAATCAACTCACATTTTGGAGCTGTAAGGAATATGGTAGGAGAATGGAATCTTAGAGTGCGAGGAGTACTTAGTAACAAAATAACTAGATTAGACTGACTAGTGTTCTTGCGAAGCATGGAACACTTCTGCAGAGGAGCTGGGGAACCAAGAACATGAGAGTATAGAAATTGGGAAAGGAGACAGCCAGCCAATCAGAGTTATTGTTTCAGGCAGCAGAAAGTGATACTGGCTAATTTGGGGTGGGGGGGAGTATTGGTAGGAGGTAGAATAGGTCACTGGTCTTACTGAAGAACCTGGCTAAGAAAACTAAGATCCAGAACAGGACAGACTGCAGACAAGACTGTAAGAGCATCACTGCTGGATGGATTCATTCCATCTGATTTTTCTCTCTTCCCATACCTTAAGGTTCACAGACCCAGGAGAGAAATTCCAGTAGTCCTAGCTTGGATCAAATGCCTACCTTTAGGTAGATTTCTTCATAGTTAAAAATATGTGAGTGTCTCTACTGTGTTAGGCTATATTGTATGTCATGGATACATCAGGGAACAAAGTTCCTGCCTTCACTGGTCACTTGATGTAGTCAGAGGGGCCTTCACAGTTGAGAAAACATTTGATCAAAAACTCAGAGTGTATGAGGGAACAGGCTATGTGGATATCTGGCCAAGAATGTCCACACCGAAGAAATAGCACATGGAAAGCCTTAAGGTGTATAAAAGGAAGCAAAGAGGCCAATATGTTTGGGGTGGAAAGAGTGAGGGGAAAGTGACAGGAGATGATATCAGAGAGGTGGAGGTAGGGAACTTACCCCATAGGACAGTATGTGGACGTTGACTTTTACTTCAAGGCAGATGGAACTGTTAGAGTATTTCGAGCAGGAAAGTGATGTGGTCTTAGATTTTGAAAGACCAATCTGATACCTGGATTGAGAACAGAGTCATGTGGGGCAACGGTGGGAGCAGGGGGAGGTCAGTTAGGAAAACACTGTAATGATTGACATAAGGAATAATGGTGACAGACAGTGACAGCAGAGGCAAGGGGGAAAGTGATTGAATAACAGAGTTTCCTGTGGGAGTACAAGAGAGAGTGGAGAATGATAGAAAGACCTTTGACCTGACTGACTAGAAGGGTGGAGTTGTTACTTAGTGATGAAGACTTTTAGAGGATCAAGTGTGTGGGATGGGTCTGAGAAGGGGCAGGGGGAATCAGGAATTCTAACTCAGATTCTGGGCTGTATAAATTTGGGAGCCATCAGTGCATATATATGTTAAAGGCATAAGACGGGCTAAGATGACCTGAAGAGTAAGTTTTATTAGAAAAGGGATGAGGCCCGAAGTGTGAACCCTAGGTTACAGGAGCATAAATTGGCCTAATTAGAGTAACTGAATGAACTAAGGTCTATAATTCCAAATGCCAACAAGTAGGCTAGCAGACAAGCAGATCATCTTCTGCTCCTGAAGAAAAAGGTTAAAATGCACACCTAGCTACATAAACCCACCTTCTCATTATGCACTGGGTGCCTTTTTTTTTTCCTTTCTTTCATCCTCTACCCTTTGGTTCATCTTTCTGCATTGTTGCTCTCTCTCTGACTGAACCCCTTAGCTGGGACCACTTCTACCAACATGTTGAGAGCAGCTGCTGGTGGCTGTGGCCTCTGGCTGTCCAGTGACCCCCCTTCCTCTATCCCCACTTCCCACTGGAAAGTCTGGTGGAAACCCAGGTGATAGGGCATGGAGAGGCTGGAAATAAAAGATCTAATTACCTCTTGTCTTGGCCATTCTTTGTCCTGTACCAGAAAGTGGCTACAGCCTCCTTTAGGAGGAGCTGAATCATGTCATTCAGCATAAATGGTGATATTTCTTGAGGGAGGAGCAGGGGAGCGTACTGAAGGCTCTTGTGTGAGCAAGCAGTCCAGGCACCCACCTCATAATCAAACTAGCAGTCTGCCATGTTGGCCAAAAACCCACGGAGGAGTCCTGAGTCCTTTGAGGGTTACAGCCTCGTGATGTGGTAGCTAGTCACACCTGCCGAAGAAGCCACTGCAACCTCCTCTGGCCCCTCCAGCCTCCTACTTCACTTAGCCCCTGCAACCTGGGTATTGAGGAGCTTGAGACTATTTGGGGCCCATCTTTGTGTGCCTTTCAAGAACCAATACGTCTTTTTTGGGTCTCCCCCCCCGTTTTTATTATTAATCTGGGAACTTCCGAGGGCAGGGAGTATAGGGAACTTCTGTGTCCTGGTCATGGGAAGTCTCATACCTGCTCCCTTTCTCCAAGAGAATCTCATTTTTAAAGATCTAAGGTTAGAAAAATAGATAAAATAATACAAAAGACAATATAACAAAAACACAGCCTGCAGAAGACAAAGTGGATAAGATAATGAAAATTACTATAATGAAAAAAAACACAAAGTTTTGAACAAAACACCCATTCAAGAATAAAAGTTTTGCAAAATTGAAGTGGTAGGAAATAACTAGAGTACTGTGTGTGTGTGTGTGTGTGTGTGTGTGTGGTCTGAGCCCAGTATCCTGGACCTGTGTGGGGGA
The DNA here is from genome assembly GCF_011764305.1 of Mustela putorius furo. Lineage (NCBI taxonomy): Eukaryota > Metazoa > Chordata > Mammalia > Carnivora > Mustelidae > Mustela > Mustela putorius. The sequence continues at coordinate 5,743,693 of NW_025421531.1, read as the reverse complement.
GAAGATATAGTTTGACTCATAGGCAAGTAAAAACCTTGTTCCCATTGTGATCAATATCTAGAAATCTTTTTGGCAGCCCTCTCATCTTACAGCACTGGGTTGTGGACTGACCAACAGATGTTGGTAGATGGGGTCCCTGCCCTCTGGGGCATGACAGTCCATTTTCACAGGCTCTAGTGCTAAACAAGCGTATCTTCCATCTTCCTTAACCTCTATCTCTCCCTCCCAGCATTAAAAACACTGCCTCCCCAATACACATTCATTCACCACACATTTGTTGAGTGTCCCATGTGTGGATGAGACATGCAGAGATGAAGTCTCACTCCCCAAGGAGCTGGACTTCTGAAAGATGAAATGGACAATGATGGAGATAGTGTATGATGAGTGCTGCGTCAGGAGTACACGCAAGGTCCATGGAAAAAGGGAGGACTGAGAAGTCTCACAGATGAGGTGCTGCCTCCTTCTGGATCCCATCAGGTGAGGGGGAGTTCACTGGTGAAATGGGAGGCTGTGGTGTGGGCATTCCAGGCAGTGATCAACACACAACAGTCCTGAGCTGTGGAAGAGCATGGGGTCTCTAGATCATCCCAGACTAAATGCTGGAGTCTGAGCCTTGGGTGACTGGAAGGAAAAAGCAGAAAATGAGGCTAGAGAGTTAGACAGTGACAAATTGGAGGGGTCCTTGTAGCCTTGAGGAGCCAATGAGGACATTATTTTAACTAAGGAGGAGGAAAAGAAATATTAATAGGAGTGTCTGGCATGGAGCATTTCACAAGTGTTATTCCCTTTAATCCTTCAAACAATCTTTCAGGGTGGGTACCATTCAGGCTTTAAGTAGGCACCCTCTCCGGTTCCTAAGAAGCCCCACGAGCAGGTTGACCATCACAGAGTCAGGGCCTATGGCTCTCACTGTGCCCCTGGAGCCACAGGGCTTGGCATCTGCCCACACATGGTTCAGATGGCAGGAGAGAAGGCTGAGCCCCCTGGGGAGGTCCTTGCCTCTGCTCTAAAAGCTGCTTCCTGGAACATCCATTGTACCCAGAAACTTAGGGGGGGACATTAGGTAGGAATAAAAGCAGATGTTTTGTGGAATAGAATGCAAACTCTAATTGTAAGATAAGTGTAAAACTTAAAGAAAAAAAATGTTGCGTTTTTGATAGGCCTTAGCTGGGCTTCTGTTTTCCCTCTTGCTCCGTGTCCCTTCTGGAACATTTTGGTGGGAAGGCTTTAAGAAGCACAGTAGTGTTCTGATTCCCAGAGGAGAAACAGCTTCTTAGTGAGGTCTCTACAGGGGGGCACTGCCTGGGAATATTTAGGACTGGCTGAGAGTTGGGAGGGGTCCTATTTAAAGGGGGTCAACAGGATATCTTTACATGTAATCCTGTAAAGTCATTGCCATGACTTCCCCAATTCATCTGCTTTGTAAGTTCATCATGTTTTGGAATTGGGTGCAGGATAAATAACAACAGACAGGCAATTGTGGAGTTTCTTTGAAGTCTGGTTCCTTTGCACAAGACTTTAGGGCCTTGCCTCATAGCACCATGGACAGAGCCACCTGAACCTAGACTTCCCAAATCTGCGCCCTGCAGAATGACCTGTGTCTCTTCTCCTAACTGTCAGTCATTTAAGTTCTTCCTCTTACCTATCAAAGTTTAAAATTTCAGGAGTGCCCTGGTACATGCCGACAGCTGGTATGACTCACTCTTCTCAAAGGGCAATGCAATTTTAATAACTATAGTAATGTCTCGAAATTGCTCAAAGGAAAACATGAATGTTAAAGTAGAAACTTATCAATTAATTGTTAATGGTATGATTTTAAGCTTTGTGAGAGGATGGTGTAGAAAGTGTTTGAGGAGGCTTCCTTGGGTTTCTCAGATCCCTGCCTTCATCTGTGCAAAACCAGGAAGCATTGTGCTGCTCCATGATCACCTGTCATAGTCCAGATTGATCCTCAGTTAAATGCCAACCCTTAGTCAGATTTCCATGAGCTGTGCTTCATCTTTCTCAAGTCAGAACATTTTCCAAACTTAAGCTCATTGGACTTGAGCTCCACTTAGAAAATGTTTGCTTCGTTTGCACAGCTTTCTAAGAAGGGCAAGAAAGACAGTCTACAACTTGAGACAAGAAAGAAAAAAAATTGGGCTCTGCCATTGTACTTTGTTTTTCATTTAGCTTGCTTCATTTAATTGATAATTTAATCCTTCATTCTTCTGTCACCAAAAACAAGGAGAAAGGAGCTTATCTTTTCAGCTGACAGACTGAGGGGCTTTGGGCATTTGAAGGCTTTACTTCAGAGAGCTGTTGCACCCTGGGGTCTGAATGACCTGTCAGCTAATCCAGAAAGTGTTGGGGCCTCCTGTGTGCTGAAGACTGAGTGAAGCTCTGCCCTAGAAGGCGCAGAGAGGGAAGAACCTCTCATGAACACACATTAGAGCTGGCCAGCCTTACTGCAGAGCGAGAAAGGCTGCTCTGTGGTAGGATTTCTGCAGGGACCCAGGTCAGTGTGGACTCCAGTCTTTAGGAAGAGTTCTGAGGCTGGTGCACAAATTGTGCCCTTTGTGTCTGACCCACTGTTTCCCAGGCACCTCTCCCAGATTATTGCGTTCTCTCTGTGGGCCGCTCTGTTACTGGATGTGAGCTGCTGATTGGATACCAGGTGGGCGATGCAGCCCGGAGGAGCCCACACAGGGTTACCTGGTTCTGCCTGGCAGGGGTGGGGCTTGCGAGGCCTTTCCTGCAAGAGCAATTCATCCTTGGTCAGCTAACTGCCCTCAGAGCTGTGGTCTGACAGTAGGGGCCACAGCCGGTGCTATTTGGGGTGTCCTCAAGGTCCCAGCTGGCCTGGGTTCCCGCTGATCTGACGAGCTCCTGAGTGACCTCGGAGGTAGTCAAGGGCCTGAATGCTTCTGCAGCGCATGGGGCCTCAGGCTACGGGGGGTGTTCTTTAGCTTCACTTGCTCCAGCCTGACGCCAGTGTGCTCGGCGCAGAAAATCAAAAGTGGTTGAGATAAAAGGCATGATCGCTCCTTCTCAGCGTGGGCGGTGCAGCATCCTGCCAAACCGGGAAGAGGAATCCGGCCAAGCGTACTTCTCAGATATTGATCCTCACGCTTGCTCAGGGTTTGCTCGAGTCATAATTTGTGAGCTTAATAAATGTACCTAGAGCTCCCTTACTTTACCTGAGAACTCCATCAGAGCCTCCCTAAGACAGCCCTGTATTTGAAAAGGAACACGTGTGTTTTTGAAGAGGTGGTTTCATCAGAATTTATATTTTGCGCTATTTTTTAAAGGACCTGCAGTGTTTCTAGCATGCGAAGCCTTCCATAAGATTGCCCCAGTAACTGGAAACAAGACCTTGAGTTCCTCCCCTTCCTCTGACATACCTATGTCTGCTTTATTAAATTCATTTACTAGAGCCTCTGTAAATAAATTGTCTATGCAGAGAGAGAGAGAGAGTCTTGTGATAAAGAGAGAGGTAGGCCCGCCCTGGTAAGGGACCGTGTGGTGGGGTTGAAGGGTGGAGGCTGTGAGGCCCTGCTGCCCAGATCCAGATCCTGGCCCTGCCTCTCCTAGTTGCCAATATGGGCAAGTGTCTTAGCATCTCTGGAATTAGGGGCCAAAAGGATTTTTACTCCCAGTGTAAGAGCATTTTATAAAACATCAAGATCTATGTCTACATTATTACTGTAACTATAAATAATACTTCATAGGAAGTTAGGGAAGGTGATGGGAGAGCCAGAAATATTTCAGAATCATTTCTACTCTTAAAAAGCTTGCAACCCAGCTAGGAAGATAAAACACAAGAAAATAGCAGGGTGGAGACAACCCTCAAATCTTTTCTCCTTATTTAATCAGTTGGCTTCTTCTGTGTCATCGATTCAGCGGTTGTAAACAGCAGAGTCCTCATCTTTAATAAGAGGAGAGTTAAAAAGACCCAACGTGTCTTTTTATGTCAGGTGAATGCCCAGGTGCCTGCCAGGATGCCGTTGAGTATATTGTAGATAGCCATTGAGTATATTGTAGATCACAGTTGAAAACACAAGAGCCACTTGGTTTGGTTACAATTGAGCCTGAGTAGGCAATATGAGTATTCCAAATTGTTTTAAGTGCCATTTGAAAGGACAAAGTTAAAGCCAATGGTTTGTTAGGCTCTGGACTGGGTGAGAGGTTGCTGCAGGGCAAGGCAGTCCTTGAGGCCGAGTCAGAAATCCAGGCTGAGTTCCCTCTCCTTACTACCTCCTCTGACCTCCTGCCCTCCCAGAAAGTTGTCCCACCTGCATCCAAACGGACTCTCCCTCAGAGTGGTAAGGGACCAGAAGAACCGCACGGGGGTGGATGGCATGGGAAAATGGCGGGGTTCATCCTTGCTTACCAGATACACTTGCAACCGGAGGGGGTCGGGGTAAAAATGAGCCTGGGTTATCACTCAGCTGCTTCTCACCTCAAAGCGGTTTGCTGCTGTTACACAAGGGGACTGGTACACGAGGGGACTCCAGAAGGAGCCACAGCAGTAACCAGGGTCACGTAGCGAGTGGCATGGGCCACTCCTTTTTTCTCAAGTCCCTGTCAAGAGCTCGTTCTGACTTAATGTGCCAGACTTTGTCACCCAGAGGCTTAGCCCTGAACTCATCCCTTTAGAGAGAGATACCAGCTGCCTTTTAGAGAGAAGAAAATTTGGCAGTGAGTCTAATTTTCCTGCCTTGCCTCAGGCAGTGATAGTTCTCAGCTGCAGCTTTGAGAGGCCATCATCCTTGTCACAGCAAACACATGCAGCATTTCCTATGGGCCAGGTTCTGTCCCTAGCACGTTGTAGATGTGTAACTATTTAAATCTCACCCCTGAGTCACAATTGCTCTGGAAAACAAGTCCACTGACCCGAACGTCAGAGTAACCTTTGGTCTTTACTGACAGCGTCCTGCTGGAATGAATAGAGAGGGCGCCTTCTCTCCAATCTCTCTTCCTTCCCTGATCTCACCAGGTCTGGATGGTTTATATCTGTCAAAGAGGGTGGGGTGAGCAAAAAAGACAATGGATATCCTTTAGCTATCCTTAAGTCTCCAAGCAAGGTGATTTGGGGAAGCTACAGCAGGACTGGCCCTGATGTTGGCTAAACTCTGCATTTGCACACTCTGAGAGCTATTTGTGGAGTACTGATAATATGCTTTTGAAAGGAGTCACCATCTTCCTCCAGGGGGAAGCGTCTTATCAGCGTGCTAGGGCTTTTCACGTTTTTCTAACTGATAGCCCAAAGAACCAGTACTTGGTTGTTGAGTAAGATAGAGGGACTTCTTTTTCACAATTATTTGTGAGGTGTTTGCAAGTAATTTATTACTAATGACAGTAAATTACAATGGTTTCAGATGATTTGCTTTAAAAAATGATGACATTCAAAGTTATACCTCCAATAATGTGATTCTCATTCATGGTGTTTCAATATGCTTTCTTGAGTGGAGAAAAATGCAGAGTTACAGCTTGCTAGCTGGAAGGACCATGATCAATGCACAGTGTGTTTGAACAACCCCTGCCATGCATCAGGGGGACACTGTTGCCCTAAGTATTTCATGCTGGACTTGGAGTATTTCCACCAGAATCTTCTGCTTAATTTTTGAAGCGTAGGAGAAGGACAGCTGAATTTTTTCTTTTCTTTTTTTTTTTTTAAGATTTTATTTATTTGAGAGAGAGAGAGAGCCTGAGCAAGAGAGCATAAGCAAGGGGAGCAGCACAAGGAGAAGCAAGTTCCCCGCTGAGCAGGGAGCCCAATGCAGGGCTTGATCCCAGAACTCTGGGACCCTGATGTGAGCCAAAGGCAGATACTTAACCAACTGAGCCACCCAGGCACCTCAAGGACAGCTGAATCTTTCCTGATGTTTACAAGTAAAGTTAAGTTCAGGCCAGCGTTAGGAGGAATAAGCAAATACAAAAAGAAAGAAAAACTAAAGAAGAATCAACTTTATTGTCATTGACTTGGTCCCTTAATTTATAAATGTACCCCATGCTCTAAATTCTCTTTCCCTGTCCAGCGACATGCAGGGGAATTTAAAAATACAGAATGGATTGAATGTGAATGGTTACTTCTGATCCTTTTCTGTTCCTCACAGTCTCATCTGTAATCCACCCTCAGCCACATTATAGTCTACTTGGAATTTTCTTTCTAAATTTGGTAGACTTTGTGCTCCTACCTGCCAGTATTTGCTTTGGCTCTTGAGTTTCCAGCGGTCAGGGACTGCATCTGAATTGCTCTGAACATGTCTCTTATAAAAAAGTACCCAGGGACGCCTGGGTGGCTCAGTTGGTTGGACGACTGCCTTCGGCTCAGGTCATGATCCTGGAGTCCCAGGATCGAGTCCCGCATCGGGCTCCCAGCTCCATGGGGAGTCTGCTTCTCTCTCTGACCTTCTCCTCGTTCATGCTCTCTCTCACTGTCTCTCTCTCAAGTAAATAAATAAAATCTTTAAAAAAAAAAAAAAAGTACCCAATGCAGTCACTTTGGGAGTTTGGGATGCAGGTGACTAGGGCAACAAAAGGCAGCAAAGGGCAACAGCTCAGCCCAGCCAATTGCCTATAAGACATTTGCTGGCTCTGTATATGCCTCTGTGTTAAGTGGCAACACCATCAAAATGTAGACCTTCACCTTCTAATAAGGGCCTATTCAAGGCTGAGCTTTTCCTTGGTGAACACGTTTAAAGCTGACTCCTGCTGAGCTGATCAATATTGACTGTGGCAGCCGGATCCCTGGGTGGCTGTGTGTGTACACACATGTGATAGATACCTGCACATGTACCTAGAACCTGTGGTCTCCACTATTTATTTTCCTGTTTCATATGCATGATATGAAATGACCAGAGAGAAATTTATCTGAAGTTGTCATGTTATCAAGGCAAAAAATTCACTCCAAGTTCATATTTTGTAATTGCTATGTTGAATCTATTATTCCTCCATTAACCTTTATTATTCCCTCCATCCAGTCACCTGTCCTTCTATTTGACCTCTCCACATAGTCTGTTCCCCCATTCCACCATTCAGTGAGCATTCATTGTGTGCCAGGCATTGGAAAGGAGAGATACTCACATCCTCTTTCACATGGATCTGGCCTCTGAGGTTATCACTAAAGAGGGCACAAAGATAGTCTAGAAACACAGAACTCATCAGAACTAGGGAGAAGGGGCCGAGAGTCTTCAGGCTCCAAGGACTCAGTTCACTATGGTTTGGAGCAGTTGTCTGCCAACTCTGATTCCCAAAGAGCTTATTTAAAAATTTAGGGTCTGGTGCCAACACCCTGAGATGAAGAGTCGGTAGATACTGGTGTTCCTTAAGAGTGTGCGTTTAAACAGGTATCAGGTGATTCTGCAGGTGCTCTGCCGACCACAGAGAACACAGATTTAGAACCCAAGTCCATCATCCTAATTTAGCGTTCCATCCATAGCTGTTTTACTTTGTTTTGTGCTTCAGATCAATTGCTTGTTTGCAAGACTGTCGAGATCCTTGTGGAATTAGTTGTGTAAATCCCTGGAGACAGGAGATAGGCTTCGGGGGGATTTTGTTTTGAATTTTCCTTGCTACTTTCTATCCCATGACAGTCTCTTGGACTATTTTGAATATCAAAGAGAGGCTGAAAATGCACTTGGCTTCTGCATGTTAGCAGAAGCTGGACTCCAAAGAAGGTTTGCCAAGTAATTTACAAAGAATTAGATTGTCTCATGCCTTGATTAAGAGGAATTTGTTTTGTTTGAGGATATAATTCCTTGTGTATCTCATGTTTAAACATCTAGACCGTGTTTTTGAGATTATCTATATTCCACTTTGTCCCTTTGCCTAGAGTTATAAACATCCTTTGTACCATTTCCTCCTGGACAATGACAAGTTAACCCAAGGCCTTGTGTCTGTATCCTATGAGTCTCTTCAGTAATGGAAGCTTCTGTATGCAAATTGGAACCATCACATAGTTAGCATGAAGGAGACCCTGCTGGGATTTGCCTTGATCTTGCTGATCAAAAATAGGACTTTGGTATTCACGTGCATTCTTTCTCCCCACAACACACTTTGAAATACACATCTCTCCCTCCCTCTCTTTCTCTCTGCCATAGTGGACAGAATAGTTTCTTCTGAAGTATAAAGACTTGCAGTAGAACATGAGAGACTTTGTGCTCTTCCTAATCATAAACAACAGCAAGATATAAATAATCATTCATCATGATTAACAATTGTTGACCCTGTATGTAACACATGCTAAGTAGAAACTGAGGTCAGACTGAATGTGGTGATAAATAGCCTCAGCCTCCTTGAGCTCATGTTGGTGTCTCACAGCATTTATGATGAAAAACACGGGAAGAGTTCCCATCCCACTTCTCTCTACTGAGGGCTGAGTAGGGATTTCTGGGTTGAAACCTGCCATTTTGAATGAATGGCGAGCAGTCTCCACCACTCCTGGGCACCGTCCATGGTGCTGAAATATCAGGCTGTCTGTCACTGACTCACCTTGTTTGGGGGTTCACTGCAGTACATGAGCTACAGAAATTCTGACATAAGCAGTCAGATCCATCTTGTTAATCACCTCATCATGCAGCTAAAAGGGCTGTCCTTAAAAATGAGACAAATTCTGGGTGACTGGCTTGGATTAGGGGCATAGGCTCTGGTCACATAAAAATATACCTTATTGTGATGCAAACTAGCCCAAGAGGAGTTGAACCTGACCTTGGCCTGTCAAGTCTGAGGAGTTGAGCTGGCCTGCCTAGGATGATTCACCGCATACCGGCCCAAGCTTCCTGTCACTTCAAGGTCCAGATGCCAACCTGGCAGGGTTTCCTCTGTCCTCTGCATGAATTATTATAGGCATCTGAAAGGGGCCTTTCTTGAGCTGTTAGTTGTAATTGGGTTGATGAGTAATCAGTTTGCTCCCAAGTCTCTCCATTCTTTTCTGCTTCCTCTGGTGCAATTGTGCATGTGCAAATCACCAAATGAGCCTTCCTTTCAGAAGGTAGGCAAGTGCTGCTGCCAGGCATGTGGGGAGCCAGTACCAGGATCCTATTTTTTTTTTTTTTTTTTACTCCTATTTATAGTCTGCACTGGGGAGACTGGCTTGTGCATTGCATTGGATAAAAACAATCCACGTGAATTTTTGATATGTTGCTTTTTTCCTTCATTCCTTTGTCAACATTGGGAGTGTGAGAATGATTAAGAGGTAGTTTCTGTCCTCCAAGATCTTGCAACCTAGAGAGGCAAACACATAATTACAATACAATGCCACAAGTGCTGATTGTCCAGAGGTAGGGAAATAGTCACATAAAAGGTGGCATTTGTACTAGACTTTGAAGGGTGAGTAGCAGCTCAGTGGACAGAAAGGGTGTGATAGGTATTCCTGACAAAGAATACAGGCCCAGCAAGAATGAAAATATATGGATGTACAAGGTCTGGCTGGGGAACAGTGATTAGTGGTGTGGAACTCGGTGCAGGGGACTTGGGAAAGAGAAGGAACCAGAAGGCCATTTTGGAAGGGCCTTCAAGGAGACAGAAAAATATGAATGAGGCAAATGCTGTCTTGGCCACCATGCAGAAGTGAGCTTCCATGGTGGGTCATTAAGTAACTAATGATCCTTGATGCTTCTCTGCAGATTTTCATCACTCCTAGTTCCATTTGTGTAGGAGGTCCTTCCTGTTCAGCCTCCACTTTCTCCTCTCAGGCTGGGTTAAGTAACCCATGGGCAAGTCATCGTTCAGCCATCACATTGGGTTACATTGACCTTTCATGACCAAGCTTCCTTCCCCAGACTGGAAGCTTCCTTAGGTCAGGGGCTAGACCTGATTTGTTCTTTGTCCTGCATGTAGGGTGGTGCGTAGCATAGAGAGGATGCTCTGGTAGTGTATCTTGGATGAATGTGCAAAAAACTGAATGAATGCCCTAAAATTTCCTTTAAGATAGAGCCTGAGATTTACATTGAGGGATTCAAAAATACTTTCATAAGTAATTCAGACACTAAAATATATCTGTGTGGTATGGCTATGGGCTAGAAACAGTGGAAAGCCATTGGGAACAGACGTTTCCTAAAATGGATTGTGAGCCAGGGTGGCCTTCAGGCAGTTCTAAGCTATAATCTGGCCTGCAGGAAAGGGTTAATGTGTGATCGCCAATGGCTGATGGCTCCAATTAGCCTAACCTTATTAGGGAGCCCAACCTAGGTGTCTCATTAATATGGCTGGGGTGGCTCTTATCCCTGGGAAAGCAGACAGTTTAATATGGAAATTATTTTCCATCAGTTCCTCATGACAGGAAAAATCAGGGAGATGGAAAGTTCTGTTCCACATGGCAATCAGTAGAAGATGCTTCAGTCCTGATGATTTTGCCTAGAAAAGGAGGACTATTCCCCGAAGCATTCACTGGCATGGGCAGGCAGGACCCATGTCTCTGAACAGATGAGGTCTGAGTGTGATGTTGGCCAAGGGTGTCCTTAGTGAGCCGATACACTCATTTTGGGCCCCAGAAGGCAGCATGAGACCCTAAGGTCAAACCCCAGTTCTGCCCTCCAGCACATGGCTGGAACTAGATGATAAAATACAAAGATTTTGAATGTCTGAGAATCCTGTTCACAAAGCCCATGCACTTGCTGCTTGGGAAAGACACTTAGACTTCACCTGTTTCTTACCCTATTTATAAGAAAAGTAGATAATATGCCAAAGACACTTCCTTCTTCTGAATCCTAAGTCTCTCCGTATGTCTTACAGCAAAGCCATTTGATGAATATTTAAGTCTCTGGATTGTTCCTTTGTGACTGGCACTATCACAGAGAAGACTGAGCAGAGACTTAGGATCAGATTCAGATCCTAAGTCCACTGTTTATCCACTAAGTGGCTCTTAAGCCATCACTGCACATAGGAATCATTCAAGGAGCTTTAAAAATACTCCATCCCAGAGATTCTAATCTAATTGGCCTACAGTGCAGCCTGAAGACTATGTTTTGGGGTTCTAAGGTACAGCCCTGGTTGAGAGCTGCTATATTAAAAGAATCACCTTGGAAACATCACCCAGCACCCGCCTCAAGGTTTATTTTTTCTTGCCTGTTAATGTGAACCTCACGGAACTGTAAGGAGGAAATCAGATAAGGTCTGTTCAGTAAGTGATGGCTACTGTTGTTATCACATTGCTGAAGATGGGATCAGGGACGGGCTGTGTTAAGCTAGTGACCTTGAGTCTCCTGCATAAATGACACAGGCCACACACTTTCCCAGCATTGGTGGGAACTATGTGAGAGACAGTAGATGGCTTAGTGAGGTCCATGTCTGGAGCACAGTGAGGAGTGCTCAGCTCACTGCAGGGACCGACCACAGGCCTTTTTTCCACATGAGGATGTCCTGTGCTGGCCAATGACCAGACTTTGGCTCACAGGTGTCCTCTTTGTTAACCTTCTGAGGGCTGCACTTTTCCACCCCCTGGTTGGCTTGTTTGTCTTCTTTGTTCCAGAATTACTGATTTCTTGTTTGTTTGTTTGTTTGTTTCTTTTTAATCCTGAAGAAATCAGGACCTGAAAGCAGAGGAATGGAGGGAAAAAAATATTTTGCTTTTATTTTTTTCTCTGTTGCTCAGCAGACTGGCTGACAGTCCCCAAACTGCCATCAGAAGGCCTCTTTGTTTTGAGGAGGTCATCAAATTATCAATTAGCTTTATTTTTTTAAGATTTTATTTATTGATTTGACCCAGAGAGAGAGCACAAGCAGGGAGAGCAGCAGGCAGAAGGAGAGGGAGATGCAGGCTCCCTGCAGGGAGCCCAACATGGGGCTTGATCTCAGTAACCAGAGATCATGACCTGAGCCAAAGGCAAAGGCTTAACCAACTGAGTCACCCAGGCACCTTCAATTAGCATTATTTTAAGGGAAAGATTAGGAGTGCCTTTTCGGTTTTTCCCTGTGTAGGGCTTCCTGGAGGCCAGTGTGGACCCTTCCCTGCCTTCTCCTTCACCTCTGAGGACTGGCTAGACCCATGAGGCAGGGCTCCTCTCCCTGGGGCCCACAGTCACTCCTAAGGCAGAGATGCTCAGTGTTGAACCCCCATGATTGACCATGACCATAAAAGAACATTTCTCTGGTGGCTGAAGGATGAGAGAGGCACAGTTTTATTTTATATAACACAGTCTTAGAATTTTAAGTTTAAAAATATAAGATTTTTTTTTCCAGGGAAGAAAAGGATTTGGTGGGTTTTCAGACACCCAGTATGGGTGGGGCCAGATGGGTTTCCTGTCTGATCTGCCCCAGCTTATTTAAGTACTTTGGTGAAACATCTCTATTGATTAATTTTCCCCTTAAAGTTGCATGCCCTTCAGAAGTCTGTTTGCATTTCCATAAATCGGTTATGATTTTATCAGATTAAGTTCTCTCCTCTGAGGCCTGTCAGCAACAGGAAGCACATTAACACCAGCAAGACAAGTGTGGGATTTTTCCAGAAATGCCTCGGTTCTCCCACATATATGGGGTTAAAACAAACAGTGCATTTTCTAGAAGGCTACCTTTTGCTCATTATGTAAACTGAATCTCTCTTCTCCCATCCCTTTGGGTTTAGATTACTGTATTTTCCTGGTCTCAATTCTAGGATATCTCAGAAACCCATAGGGAAAGACAATCATTAATTCCATGAACTTATATTGAGTCCCTAGACTGTGCCAAGCCAAGAGATGGAAGATGGATCTTAACCCAAGGAGCTCAGGTAGCTAAGAGACAGACATGGAAATTGTCTGTTACAACTCTAAGGGGTGAAGGGGAGGAGCATGGGGCAGAGGCACACAGAGGCCTGGGGGCAGAGTGCATAATCCATCTGTGCAGTCCCCTCCCTGGGGCACAGGGGGACTGATCCTTCCTCAAGGAGCTCTGGCTTTCCTTCATTCCCTGGTTATTCAGTGTGCTCCTGCTCTGGGCCAGACATTGTTCTCAGTGCTAACAATAGAGCAATTACAAGATAGCAACAGTTTATCTTTGATGGCCAGTGTAATGAGGGAGGTGGTGCCTCCCTGCAAAATGGGAGTATACAATAGGAAACTGTACTGTAAGGACCTATTTTAGAAACTGTCCCTGCTCCCCTTCCCCCAGGAGATAGACCAGCTTCAGGTAACAAAGCCCAGATACAAAGGTGGGTCAGGCCAGGTGGAGACATCCGATCAGTGGGGGGCATGCATACTGTCTCCCTGGTTACCAAGGAGTATGGGCCCCGCCCTTTGGGAGCCCTTTTGGCGCCAGTCCCAATTAAGGTTGTAATAGGCTGGTTCAAATGTCTACTAGGGTAAATTGTAACTCAATTGGTCACCTAGCATCACTGTGGAGTTTCCTGTGTGTGTTACAATCTCATTGGCCACCTGTGCATGGCCAGGCCTGACCACATGGCCTTTGCCCTTAAAAGCTAGTCTGTGAAACAGAAAAAGGTCACCCTCTCATGTAAGAGGTGCGGCCCCGAACATTCGGTTAGATTCTCGATGCTTGGCGCGAAATAAAGCTTTGCTTGACCTTCGCTTTGTATCAGTCTCGCTCCTTTAATCACGGACCCATTATTGGGGCATAACATGTACGACTGTGTCTAAGCACACAGAGCTAGAGCCAAAGCAGCCCTTGGAGCCCTGGGCAAACTTTTGAAGGCAACTCAATAGTCCTTTCTACCTGTAGAGCTTCCTCTTATGCATGGGTCTTCCCATCCTTGCCTTTGGAGCTTTACTTCAGCCCTTGATGCCATATAGCCTAGACCACTGTTCCTGTTCATATAGGACAGGGAGGAGACTGCTTGGGTTTGAAGTGCAGTCTCTTGGCCTTAGAACAAATTTTCCTTTTTACGTCGCAGTGAAGTTCATGGTCTCTTGTGAGATGGCAGCTCAGTGCCTTGGCCTCCTTACAGAGTCTGCGACTGGAACCCATTGGAACTTGCTCATTGCTTAGTCATGGGTCAATGGGCATGGAGGGAGGTGTGAGGGTATGTGGGAGAGAGGCTCATTCTCAGTAGACCATGAGTCAGTTTAGAAACATAAGGACAGAAAGCTGGGCCAGGCCTTGCTGGAACCACAGGGAAAAGGACAGCTCAGATGTAGCAGTTGACTTCTGACAGCTTCCTTCTGCAGCTTCTGACTTGTCTCCAAAAAGCGATGCGAAGCCAAGACAGAGTCTGCTCTGTGCCTTGTTGCCTGGGAGCAATTATACCCCTCCATTGAGGGAGAATCTAAATTTTGTTTTAGCCATCCACTTCTACGTGGTCTGCCATTAAGTCTTGGAGACATATCAGGGATCTCATTACTCTAAATACAACACAAAAATACCTCAAGAGAAAATGCATTTCATGAGATCTAAAAATTTTATTAACCCGAACTATCAAGTGCTTATATAGCTGATGGCAGCCTTTGCGAGCCAGAACTCTTGCACTAAAGAATTTTCATTAGAATTAAAAACCACTCTGGTGATTAGATGGGGTTGGCTAAGAGCCGGGGCAGCAGGAGCTGGGTCATGCATGTTGAATTTAGGTGCTTTTCATCACCAGGGCATCAAGCACCTGTTGGGCAAATCCAGCACCAAGTGGAGAGGTCCTAAGACACAGAGGAAAGAGCTCTGAACCTTAGCCAGAGCCTGGCCTGGGCTCCTCACCGTGGCTCCCAGTTGCCCCTCCTCCCCCCAGTACTCCTCCAGTGCACAGCACTTCCATCTGGCTCTCTGGGTCATTGAGTTCTAGCTATTAAAAAACGAGGAGACTGAGCTTAAGTCCTTGAGTCCTCCTGGCACCGAAGCTCCAGGAGAAGTGGTACGGGTTGCAAAAACTCTAAAGAAAGGAGATGCAGAAGGGTGAAATGACATCAGTTCACCCTCCTGTTAGGAGAGCATTTTGTTGACTCTGTTCTCCTCCATTCATCCCCCTGACCCTGACTCCCACGCCTCAAGGAGGCCCCACTTTCTGGGACAACATTGTGGAGCAGAGAGAACAATCTAAGCTTCTACAGTCACTCCTATCCTTAGTCAGGAGAGAGATCTGCGGCCCTGTTCTGGGCCATGGTCCCTCCAGACAGGGGTTCGGCTGAGAATAACAGACGAAACCCTGTGGAGAGAGCCCTGTGCAATTTCTTATACATCATTTCTGGCCAGAGTCTGTGAAAGAAACCATAGGTCTGTCTTGTTCCCAACTCTTTGGAGCAAGCAGGTTCAAGTTAACCCATTTAGACATAATTAAAATCCTATCCCCTATGACTTGCCCTTTGTCTTTGGCACAGATCATTCCACATTCTTCCCCATACCGTCCCTAAGCTAACCTGACCTTGGGCGACTCTGCCTTATTTACTATTTACTTTAATTGCATGTGGTTATTCTCGCATTGTTGTCATTGCCATGAGATAGAAATTTCGTGGCCTGGACGAGCCAGTGCAGTGTCAATCTTCATGAACTTCTATTTGATTAAACCCTCCTGTCTTCTTGTCTCACTTCGTTTTGTTGTCGTTGTTGTTGTTAAAAGAATACAAAGAATTGCTCGGTTCTCTCTCCCTCTCCCCCTGACTTTCCATACACCTTTGTTTTCTTTTTCTCCCCATAAAGTGTGGCTGACCATACTCATTATATTGCTCCTACAAATCCTGATGCTCTTTTTAGCTTCTGTAAAGTGGTTTGTTTCTATTAATTCTGTCTACTTGGTAGTTTGGAGTTTGCTTTTCACAAGCCCTCTTTGGCCATGCATTGTCCTTCCTCCTGTGGGGGAGGGGAGATGGGGTCCCCAGTGCAGTACAGTAATGTAGCCCTTGTTTTCAGAGAGCTGAAAGTCTGCCTGCTCCCCTGTTCAAGAGGAACAGAGGTCCACACAGACACACATACACGCAGCTCTAGAATGGAGAGGGAAGGGAGCCAATGTGCCAGACCTTAGGATAGGAAGGTGTCTGACCTTCTTTTGTCTTTTTTAATCCTCATCCCACGGTGAGGGATGTGAGACTGTTTGGTTTTCCAAGTTTACAAACAGAGCAACATGCTCCCAGAGGTAAAAGACTGTCTATTAAAAGTTAAAATAAATTATTAATCCCATTGCACAAATTCAATTACATAAGGAAAAAATGACCTTATTTTTCTATAAATCGATTCAGAAGGTTTTGTTACAGGCCCCCATGCTTATAAGCAACAGAACCTTCATCTCGTAAAATTGGAAGCTACTCCCCCCCCCCCACCCTTTTCTTAGGGGTTGAATCAAGTTCTGTCTGATAGAATTTCCTGTGATGATGGGAATATATTTGCACTGCCCTTAGCCCTATGTGACTAGTGAGCATTTGAAATGAGGCTAATGCAATTGAGCTAATGATTTTTTAATTTTTTTAAACTTAATTTAAAGAGTCATATATGGTTAATGTCTATGATATTGGACAATGCAATTGTGGACAAACTTACATGGTACAAAAACATTTAGTTGGTCTTGGTTGGGGGCATGTCCTGGGAATCCTCATTTACCACATGGAGAACCCTAAGAATGAGTTTGTTCCCAGCAGGATATCCAAGTCATCGGTCCCTGCAGACTCCTGGGTCACCTCTATCCCTGACCCCATGTCTCTTGGGGCTTCCTCTAAGTCCTCTAAGTCACCCCTTCACACTGCACTGGTTCTAGGGCTACAGTGTTTATTTTTTTTTTTTAAGATTTATTTATTTATTTATTAGACAGAGATCACAAGCAGGCAGAGAGGCAGGCAGAGAGAGAGAGAGGAGGAAGCAGGCTCCCTGCCGAGCAGAGAGCCCGATGCGGGACTCGATCCCAGGACCCCGAGATCATGACCCGAGCCGAAGGCAGCGGCTTAACCCACTGAGCCACCCAGGCGCCCCCTACAGTGTTTAAAATGGAAGCCACTAGCCACATGCACTTGTGAGCAGTTGAAATATAATGTATGAGGATTGGGGTGTTCTATAAGTATAAAACATACAATGGATCTTGAAGACTTTAGTATAAAAACAGAATATAATGTATCTCCTTTATAGTTTTTTATGTTGATTACCTGGCAATTGAATTACATTGTAATTGATTACATTGTAAATGAAGCTTGGACATATTGGGTTAAATAAAACATTATTAAATTTAAATTTCATCTATTCCTTTTACTTGTTTAAATGTAGCACCAGAAAAGTCACATATGTTACTCCCTTCTGTGGCTTGCATTGTCTTTCTGTCAGACAGCACTGTTCAAGAGGGTCACTGTGCTTCCCCGAGTCCCCCACAGGGAGATATAAATCCATTTCCTGAGAGTCTGGCTTACAGGATGGGGGAAGTGCTAAGAGGTAACAGGGAATAGGCAAGATGGGGTATTTCAAAACGTTAACCACTTTACTACCCCAGCAACTGGGTTCTCCAATGTGGAAGAAAGAGTTCCCAGCCTTTTGGTCTAGGAACCAGGGACTGGGCCTCCTTACAGACTGAGGGTCTTCCCAAGAGTGAAGTGAGGCCCAGGAAAGGAGAGAAGAGCACTAGTCAGCCTCCGCCTTAGGGTAAAATCTATTTTATGGGTCAGAGGCTGAATCCCCAAAGGCTAAGGAGTAGCAGGGGCCATACGGAGGTGCATCCCGATCTGTGGTGCTTGACTGAGGGATCCCATCACAGCCCCTGCATGTTCCACTGGGTATACCAGTTGGTGCATTCCATCCCCATGTCAGGAATTGGATTCTTCCTGTCACCCCCAAACTCTAGTCAGGCCTGGGCCTTCAGAATGCTTTGCGAAATGATTAGTGTGATTAAAGTTAGGCAAATGAGAGCTGCTTTTCCTTCCCCTAATGTCTCACCTGATCCCAGAGGCCCCAGGGGAGGCAAAGAGAGCTACTTGTAAAACAAAGTGATTTGAGAAATGACTCAGTATGTCATCAAGTAGGAGACAAAACTCAAAAAGAAGATGTAAACCCCTGTCTTTCATTGGTCAGTCATCTGTATGCCCAGCACCTATACTTGGCCGAGTCCTCGTGCTCTCCATAGCTGAAGTGGAAAGATAGGAGAGGCACGATATGCAACCAGAGTTAACCTGGTCATCCTGCTCAGTGGACCATGTCGACAACCAAAGGTGAGCAAAGCAGGCCTCCGACATGTTGGGGGAAGGTAGAGATCCCATGCAAGTTAAAGTTCATAAATCACATTCCATTCCAAATGCCTGTAAAGGAGATCCCATTGTTTGAAGAATCCTGCAAACAACCATCCTGCAAGGTAAATCCTTTAATAATAGCATATGGCTGTTGAGCGTTTTCAGAAAAGTCTGTATTTGTGTGTCCTCCAACCCCTTAACACAAGACCCACCTGACCTGCCTGAGTGTTGCAAAGGGAACATCTTTGAGCAGGGATGAGGTGTGCTTAGAAAATGGGATGACTAAAAATGGAGGGTGCATGCTGATTGCCTTCTCTGAGAGACCATTGCCATTGTCCCAGACTCTGCTTCCCTCTGGAGTCCTGAGGCCAGGCAGCCAGGTCCCTGGAGTTTCTCCTTCAATTTCTATTCTGTCTAGCGGCTCTGGTCTCAGAGCCTGCACTGGGGCCAGAAAGATCCCACTGAGAATTCCTTCAGCCCCAGGCCCCCCACAAGGCTGTGTTGGTACAGCTGCATACCTCGGGGCCCTGTCTCCTTCAGGTCCCACAGAGGGTCACACAGAACTTGTTTTTATGATTATTGTTGCTGATGTTGGGTTAGAACCCCAAGCCCCACTTTCTCAGCCCTGAAAAATCACAGCTTCTCATGGCTGTCTGTAACAATTAGCTCTTGATAGGAAAATTATGCCCTAGGGATAATGGTACAAAATCCTGGAGGGGAGGGGTGGGCATGAGCAAGATTAGTAATGCACAGTTGAATCAAACCAAACTAATCCCCTTAAGATTTACATCGCGTGTTGTATAAATCTGGCTGTTGACAGCTGAGGCTCCGCAGAAGAGACTTGCGCTCCTTTCTCCTCCCATCCGTGTCCTCATCCTTGAGCCAGCAGTGGCCAGAGGCTCACGCCATGCCTGGGCTTGAGTCATCCGGTGCAGGCAGCACATGGTTCTTCCAGAAATGGTCTCCAGGCCTGTCAGAGTGGGTGGAGGACTGTCCTTGCCCCTATTGGAGAAGAGCTGGGGGTTTCTATTTCCAGAACCTTCCCTGAATCATCACTTATCTTTGTGCTGCTTCCACCCCGCACCCGCACCCCCGTGGAAGCAGATCCTTCATGGAGATGACCTGAAAGCTTCTCTGAGGTCTGGCTGACCCCATGCCCTCCCTCGAGGACCCACACAGGCCTCCAACAGAGACTCTGGTGGTCAGACATCACCATGGATCGTCCCTTTGGGAACCAACCCTCTGCTCCAGTACGTTCCAGGGGACTCCCCTCAGAGCAACAGCCAGGGCAAGGGAGGTTACCTACCAGCCTCACAGAGGCACTGCATAAACCATGCTTTTTGCTTAGCTTCTGGGTCGTTCCTTCCCGAGCAGATAGCCCTAGAGAGACAAAGGGCATACAGAGGAGGGTGGAATGCACGAAAGATAGAGACGAAAGGGACGCCGCCCCTTTGAGGGCGGGCCTGGTGCCGGGATCCTCCGCATCTCCCGTGCCTGCGCACAGTGCCTCACATGCAGGAGCCGTGGGCCATCTGGAGGGACTGGCTGAGGAAGTAGATAAACAGAGACCGTAATTCCTGAATGATGCTGCACATGGGACCCCCTGGAATAAACGTGTCTGCTCTGACCCCCTCATGTAAACTCATTGCGTGCATAATGGCGTTGAGTCCTCAATGGCCCATTTCACGGATGAGGACACTGAGTTCTGAGTTGAGCAATTTGCATCAAGTCACGTGGCAAGGAAGCAGCAGAGGTCCTGGAGCCTGAGTGAAGGAAAAAACAAAACAAACCCGGGAAGGAAGATAATATTTAATAAGCACAATCCCAGGCCGGGTATTACTATAAGTCCTTTCATAACATTGATATGTTATAAAGTTGGGTGAGGTAGATTTTCCTCTCCTTATGAACAGTTGTAGAAACTGAGGTGCAGGGAGGTTAAGAGATGTGCCCTGGTCTGTCAGCCACGTACACAGCCACACACGGCCACACACATGATCCCACACGCAGCCTCACATGCCCACACATACAGCCACACACAGTCACATACAACCTCACACACAGTCACACACAACCTCACACACAGTCACACACAGCCTCACACGTGCCACACACACAGCCATACAAACAGCCACACACAGCCACACACATGATCCCACACAACCACAGACAGCCACACACAGAGCCTCACATGCCCACACATACAGCCACACACAGTCACATACAACCTCACACACAGTCACACACAACCTCACACACAGTTACACACAGCCTCACACGTGCCACACACACAGCCATACAAACAGCCACACACAGTCACATACAACCTCACACGTGGTCACACACAGCCCCCCACACAGCCACATATAACCTCACACATAGCTACCCACAACCTCACACAGCCATGTAGACAACTACACACAGCCACATGTACAGCCACACATAACCACGCACATGGCCACAAATGTGACCACACACATGGCTATACACACAGCCACACACATGGCCACACAGAGCCACACACGACCACACAGACTTGGAATTACAGTCCCCTTACAGCTCTTCTCTCTGCCCTCCACGCCGCCTCCCACACCTTAGACAAGACAAGGCCTCTCTCTTGCTTCTCACGGTGGTTGGTAGGTTAGAGAAAAATATCAATATTCACACCCTTCTGGTTAAGACAGTAGTGAGAAGCCGCCCTCCTGAGTGGCAGGAAAATGTGTGAGTCTTTCTAGGCTGTGGAGGCTCCCAGGACACGGTCTGATTTGTGGGGGCTGAATTCTTGCTAGCTTCACTCACAGCTGCCTTGGTCACAGAGGAAATTAACTCCTGGGTGTCAGACCTCTGACTTTCCCATTTGTAGACAATCTTTACTACAACACAAGCAGATGTATATTGATGATTGCCTGCATGCTTGGACCTGGGCTGTACCCTGAAGATATAGACATGAATCAGGTAGGTCAGAGGGCAAAGCAGAAAAGCCCATGCCAGAAGGAAAAATGAAACATGTGCTAAATTGTCACATGCCATGGGAATAATTAATTTAGCCTGGGAATAGATTGGGAGGCTTCCTGCAGGAGGTGGCGTTTGAGTTGGACTATGAAGGATGAGGAATTCTCTGGGCAGTGAATGAAGGAATGGGGCTTTGCGGGTCAAGAAAAGGGAAAAATTTAGACTCTAGTTCTCTTCTTCCCCACAACCACTTTCCTAACCCCCACACCTCTGGGCAAAAACTCACCACCCAAAGCTGAGCACAATTAGGGGGGCAAATCTATTTCTTTATGGTGAGCAGGGGAAGGGATCACAGCTTGATACATATTTTACTCCCCACCCGAACCAATGCTTAAGTCTAGCTTGGCTGAGAGGGGTGAGTTCCATGGCCAGGAACAGCCAAAATGAAGGGAGGTCCTGGGACCAGAAGGGCAACCTGAGCCCGAACCTCCATGGGAGAGCAGAATGTGGGAGCGGCCAGATGTGCAGCCCAAAGCTGGTGTTTGGAGCCAGTGCTTTGAGGGAAAGCAGGTTGGAATCATGGAGCCAAGGGCAGGAGCCTCGTGATGCCCCTGATTGGTGAGGATGGACTGGCCTGGATTGCAGGGATTGAAGACACATTTCCCCCTCTCAGTGGGTCTGGCTCGTGGGTCAGTTTTGTTGAGTTCCTTTATTTGAATGTGGGATCCCTGAGGGCAGGGTTTGTGCAAAGCAGCAGGTGTGAGAAAAGGACCCCGTGTTTGAGGCCAGGTGGGCCTGAGTATGAATCGCAGCCCTGTCACTTAGTAGGCCTGGGGATTAGACAAACGACTTAACCTCTCTGAGCTTCATCTTCCTTTTTGGTAAAATGGGGATAGGGGTATCTTTACCACGGACTGTTCAGGACGACTCATTGCCATAGTGATTGTGCCTTGTGGATCCCATCATCTCCTTGTGTGATGCTTCTCCAACGCTCAGCCACCCACATAGACCAGTGTCTCTCCAGTCCTGCGTGGGGGAGCTGCTGGGCTAGGGAGGGCCCAGGCACCATGTCTGCACATTAGTTAGAGCCATCTGTTTATCCATTATCTATTCATCTGTCTGTCTATATATCTGTCTACTTATCTATGATCCATCCATCCATCCATCATCTAACTAGGTGTCTATTACCTATCTACCTACCCATCCATCCATCCATCCATCTACCCATCATCTATTCATCTGTCTGTCTGTATATCTGTCTACTTACCCATCCATCCATCCACCCATCCGTCCATCCGTCCATCCAACCATCCACCCATCCGTCTATCCGTCCATCCATCCATCATCTATCTGGGTGTCTATCACCCATCTATCTATCTATCCATCCTTCCATCTGCCCATCATCTATCTGTCCATCTATCCATCTGTCATTACCTATCTACCTACCCATCCCCTCCATCCACATCTAATTTTTTGTACACGTGTTTCTTAAACTAACAGGATCATGGGTCTAACCCTTAGTTAACTTAGCTTCATGGTCTCATTGTCCGCACATGTAGTCTGCCTCAGGTCTCTATATTAATTTGCTCAGGCTGCCACTACAGAGTACCATAGCCAGGGTGACTTAGGACACAGGAATGTATTGTCTTACAGTCTCGGAAGCCAGAAGTCCAAGACTATAGTGTCAGCAGAGCTGGCTCCTTCTGAAGGTTGTGAGGGAGCATCTGTTGCTGGCCTCTCTCCTGGCCCTAGGAGCTGGTGGATTTCTTTGTGTTCCTTGGCTTCTGCTGCCCTCTGCCTTCACCCTCATGTGGACTCTAACCCGTGTGTGGCTCCATCTCTAGTCCAGATGCCCCCTTTCTATAAGGACATCTGTCATATTGGACTAAGGGCCTATCCTGCCTCCATAGAAGGCTGCCTTCTGAGGTAGGAAAGGTCAGGACTTCAGTAGATGAATTTTTGAGGACACCATTCAACCCCTAACGGTCTCCCACTCTCTTCTCCAGCTGCCTGTGCACTTGAGAGATGGCTGTGTGGCATCATGGTCACAACAAGGTGGGGTTTTGGAGATTTGAGTCAAGTGAGTTCCTAGAGCTTGAATGCACACCTTGGGTGGCCAGGACTTACCAAGTGTAGAGGCCTTATCATT
Organism: Mustela putorius furo; assembly: GCF_011764305.1. Lineage (NCBI taxonomy): Eukaryota > Metazoa > Chordata > Mammalia > Carnivora > Mustelidae > Mustela > Mustela putorius. Next base: position 5,720,563 of record NW_025421531.1, on the reverse strand, counting down.
GTGAGTTATTTCGGCCTTTCTTCCCTGTGTATAAAAGCATGAAAAGTACCAGAGTATCTTTAGTCTGCACACCCCTGCCAGGCACTACTCCAGCCCCTGGCCGTGGGCTCAAACACAAATTCCTCCTCCACCCTTGTCCTCCCTCCCAGGGAACTGAGAATCGTGCTGGTGCGAGGCGTTTGGAAAGGAACATAACGAGACAGAGACTTTCCACTTTGGAACTGGGAATCAGAACATTGCAATTAGACCAGAGGTTCTAACCTTGAAGGAAACTTTCACGGAAACTAATTTGACCCCATTCCAATCCCCCTGATTTCAGCCTGTGTCTGTGCCTGGGAGAAGGGGCAGGTGGAATCCTTCCCCCTTGCTGGGTCTATCCGGTCACTCTGCCAGCCTGAAAGAGCTGACTGCAGCCCGAGAGCCATCAGCGACTTCCACCGTTGGTTTGCAGAGGCTGGAACTGTTAGGGGAGCTGTTAAGGAACTGTAACCATGTAATGGGGGATCTAGTGATGGTCACCGTGTCGTTCAACTTCCAGACACAGAAAGGGTCTCTTCCACTTTGGAGGCTCAGGATTCCCAGACAGCGAGAGTTTCTTAGTGGTCCTCACCCCGGATGTGTGCTCTGGGCTGGATGCTGGGAGGAGAGGCCCTGGACGGAGCCTGGTGGTGTGGCCATGGCCCTGCAGCTCCTGTTGGCCCCGGATGAAGCGCGGTCTCTGTGTCAGCCCTTGGAGCACACTGCAGGCTGGACGCCTTCTCACGTCTGGGTGCATGCAGAGCTTACCTCCAGGGCACTGTGCTGGCTGCGGGGTCCCTTCTTTTGGAATCCATCAAGCCACCCCACCCCAGCTTCTTCCAACCCCACCTTCCTCTAAAGAGTGCTGGCTGTTTCCCCAAAGGGCAGCATTGAACTTCTGGGTCCATCCTTGGGAGCTCTTGCCTGATTTTTCCAGGCTTGAGAGTATCTGACTCTTAGACACAGTGTTTCTTTTTGCTCATGTCAGCTACCATCCATTGCACACATGTGATGCAAATGAGGAACTGAGAAGAAAAACACTTCCATCCTGGCGAGCAGGAAAATGAGGGGAACAAGTGAGAGCACCCCAAGATACCTGCCTGCCTGTCTTGCTTGTCTTTCACATGTGTGAGCAAGAATGTTGTGTTCCTTCATTCAGGAGACGTTTGCTGGGCTCCCGCTGGAAGCCTAGCACTGCATTTAGACCTGTGGGGGACACTGGAATGAGTCAGACACTAATCTTGCCCGGGGTGGGGGGGTTCATAAATTTGGAGGGGAATTTCAGATATTTACATAAAAGAGTAATGTTGGGCCAGAAAGCATTGTTTATGATTAGAGCTGGATGAAGATCACGTTGTGTTCGGAAAAGGGCTGCGTGCCTCTGGCTGGGAGACTCAAGGAAGGCTTCCTGGAAGAAGTGGCATTGCTCAGGCCTTTGCCGAAGAGGTGGGATTTGAATCAATGGAAATGGCATGGTGGGGAGCAAGGGCGGTCCAGCATGAAGGCAGCACAAAGGGTCCCGGAGTGGGGGTGAAGGGGGTGCAAGAGGCATTCGGAGTCTTTCTCCATCCGGAGAGCAGGGCAGCAAAGGGCTCTCGCCAGGGCACTTGCTGCTGCTGGCGCTGCGCCATGTTTGTGCCTCCAGACTACCTGCTTTCGTGTGTGTGCTTACGTTCTGTGTGTGCCCTGTCATACCGCTGCATGACATACCTGTATCACAGCTCACGCACACTGCACAGCAGGCAGCGGGCCGGGAAGGGAGACCTTGCTCATAGTTCCTCAACAGATTCATGTGCCCTCTCCAGGGAGCACAGAGAAGGCCCCTTCCTTTCAAGGCTCTGCAGGGGGAAGGAATGGCCTGGCTGTAGGGGTGTCATCTTTGTGAGCATAGAGGGGCTTTGTAGAAAGTGTCCCCACACACAGGCCCCCCTGGAGCTGGTGGCCCGCTCTGGGTGGGGCAGGAAGCCTGCAACCTCTCCCCCCATGGCCAGCTGGTTTCCCGGTCGGACACTCACCCCTCAAGTCCGCTGCCAAGGACACGCATCAGGTAGCCACTTTATTGACCATATAAAAAACACAGTGGGGAGTGGAGCAGAGTCGGGCTTGGGTTTTACTGTCAGTAACTGTTTGTGCTGTCCCTGTCCTTCAATAGTTCTGGATGTAAATAGCTCTCTCTGGGAGAAGAGTCTGGGTCAAGCCAGGGAAGATGCTGGAATGAGGCTGGCTCTCTGTGTGCCTGGGCAGGAGCGAAGTCCTGGTCCGTTGTGGTGCTGGGGGTGTGGGGACAAACATCTCACTTCAGAGCTAGGGTAGGGGCCCAGCCCAGCCCAGCCGCTGATTACCTGGTACCCCTTCCCGCCCCTTCCAGGCATGGCCATCCTCACCCACTCCTGCCACACTCCTCTCTGACCTTGGTCAAGAAACAGTGTATATGGAGAAGTGACCTCAGTGCCTTCTCATGTCTGTCCCAGCACAGCGTCCGTGCCCTCTACCCCAATACCTGTTATATTCCCAGACTGTGAATTCCCAAGGAGACAGGACTGGGCTTCTCTTCAGCCCCATCCTTCTGTGTGGTATGTGATGGAACTTGGCTCCAGTACATGTCTGTCCAACAGAAGGTAGAGAGAGAAACTAGGAGATGCCAGCCCAGGACCTCCTCGTGCCCAGACTCTTCCACTGAGCCTGTCTCCTCAGCCATAAAATGGAAACTACAGCATTGACCTCGGGTGTCATGGTGAGAAGGGGCCACTATGCTTAGTAAGAACTGCTAAGGCCTTCATTACCTTCCACCCACTTGCTAAGAGGCATGGTCTGAGCTCAGAAGAGCCACTGATTCCCTGTTCAGGCTGCCGTTTCCTGACTCTTGGGCTCAGAGGATGCCCCTCCCCCTCTGTGGGCCTCAGTTTCCTCATCTGCAACGTCAAGAAGCTGGACAAAGTGGTGTACGAGGTCTTTTCCAGCCCTGCCTGTTGTTCTAAAAATTAAGTCATTAAGCACCTGTCATCCACATTCTGAGTCACCAGCCACGGTGCACATGATTCTAAAGAATGGCTAAAGCAAGGGTCATTTTTATTTGATTTTCAAAGGCTTTGTTTATTTTGTGGTGGGCTGTACTCTCCATGCTGCATTTTGCTTCTGCAAATACTAGAAGCCATTTGCATGTCTTATGCACAGCAACGGGTTGTGGGTAAGGAAGGGGTGACAGCCTGCCCTCAAGAGACTGCTCCGCACCCCACACGATTAGTCCTTCAGGCTGAGCGAGTCTGGAAGAGGCCCTGCAGGCCTCCTATGGAGAGGGCAGATTTCGGGATGAGTGCAAATAGTGCCAGTGAGGAGGGGAATGAGTGGGCAAAAGGCCAAGATCTGCAGTCCGACTTTCTGGATCCGAATCTCAGTTAAACTCCTCACCCGTCCCACATCTGTTTCCTCAGCTGTAAAGGGGGCTGGTGATGGGCCCCACCTCAGAGCTGTTGTAAGGATTAAATGCCATGCAATAAGGGAAGAGTGGGTGGCCCATCACGTGGCTCTTAGTAAGCGGATGGCGATTACCGTCGGGGGATGTGGTTTTGGTGGTGGTGGGGGGGTCGTGGCGCAGACGCAGGCTGGGATTGAATTGGGAGGCGCAGACACTGGGCAGAGACACAGTATGACGGGGAGGGGAGTGAGGAATGAGGGCGGGATGGCTGACCGTCATGGGTGAGTGGGAGGCCCTTGAGCCAGGACCAAGAGGAGGACCCTGGCTGAGAGCCATGGGCAAGGGGATTGCCAGGGGGAGGATGACCAAGAAAGGGCGACCAGGAGGTCTGTTTTCTGAGCTCTTTCCTTCTATTACACCTTCTGCGCTGTCATAGCAGGTGGTTTTAGCCTTTTGTTGTCGTCGTTATGGAAATTGCAGCCAAATGGGTTCTGCTCCTGGGCCAGCCAGGGTCCCCCAGGAACACCATTGGCCTAAGTGGGCCTCAAATTTGGCTGTCCAGACCCACGATGGTGTCCCCACTGCTCTGACAGTGATGCTTGCTAGCTGAAAATCACACACCTCAGGACACTATTTTCTGTCTGGTCCAAGACTTCCATGCATTTCTTGAAGCGAAGGTCAAACCCCCAGGGAAGAGAGACTGGAGAGGCCTGTAATTCTTCTCCAGCTTCATCAGCTTCTCGGGGGCAAGCTGCAGGAGAGCTCAGAGCTGAAGGCTTAGAAGAATGTGTATTTCCACCAAGGGCCTGGGCTGACAGTTCTTTCCCCTGGAGAGGCTGGCAGGCCTCCCCTGCTTAGTACCTCTCAGCAGACCCTCTCTCCTTGTCTCCTCCCTGGCAGGGAGGCGATGGCGGGGAGAGGTGATGAAGCCCACAGCTTTCTCCAGCATTCTCAATGCCAGTGAAATGACCTCCCATCTCCAGAGCACATGCTACCCTACCTCCCTGCCTTCCCACCTCCCTCCCCCCTGCCTGGGAATACCCACACCAAACCCCTGCTGACCTACTTACAACCCCACATGCTCCTGCTAACTGGAGAGGGAAGGAGAGAGCTTGGGTTTTTGCAGGCTGGCAGGGAGAGGGCTTCTGGCTGAGTCATTTGCTGTCCTTGGCTTTGCAAAGTATATACAGGAAGAACAGGCAGTGACCAGCTGCTCTCCACATACATGAAGAAATGAGCAAGTGGAATTGGGTTCACTTAAAAGCCAACACTTTGGCTTGTGTGTGTGTGTGTGTGTGTGTGTGTGTGTCTAACATTTACCATAAGATGATTAAATGCAGAACTGACTGTCTGGACCTGCAGAAAGAGAAAATAGCATTTGGTGTTGCGAGAGCAAGGGACCTGGGCTCTCCCAGCTCTCTCCTCATCTACACAAAATAAGAACACTTGCCCCACATATGCTGCAGGGCTGCTGGGATCTCAAAGGAGACAGCGTGCATGCCAGCTCTCTGTCAACCGAAAACAGAACGAATGTCAACTGTCATATTAATAATGCCAGGCATAATGGCGGCTTGCACTGGAAATGGTTTACAAGGTCACTGACCTGAGGACAGAGGACTGGCCGGTGACTTCCCGAGGTCCCCCTGATTCCAGCATCGTTCTTTGCCTCCCTCTGCCTTTGTTCTCAAAGGAGCCAGGGCTGCTGGGAAACAAAGGCTGGTGGAAAGGGCCTAAGGTCTCTAATCTTGGAGGCTTAGAAATTGTTACTGGAAATGGGATCATAACCTAAACGTGAAATGGTTGGGGCATCAGGAGGCCTCCTGTGGAGACCTCCAGCATGGGGTGGCTCCTCAGGCCCTCCCTTCCCTCGGATTCCCCAGCAGGAGGCAGATAGGGCCCCTGTCTCTGAGACATGTTCTCACGTGGCACTAGAAGCTTCCCCCCACCCTTGACCCCAGGGAGATTGCATTGTGGGGTCTGCCCTGCCCTGCCCTGCCCCACACATCTCTCCCCGACGAGCCGGTGCTTCCTGGAGCTGGCAGCTGGGCACCAGTGATGGGCAGTGCTAATGACCACTGAGTCACCTGTGGTGACTGTCTCACCCGTGACAGGCCTGTCTCCTGCTGGGGTGCCCTCTGCCCTTCAACCCCGTGGCACCGGCTCTACACATGGGCCTGCACCCCTGTTGTTCATCTCAGCGGCTGGCCTCTGCCCCCATGCTTAGAGGCAATGGAAGAAACTCTGGGCACAAGCCCAAGATTATAGGTGGAGGCTAAGAATGTATTTCATTATATTTCAAACCTGGGTGTTTAGTGAGCCCAGGCTCTGTGTCCTGTCCTGTCCTGTCCTGGAACCGAGAACCGCACGAAAGTGTGAGGCTTGGTCTCTGCCCTTGCAGCTCTCACAGGAGCATAAGAAGGCAGCATTTAGTCTCATCTTTTGTAGAAACTTCTGTGAAGAAAACTATAATAATGGTCAAATGGATGTTAATAATATTAAGAAGTAGTAGTTATTTCTTTTTAAGATGTATTTATTTATTTGTCAGAGAGAGAGAGCACAAACAGGGGAGAAGCAGGCTTCCTGCCAAGCAAGGAGCCTGGGACTCAATTCCAGAACCCTGGGATCATGACCTGAGTCAAAGGCAGACCCTTAACCAGCTGAGCCATCCGTGCATCCCAATAAGTAATATTTAACGAAGGGTTCATTAAATATATGTTAGACACTCTACTTGCATTATTTCTTTTCATCCTTCTAATAATTCTATAAAGCACGTAGGCACTATTATTAGCTCTATTTTACCGACAAAGGAAACTGTTAGTCAAAGACTACAAAAACTTGCCAGAGGTGCAGGAGGAGATTTATTTCCCCACAGCCTTATCAACAAGGTGAATTACCAAACTTCAGGTTTTTACCTATCTGATAGTTGAAAAAATGGTATCTCAGAGTAGTTTAAATTTGGACTTCTCTTATTATGAGTGAGATTTGGCTGTTTTTCATATACTTAGTGTCATTTAAATTTCTTTTCCTGTGATCCTGGTCCATTCTGAAAATTGAAGTGTTGAGGGTTTTTTTCTCATTCATTTCTAGAACCTTCTTTTTGTAATAACAGAAATATAAATAAGCATCTTCCCATTTTTTTCATTTGTCTTTTAATTTGTCTTTAATTTTGCATACATTGTCTTTTGCAGAGCAGGGTTTTTTTTTTTTTAATGTTACCAAATTTATTATTTTAATGTTACAGCTGCTGGATTCCAGATTAGTTAGCAAGGGCTCCCTATGGAGCCCAAAATCACATTAAATATAGAGGATTGGGCAACAGCATCTATTATTTCTCATTTCCCCTGAAAATCCAAAAACCAGTGGAATGCCACTAGAGGAATTTTTTTTTTCTTTTTTGACATCAAGAAGCATTTTACTTCCAGGCACTAAGCAGCCCTGCGCCACCAGCCAAGAGCCCCCAGACTGGGCAAGGCCAGTCCTCCTGGCTCAGTCCTAGCAGGCAGGGATTGGCCGTCAGAGTTTGTTCCTGAAGGGGTTTTGGTGGAGACACAATTATGCGGGAGAAGGAGGGGGTTACTCTTTCCGGAATATGACGCATTTGTGGGCTGGCGTGTCCACCATTCTCTCCAGGAGGAGGCCGCTGGCTTGGTCCACATCCTCCAGGAGGGCTGGATCTAAGCGTTAGGTAAAAATCTACATTACTCTGTGGCGTACCCCTCCGTGGATTTTATTAGGTCCGTAGTGATCAGCAGCACCTTGGGAGTGAGCAGGTAGATTCCCTCCTGCTCTGAAGAACATCTCGGTGCACTTTGGGGGGCTGATGCGGATCACGTAGATACTGAGTAACAGGTCTGGGGACCTTGCAGGATCCCGCCCCACTTGCTTCCAATCCCAGGTCACATCCAAGTAGTGTGGCCCTCACACTGGATAGCCCCTGAGCCCAACTGGTAACTGAAATACTGATGAAGTTTTAGAACATAAGTGAGGTTTGATGGGGTGAGGTCTGGAGCTGATAACCAAGAAAGAATTCTTATCTCAAAAATTGGTGCAAAATGGTGGTTTATTAAAGCACGGGGGCAGGACCCATGGGCAGAAAGAGCTGCTGCCCCGGGGTTGTGAGGAGTGGTCCATCATATACTTGTAAGTTGGGAGGGGGTCGGGGATGGTTTAAGTCTCTAAGGAATTTTGGAAGCAGGGTTTCCAGGACCTTGAGGGGCTAGCTATTATTGGGAAAAGGTTATTCATTACCAGTAATAAAACCATTGTCCTGAGACCCTTTACATGTATATCAGTGGGCCATATATTTGGGAATGATTGTCAACACTATCATGGAGGGTTTAGAGATAAAGGAAGTTTCCAAAGGAATTGTTAAAGTAGACTTATAGGATCCTGGTTGGGGGTAGGGTTCAATCAGGCTAGGCTTGCCCATTGCCCTTAGCAAAGCCTTAAGGTGGAGGTAGTTGAGTCCCTAGTGGAATGTCACTCTTCCTTGTTAGCAGGTAAGGAAATTTAATAATTTTTCTTCTGTCTCTGTTTCCCACATCAATGCTGTCCCCTTGGATGACTCCACTTGACATGGGGAAGGTCTTCATAAAATGGGTAGTAGGCTGGCCAAAGCCCGAGGCCATCTCGTGCCTGCGGACGCCATGCTGGGCCGGGTCCAGGAACTGCCCCAGCACACACAGGATGGGCTCCCTGTTTCGCTCTGCTGCCCAGAGTTGTTGTAAGAACATTTTTCAGAGCCAAAGAGCAAAAGTCCTAGTTTGCAAGGTCATCAAGTGTCTGGCTCTTTGGGTAGAGAAGACCCACATCAAAACATATCTTTGGAGAATCCTGGAACTTCAGGGGGTTAAAACAATCCTAGAGACTTCCATAGAGATAGAGTAGTTTACATGCAAGAGATGAGTAGTCAGAGTGCCTACATCAATAGTAATGCAGGCATGTAAAGTCTAGTGGAGTGGTACTTGCAAAATTTTGATGAAAAAGTATTTTGTTCTAGAGTTTTGTATCCGGTTAGCCAGGGATGAAGGTAAAAACATTTTTAGAAATACAGGGATTCAGATGGCTTTCAGGGAGTTTTTTCTTGGGGAGCCACTGTAGGAAATGAGGAGGGAGCTAAGAAAGAGGAAGTACCCATGAAGGAAGCTCCTGAGCCTGGCAAAGAAGCCGGAACAGACTGGAACAAGGGGACGGAGGGTTCCAGAAATGGTGTCTCGAGGGGGGAAAAAAAGGGAACTAATTACTTAGAAATATAGAATATATTATTAATGGGTATATTATAGAGATATCAGGGCATATGGAATAAGTTATTGAGGGTTCACGGACAACCAGGCTGATTTAAAAAATTAGGTAACAATTAACTTCAGAAAAAAGAAAAGAGTGTGTGTGTATGAGTGTGTGTGTATGTGTGTGACTGTGTCTTGTCCAAGCATAAGTGACAGACCAAAATTCAAGGCGGAGGCTGTCTGATCACAAAGTTGGTGCCCTGTGACCTTATAGGAGAACAAAGTTCCTGCTACAGAGTACCTGTGAGACCTTTGTAAGCCATTCTCCCTCCTGGGCCTCACTGTCTTCACCTATAGAATAAATGGGCTACACAAAAAGCATAAACCATACATCAAAAGACAGAAAAATGTGACTGTGTCAAAGTGAAAAATGTTAGTATGACAAAAGAACATAAAAAACAAAACTATGGGGGCACCTGGGTGGCTCAGTGGGTTAAGCCGCTGCCTTCGGCTCAGGTCACGATCTCAGGGTCCTGGGATCGAGTCCCGCATCAGGCTCTCTGCTCAGCAAGGAGCCTGATTCCCTCTCTCTCTCTCTCTCTGCCTGCCTCTCCATCTACTTGTGATCTCTGTCTGTCAAATAAATAAATAAAATCTTTAAAAAAAAAAAAAAAAAAAAAACTATGGACCAGGACAGCAGTGAGCCAAGTGGCCTGACCCAAGTTAGGTCCACAACTTGCTTGTGTAAGTAAAGTTTTATTGGAACACATCCACTCCCATTCATTTATGTTTTCTCCAGCTGTTTCTGTCCTACAGAGGTGGAAATGAATAGCTTTGACAGAGACAGTATTGTGGCCTACGAAGTAGGAAATATTTATGAGGTGTCCCTTAACAGAAAAGGTTTGCTAACCCCTGAACTAGGAGGAGATTCTTACAATGAATGTAAATAGCAACAAATTAAGACCTAAGATGCATAAAGTAAGTTGACAAATTAATATAAAGAAGAAAGAGAACACAGGGTGAAGGTGGGAAGAAAGGGACTAGATGGTGATGTTGAAATGCAGGCAGAGCACCTTTGAAGGGATGGGGGGGCGGGGCTCCTGCGCACAGATGGACTCCGGACCCTGGTCTGGGACCTCACACAGGAGGCTGACTTTGGGCACTCCTGACCTGCTACAGGGAATGTGGTGGGGATTTTGAGCCCTGCCAGTGGACAGTGAGGTGTCTGCTGCTCATGCTAAGGGTAGTGGTGCTTGGTTCCCCGCTCAGAGCTTTCAGCAGCCTCTCCTGTCACTCCCAGTGCTCTCGGGAGAGAGTCTAATTGTGGCAACCATTGCATACAAAAAGACATGTGCCAAGAACAATACCTTTGGTGGCTTGTTACTTTCCAATTTGCCTTAATTGGCTCACGTGTTGGCTGGCTGATTTTCAAAGGGCAGCACAAGGGGGACTCTTCCTAAGTAGGAGAGGGACCTGGGACCATCAGCTCCCTGCTTGTGTTCTTTCAGCCAATTAAGCTTAATCCTGGGAGCCAGCCACTGAGGAGTGGCTGAGTGCTTGGCAGCTGGGTCGGAGGGAAACAGCCTGGATTCGTGGGCTCACACCTTGGTTCATCTCTGCTCTGTTGATCAGCCAGACAAGCTGAGCACCAGCGTTCACATTATACAACAAACGGTAATAGGTATAGCCCAACCGCCAAGAATCCTCATCTGGTCAGGTTGACTTTTTTCTTTTATCCAGGAAAAAAAAGCGTGTATACAATGTCCATTGGTGAAATACTTTTGAACTATCGCTGTGAATTACGGAGCAGAGGGCAGCACACAGCCCTGCACGCTGGCAGCGAAGCTTCCGCCACCTCCCAGCAGACCACCCTGGTTCCCACCGCCTTCCTTCGATTATGCACAGTGACTTCCCTGGATGCCCGAGGACCAGGCTCCCCAGGCCTGAGGGGTTCCATTCCTGCCCCCAAAGACGGCTTATTGAAGCTTCTCCTGTGCAGAGTGGGGCTCTCTTGGCCGCTCTTGTGCTCACGGGACAGAGATATTCCTCGCCAGTCTTGATCTGAGCCGCCGTGACCACATCATGCCCAGGTCTGACCAGACGCGGCTCCTTTGGCCTGGGTGGCAGAACAGTCCCTGCCACTGAATGGGGGACCCAGAAGGGCCACATTTGCAGTATGAGGGGGAGGAGGAAGATGCGACGTTCTGTGCAGGATGGCGGGGGGCCGAAACTGCATTTACTGACCCTGGGTGGGTGCTGAGTCCTGGGCACATGGTGGAGCTCCTTTCGTCCGCATGCCCACCCTGAAGAGTGTGTGGTTCTGCTCACAGCAGGTACAAGAATGGTACCAACAGAGACCCACTTTGGGGAGAAGGTCCAAAACATGGAGGCAGAGTGTGCAGGCAGAGACTGGGCTTGAAGACTGAAGCTTCCCTTCTGTGGGTCTGTGCTGGGAGGCGGCCTTGGGGAGAGAAAAGGAGTCCCGTTTTCATGGCAAGGTGGATTCTCCACCAGGTGAGAATCCGGGAGGAGGAGGGGCCTTGAGGGGCTGCAGGCTGGATGGCAGTCAGGTGCTCCAGCCTACAGGCTAGCCCTAGCTGCGCCCCTCACTCACTGTGTCCTTTCCCTCCACGTCAGCTTCCTCCTCTGTGTAATGGGATTACAAGAGGGGCTACTCTGTAGGGTTGCTGGGATTCACTGAAATAACGTATGCAAGCTGTTTAGAGGAGCATCTGATGGACAGGGAGAGCGCAGCGCCTGGGGGCCCCTGCTGTCTTCAGATGACTCTGGGCTCCCTCTGTGCAGGCTGCCCCTGCTTTTTCCCTTCTATGGTTTGGGTACGCGAGTGCTTACTTCTCTGCCATCTCTTCTGTGCCCATTCTCTGGCTGTTTCTTATTGCACCATTCCCGTGAGCCTCTTCTGCAAGGGCTGCTTCTCTTTCTGTCCTGCCTTCCATCCGTCTCGTTCTTTCTGTCCTGCCTTCCATCCATCTCATTCTGTTCTGTCTTGTCCCCCTTTTAGGGCCTCTATCCCCCTCAGATGCCCGGGTCCCCTGGAACAGAGCAGGCATCCTCAGGTCCACTTCCCTAGCTCCTCACAGATCACATGGCCCTTTTCTTGCTCCCCAGTGATCTCCCAGACTTTGGGGGTCAGAATAGAGTGGTGGGACCAGTTTGCCACACTTGTCCCCCACTCCCCATCCTCTCCCCCCGAGAAGGTCAAGGGCGTTGATGCATTCCTGCTTCAAGTCTGTGGACTGAGTGTAGGCGTGTGAGACGGAAGGACTATGGTCTAGATGTTCAGCTTCCAGGTCAGCTCAGACACCAGATTCTGAGAAACCCAAGGCCAGATTCTGCAGCCTGACGCATCAGCCTTCCTTTGTTGTCCTGGACTCAGGACTGACTCCTGCCATCTGTATACCCAAGGAAGGAGAGAACCACAATCCGGAAGGTGTCTCCCCGGGTGCCATGTGCTCTGATGGTAGCATGGGAAAGGATTACAGAGTAAAGGAGGTGGAGCTGGTTCAGCCACCTGGTGTGGGCCACAAACCCCCCGGAGGCAGCCTCAGCAGCTGCTTGGCAAGGAAGATGTCACTTTCCCAGATGCGCTGATGTGGTTGACTCTGTCTGACCCAGGGCAGGGTGTGGAGGGTGGGGACAAGAAGAGGGTCCTCGGCCTTTGAAGATCACATGACCAGATCCCCAAGCCCAGCAGAAATCGTGGGCCAGAAGGAGAGCACAGTCCCTGCCTCCATGGGGGAGAGTGGCAGCGGCAGGCATGGACCATGTGCTTGGCCAGTCTGGGATTTGGCATGACTGTGTGGCTGGGGAGGCAGGTTTTTGCCCCTGCTCCCTAGGATTGAGTTGCTGGCTGGGATTGAAGAAACACATCCCATATCTGTCCTTGGTCAAAGGGGTTGCAACAGAGGCAGGTAAACACTTCTGAGGGTTGACTTGACCCCTCAGCCCCAGGCCTAGAGCCTGGTCCCAGTCCGGGAGGCAGGCCTGGGTCTGGGCAGCTGACATTGGTCATACCTGACCATCATCTCATTCATTCTTGGGGGCGTTCAGTGCTGATCCCAGGATAAGCTTTGAGCCTGGGACAAGTAGATGTCCTGCCTGTGTTTCTACAGTTCTGTCTGCCAGGAACGTCCTCTTGGCCCTCAGTTGCTCAGAGCACTGGAGACCTTCCCCGGGCAGCTTTCTCAACAGAGGAGCTTGACCCTTCCCTCTACTCAAGGACCCTTTGGTCTGGGATCTGTGGGGATCCCAGCCCCAGGGGCAGAGCTTGAGAAGCCAACTTGGGCTCTGGTCATCGTTCTGTAGACTAATTGACTGAGTAACATTCATCTCTGAGCTTGAGTGCTTCATCCCTGAAAGAGGGGTAATCATAGTCCCAACTGCATGGGCTTGTGGTTAAGAGTTAAGGGAAGGCACGTAAGCGCTGAGCATTGGCCCTGACTCAGTAGAGGGCTGTGAGTCACACAGGCCGCAGCTGGGCAGCGGCTGACTCATCCAGAGACAGGGTATTTCTAAGGCAGACGTGGGTGAGAACCAGCCTCCTCCTCCCCTCCCCAGGCCCTGTGCCAGCTGTTTTCTGGAAGCTTTAGGAACAACAGATCCACTGAATGATGGGAATAGACTGAGCAGAGAGGAGGAAGGAAGGGGACCCCCAGCCCTTGTAGTCAAGAGAACCAGGAGAAAGTCAAGGCCTTGATGGGAGCCCTCACAGGCTCCAGAGAGAGAAGCCAAGGTGCTAGGCACATGGGCAAAGGTAACACTGACTGGGGCCCTCGCCCAGTCCCCGTGGGCGGCCTGTGGTGAATAAAAAGGGGGCTGTGGACATCAGGTGAGGGTTCAGGCCTCTCCTCCTCAGGCACTGCTTCTTTTCCACTTAAACTTCCTCCCCTCAGCTCCTCCCCCTGCTGCAGTTAGGGCCCTGTCAGGAAAACAGAAGTCGAAACCACACTAATTTTTAAGAGCTTTAAATCAGGGAATTGGTGTCGGAAGGCTGAAAGAGGGAAAAGCAGAGGTCGAGGATGCCCGGATATTAGGAGCTAGAAACAGCAGTGGCGTTGCCATGGATGTGCACGAGGGAGCAGCATGATCGCATCCGAGGGCCCAGGGAGGCCCCCCTTTCTAGGAAGGGTGCTCTGGGGTGCTGTAGTATTCAGACCTCTAAAAGGGACATGGTGTGTCTGGTGCCAGGACATCCAAGGAGACACCCAGGGCTTGTCCCCAGCTCTCGGCACAGGGCCTGATTTGGGGGCACCCAGGGGGCAGGGAGAGCTGCGGGGCCAAGCTCTCTGACTGCCATGTGCACAGCGGGGCTGCCACTGGTGCCCCAGGGGAGCATAGCAGAGCTGGCACGTAGGGATTACGGAAAGGAAAGGAGCTGCCGGAGGGTGGGCCCGAAGCTGCCCGCTGCTGCTGGCGCCATGACTATAGGAGCTACAAGCAGGGAGGAAGGCTCTTCTCCTCCCCCTGCCATTCAGTCCTGCCATGGCCTGCCATGGACAGAACCTAACTAGGAGCTGGCTGCCCAGGGAGTCTGGGCGACATGGGTGTCGGGCTGTCAGCGCCAGCGTCTCCAAGCAGAGTGTGGAGGGTGGATCGATCAGCAGCATGTAAATAACTGCACACATGTGCACCTGCGTGTGCGCACATACACACACACACCCTGGGGTGCACCATCTCATTTTAGCCTTGTGGCATTCCTCTAGAGATTCCAGTAATGGCTATTATTCCCAAGCTATAAAGACAAAACCGAAGACCAGGGAAGCTCATGGCTTTGCCTAAGTCAGACAGTCAGTCCCCAAATGCTCATGGGATGTCTGCTGTGTGCCAGGTGTCGGTCTAGCTGTGGGGGCCCGGCAGTGAGCCAGAGCCTGTCTGGGCAAGGACATGGGTCTTGTAGCTGGGGGCATGGGGACTGTGGGAGTGGGGAGACCATCAGAGTACCCGTGGAGACAGGTGAACACAGTAATAGTCTCAGGAACATTAAACAAGTGCTGAACAGTGTGAGTGCCTCGGGTGGTATGGGAGCAGGGCTTAGAAGAGGTCCAGGCCCTGGGGGACAAGAATGTCAGCAGCTGAATACCGAATACCCACATGCATGGCCAGTGGCCATTCTGAGTCACCCTCACATCCGAGACCTGGGAGCCATGCTCCCTGGGCTGGAAAAGCTCTTCATCGAGCGCAGGGTGCAGACCAGCTGGGCTGCAGGCTCCTCCCAGCAGGAAGGCCAGGCAAGAGGAACCCAGGGCCCGAGCCCTCACCGGTGGGGCCAGTGCCGCAGCCTGGGACTGGGACTTGGCCTGTCCTGATGGAAGATGGGCGGCCCCGTCCCAGCCTCAGCATGGCAGAGAGCCTGGCGGCTCAGCACAGGGAGAGCACGATAGAGGCAGACACTGGGAGGGGCCCCTGGCCCCCCGCCCCCCTTTTCCTCATTCCAGGGGTCCTTGCGTAAAACGCAGTGGTTTCAGATCAGCTCAGGCCAGAAAAGCCATTGGACCATCACTTCCCAAGGAAGGCTCTTTGTACTTTCTTTCCACGTGGACTCCCCCACCTCATATACCTTGTACCTCTGTCTGTATCCAGCAGACACTAAAAGACTGAATGGCTGATCAGAACTGCTTCCTGGTGGGATGAGGTTTTGGGGAGGGTGTCCACTCTCCCTGTGGCAGAGCATGAGGCTCAAAGCCACCGTGAGGAATTCAGGGTAGGCCTTGGGAAGGAAGGATTGATCATGGAGAGCCTCAGACTGGTCTCCTGACTGGGGGTGGGGGCTAGGGAGGCTGCCCAATGCCAGGGCTGATTTACTGGGTATGTCTGGTGTCCGAGGAGTGGGCCCCTTCCCAGCTCTGGGATCTGCCTATAGCAGCAGACTCCTAGCTGAGTTCCTCCCCACCGGGGAGACAGGCTATGGCTCTGCTCCCCAGCTGCATGCATCCAGCCCACACAGGGCTCAGACTGTGTAGACATATATACCTGGGGCCCAAGTGGAGCTGTTTTTTTCTTCAGATCCATTGTCTCAAGACCTCTGCCCTGATGGGGCTCAAGACCAGGGAGGCGGGCAGTGATGGCTGGTGCCCGGGAGGGAAACACACAGCAAGAGGGGGCTGGTGAAGCCAGTGAGGGGCTACGGTGTGTGCAGCTGGCCCCCTGGCACTGAGCGGAGGGCATCTTTCCTCCTGACCATGGGCACAGCCATGGCCTCTAAACACAACTGTGAACTATGTGCCTATGGAGCCATCTTGATGACACGAAGGAAGTTCCCCAGGTGATTCTGTTCCTCTCCTGGTAGACAAGCACAGCTGGGGAGGGGAGGCAGGGGACTCCAGGCTTCTTCCCATAATGAAGGAGCCCTGAACCACACAGCTGGGCTGTGAGCTTCAGGGTGGAACTTCTGATGGGAAAGGGGAAGAGAGTTAAAGGTCTCCAGTCTCGAAGAGGTGCCATTCAGTTTGGTGTCCCTGACATTTTTTCTTTAATGATTTCTCCTGAGAATGGGCCCACTGTGCCCCTTCTCTGGATGATTAAGGGACCAGAAGGACCAGAACCCTGAGACTGGAGGCAAGGACAAGCAGAGGAACTGGCAGTGTATGTTGCTCAGAGATGCCCCTAAGGCTGCAAATACCCCTCGGGAACCTGGCACAGGTGGGGCCCCAGGTTGAGGTTCAAGATTCTCAGACTACATACATACATACATACATACATACATACATTTATTTTTAATTAACACATAATGTATTATTTGCCCCAGGGTTACATGTCTGTGATTCATCAGTCTTCCACAATTCACAGCATTCACCATAGAATATATCCTCCCCGTGTCCATGACCCAGCCACCCTATCCCCTCCTAATACCCCAGCAACCCTGTTTGTTTCTTGAGATTAAGAGTCTCTTATGGTTTGTCTCCCTCTCTGAAACCATCTTGTTTCCTTTTTCCCCTCCCTATTCCCCCACAACCCCCTGCCCTGATTCTCAAATTCCTCATATCAGAGAGATCATATGATAATTTCTTTCTCTGATTGACGTATTTCACTCAGCATAATACCCTCTGGTTCCATCCACGTTATTGCAAATGGCAAGATTTCAGGTTTCCTGATGGCTGCATTGTATTCCATTATATACATATGTATCACATCATCTTCATCCATTCATCTGTTCATGGACATCTAGGTTCTTTCCATAATTTGGCTATTGTGGACATTGCTGCTATAAACATTTGGGTGCATGTGCCCCTTTGGATCACTACATTTGTATCTTTAGGGTAAAAACCCAGTAGTGAGATTGCTGGGTCATAGGGTAGCTCTATTTTCAACTTTTTGAGGAACGTCCATGCTGTTTTCCAAAGTGGCTGCACCAGCTTGTATTCCCACCAACAGTGTAGGAGGGTTTCCCTTTCTCTGCATCTTTACCTGCACCTGTCATTTCCTGACTGGTTAATTTTAGCCATTCTAACTGGTGTGAGGTGGTATCTCATTGTGGTTTTGATTTTTATTTTCCTGATGCCGAGTGATGTGGAGCACTTTTTCATGTGTCTGTTGGTCATTTGGCTGTCTTCTTTGTAGAAATGTCTGTTCATGTCTTCTGTCCATTTCTTGATTGGATTATTTGTTCTTTGGATGTTGAGTTAGAGAAGTTCTTTATAGATTTTCGATACTAGAGGCCTTTTATCTGATATGTCATTTGCAAATATCTTCTCCCGTTCTGTTGGTTGCCTTTTGGTTTTGTTGACTGTTTCCTTTGATGTGAAAAAGCTTTTTATCTTGATGAAGTCCAGTGGTTTTGTATTGCTATATACTTTCCTCCCAGGACTGCTTTTGTTGTGTCCCACATATTTTTAACAGTTGTGCTTCATTTTTGTTTGTTTCCATGAGTTTTTAAAATTCTTCTTTAATTTCCTAGATGGCCCATTCATTCTTTAGTAGGATGCTCTTTAGCCTCCATGTATTTGAATTCTTTCCAACTTTCCTCTTGTGGTAGAGTTCTAGTTTCAAAGCGTTTTGGTCTGAAAATATGCAGGGAATGCTCCCAATCTTTTGGTACCAGTTGAGACCTGATTCGTGACCCAGGATGTAATCTATTCTGGAGAATGTTCCATGTGCACTAGAGAAGAAGGTGTATTCTGTTGCTCTAGGATGGAATGTTCTGGATATATCCGTGATGTCCATCTGGCCCAGTGTGTCTGGCCCATTTATGGCCTTTATTTCCTTGTGATCTTTTGCTTAGATGATCTGTCCATTTCAGTGAGGGGGGTGTTAATGTTGCCTAGTATTGTATTATTGTCAATGTGTTTCTTTGATTTTGTTATTTATTAGTTTATATAATTGGCTGATCCCATGTTGGGGCATAGATATTTAAAACTGTTAGATCTTCTTGTTGGACAGGCACTTTAAGTATGATACAGTGTCCTTCCTCATCTCTTATTATAGTCTTTGGCTTAAAATCTAACTTATCGGCTATACGGATTGCCACTCCAGCTTTCTTTTGATGTCCATTAGCATGGTAAATTGTTTTCCACTCCTTCACTTTAAATCTGGAGGTGTCTTTGGATCTAAAACGAGTTTCTTGTAGACAGCATATTGATGGGTCTTATTTTTTTTTATCCATTCTGATACTTATGTCTCTTGATTTGGGCATTTAGCCCATTTACATTCAGGGTAATTATCGAAAGATATGAATTTAATGCCTTGTATTGCCTGTAAGGTGACTGTTATTTTATATTGTCTCTGTTCCTTTCTTGTCTGTTACTTTTAGGCTCTCTCTTTGCTTAGAGGACCCCTTTCAGTATTTCCTGTAGGACTGGTTTGGTGTTTGCAAATTTTTTTAGTTTTTGTTTGTCCTGGAAGCTTTTTATATCTCCATCTATTTTTTTTTCCCTCCATCTATTTTAAATGACAGCCTAGTTAGATATAGTATTCTTGGCTGAATATTTTTCTCATTTAGTGATCTGAATATATCATATCAGTCCTTTCTGGCCTTCAGGGTCTCTGTGGATAAGTCTGCTGCCAATCTAATATTTCTACTTTTGTATGTTATAGACCTCTTATCCTGAGCTGCTTTCAGGATCTTCTTTTTGTCACTGAGACTTGCAAGTTTTACTATTAGATGACAGGGTGTTGATCTATTTTTTGGAATTTCTGGGGAGTTCTCTGTGCCGCCTGGATTTTGATGCTTGCTCCCATTGCCAAATTAGGGAAATTCTCTGCTATAATTTGCTCCAATATACCTTCTGCACCTCTCTTTCTTCTTCTTCTGGGATCCCAATTATTCTAATATAGTTTCATCTTATGGTATCATTTATCTCTCTAATTCTCCCCTCATGGTCCAGTAGTTGTTTATCTCTCTTTTTCTCAGCTTCCTTATTCTCCATCATTTGGTCTTCTATATCACTAATTCTCTCTTCTGCCACATCTATCCTAGCAGTACGAGCCTCCATTTTTTATTGCACCTCATTAATGGCTGTTTTTATTTCAACTTGGTTAGATTTTAGTTCTTTTATTTCTCCAGAAAGGGATTTTACTTCTCCAGAAAGAGATTCTCCAGTATTTTCTATATTATACTTCTATATATACTATCTTCTATATTATACTATACTATACTTTTTTCAAGCCCAGCTATCATCTTGATAATCATTACTCTGAACCCTGGTTCTGACATCTTACCAATGTCTGTATTGATTAGGTCCTTAGCCATTGTTCCTCTTGTTCTTTTTTAGGTGGGTTTTTCCATCTTGTCATTTTATCCAGAAAAGAACAGATGAATGAGAGAAAAAAATACTAAAAGGGTAGCAATGAACTTAGAAAAATATACACTAACCAAATCAGAAGAGATTTAAAACTAGGGGAGTGGGGGCGCCTGGGTGACTCAGTGGGTTAATCTGTCTTCGGCTCAGGTCATTCAGAATCCTGAGATCAAGCTGCTCTCTGCTCAGCAGGGAGCCTGCTTCCCCCCTCTCTGCCTGCTTGTAATCTCTGTCAAATAAATAAATAAAATCTTTTAAAAAAAATTGGGGGAGCAGATAGGAGAAAGAAAAAAAAGTGTATATGTACAGTTAGAACAGAGCCACACCCTTGATTTTGGGTATATTTTGGTCTGTTAGAAGAAACTGCTTCCCCCAATTTTTTTTAAGATTTTATTTATTTATTTGACAGAGAACACAAGTAGGCAGAGAGGCAGACAGAGAGAGAGAGAGAGAGAGAAGCAGGCTCTGCACTGAGCAGAGAGCCCGATGCGGGGCTCGATCCCAGGGTCCTGGGATCATGACCTGGGCCGAAGGCAGAGGCTTTAACCCGCTGAGCCACCCAGGCGCCCCTGCTTCCCCAATTTTAAAGAAATAAAAACTTATGTATATACAAAAATAAAGGTAAACACAATGAAGGGATAGACTATGACTGTAAAGATGAAAATTAAGAAAGATTCTAAAACAGGAGTTGATAAGTTGGTTGGGAAAAAAAAAGATAATGTGATCAGGCTGGAGACTAGAACAAAGCCATACACTAGATTTAGGGTATATTTTGATCTGTTAGAAGAAACTGTATCCCAAAACTTTAAAGAAAAATTTATATGTGTACAAAAAATAAGGTTAAATACAATGAAGAATTAGAATATGAGTATAACAATAAAAATTTAAAAGATATTGATAAGATAAAATAGTTTTTCATTTGTTTGTTTGTTTGTTTAGATTTTTATTTATTTATTTTTATTTGACAGAGAGAGAGATCACAAGTGGGCAGAGAGGTAGGCAGAGAGAGGAGGAAGCAGGCTCCCTGCTGAGCAGAGAGCCCAATGTGGGGCTTGATCCCAGGACCCTAGATCATGACCTGAGCCAAAGGCAGAGGCTTAACCCACTGAGGAACCCAGGCGCCCCAGATAAAATAGTTTTAAAAGTTAAAATAGGAAAGAGGAAAAATTTTAAAAGGATAAGAAACAAAATAAAAAAAATTTAACATCAAAAGGCTAAAGAATCATGGGGAAAATACCATGAATTCTATGTGCTGTGTTCCCCTAGCTCTGGAGTTCTGCAGTTCTCATTGATCAGTGAACTGGGTCTTGGCTGGATGTTCTTGTTGATCTTCTGTGGGAGGGGCCTGTTCCAGTGATTCTCAAAAATCTTTGCCCGAGGTGAAATTGCACCGCCCTTGCCGGGGGTAAGGCTAAGTAATCTGCTCGGGTTCCCTCTCTGTAGCTTTTGTTCCCTGAACTATTTCTGTACAGCTTTGGAGATCGGGAATGAAGATGGCGGCCTCCCAATCTCCAGCCCCAAAGGAGCCAAGAGCTCAGGGTCCCACTCCTCAGTGCACCCTCTGGGAAAAGCAGTCAATCCCTCCCATCTCCCTGGTCTCCAGTTGCATTCATGCTCACCCAGCCTGTGACTGAGCATTTTTGTCTCTGGCACACATACCCATTTGGAGTCTCCAACCCAAGCAGACTCCTGCAGTACCCTCCCATGCCACTCCTCCTGGAGGAGGAAGGAGGGGGTCTCCCCAGATCTGCCACTTGTGGGGTCCCCGCTCAAAGATCAGTGGCCCAACTATACCTTGGATCATGGTTTGTGGCAACCCTGAGCTGAGAGCCCCTCTCCGGCTCTGTCTCTGTAGCCGGCTTCCCTGCTCCAATACCTAGGAGCTCTGCTACACTCAGATACCCCCTGGTCTTTCTGTGACTTTGCAGGTCCTGAGACCACACAGTCCCCTTGAGGACTCCACCCTGTAGTTAGCCTCTGGACCGATGTCTCTCAGTGGAGCAGACTTCTAGAAGTTCCAATTTTGTCCTCTACTGCTTGTGGGGAGCCGGCCCCTCCCCCTGTGGTCTATCTTCCTGTATATCACATCAGATTCACTTCTCTGCACATGGCCGCTTTTCTGCTCCTAGAATTGCTGCTGTTCTTCTCTGCGATCTCCTGTTGAGTTTGTAAGTGTTCAGAATGTCTTGATAACTATCTAGCTGAATTCCCAGGACCTGACGATATTTAGGTCTCCTACTCCTCCCCCATCTTACTCCTCCACCTTGATCCATTTCTCTTCTATGGGGAGTGGGCATGTGTGCCCAGAAGTGGTCCATTCTGCAGGCCTGCAGCCGATCCTCTGCCCCAGACCACCCCTTCCATATCTGTCCCAAGCTACAATCACAGCGTTTTACCTGGCCTCCCACTCTTCAGTTGCCCCCCTCCATCCACCCTCCTGCCAGTCTTCAACCCTTGTTGTCTCCTGTGCTCTCCTGGCAAAGCTCTGTCTCTCTTGCTGGAGACTCCTTGGGAATAACCTCGCCGTAGCTCGCATATGCAGCTGTCTTCCTGGTACCAGCACTGCCTGAGAGCCAAAGCAAGCGTGATGGTTCCCAGCTTCCAGATGGGGACAATGAGGCTCAGAGAGGCAAGGCAAGGCAAGGGGCTTGGCCCTCCGCTCATTGTGCCTGGGCTACAGCTGACAGGTGGTTAGCTGGCTCTGGGTACAGCTCTGAAAGAGGATTCTGTGATAAAGTGGCCTTCTCTGCTTCTGGTAGTGTTTGCAGAGAAGGCTGCTTGAGTCCACAGGTGAACAAAGGGCCACATGCCTCCTTCTGGCCCATATGTTATCACGTGGCCCAGGGTTGCTCGCAGCCATGCACCCCTCCTGCATGCAGCCCTGAGTCTCAGTCATTGGTGTGGAACCAGGCACGACTCTGGCCCTGGGGTACAATGCCCACACTTTAGCAAGTAGGGAAGACCTCTGCCATGAACCAAGAAAGCAGGGAAGATACTGGGTCAGAGACCCCTCTCTGAAGTAGCACAGCATGGGCAGGGAATGGAAGAGACCCCCTTACCATCTCATGTACTCTGTATTCTACAGGGAAGGAGACTAAGACCCCAAAAGGCAAAGCTCAGGAATCCAGTAACTTTCTCCCTTATCACTGAAAGAGCCCTTCTCCAGACCTGCCAGGCACTCTTGATTCAGCATGGCCCTGCGGGGAATGAGGGATTCCTGCCAACCCCCATCCCTGGGTTGATAACAACCTGGTGGGGACAGGGGGAAGCAGGAGCCGATCTCCAGATGAGCCCACATGACTTGATGAGGGCTGCTGGGCTGACAGCTTGGGAGGAGGCGCAGGTACCTGGGTACCCGTCAGCAAGAACTGGCCCACATTCTGAGGTTCTCCCAGAGGCTTCTTACCTCCATCCACCCTGTTGTGAGAGACTCCACTGTGTAGACAATGTTGATCTTAAGTCTGTAGTGGAGGTGGGACCTTCTCAAGTAGTGTGGAACCAGTGAGCTTCTGCGCCCATGGAAGTAGGGGAGCCACCTGGACTCCTGTGTTTAAGAGCGTAGAGAGTCAGCATCCTATAATGGGAGTTTTAACAGCAGACCAGAAAATGACTTCTTGGGATAGTCAAGCCCTCGAATGATCCAAACAGTGAAATTATTACAACCATTATTTTTCAAAAGATGATTGCATCAATCAAAGAGTTAATTGCACTAGAGCTTTATCTGTGAAATGGTATGGTCTGCGGGCTGCACTGGGGGGTGTCCAAGCTACCCCAACCATTTGCCACCAACAGGGTGGGGAGTGGGGAGGGCAGCAAAAGGATCAGTAAAGACAACAGTGATGTCAGACCCAACTCTCTAGGAATGTACAGGTTGTCAGGATTCACAGTTGTATGTCCATTTTGGTAGAAAGTGCCTATTTCTTCCTTTTTTGAAAGCATCTGTTTTTATTAGTTTCAGAGGTAGAATTTAGTGATTCATCAGTAGCATAGAACACCCAGTGCTTATTATATTATGTGGCCTCCTTAATCCCCATCACCCAGTTATCTCATCCCACCAGTCTCCTCCCCTCCAGCAACCCTCAGTTTGTTTCCTATGATTAAGAGTCTCTTATGGTTTACCTCCCTCTCTGGTTTCTTCTTACTGTACTCTTCCTTCCCCTCCCCTATGTTCATCTGTTTTGTTTCTTAAATTCCACATATGAGTGAAATCATATAGTGTTTGTCTTTCTCTGACTGACTTATTTCGCTTAGCATAATACCCTTAAGTTCATTCCATGTCATTGTAAATGGTAGGATTTCATTATTTTTGATGTCTGAGTAATATTCTAGTGTGTGAGTGTGTGTGTGTACACCACATCTTTTTTTTATTGTGTTTTGTTAGTCAACATAATATACATCATTAGTTTTTATACAGTGTTCCAATATTCATTGTTTATGTACAACACCCAGTGCTCCATGCAATACGTGCCCTCCCTAATACCCACCACCAGGCTCACCTATCCCCCACACCCTCCCCTCCAAAACCCTCAGTTTGTTTCTTAGAGTCCACAGTCTCTCATGCTTGGTCACCCCCTCTGATTTACCCCAATTCACTTTTCCTTTCCTTCTCCTAATGTTCTCCATGTTATTCCTTATGCTCCACAAGTAAGTGAAACCATATGATAACTTTCTCTGCTTAACTTATTTCACTCAGCATAATCTCCTCCAATCCTATCCATGTTGATGCAAAAGTTGGGTATTCATCCTTTCTGATAGCTGAGCAATATTCCATTGTATATATGGACCACATCTTCTTTATCCATTTGTCTGTTGAAGGGCATCTTGGCTCTTTTCACAGTTTGGCTGTTGTGGACATTGCAGCTATGAACATTGGGGTACATATGGTTTTTCTTTTCACCACATCTGTATCTTTGGGGTAAATACCCTGTAGTGCAATTGCAGGGTCATAGGGTGGCTCTATTTTTAATTTTTTGAGGAATCTCCACACTGTTTTCCAAAGTGGCTGCACCAACTTGCATTCCCACCAACAGTGTAAGAGGGTTCCCCTCTCTCCACATCCTCTCCAACATTTGTTGTTTCCTGCCTTGTTAATCTTTGCCATTCTGACTGGGTAAGATGGTATCTCAATGTGGTCTTGATTTGAATTTTCCTAATGGCCAATGATGATGATCATTTTTTCATGTGTCTGCTAGTCATTTGTAGGTCTTCATTGGAGAAGGGTCTGTTCATGTCTTCTGCCCATTTCTTGACATGATTATCTGTTTTTTGGGTGTTGAGTTTGAGAAGTTTTTTTTTTTTATAGATCTTGGATATCAGCTCTTTGTCCGTCATGTCATTTGCTAGCATCTTCCTCTATTCTGTGGGTTGCCTGTTTTGTTGACTGTTTCCTTTGCTGTGCAGAAGTTTTTGATCTTGATGAAGTCCCAAAAGTTCGTTTTTGTTTTTGTTTCCTTTGTTTTTGGAGACGTGTCTTGGAAGAAGTTGCTGGGGCTGATGTCGAAGAGGATACTGCCTATGTTCTCCTCTAGGATTTGGATGAATTCTGGTCTCACGTTGAAGTCTTTCAAACATTTTGAGTTTATCTTTGTGCATGATGTAAGAGAATGGTCGAGTTTCATTCTTCTATACATAGCTGTCCAATTTTCCTAGCACCATTTATTGAAGAGACTGTCTTTTTTCCACTGTATATTTTTTCCTGCTTTGTCGAATGTTATTTCGTCATGGAGTTGAGGGTCCATATCTGGGCTCTCTACTCCATTCCATTGGGCTATGTGTCTGTTTTTGTGCCAGTACTATGCTGTCTTGGTGATCACAGCTTTGTAATAAAGCTTGAAATCAGGCAACATGGTGCCCTCAACTCTGTTTTTCATATTCAACATTTCCTTAGTGATTCAGGGTCTTTTCTGGTTCCATACAAAGTTTAGGATTGTTTGTTCTAGCACGTTGAAAAATGCCGCTGGTATTTTGATTGGGATGGCATTGAATGTATAAATTGCTCTGGGCAGGATGGACATTTTAACAATGTTTATTCTTCCGATCCATGAGCATGGAATGTTTTTCCATCCTTTCGTGTCTTCTTCAGTTTCTTTCATGAGTGTTCTGTAGTTCCTTGAGTATGGATCCTTTACCTCTTTGGTTAGATGTATTCCAAGGTATCTTATGGTTTTTTGTGCTATTGTAAATGGGATTGATTCTCTAATTGCCCTTTCTACAGTTTCATTGTTAGTGTATAAGAAAGCAGCTGATTTCTGTGCATTGATTTTGTATCCTGCGACAATACCGAATTGCTGTATGAGTTCTAGTAATTTGGGGGTGGAGTCTTTTGCGTTTTCCACATAAAGTACCATGTCATCTGTGAAGAGAGAGAGTTTGACGTCTTCTTTGCCAATTTGAATACCTTTTATTTCTTTTTTGTTGTCTGACTGCTGTTGCTAGGACCTCTAGGTACTATGTTGAACAACAGTGGTGAGAATGAGAATCCTCGTTGTGTTCCTGATCTCAGTGGGAAGGCTCTTAGTTTTTCCCCATTGAGAATGATATTTGCTGTGGGTTTTTCAAAAATGGATTTTATGAGTTTGAGGACTATTCCCTCTGTCCCTATACTTACAAGAGTTTTAATCAAGAAAGGATGCTGTATTTTGTCAAATGTTTTTTTCTGGATCAGTTGAGAGGACCACGTGGTTCTTCTTCTCTGTTCTTTTATTGATTTGCTCTGTCACTTTGAGTTGCGAATGTTGGACCACCCTTGCATCCCAGGGATAAATCCCACCTGGCCATTGTGAGTAATCTTTTTAAGGTACTGTTGGATCCTGTTAGCTAGGATCTTGTTGAGAATCTTGGCATCCATATTCATCAGGGTTATTGGTCTGAAATACTCCTTTTTGATAGGGTCTTTGCCTGGTTTGGGGGTCAAGGTAATGCTGGCTTCATAGGAAGAGTCTGGAAGTTTTCCTTCTGTTTCTCAGGAGAATAGGAATTATTTCTTTGAATGTTTGGTAGAATTTCTCAGAGAAACCATTAGGTCCTGCACTCCTGTTTTTGATCACTGCTTCAATCTCGTTACTGGTTATTGGTTGTCAATTTGTGTTGTCAATTTGTGTTTCAGTCTTGGTAGTTTATAGGTTTCCAGGATTACATCCATTTCTTCTAGGTTGCTTAACTTATTGGCATATAGCTGTTGATAATAATTTCTGATGATTATTTCTATTTCCTTGGTGTTAGTTGTGTTCTTGCCTCTTACATTTATAATTTTATTAATTTGGGTCCTTTCTCTTTTGGATTAGTTTGGCCAGTGGTTTATCAATCTTATTCTTTCAAAGAACTACCTTCTAGTTTCATTGATGTGTTCTACTGTATTTCAAGTTTCTAACACATTGATCTCTTCTCTAATCTTAATTATTTCCCTTCTTGTGCATGGGGTTGGCTTAATTTGTTGTGGATTCTCCAGTTCTTTAAGGCGTAAAGAGAGTTTTTGTATTCAGGATTTTTCACATTTTTTGAGTGAGACTTAGATGGCTGTGTTTTTCCCCCTTAGGATTGTCTTTGCATATCCCATAGGTTTTAGACCAATGTGTCTTCGTTCTCATTGGTTTCCGTGAATTGTTTAAGTTCTTCTTTGATTTCCTGGTTGATCCAAACAAACATTTTTTTAAAAAAGATTTTATTTATTTATTTGACAAACAGAGATCACAAGTAGGCAGAGAGGCAGGCAGAGAGAGAGAGTGGAGGAAGCAGGCTCTCTGCAGAGAGCCTGATGCAGGACTCGATCCCAGGACCCTGGGATCATGACCTGAGCTGAAGGCAGAGGCTTTAATCCACTGAGCTCCCCAGGCACCCCCAAACAAACATTCTTGAGCAGGATGGTCTTTAGCTTCCAAGTGTTTGGATTCCTTCCAAACTTTTTCTTGTGATTGAGTTCCAGTTTCAAAGCACTGTGGTCTGAGAATATGCAGGGAATAATCTCAGTTTTTTTGTATTGGTTGAGCCCTGATTTGTGAGCCAGTATGTGGTCTATTCTGGAGAAAGTTCTATGTGCACTTGAGAAGAGTGAGTATCCTACAGTTTCAGGGTGAAATGTTCTGTATATATCTATGAGGTTCATCTGGTCCAATGTGTCATTCAAAGCTCTTGTTTCTTTGTTGATTTTCTGCTTAGATGTTTTGTCTGTTGCTGAGAGTGGTGTGTTAAGATCCCCTACAATTAATGTATTCTTATCAATATGAGCCTTTATTTTGATTAACAGTTGGCTTATGTAGCTGGCTTCTCCCATGTTGGGGGCATAAATATTTACAATTGTTAGATCTTCTTTGTGGATAGTCCCTTTAAGAATTATGTAGTGTCCTTCTGTACCTCTGCCTACAGTCTTTAGCTTAAAATATAATTTATCTGATTTGAGAATCACTACCCCAGCTTTCATTTGAGGCCCATTGGCATGAAAGATGGTTCTCCATCCCTTCACTTTCAGTCTGGGTGTATCTTTAGATTCAAGTACATCTTTATCCATTCATCTGCATTTGGACATCTGGGCTCTTTCCATATTTTGGCTATTGCTGCTATAAACATTGCTGCTATAAACATTGGGGTGCATGGGAAAACAACTATTTCTAAGAGTAGGAAAACAATTATATACATAAATGCTTTGTATCAGATTTTTCAGGAAAAATAATGAAGAGAATGCAACCAACCAGAAGACGTTGGGCATGGATGAATCTTTAATTATTGTTCTTCTGGGTGGTAAAAAGTACACAGTGCAAAGACATGAATCCAGAGGGCAAAGGTGCAGACTTACCTGGGGAATGACTTCTGTGTTCACCTCTGAGGGTTGGAAGGGTCACTGATGTAGACAAAGCACTTAGTCCAATATCTGGTCCTTTGTTGAATGGCTGATGAGCTTTAGCTGCTGTTGGGGTTGAAGGCTCAGATGAGGAAGCAAGAAGCCCTGGAGAGGGATTCAGATTAAGACAACGATAGTGGGGCGCCTGGATGGCTCAGTGGGTTAAGCCGCTGCCTTCAGCTCAGGTCATGATCTCAGAGTCCTGGGATCGAGTCCCGCATCGGGCTCTCTGCTCAGCAGAGAGCCTGCTTCCCTCTCTCTCTGCCTGCCTCTCCATCTACTTATGATTTCTCTCTGTCAAATAAATAAATAAAATATTAAAAAAAAAAAAAAGACAACGATAGTGGAATGTTGACTCGTCAGTGTGTGCCCTGAGTGCTCCCTTCCCCGCATGGGCGCCCCCCGGTGGCAGGCTCCAGGGCATACCCTTTCTCCTACTTTCCATTTCCCTTTGCCTCCTGGCCTGAGGCACTTTGTGCCCAGGGTGGAGAGAAACATGGACTGTCAGGAGACAGTGTGAGTAAGGTTGTGTGGGATAATCAGGCTGAAGGCGCAATGGGGAGTGAACCAGACGCCCAGAAGTATTTGGTGGGTTTGATATCTGCAAATCTCAGGTCACCTTCCATTTTCTCAAGTTGCCCCACAGAATAATGAGACCACATCGTGTTAACAGGATTTCCCAGATCACAATCAGAGTGTCCCCAGACGGGGAGGCATTACTGAGGATGAGTTGGAGGCTGAACGCTAGTTCACCGTTCTTGGCCCCATATCCTCCTGACCCACTGATGACTTGGCTCATGCTGAGGAAAGGTTGGGTGGGAAGAGAAGCTGCTCTGGCCAGGAGTGCAGGGCCTGAAGGGTCTACAAGACACTGACACAGCCATGCTCAGCACAGGAAATTTCAGGTTTAGGGATGAACTAGTGAGAAAAGCAGGATTATTTATAAAGGGGAAGGGCGGAAGGGGTGTCTCACAAATGTCATTTCCTGCATCACCACAGCAAGGCTGGAAGGAGGAGTAGATGAGAGAGCTGGGGGCTTAGAAAGATCGAGAACCATCCTCTGTGTCTGTGGCAGCACACAGCAGGGTGGGCATTTGCTCTGGGTCTGGCCAGCACCTCCACAAGCTCTCGGTTGCATGAAATGTGCAGTGAAGTGGCGGACAGCCAGGGGGCGCATGGAGAGCAAACCACAGGCGGGATGGGAAGTAGCAGCCGCAGGAAAGTGAGGTCTAGAGGCCACCGGCCACAGTAGTAGCAAGTTACCACCAACTGAGAAGGCTTAAAGCAGCAGCAATGTATTCTTCCTCAGTTCTGGAGACCAGAGGTCAAACCAGGGTGCCTAGAGTGCCAGGTCCTGCCGGAGGCTCTGGCAGAGACATCGTGCTTCTCTTCTAGCTTCTCAGTGCTGCCAACAATCCTTGGCATTTCTTGGCTTGTAGCTGCATCACTGCATACTTGCCTCCACGTTCACCTGGCCATTTGCTCTGTGTTTTGTGTCTTCTCTTTTCTGAGACACTCACCATTGCATTTGAGCAAGATCTTAGGAGGTATGACCTCATCTGAGGATCCTTACCTTATTATGTAGGCAGAGACCCTTACTCCGAATAAGGCCACAATCTGAGTTCTGGGGGAACATATCTTTTGGTGACCATTATTTGGTCCACTACACTGAGGGAGCAGAAAGCAGGGAGAAGAGTGACAGAAACAGTCCTGGTGAAATGCCAGAGGCTGGCAGCTCCCACACAGTGGTGCCATCTCATCCCTGAACAGCAGCCAAGGGTTGTGTGTCTTTTACTGGGCAGCGGGGATCAGGAAGGGTCCTCATCCCTCTTGGCCTTGTATCACCCTCAAGACAGAGGAACAGGTGCATCTGTAGGAGTGTTTCATGCCCTAGATTAGTTTGTCCAAAGAAGACCTTGGTGTGGGGGCCAGGAATGAATGAGAGGATGCTCGTCTTGCTGGGATGTCACTAAGGGGTCTGGCAAGGTCCTTCTTGCTTAATGCCAGAAGGAAGTGCAGATGTGAGTGGTGGTGGGTGGGGCCAGCTGAGAGTAGCAGTCTGACGGGCACCAGCCCAGGCCACCTGAGGGCAGAGCACCTCTAGCCTCTAGATGATTCCTGGAGAAGGTCCCCTGGAACTTCAGTGCATTCTTGCTCCCCTTCCAGTGCTGGGCCTCGAGGTCACTCATGGCTAGGAGGGTAACTGGTGCCCTCAGCATCCTCCAGGAAGGCACAATTTTTCCCGTAATCCAGATGACCTGCTCATGAGCTACACAGACTCTGCTACTTGTCCCAACCACTCAAAATCTGCATTTCACCTTAAGTGATTCCTCCATCCTGATGAACTGAAGGGCCACACAGTCTAATGGCCCTGGGGAGACATCCCCCTGCCTTGAATGCTCCTGGAGCCGCAGCTTCTTGGCCAGATCTCTCCAAGTTCTTGGCCAGAACTGCCCTTGAAATCTTTAGAGAAGTTGCCGAAGGACAGGAAGTGAGAGAAACTAGTTGAGAGGGCAGGATGGGCATGGATAGAGGTTATCAACAGATACTGGGGAAAAACTGTCCTTTTCCCAAAAACCCAAGGCATTTTCCCTTAGCAGAACGGCTCAGAAGTCGGGCCTGGGCAGGGATTCAAGTGGCCAGGCTTTGAGTGTCACCTCCACCATTTGCATGCCCTTAGATAGTCACTTACCTAGTTTCTAGGCTCGATTTCTTCGTTCAGAAAATGAGGGTAGCGATGATACTCTGCTGCTGGGGCTGCTGTAAGGATGGCATGAGATAGCACACGCCAGACATGGCACAGCAGTGCCTGGCACACAAGACACTTCCGGTCAGTGTCAGAACTGCCCACCAGGGCTGTTCCCCCAGACACATGTTTCTACGTTGGTGACATTTCTGCCTTGTCATTGTCTGTGCCGTCCTGGCTGGATACTTTTGCCCAAATTCTCCACCTTTTATACCTGACTACTTCCAGCTCCTCCTTCCAGAATCATCTCAAGGGTCACCCCCACAGAGAATGACTCAGAGCACACTTCTTCAACAACTATTCAAAGGTTTACTGAGACCCTCACATGAGGCCCGTGAATTTGGTCATGTTATCTGCTTTTGTGGGTGAGGAAGCCAGGATGCAGAGCACATGATCCCCAGGCCATGTGACTTCAGAGGGTGTGCTTATGCTGTCTGTCCCTCGTGCTGCCTCCACCTGTGCCCCCATGCCCACCACCCCGGGCCCCAACGGCTGTTGTCAAGCCTGTCTTGCTCCCCACACGCTGGCTGCCCGAGGAATGTGGGCTGGCAGAGATGGGCTCCATCCCCTTCTAGCCACAGGTGCTGGCAGCTCACAGTCTGGGCTCTATGAGTGATGTCTGACCTGGACTGGCCTCCATCGGTCCTTCTGGAAGCCTTGACCCCTCCCTGGGCAGTCCACATATTCATGCTGCTGTGAGAGGAAAAAAGTAGCCCTTGATTCCATAAAGAGCCATTCGGAGGGAGGTTAAGAACTGGCCTTTTCCAAAAGCAACACCCAGCTCACTGCCTTATCAAATCGGTCCATCTCCACTTTGTTTTTCCAGGTTTTCAGTTTCGTAAATGGCCCCGTTTGTTAATCTTCATGTTTTATGCTCTGTCGTAAAACCAGGCAGGGCTGTCAGTGGAGGGGGCTGGTGGGAGGGAAAGCCATGAGGAAGAGGCCACGTCAGCAGGGCCTTTAGGGACAGGAGGCTGGGGACCTGCCCCCCTCTGACGCTGCTCTGTCTCTTGCAGTAGCTTGGGTCTGTGCCAGCCCAGACCCCCGCTCCCCCGGGCATGGCACGGCTATGTGTGTGTACCCCGCCGAGTGCCCCACACACCAGAAGTGCTCTGTAAATGTTTGTTCTATAAACGTAAATCTTTGTGTCTTCCATTCCAGGCCACAAACCTCTTTCTGGTGGATCAAAGGATGAAGGAGCCTAAAGTCATAGCAGGGCCTGTCAGGCCTCTTTGGGTCCTTCTCCAGGGACCAGGGGTTCATTGGGTCTCACTGAGGTCAGCCCGGCCAAATCCCAGGCAGCACACAGTGGGTGGAGCTGCACGTGTGGGCTCTAACAGAGGGGCACTCGGGGTGGGGGGATGGGCCAGTGTGTGGCCACACTCCTGTCTGAGCATGCGTGTACAAACAGAACACAGCAGAGTGGCTGTGACCTCACTAGTCATCAGTCCAGGGGTCGGAGACCTGGCTCAGGCTGCCGGAGTCACAGTCACTTGGGAGCTTGTCACCCGTGCCAGTTTCTCAGCCTGCTGCAGGAAGCTCTCACTCAGTAGAGTGAGGTCTGAATGACAGCCAGGTTTGAGAACTGGTGATCTCGTCCAGCCAAGGAAGGACATGACTTACCCAAGGCCACAGGGTGGCTGGTCAGTGATAGCGTTGGGAGCACTCCAAGCCTGTGCTCTGCCTACTGCTTCTCCATGTTCAGGATTGAGGGCATGTGTCTGAATCTGATGAAAACCAAAATAAATTCCTTTTGGTTTATCTGTGGCTTTCTATGATTCATGCTCAGTCTCTGTTCATTTATGTAAATCACTGAGAATTGACATTATATATATATTTTTGCTTCCAACCTGAGCTCTTTCAAGCAACTGGGCTCCCACTCAGCCGCCCTCCCCTCACCTCTGTGCTGTCCAGACTCCAGGTGGTCCGTTCCCTTCCCTGCCCCTTCCCCAAGCTGTGCAGCTGGAGCCCTCTCACTCAGTGACACTGAGGAGACTCTGGCCCCCCTTGGTCTGGGTCTGGGGCTTGGAATGGGCTTGAGAGGACCCAGGCTTTCCGTGAATGGAACCCAGAAGGGCATCAAAGGTACTGACTCACCTCAGACTCAAACACACTTGAAGTAGCTGCTCAGAAAGCCCTGTAGCTTGACGAGCCAGGTGTCAGTTCTGTTCAGCTCAACAGCCACCTAGTAAAGGCCTCCAGGCTCAAGGCTGGTGCCTGGTGAGCCCCCAGAGGGATGCAGAGATGAATGAGGGAGGCCACAATGGCCATCCTGCCCGGGACCTCCTCTGTCTCCCCAGGCTGCCATCAGTCATGAGCTACTCGGCATTCTGCGGGGGCCTCTTGTGCCCCCCTACGTCAGGCAATGCAAAATATATGTCCCTGTGGGCCTGCAGGACTCTGGCTGGCCAGGAGCGATCCAGACTGATCCCGTCATCAGTGACTGGACCCAGGCCAACCTGTCACCAGGTTGTGGCCTTTCTGGCAAGTGACTGGAATCCCTGGTAGCAGTGTCTCCAGACTGACCCCTGGTGCTGTGGCCCTGCTACCCTTTGCCAGTGGGAGGAAAGGTGATGGCAAAGTGAGAACACCAGCCTGCCCCTGAAGTTCTGGTTTTACTTATAGCCCTGTGACCTTCCTCTAACACAAAGCTTATTTTATAACAAAGTGTTGACCGTCTCATGTAAATGATCGAGTGCCGTCCTGAAAGGGAAGGACAGCACGGTTGCGTGAGTAGGAATGGTCCTACATGGGTCAGCTGTCTACCTTCGTGATTGCCTGGCTGCCCAGGAGCTGGGGCTCACTGCCTCTGCCTGGTATCACAGGAGAGCATCGTGGAGTGTATCGCTGGCCCCACCAAATGCATAATTTCTAGAGAACGTGTATCCCTTGAGCACCATCTTAAGGTAGAAGTATCGTAGATCAGGGCCCATGTGTTCACTACTCATTAGGACTGTATCTGTTGTGGATAGACAAGTCCACTGGTAATCTTTCCTGCTCTCCATTAGACCCCAAACATCTGAGTCAGCTTTGTCTCTGTGTGTGTGTGTGTGTGTGTGTGTGTGTGTGTGTGTTGGGCGATGGCATATGCATCATTTCTTTTACTCTAGCACAAGCTCACAAACAGGGAGATGGCCATAATTTATTCACTGACATACTTAGTGATTCAATGACCATTGATTAAGCACTATATATATCAGACATAGTACCGAAGATGAAAAAAAAAAAAAAGAAAACAAACCTGGAAAAGATGAATAACCAAAATGCTGCTTTTCATGATGGTTGCAGCTGGCTGTGACAGGGCTGTGTGCTCCCATCTGCAAAGGTCTTTGACGGTGGGGAAAGCCAGGGAAGCTTGTTGGAGGACATGACTCCTAAGCTGAATCCTGAAGGCCATGCAAGAGTCAGGGTGAAGGGGTGGGCCAGGAGATGATAGGGCATGGAGCTTCAAGCAGGTGAATGGGGCTTTTCAAGACCTGAAATTGCTCAGAAAGGATGGAGCTTACCCAGTGCCCAAGGGGTGGGAGGCAGGAGAGTTGATCGTGCTGCTTCATCCGTCCACGAGGGGGCGATGGAAACCCAGAATCACCAGCTCTGCAGGTCCACAGTGGGGTTAGAGATGGGAGGCACCACTGGACTGGAACAGGGCACAGGAAATGCCCTTCCCGCCCATCAGAGTGATGCAGACATACAGAGGGCGCCCCATTCCTGCCTCACTACTGTGAGTCTTGTGGCCACCCCTGCCCACTCAGATATGAAATACTTGGCCAAATGTGTGGTCGTGGCTGCCTTGGAAACAATGATTCCAAGACCAGCGTCTCCAAACACACAGGTGACGTTAGTAAGCAGAACCCCAGAGCCCAGGTCTGCACAGCTGTCAGACCCCAGCAGCTCTGTGTCTTCTGGGCGTTGCTGGTTTTACTCGTGGATTCTCAAAGGGCAGGCGTTTTTGCAGGGCAGGAAGCCCTTTCCTGGTTCATCTGCCCATCGGGCAAGCCACAGATGTTCAGGTAGGGCTGTCTCCAGCTCGCAGGATGGCTGATAGCAGCACTAGGAGGACACTCTGAAATAAGCCAAGAGGCTTCAGAAGAGTTGGCATAGAGCCAGACATCCCCTAGAGGGAGCCCCAGCCCGAACGTGCTGAACTGCCCTGTTAACATGACTACATAGCTGAAAACGTTGCCTGGGTCAAGCTGGGCCCCCATCCTCTAGGCTAGGATCCATGGGGCCTTGGGTTGAAGAGCAGAGGATACCCTGCCCCTCACAAGCGTCCATCACGAGTGCATTTTAACGGCGTTTGTCGGTCTCCTGATTTCACATTCAACCTCTTGGGATAAGTTCTGTGTGACCTTCTTGGTGTCTAAAGAAGTACTTCCTTTTCTTTAGTGTTCAAACACCTCAGGCCTCCAGAGCTGCCCTAGCAGCTCTTTGATGTTGAGAGAGCTGCCAAGAGGACTGTGTGTGTTCCAAGCCAGTCCCTTCTTTTAGACATTGATTATGACATCTGTGTTTCCTCTTTCTGGGCAGAAGACATTCTCCCATCGATTGGCACCTAGAGGTTAAAAAGGCTGAGGGCTTGAGTGAAGGAAGAAGGGTTCAGATTGAGCATCAACCATGGGCCAGCGCTGTCACATAAGGAGTCTTGTGTTAGCTTTACACCAAGTCAGAAAATCCCCACTTTATAAGGAGGAAATAGACTCAGGAGTTAGGATGCCTGTGTGAGGTCACACAGTGAGGTGGCAGGGCTGGCATTTCATTCTTTCTAATCCCAAAGCCTGTGTTCCCCACCTCCCACCCCATGTGCCTCCCCAAGA
The DNA here is from genome assembly GCF_011764305.1 of Mustela putorius furo. Taxonomy (NCBI): domain Eukaryota; kingdom Metazoa; phylum Chordata; class Mammalia; order Carnivora; family Mustelidae; genus Mustela; species Mustela putorius. The sequence goes on along the minus strand of NW_025421531.1, from coordinate 5,684,758 downwards.
CCTGAGAACCTTGTGGCAGGTCCTCAGGGTGGGATCTGCATTGGTCCGAGTCTGCCTGCCCAGGGCACAGGTTTCTAGATTGCAGTGGTGGAAAAGCTGCTTCTCTCCCTTACATAGGCCTTTCCTCTGCTTCTCAGTGATCACAGGATGGGTCCTCAGACCAGTGATTTCTATAACAACATATGGTAGGTGGCTTCCCATAGGTTCAGAAGTGGGGCAAGTCAGCACATCCCTGAGTGCACCTGCCCCATGCCGCATAAGCCAGAAATTACATGGCTTTTCCATAATCGGAGGGCAGCCCGGGAAAAGCCCTGTCATTTGTGGCTCTTGCTGCACTCAGGGCCAGACTCTTGAACTGGTTGGCTGGCTGACTGTCCATCCTCTGCATGAAGCATTGTCTTCATCCATGAGTACTTGTTGGATGTCTGACGGGTCTGGGGTTAGATGCCACAGGAATGAGTTGCTTATGGCAAACTTGTCTTTCATGGGACATTTAGCTACCCTGAACTTTGGTTTTCCTCTTCTCTAAAATGAGAATGCATCCCAGGGGCCTTCCAGTGCTGCTACAAGGAATATATGAAGTAACATTTGAGTACCTCATGACCCATCCTGGTGGTTGCTGGTATTAAGACGAGGCCGTGTGCAAGGCCATGGGCTCTTCCCCTGAGTCGCCTGAGGATGGCTGGGCCTCCGAGTGAGACTTGCTTTTGCTTTCAGAGCCAGCCGAGTTCACTCAAGGGTCCAGATCTGCAGATGGCAGTGATGGTCTTAGCTGTGGCCCTGCCTGGGTACTCATCTTAACCTTCTTGCACTGGAATGTGGTGTAGACCAGGGGGACTCAAACGTTCATGCATACATCACCTGGGAAGCTTGTTATGGATGCAAGGGCTTCCTGTCTGGAGGTTCTAACGCAGCAGGTTGGAGGCGGGGTCAGAAAAATGGTTTTTGAAAAGCTAGACTCCAGGCCAGGACAGGTTAACAGGGGCCCCGCTGAGGCACCAGGACAGTCTCCCAGGAGGAAGCCATCTGGCATCTCCAGCCTCCCTCCGGGCTCATGGGAATGGACGGGGAGGGGGGTTGTTTCTCTTGAAGAGAATGAGAATGGGAAGGAAGGCTGAGGGTCGGGAAAGGCAGGGGTGGGCAGGCCCAGAGCAAAGCCCGTGGGGCCCAGCAGGGATGCTGTTGCGCCATGAGTGCGCCCGGCCCTTGGGGGACCAAGAGGCTGATGCCGAGGGGCTTAGCTTCGCTGTGTTTCCGTCTTGCTGCAGATCGTGTTCCGGAAGATCAGCGATGTGAAACGTGAGGAGGAAGAGCGCATGAAACGCAAGAATGAGGCCCCCCTGATCTTGCCCCCGGACCACCCTGTCCGGCGACTCTTCCAGAGGTTCCGGCAGCAGAAGGAGGCCCGACTGGCCGCAGAGCGGGGCGGCCGCGATCCCGACGACCTGGACGTGGAGAAGGGCAGTGCCCTCCCCGAGCACGCCTCGGCCAATCACAGCCTGGCGAAGGCCAGCGTGGTGACCGTGCGGGAGAGTCCGGCCACGCCCGTGGCCTTCCAGGCGACCTCCACAGCTGCAGTGGCAGACCACGGGCGGCTGCACGCGCCTGGGGTTGAGTGCTTGGGCGCCAGGGCCGGCGGCGGAGGCGGCGACTGCGCCAGGCGCAAGGGCTGGGCCCGCTTCAGGGATGCCTGCGGCAAGGCTGAGGACTGGAGCCAGGTGGCCAAGGCCGAGTCCATGGAGACGCTCCCCGACAGGACCAAGGCGTCCGGAGAGGCCACCCTCAAGAAGACGGACTCCTGCGACAGCGGCATCACCAAGAGCGACCTGCGCCTGGACAACGTCGGCGAGGCCAGGAGCCCCCAGGACCGAAGCCCCATCTTGGCGGAGGTCAAGCACTCTTTCTACCCCATCCCTGAGCAGACACTGCAGGCCACGGTCCTGGAGGTGAAGCACGAGCTGAAGGAGGACATCAAGGCCTTGAACACCAAAATGACAAATATTGAGAAACAGCTCTCTGAGATCCTCAGGATATTAACTTCCAGAAGATCCTCTCAGTCTCCTCAGGAGCTGTTTGAGATATCGAGGCCCCAGTCCCCAGAATCAGAGAGAGACATTTTTGGAGCAAGCTGAGTGGTCTGTTTAAAAAAAAAAAGGAAGAAAGAAAGTCAAAGATAAAACCCTGCCTCCCTGCCCTCAACACCCCTCCCACCACACACACCTACATGACCAACAACTTCCAAAGTAGGCTTTTCCTGACAGAAAATCAGAGCGGGACCAGTCGCTTAGGCACTCTCTCTCTCTCTCTCTCTCGCTCTCTCTGGGAGCAGACGTGGGAGGAGGCGCACGCCACCACCCTGCAAGATGGCAGCCGCTCTCAAACTGTCTGCACAATTTTGGAAGAGGGGGCATGCTGTCTAAAGGGTATTTTCCTTCATTTTTAATTTTTTACTGCCATGATCTTTGTAAAAGAGGACAACCGCTAGAAAAGAGGAGCAGCTACTTGGGGACTAGTGGGAGCGCCCTGGAGAACACCCCCATGTAGATACCAGGCTGGGCTCCTGCGCCAAGAACCCCAAAGACTGCGGTGGGCACAGGGACTTCCCAGCATTCCCTGTCCTTGTACAGCCCATGTCTGTCGTCATCTTCTATTTTCCTATAGTAGTCATTTGTAACCAGCCCGGGACAAGGGGAGCTTGAGGGATAAGGCGGGCAGAGCCTTGCAACTTTCTGTCCCTAATGGTTAAGACCAGAAAGCTGTGAGGTGCTTTGGGTACCTGGACACTGAGAGCCGGGTATCCTCGGGTCTCCTTTCCCAAGTAGAAGAGCTGGAAAGGGCCTTTCAGGAAGCAGAGACTTTCTGGGCTGCGCTCTGCAGCCTACGGTCATGGGAGAGACCACAGGGAGGGTTCCAGAAGCCTCTCATGCGCCTCTGGCCCTGCTCCACGCCGCTGTCCTCATCGCTCGGGTCCCTTCGCTTCCTGTCCTTCTCAGCCTCTCCCCAGTGTTCCGTGGCCTTCCTCAGGGTGTGCGGCATCGGCAGGAAGGGCAGTGAGCCCAGAGTTGCTTTGTTAGCAAAGCAGACACACACACACACACACACACACACACACACAACCTCAGAAAAATGATTGTAGCAAGTCCTATGTTTATGTTGATTCTCACTGGGATTCAGGGCCCTTCAGAAGTTTGTATTTTGTCCACTGCCTGGGGTCATTAGAGGACCCTTGGGATCCATGCTTGGCCTTATTTTAAAATTAACTTCTTTTTCTCCAGCTACAGTCAGCAGGACTTCAGGAGAAATGGAGAAGACTGCAGGCCAAGGTTGTACTTGCTTCAGGTGCAGGAGAAAGAGAAGGAGGCAGCAGGTTCTCCGGATGGCTTTGTAGGGTGATGGAGAGAGGAGGCCCAGGGAAGGTCTGAGCTCAGGGCGACAGTCACAGAGCCACCTGTGGGCCACCCAGACCCCTATGCCAATGCTCGGGGACTCTCTGTTGCCTCCTAGGCACCTGGGGTCAAATTATTCATGTGTTTGGACATCTGAGAAGGGAGAGAGGTCTCTCCTAGGCCCAGTGGATCTAGCTCAGGTGTATGCCCTGCAGAGAGGGTCAGGACCCTAAAACTTGACAAGCAAAGTTGGAAGTTCAGCTCTAAGAACTAGCTTGGAGAGAGAGGGGACCTGGACTCTGGGTGACAGCAGGGACTCATCCAGGGCTCTGGCTTTCTGAATGAGTCACACTACAGCACCTCACCTCTGCACCTGGCATGATTTTGCTGCACAGATCCTGAACCCGTGCTTATCCCCTCAGTACTAGAGGGGAATTCCCAGGGCAGGACTTGCCCTACCAAAGATACTAAACATTTTTGAAGGTCTCCTGTCAGCATACCCACATGTCCCTTTGGTCTTGTTCAGTGGCCATGACAGGTCCCAGGACTTGGCCTTCAGCAGTCTGTGCAGAATGGGGTTGTCCCCTCCTGGCACCCAGCACTGGCACAGATGGCCCTGGGGAACAGAGATCCAGGAAGTCAAGAGAAGGTTCCTTCCCCAGGGGTTCCATATAACTTATTAACCCACTCATGGGAGGCTTACTGGGGTGGTTCTTGGCTTCCCAAGCCTGCAGCATTATTCAATCTAGCCTCAGATGGCAGCATAGAATGAGGGGGAAGTATATTTTCCCAAGACCAAGTCATGACTGTTTGTGACTCTGGATAAAGCAGTGGGAATTTCAGTCTTCTTGAGAAGCTGCCAACTAGTCCAGAGGCTCTAAAAGATCTGGAATCCCATCTGCTCCAGAATATTCTAGTTTGGTATTCCTTAAATGTGCTCATTACCCTGCTTCTGAAGTTTAGTGCCCACTACTTTCAAGTCAGGGGTCAGGGCCCTAATAACTCCATCGCCCAGCTTCGGAAGCACCCGCCCAGCTCTCTGTGGGTTTGATGACAGGCTCCTGTACAGCGCCCTGCAGGCCAACCTAGTGGGGCCCTTCCCCACTGGTTCTGCTGGAGGGCACAGTTGTGTTAGTAAGAAATGACTCCCCTCTGGGGTCTGAGAGGCAAAGACACTGATGGGCCAGACTTGAAAGTCCACACTTGTCTTGGGGGAAAAAATAAAGCTTCGTGAATGTACCCGTGGACTGACTCCTAGGATCTGGGTAGGGCTCATGACCAGAAGCCTGGATCCTGTGGATGGAATGTGCTCCTCTCGGGGTCACGGGGCCTGCACGTGAGCCTGTGGTGACAGATCACCGCAGTGTGGCTGTACGTGCTTTTAGTCTTTTCTGCTTAAGGATTATAGGGACTTGTGCTTTGTTTCCTCTGGAAAAAAAAATTTTTTTTAAATGAGCCAAACCTTCTCTCCTTTCATCTTTGCGATACCCATGTGGCCGTGGGCTGCTCTGTGCTAACTACCTACTCTTGCCTGGATGCAGCTCTGGCTTCCTGAGCAAGGGCCACAAGCTCCAAATACTGACTGAACCTTCCACTATCTGGTGGCTGAAGAGAGGTTAGGGAAACAGAGTCACTAGGTGTTGGACCAAACATTTAGACTTTAGAAGTTCAGCTGAGACATATTTACCTGAGTAATTTGTTCCTTTCTGAGGGAAGGGGACATGATGCATTATACCATTCCATTGCCCACACTTGCTGGTTACTTGATCTCATACTTAAACTCCTTACCTTGAATGTGATTTGCAGGGAGGCTCTGCTTTCCAGAGTGTCCCTGCTTTGGAGCCAGAGGTCCTGCCCCACCACTTGGCTGCTGTCGACCATGCTCTCCTCTCTCCCACTGAGGGAGGTGTGGGGTTGAGAGTTGAGTCTGTGAAAGAAAATGACCAACCATCTCCTCTTGGTGGAGGACACAGACTCCAGCTTTGAGGGCTGCTGGCCCATATACCTGCAAGGACACCTCCACCAAGTAGGATAAGGAAAGGGAGGCACCCCTCTGGCTGAGAAGCCCTGGTTTCATGCACAACTTTGATATCTGCACCTTCAGCCACCTTATTCTCTCATGCTCAGACCTGGCTCGTTCCTAAGACCATATTTTAATTCTCAACCCCAGACTACATCTGTGTGCCGAGTTTGTAGCCAGTAGCAGGCAATCAATGGCTTAAAACATCTCTGATGCTACAATAACATGGGCCCAAGTGTTTCAAAGTGGTTCCTATTCCTTGTTATCCAATTCCTGGGCCTATTTTACCCTCAACCTTCTAGATCCTGTGTGCCCTGGCTGGCCATATATCAGGCCCTTTTCTGGAACGTTCTTTCAGAAGTGTGGAGCCAGCACGGCACAGAGTCAAATATGCCTTGCACTACCCAGCCCATCCCTCAAGCTTCCCCTCCTCAGTCCTCCGGTGGAAGGTCAAAGTAAGAAGCCAACGGTTAAAATTTTTGTCCAAGCCTTTGTGGGAACTAAAAGAATGCCTTAAGGGGGTCCCAGGTGTAGGGAGAGCCTCCTCTCCCCTTGTTGCCTCGACCACCATATGGCACATACACTCTAGAAAATTTTAGGAGCCCTGGTGGAGATAAAAGTTTCTGATGTGCATTCAATTAATACATTGTACGTTTTGCAATAAAGATGTTTAGCCTTAAGACCCTTGAATGGAACTCCAGCTGGGATGGAGCTACCAACACCCCCCCCCACTCATGTTGCTTAAAGAGGAACCCCCTAAGGGCACTCTCAGACCCTAGGGTAGCCTCTCCTCTGTCACAAAATTGTACTGCCTTCTCGCTCGCTTCAAGACCAATACTTCCACCAGCTCTTGTGCCCTCCAGCTGGGGGGACTTCACTGTCCCCTCAACACCATTCGCAGCCACCAGAGAAAGCATCATTTTCTCACACAAGGCGTTCGTGTTGTGAATCCCACTCTCCCCGCCACCACCATACACGGTTCAAAAGAATCAAAGTGAATTTGCCGCTTAAATTAGTTTCAAATGAAACGTCTTTCTCATGCGAGCAAATCAGACTCATTCTGGAACCTCTAGAACTGGACTCGAGCGCCCCACAGGCGCCAGACCCGGTGGGTGCCCTCCCCGCCCCAATGAATGTATTCTCTTAGTATTCAGACGTACTTCTGCATCAGTGGGAGGCTGTCCACAGCCGACGGTTCGCCAACCCCGTAAAGGCACTTCTACTCCTGAGCAGCCCGTCAGTCTGGGGCTTCTCCTTCTATTGGTATCTTTCCATTGAGTCCCGCCAAATCCTCCATTGGGTTTTTTTTTTTTTTCCTTCGCATCTGCCACTTTGTCCAAAGGAGCATGAATAGACAGAAGTGCAAATGAGCTGATACTATTTTTATGGTCAGCTGACCATGCTGCCAGAAACTCCACTGTATATGTGCTCTAGGGAATGGTAAGAGGAATATGCGGGCCCCTCCACTGATGATATGCCCTTCTCAACATTTTTAAACAAGCACAAATGATATTTGTAAAAAAAAAAAAAAAAAAAAAAGTTTAATTTTATTTATTATGGTAATAAACTATTTTATACAGGATACTTGCTTTTTGCCTTTTCTTACATAACTTTAAGGCACTGAATTGGATGTTCTGACTACGATGACAGAACAAGGATGGTACTTTCTGTTCCTTTTCAAGAGCTTGGGAAACCCTAATTTGGAGAGTACCTGTAAGTCTGGTTTTGGGGGCCTCAGGATTCTAGAGACCCCAAGATTGTGTGTCTAAGGACCACATAGCAAGAGAATGTTTGTGACAGTGGTTTGCCACATGATCCAGAAATAAGGCTGTATCTGCTCTTCGGACATCCCGAGATGCCTTCCAATGGTGCCATCCCTGGAAAACTATGGTACAACACAGTGATTTCACACATATCTGAACATGACCTCCTAATTAGAAGTTTACATTTTAAACAATTCAGGTTGAAATCTGTTTAAAATCTATTAATGCTTCTCTGCCTTTTAAAACAGTGTAAAAAACAGAACTGCGTCTTTCTGGAGTGATTCCATATCAACCATATGAGTCCTGATCCGTGCTTTAATTCATGGATGGTCTCAGAAGCTACTAAGGTAGAGGACTGCTTGACCCTAAATGAACTAGTCCTAAGTCCCAGCACTCTCAGTTTGGCTGTGGTTTTAATACCTGCTTGAATAATTGCTTCTTGCTGGTGAGATTCTCCAAAGGACTGTCAACCTTTCTTTTTCAATACCAGGGGACTGCATTTCAAAAAGCACACCTTGCTTTTTGTAGACAGAACATAACTCAGGATGAGGAATTTGTGATCTGCAAGCCATATTTGGGCCTCTGCTTGATCCCATAGGGCCGTAGTATGAGTACAGCATTTTTAATGATGTCCTCTACAACCCATTCTTTCATTACATTGCAGAAAAGCATAATAAAAATAAAGGAAAGGTGATAATATTTAGAAGTCCAAGTGACTGATACTCATTCAAAAGTCTCATCTAAAAAAAAAAAGAAAACAGTTTCACCTAATAAAGCACTGAACATTAGGTTCTTTATATATCCTCAATGGTGAAAAAAAATCCCTCTTTGTGAATATGATTTTTGTAATTAGTCAAAAGGACTAGTAATACAGTGCTAAGTAATAGATACTAAATTCTGGGTGCCAAAGAGGTGTCAACTATTAAGGGGATTTTGTTGGTTTGTTTTAAAATAAAACAGTTTCCCTGAAGAAGGGCCTTGGGTTTCTCAATGCCCACTGAGGAAGGCCAGCACCCTCAAGAAAATCTGGCTTTTCAGTGGTTGGGCCTCTTGTGTGGAGATATTCTGGGACATTTGTTAGAAAACAAACTCATTATATTATGGTTTATTTCTTATTATATTATATATAATTATATTATTATATATTATATACTTGGACATCTTCTTGCACGGTCCCCAAAATAACTCAAAATGACCAAGAGTTGGCTGTCCTTCAGATGTCCTGCTTGCCTCCCTGGGGAATCATCTTGGCGATCGTATTTGCAGCTCGGCTTGTCCACAGGGCTCGGTTGAGGTCAGAGGATCCCGGGGCTAGAAGTGACCTTGGTACCTTGCCTAGTTGTTTTCCCGCCCCATGCCTGAAGCTGCCCGGGGCTGATGGCCTTAGCAAAGTGAGTATCAGAGCTGCTCTGTCCTGCCAGGACCTTCAGGAGTCTTTCATTTAGAGCAAATCCAAGACTTTACTTCACATGTGTGAAGAGAGATCTATTACGCTTTCATATTACAGTTGGAGAACAGCAAGAGGTCAAAGAAAGAAAACAACGGTCCTAAATAATCTGCATGTTGGTTAATCAGACCTCACATATGTAGCTCATCGTGAACTAATTCCCAAGAACCACTCCAAGTCATGTAATAGCTTAAAAGAAATTCAGGATTATTAGCTCCAAATATATTCACCAATTCTTCCAATATAAGTTAAGTGAATAAATTTGTTTTTACATAAATGGTGTCTCTGTAGAATTCAAAATACTTTGTGTTATTTACATATGCACATACATTATACTTGCCTATAGTCATCTTCACGCCCGTGTGTGTGCTTAGCCAGGCTCCCTGTGGCTGGCCACGGTTCCGGAACGAGTCGGTCGCCGTGATCCTGTACTATAGTCTCTGGAGTGTTCTCTCCTCCCAGCACCATACCCTACTTAAAACTTCCCAGTATCTTGGGGTCACCTGCGTGGGCCTCTCTGTCCTTTACTCACCCAACTGCTAAGGCCACTACTGTCAGCCGGCCTGCCCCTCTGGGTCTGTTCCAAGCAGCAGTCAAGCCGGGGGACACCCACTGCACGCCTGCCTGCTCCATCCATGTCCACTCTTCCGGGCAGAATGGGTAGGAAGAAAGCATGTCAGCAAGACGGCCGGTCCTGCATTCTAGGAGTTTGAATCTCAACTGAGTTAAATGCCACAGCCAGGACACAAGGATCACGCCAGATGGCAAATGTAAGCTATGTGGCCAACCCAGCTCCAAGGAAACCTTTCATTCGATAACAATTTTATCCATGGGTTTGAGATGTACTAAGTTCTCCCGTAATGAGGTACACAGACTATGGATCAAACTTCCCAGCTTCTTCACATACCACTTGCCCTCTCAGGAAAAAAAAAAAATCCAAAGTCAAACAGATCTCTTCAGCCTTTTCTACCACTTGTGGCTATTAGTGACCTGTCACCCACTTTCCAGAGGGGTGAATAATTAAATAAGAGTCACAGGTATTTACATTTTAAGCATTTTCGTAAAAAAATACTCAAAATGATTCTATAAAAATGTGAATTATCAGTATGACAGAAAAGGCTCCATTTTATTTGTAACGAAATAAAACAATGTAAGCCAGAGTGTAATCCACTGAGTGGGAAGATGACTGCTGGGGCTGACTCGTGGAGAGAGGAAAAAGGACCACAGAAAACCATCCTTACCCTTTGTCACTTGCCTGGTAGCACCCATCTGTGGGTGCACTAGCTCATGGTTCCTTAATTCTTCTTTGTTGGGAAATGAAGATTAACTGTCCAGTAGAGGAACTGCCATGTTTATACTCTGCACATCTAGGGAACCAAGCATCCAAATGTCAATCACTGTAACAGTGTTCCAATAACAGATCTCCTTAGGTACCAACCTCTTGGAACACAATAGGACATGCTGTATCTTCCTTGACTGGACAATGAGAAACTTAACTGTGGCTTTGTCTCCTCCCTGCCAGGGAGCTGATGTGTGAAGCTCAGACCCTAGTGTTGGTTCTAGAGTCCACACTGCAGGACATGGGAAAGAAATCACTTAAATATTAGCAAAATATTTCAGAAATATCTATTGCATTTAATTCTTGGTAAAGTAGAAAGAACCTGAAGGGCCCTGGGACCGGGTTCTAGACCACAAGGTTACCATGTGCAGCAGGCAAGACAATACTGCTCTGGGCCCCTGCTTACTCAACAGGAAAGTGATGGGGCTGGGGGAGATGAGCTCTGGTCCCCAAAGTTAGAAGCCTCACTGGTTGTCACTTTTCTGTGAGAGCTCAAGCTTCCAGTCTTGGAGGGAGATAACTCCAACAAAAGATGAGCAGATGACGCACTGGTTCCTTGGAGGTTATCTTGGTGTATGAGGTCAGGGTGAAGCACCAGTTGCCTTGGAGGCCAGCAGGAGGGGCTGGCACCAGCTGGGCGGCATTAGTCCACTGAGTATGTCTGGGCCCAGGCAATGCCCACATGGGAGTAGCAGTACAGGAATCCCAGGACGGAGAGGGTCACATATGGCCAGCCTGCAGCAGGAAGACAGAGACAGAAGAACAGTTAGAAACACCTGGGGCAGGACCTTCCACAAGTGCAAACTCTCCCCCTTTGGACAAGGTAACCCAAGAAACAACATGGGCCTCAGCTGACACATCAAGACACATACCTCCTAGAAAGTGTGCTCTAAATGGAACACCAACAACCTGAACTCTACATTCCTACTGGGCCAGCATAAAATGAGGGGTATGCTATCTCAAATGGAAATTAGGTTTAGAAATAGGACTGGCTTTTTGCCATTTGCAATGACAGGAATGGAACTAGAGGGTATTATGCTAAGCGAAATAAGTCAATCAGAGGAAGATAATTATCATATGAGCTCTCTGATATGAGGAATTTGAGAGGCAGGATGGGGGTTCATGGGGGGGAGGGAGGGAAAAAATGAAACAAGATAGGATCAGGAGGGAGACAAGCCATAAGAGACTCTTTTTTTTTTTTTTTTTTTTAAAGATTTTATTCATTTATTTGACAGAGAGAGATTACAAGTAGGCAGAGAGAGAGGAGGAGGAAGCAGGCTCCCCGCTGAGCAGAGAGCCTGATGCGGGACTTGATCCCAGGACCCTGAGATCATGACCTGAGCCGAAGGCAGCGGCTTAACCCACTGAGCCACCCAGGCGCCCCTGCCATAAGAGACTCTTAATCTCACAAAACAAACTAAGGGTTGCTGGGGGTTTTGGGGGGAGGGGTAGGGTGGCTGGGTGAGGGACAGTGGGGAGGGCATGTGCTACGGTGAGTGCTATGAAGTATGTAAGCCTGACGATTCACAGACCTGTACCCTTGGGGCAAATAAGACATTATATATATACTCTGGTTTCTCTTCAGATTGCATAAATCTTTCACCTTTTACATTATATATTAATTTTAAAAATTTAAAAATAGGATTGGCTTTTAAAGAATATATATTTAGAAAACTAAGGTAGTTAATAATAAAAAAGAAAAAAAGTCCGTAAGACCCACAGTAAATCTCAAAATATAGATTGGCCGTTATATGGAACTGAGTGCCATCTGTAAGAACACAGAAGCGAGAGCCTAAATTAAACATTTGCTTTCAAAACTCAAAGCTTTTAGTGGTTCCTTCTATAAGTACTCATCTTAGAATATCTGATGTTCTTTTCTTGCTTTTTCTCCTCCTCCTCTCCCTTCTCCTCCTCCTCCTCTTCAATTAACAGCCCTCTCTTGCTGGTCACTTAATGGCTTCCATGTCCTCTACATGTTTCACTTACTCAAACATATATTAGGAGCTCTGGAGATCCAGAGATGGATGCTGTGGAAGGTACCAGATGCCGAAATAGGTGATCCCACTCCAGCTTGGCAAAGATACACACTACTGGGATCTATGAGCCATGTAGCATGTGCTAGATAATGATGTAGACAGAGCACATTTAAACTGGTCCATGTGGGGTGAGCAAGAGTTTGTCAGACGGAAAGGGGCAGAAATAAGCAACCAGAGAGACCACCTCAAGTGTGAACATCACAGGCCACCCCAGGAACCGGGATCACAGGACTGTGGCTACTGCACAGGAAGGGGCAGGCAGGGCAAGGCTAGAAAAGTAGGGAGGAGGCAGTGGGGAGCCACTGAGGGTACTATACTTCTATAGGCTCCCTTCTTGCTATATCAACAAGCAGCTGTGATTATTATTACTAGAAGTTCTACGAATAGGGCGTAGTGGTTAAGTGTGCCGGCTCCGAGGTGAACCTGGACACCAGTTCAAACCCGGACTCTGTCACTTGCCAGCTCCGTGACCAGGAACAACTTGATAAATCTCAAATGTAAAACTAGGGGAGGGACAGAACACCCCTACAGAATGCCATGGACTCACTGTGTCCCCCTACATTCATGTGCTGATGCCCTAACCCCCACTACATATTTCGAGGTGGGGCCTTTGGAAGGTAAATGGGTTGGGATCAGATCACCAGGGGGGAGCCATCATGATGGGATTAGTGCCCCCATGAGAAGGGACCGGAAGAGCTTGCCTCCTCTCTCTCTGCCATATGACACAGTGAGAAGGTGGCCATCTAGAAGCCAGAAAGAGGGTCCTCACCAGGAACCAGATCAGCTGGCCTCTTGATCTTAGACTTTTCCAGTCTCTGGAACTGTGAGAAATAAATGTCTGTCGTTCAAGCCTCCCAGTCCACATATTTCCTTATGGTGGCCCGAGTGGCATGAAGACATAAGGAGGGAATGTGACATGATGTTAAAGGCCTGCACGGTGCCTGGGCTCTGATGGGCACTAAGGAAAGGTAGTCATAATATTGGGGCGAAGACACAGAAGTCTTTCTCCACCAAGATGAGAGTGATAACAGGAAGTCCTGCCCTGGTCTTCCTCTGAACTCTTGTTTTCAACTCTCTCCTGAGATTAGCTTGGCACCAGAATTCTAGGCCCTGAAGGCAGGAGAAGTGAGGGGAGCCAAGGACCCCCAAGAGCCTAGCTCTAGGCCCAGCCCTACGGTCCCACATCCTGTCTGCTCGTCAGCCAGTGGGTTAGCTTCCTGTGGCTACTGGAGCAAATGACCACAAACTTAGTGGCTTCCAACAACAGAAATGCAATCTCTCATACTTCTAGATGCTGCAAGTCTGAAATCAAGGTGTTGGCAGGTTGTCCTCTCTCTAAAGGCTCTTAGGGACACTCCTCCCTTGCCTCTTCCAGCTTTGGATGACCCCAGATACTCCTTGACCTATGGCAACGTACTTCCAATCTCTGCCTGTCTTCATGAGGTACTTCTCTTAAGAGAGTACCTCTTCCCTGGGTATCTCTGTGTCCTCTCCTCTTAGAAGGACGCCAGTCATTGGGTTCAGGGCCTACTCTAAATCCACCATGATTTCTTCTCAAGACACTAAAATCCCTATTTCCAAATGAAGTCCAATTCTGCTGTTGCAGACAGACATGAATTTGGGGGAGGGCAGGCACTAATCGGCCCAGGACAGCCAGGTACTTTTTCAAGCTTCAAAATGGACACATCCTGCCTGGAGCCCTCAGACACAGATGCCAGGGGACCTGTTGACATGTGCTCCTCAGTGGACTCAGGAAGCAGAAATTAGAGAGGGGGCTTCGGGCATGCACAGCTAACCCAGACTTCAGCTGTGTTTAGGATATTGCGTTGGCAGGTGTTTGGTAAACACAGAACCCAGAAGTGGGCTGTGGAGGTGGGAGAATGGAGAGCTTATATTTACACAAAGCTGGGCCTGGGTCATTGGACAGCTGTGCTCGGCCCTGCAGTTGTCCAGGGACATCCCTGTGAAAGCTTCCGGCCAGCACACAGAACTGTAAGGAGAAATATCCCCAGCAACACCCGGAAATGTGGCATAAAATGTTCAGTCGGGAGCCCAGTTAGACCCTGAAAATTCCCTCTACCATTAACTGTCTGCCATGCACAGAGGCATATAGACAACAGGTAGCACACCTATAATCCTGACTCTGCTATGAGACCCTAGCCAGGCCTCAGTTTCTCCACCAACACAATGGGAGGTCAAAAACAAACAGATGGGCATGAAATTGGATCACAGACTCACTAGTGCTTTTAAAGAGTTTCAGAAATGCAAATACTTCCTACACCTGAGAAGTCAATGTATATAGTCTATGTGTGAAGCTATTATGTAAACAGCTCTCCTTTCCTGACCTCAGGAGTAAGCTCTGTGATGACAAGAAGATGGATTCCACAAGTCACCCTTCCACAGTATTCACTCAGTATCTCATGAGCATTTGCTGTGTGCCTGGCCTGTCCGAGACATCAGACATCAGTATCACCCTCGGTGGGTTGCCTGCTCTGGGCACTGGGACTCTGTAGAAGCTGCTAACCAAGCACTAATGTACTCCAAGTGTCGGGGGTGTGTGGGGGCAGAGACTCCTCTTTATCAGGGCTCAGATCAGTGCAGAAAAAGACGGGGATGGGCTGTCATTCTGGCCACATTTGAGGGTTGCTATGATGCCGTCATCTAGGCTTTTCAGCTGTGCACAAAAAAGAGGGCATCAAAAAGGGTCTGTCCCAACAAATGAACCCTGACCTCATCCTGTAGCCCTCAGTCTCCCTGGCCTTTCCCCATTCTGTGTTCTCCTTCCAAGCTTGCCCTTCTCACCAGGGTTTCTAATCCACACTGTCCAGTCAACTCCCAGATCTTGGCATCCCCAACCCCACACATGCACACACACACACACACATACATGCACACATACGTGCACACGCATGTTCGCACGCACACACACACCATTGATGTGGCTTATAGCCTGGTGGGCAGTATACTATTGGTCAAAAGGTCTTTCTTAAGAGAGTACCTTAAGGCCAAGCCACCCCTGCACACTTGGTATATTCACGGCTAGGCCCCCAGATTCAATGATTTGTCCTGATGGACTTTTGATACCTAGACCTATTAAGATCTAAACAGTTGAACACTTTTAACAGCTGACAACTAGGCAGCACTGAAGATACTACAAAGAGGATGCTAGCAAGTTAGGCAATGGTTGCAAAAGACTGGATAATGGAGCTAATAGGACAGACTACCTGACAGTTATAGCTAAACGCATACAAGTAGGATGCATAGCACCACAGATTCATTTAAGAAGACCCATGTATGTGATGTAATAGAGGGAGTTAATAGGATGTAGGTGGTTGTATCATGCTATTGTTAAGAGGCCACTGGTGTATTGTAGAATAACTACAGAGGGAAATGTCTATAGCTAAGAAAGCAAGTGGTGTAATTTTACTTGAGGTTATTATGGCTGAGTGATTTTCTGAGCAATTACATCAATCTGAAAAGACTGGAAGTCTGAGGCTTAAGAGAGTGAAGGAAAAAACCATTATCATGCAGGGGGATATATAAAATTGGTTTTCTGGAAAGTGATGGGATAATCAGAACAAGCAGCAAGTCTAATGAAAATCTTTATTTAAAAGGTAACATTGTAAGATGATTGCAGCCACTGTGGAAAACAGCATGGAGGTTCCTCAAACCATTAACCACCTAAAACAACCACGAGAGACTATAGACTCTGAAAAACAATCTGAGGGTTTTGAAGGGGATGGGGGTGGGAAGTTGGGGGAACCAGGTGGTGGGTATTAGAGAGGGCACGGATTGCATGGAGCACTGGGTGTGGTGCAAAAACAAGGAATACTGTTATGCTGAAAAAAATTAAAAAAAAAAAAAAAAAGAATACTCATTGCTCTCAAGCACACATGGAACTTTCTCCAGAAGAGACCACATACTGGGTCACAAATCAGGGTTCAACCAATTATTCCCTGCATATTCTCAGACCACAATGCTTTGAAACTGGAACTCAAGAAAAAGTGTGGAAAGAATTCAAATACTTGGAAGCTAAAGACCATCTCACTCAAGAAGGTTTGGATCAATTTGAAATCAAAGAAGAACTTAAACAATTCAAGGAAACCAATGAGAATGAAGACACATTGGTCTAAAACCTATGGGATATGGCAAAGGTGGTCCTGTGGGGGAAACACATAGCCATCCAAGCCTCACTCAAAAAACCGAAACATCCTGAATACACAAACTCTTTTTACACCTAAAAGAACTGGAGAACCAGCAACAAATTAAGCCAATCCCATGCACAAGAAGGGAAATAAGATTAGAGCAGAGGTCATGAGTTAGAAACTAGAGATACAGTAGAACACATAAATGAAACTAGAAGCTGGTTCTTTGAAAGAATTAATAAGACCAATAAACCACTGGCCAAACTAATCCAAAAGAAAAGAGAAAGGACCCAAATTAATAAAATTATGAATAAAAGGGTGAGATCACGATTAACACCAAGGAAATAGAAACAGTCATCAGAAATTATTATCAACGGCTATATGCCAATAAGGTAAGCAACCTAGAAGAAATGGATGCATTCCTGGAAACCTATAAACTACCAAGACTGAAACACAAAGAAATTGACAACCTGAATAGACCAATATCTAGTAACGAGATTGAAACAGTGATTTTAAAACTCCCAAAAAAACAAGAGCCCAGGACCTGACAGATTCCCTGGGGAATCTACCAAACATTCAAAAAAGAGATAATACCTATTCTCCTGAAACTGTTTCAAAAATAGAAACAGAAGGAAAACTTCCAGACTCTTCTTATGAAGCCAGCATTACCTTGATCCCCAAACCAGGCAAATACCCCCATCAAAAAGGAGAATTTCATACCAATATCCCTGATCAATATGGATGCCAAGATTCTCAACAAGATCCTAGCTAACAGGATCAAACAGTACCTTAAAAAGATTACCCACCATGACCAGGTGGTATTTATTCCTGGGGCACAAAGGTAGTTCAACATTCACAACTCAATCAAAGTGACAGAACAAATCAGTAAGAGAAGAAAGAAGAACCACATGGTCCTCTCAATTGATGCAGAAAAAACATCTGGCAAAATACAGCATCCCTTTCTGATTAAAACTCTTTGAAGCATAGGGATAGAGGGAACATTCCTCAAATTCATAAAATCCATCTTTGAAAAACCCACAGCAAATATTCTCAATGGGGAAAAACTGAGAGCCTTCCCATTGAAATCAGGAACATGACGAGGATGTTCATTCTCACCACTGTTGTTCAACATAGTACCTAGAAGTCCTAGCAACAGTAATCAGACAACAAAAAGAAATAAAAGGTATTCAAATTGGCAAAGAAGACATTAAATTCTCTTTCTTCACAGATGACATGGTACTTTATGTGGAAAACGCAAAAGACTCCACCCCCAAATTACTAGAACTCATACAGCAATTCAGTATTGTGGCAGGATACAAAATCAATGCACAGAAATCAGTTTCTTTCTTATACACTAACAATGAAACTGTACAAAGGGCAATTAGAGAATCAATTCCATTTACAATAGCACCCAAAACCCTAAGATACCTTGGAAAAAACCTGACCAAAGAGGTAAAGGATCTATACTCAAGGAACTACAGAACACTCATGAAAAAAACTAAAAAAGACACAAAAAGGTGGAAAAACATCCATGCTCATGGATCAGAAGAATAAACATTGTTAAAATGTCTATACATTCAGTGCCAAAGCAATCTATACATTCAGTGCCATCCCAAGCAAAATACCAGTAGCATTTTTCAAAGTGCTGGAACAAATAATCCTAAAATTTGCACGGAACCAGAAAAGATGCCAAATCACTAAGGAAATGTTGAAGATGAAAAACAGAGTTAGGTGCATCATGTTGCCTGATTTCAAGCCTTATTACAAAGCTGTGATCACCAAGACAACATGGTACTGGCACAAAAACAGACACTTAGACCACGGAACAGAGAGCCCAGATATGGACCCTCAACTGTATGGTCAAATAATCTTAGACCAAGCAGGAAAAAATATCCAGTGGAAAAAAGACAGTCTCTTCAATAAATGGTGCTAGGAAAATTGGACAGCTATGTATAGAAGAACGAAACTCGACCATTCTCTTACACCATACACAAAGATCAACTCAAAATCGATGGGAGACCTCAACGTGAAACAGGAATTCATCCAAATCCTAGAGGAGAACATAGGCAGTATCCTCTTCGACATCAGCCCCAGCAACTTCTTCCAAGACACGTCTCCAACAACAAAGGAAACAAAAACAAAAACGAATTTTTGGGACTTCATCAAGATCAAAAACTTCTGCACAGCAAAGGAAACAGTCAACAAAACAAAGAGGCAACCCACAGAATAGAGGAAGATGCTAGCAAATGACACGACAGACAAAGAGCTGATCCAAGATCTATAAAAAAAACTTCTCAAACTCAACACCCAAAAAACAGATAATCATGTCAAGAAATGGGCAGAAGACATGAACAGACCCTTCTCCAATGAAGACCTACAAATGACTAGCAGACACATGAAAAAATGATCATCATCATTGGCCATTAGGAAAATTCAAATCAAGACCACATTGAGATACCATCTTACCCAGTCAGAATGGCAAAGATTAACAAGGCAGGAAACAACAAATGTTGGAGAGGATGTGGAGAGAGGGGAACCCTCTTACACTGTTGGTGGGAATGCAAGTTGGTGCAGCCACTTTGGAAAACAGTGTGGAGATTCCTCAAAAAATTAAAAATAGAGCCACCCTATGACCCTGCAATTGCACTATTGGGTATTTATCCCAAAGATACAGATGTAGTGAAAAGAAGGGCCATATGTGCCCCAATGTTCATAGCAACAATGTTCACAAAAACCAAATTGTGGAAAAAGCTGAGACGCCCTTCAGCAGACAAATGGATAAAGAAGATGTGGTCCATATATATGATGGAATATTATTCAGCCATCAGAAAGGATGAATACGCAACTTTTGCATCAACATGGATAGGACTGGAGAAGATTATGCTGAGTGAAATAAGTCAAGCATAGAAAGATAATTATCATGTAGTTTCAGTTACTTGTGGAACATAAGAAATAACATGGAGGACAGGAGAAGGAAAGAAAATGTGAATTGGGGCAAATTGGAGGAAGAGACAAACCATGAGAAACTATGGACTCTGAGAAATAAACTGAAGGTTTGGGGGGGGGATGGGTAAGCCTGGTGGTGGGTATTGTGGAGGGCACATATTCCATGGAGCACTGGGTGTTGTACATAAACAATGAATCTTGGAACACTGCATCAAAAACTAATGATGTATTTTATAGTAACTAACACAACACAATAAAAAAATTAAAAAATTAAACATAGAATTATCACATATATACCCAAAAGAATTGAAAGAACTAGAAGAGATACTTGTGTACCCACGTTCACAGCAGTATTACGTACAATAGCCAAAAGGTGGAAATAGCCCACGTGTCCACTCACAGATGAATGGATAAACAAAATGTGGTCTATACATACAATGGAATATTATTCAGCCTTGAAAAGGAAGGAAATCCTGATACAAGCTACAGCTTGGATGAACCTTGAAGACATTATGCTAAATGAAATAAGCCAGACGCAAAAGGACAAATATTATATATGAGGTCCCAAAGTACTCAAATTCGTAGAGACAGAAAGTGAATGGCAATTACTGGGGGCTGGGTGGAATTATTGTTTAATGGTATAGGGGTTTCAGTTCTGCAAGATTAAAACCATTCTGGAGAGATGGATGGTGGTGATGGTTGCATAGCAGTGTGAACGTGCTTAATACCACAGACCTGTACACTTAAAAATGGTTAAAATGACAAATTTTATGTTATATATAATTTACCACACAAAAAATTCTATGCTGAGTGAAAGGCATCAACAAAATAATATATACCATATTATTCCATTTATGTAAAATTAAATTAATTTATAGTAACAAAAAGCTTGTAGTGGCTGCCAGGGCTGGAGCAGAGGGAGGGACAAATTACAATGGGGCCACCAGAAGTCTTTGGGGATGATGAAAATGTCTTGCATTTTGATTACGGGAATATTTTCAAGGGTAGATACAAGTGGAAAATACCTTAAATATGTATATTTTACTCTGCATAAATTATTTCTCAATAAAGTTATAAAAAATTTAAAAATGAAAGAAACAATTTTCAAGAGAACATTGGAGTATTAGTGAATCACAGACTTGCAGTATTCCACTACAATGTCCTAGTGTTATATATGCCCTAAAGTATTCAAACAAAAGATGCACATGCAAGAAGATACAATTTACTTTTTAAGTGATGACGGGTTCTCAATCCTTCCTCTCCCTAGGGGCCGGAGGATTTGCCATGTGTAGGGCTGAACAGTGGGCTCCCCCCTAATGCTCTCTTCCACTGGGACCTCTGAGCAGGAGAACAATGCTAAGAGCTCTTTTTTAACTGTGCAGACACACTCAGCAGCTGAATCAGCACAAATCCCTATCCCAGAGAAGAAATCAATACTTCCTAATGGGAGAGAAGTTAATTGAGTTGCTGAATTGTGTGTGAGCTATCAATTACCCCATCAAAGGCTCACTCAGCTGTCAGTCTGGGCAAACAACACTCCTGAGTTTATGGCCGCCATCTTGGCTCTAATGACCACATCCTACCGCTAACCATTTTTAGAAGAAAATGGCTGGTGAGCACCATATGATCAACATTTGCAGGAAAGCCTTTTTTCTGACCTTCCTCCAGTCAGCCAGCACCATAGTCTCTGTTCACATGTAAGTAGTTTATGAAGAATAAAGAATCTACTATACAGTTTACAAAGAATACACAGTCTTAGTGAATCCTTACAACACTTCAAGATAGAAATCATGAACAGATACCCATATCCTTGCTTGTAGCCACACTGCCTCAAAAGGGCCCAGAGTCCACATCCCAAGCCCAGAGTGTCAGATTAAATCCTATTTGGAGGAAAGTCTTCAGTCTTTCTTTTACTTTTATCTATAATTATCTGTCTTTTACCATTAACAATGCCTTAGCTTCCTCCTTCCATCCACCCAGGCAAGTTTTCTAGCAGAGGCTCTGCTGCCCTGCTGCCCACGGATCCTACTGCTCATCCACTGCTCAGCTGTCACTTTGCTGAGTCCCAGTTCTTCTTGAGGTTAAGGAACTCTCAGCTTGGCTCTTGGGTCCCTAGAGTTGAACAGATGGACTCTCACTTTCTGTCCCATAGAGCAGCAATGTCACCATTCCAAGAAAGGAAGAAGAGGAGGTTCCCATTCTTCCTGAGAGCCATGAGGCTACAAAGGAAACAAGTCTCACCTCCCCAGGCAAACTGTCCTTGGTTGAACCCAAGCCTGAAAATCTGAAGGATGCATTATAATAACTAAATGTCATCAACATATCCACCCATATCCCTGGGGATGCAAGATGCATGTGTAAAAGCCCACGTTGCCATCCTGGTGAAGACAGATAGAAGACTGATGAATTTCAGCCTCCATGGACAGCCTTTGTGAAGGGGTAGGCTCGGAGAAGGATATCCACTGGGAAAATGGAAAGGGGTGATTCCAGGAGATGCTGCAGAAAAGAGAGTCATAGGACTTTGTGACTGATGGATCTGGGAGCCAAAAAATACGTTCCTTCTCGTTAACCCTGAGCACTACTCACCAAGTATCCTTGGGGCTGACATCCAGCTAGTGCACATCAGAGGGACACCACCTAACAGTAACAGGCTGATCCACTACCGTACTGTTCCTCCTGACCTGTTCTCTGATTTCACATTAAAAGGGGTAAAGCCCTGGTTCTGGAGGGGCCTGCAGGATTCGCTCCAGCATGTGGCAGCACTCTTTCTGTGCCCACACCTTACATTTGTTAGATACACTGAACACCAGCTCCCCACTCAATGCACACAGTGTCCTGCTTTGGGGATATCATCTACTCTGAGGCCAGCAGAGTTTAAGTGTCCCTCTCCTTAGAGAACCAGCTCAGGCACTGGACTCTGTCCTAGAGTGTTGGCGCCACTACCCGTGAGCCCCGGCTCGCTCTGCACCATCGCACCAGCCTCACTCCTGTCATTCCATTAATTTTTCAGAATAACTTTATGCACTGTTGCCTTTGTTAAAAGAGCTACCTCCTGGCAGCATTTTATTTTTAACAATATTCAGGCCTGATGGGGGAAAATGATAAGGTGCCTTGGTGGCTTTATTTAAATCTTATTTACTCCAGTAGTCCCAGCCTGTGGAGCCATTCATCAAACAGTCCTGAGCCTGTAGCCCTTCCTTCAGAGCTAAATTTAGAGCAGTAACCTTAATAAAGCTATAGGGCAGGAGGCTTTTGCCATCAGAAGGCTACCTTATTGAAGGATACAGGCAAGAGCAAAGCTGCCCAGGCTTCAAAGCCTGTAAACTGTCAGATCTGTTTTCAAACACATGGGGATAGTGACGGAAGGTGTGAAGAACAGGCTCTTTGCCACTTTAGGGTTAAATAACAATTTCCTGCCTTCATATAGTTTACAAGCCTGGGCCTCGAGCCACGGCTCTGAGGCCTTAGTGTTTTTTCAAAAAATGCTCAGCTGAATTTTACACATCCTTTCATGAGAAAGAAGGATTAGATGGTTCTAATCTGTCCATGAAATTAAAGCATGAAATCCCAGGGCCCTGGCTTTCTAACATGAGCCTACAGCAGAATCATCTGGAGGCCATGTCAAGAAGCCGCTGGGCGACCAGATCCCCAATTTCTGATCCATCCCCAGGTGACATGGGTGCTGCTGGTCCAAGAACCACACTTTGGGAACCACTGTTCTAGGGGAACTCCAAAGAAAATTGAGGGAAGAGCTTCCTATTGACAGAGCTGCTCACGAACAGACTGGGGGTTTTCACAGAGCAGAGGAGACAGTCACAGGGCTTTATGTTCCCAGGTCTGCTGTGGGGCACCTTCTACATTCTCTCAGCTACCTTACCAGGGACGTATTATTATTATTATTATTTTATAGATTTTATTTATTTATTTGTCAGAGTGAGCACAGGCAGACAGAGTGGCAGGCAGAGGCAGATGGAGAAGCAGGCTTCCTCTGAGCAAGGAGCCAGATGTGGGACTCGATCCCAAGACTCTGGGATCATGACCCGAGCCAAAGGCAGTGGCTTAACCAACTGAGCCACCCAGGCGTCCCGACCAGGGATGGATTATTAGCCTCATTTCTTTTTTCTTTTTTTTCAAGATTTAATTTATTTGTTTGACAGAGAGACAGTGAGAGAGGGAACACAAGCAGGGGGAGTGGGAGAGGGAGAAGCAGGCTCTTGGCTAAGCAGGAAGCCCAATTCGGGGCTCGATCCCAGGACCCTGGGATCATGACCTGAGCTGAAGGCAGACACTTAATGACTGAGCCACCCAGGTGCCCCTATTAGCCCATTTCATAGAGAAAGGAAACTAGGGCTCAGAGAAGCAAAGTAAGTTTCCCAAGGTCAAACAGCTAATTGGTCATTAGACCAAAGTGGGAATTTAGGACTGTGTGACTCATAGGAGTGGGAAGGAGCAGGTTTGTGTTTTCAGGCACCACCCACCACTAAATTACTAGGCCACACATCTCCAGAAGCCTCAAGTTCTCCATTTTTGTGAAGAAGGTACAAAGAAAGCACTGATGAGCACATTTATATCTCTTCTTGGTGAGTGCCTAACTTCGGCGGCATCCATTAAAAAGTATGCTCCCCACGCCTGAGAGATCTTTCATTAACACAGTCTGAGCCAGGGGCTGAGCCTCCCTAAGGGGTCTAGCAGGGAGACACAGAGGAAGGGGTGGCTCTACCCCACCCCTCCAACTACCACACACACACACACACACACATACACACACAGAACTTCTTGCCATCCTGAGCAAGAGTTGTTTGCTGGGTGCTCTGTGTATGTTTCACTGTCACAAACAGCGGGCGTTAATAAATCACACTGTTCACAGTCAATTTCGCATCCTAATGCAGCCAACCTGGGCTGCATTTTTCATCCTTTCTTACCTCCCGGCACAAGCCTCGTGGGCAGAAGCTTACCGAAGCACTCACTTCCATAAAAGTAAAATCATTTCATGTGAAATTGAGGAAGTGGGGACAACAAGCCAAAGCCACTTTTTCTTACTCTGACAGCATAAATAGACGGCAGTGCTGAGAAAACACATCTTTTCTCTCTCCGGGGCCAAATGGGTAGGGACGCCCCAGAAAACTATCCCTGCAGTTGGAGCCACCGTCCCAACTCCTGCCACCGGGGCCAGAGGCTGCACAGTCATAACACACCCCCCAGCTGTTGCTCTCCCTCACCTGTGTCTTTAATACAGTCTCATTAAGGCTGTTGTTCACTGTTCGTGCATGACCACGCTGCATAACGCAGCAGAGCACAACTAAGCTCATGAAAGGCACTTCCCTGCTACAAAGGGTGTGCACAGTGTGGCTCAGGCTCCCCATCACACAGCCCAATGACCACTCCTCCACACTGCTCTTCAAGAGGCGCCTACAGCATCCCTGGCATTCAGACAGGCAGCCTTGACCCTTGCCCTGCAGACAGCCGCACCTGCACCCTGAAGCCTGACAGTGCGTTCCAGCGCTCTGGACACTCTGCCTCCCCCTCCGGATTCCATCCTTCAGCTCCATCATCCGGATGTGCAGATCATGAAAGAGTTGGGGGAAGTAGAAATTCTGGAACCCTTGCAGAGGCTGGGATGATGGGCTGACACTAGTTAGTTGAAATTTCACTATCATTAAAACAGCGGAGCTTCACAATTTTTGTTTCCTAGTCCAAGGATGCCAATAGTGGAGGGACAAGGTCTGGGAGCACGTCCCAGGAGGAGTGGCTGAAGGACCTGGCGATGTCTATGCAGGAGCACGGAGACTCTGGAGAAAAGAGCTGTCTGCTTATATCTAGAAGTCTACACTTAGAAGAGGTTTGAGGGGGCATCTGTATGAGGAGGGGAGACACCCTGGGGCAAGGCACACTTCGGCAGCAGGAGCCCCCAACCCCGCAAAGGCTCGGTCCCTCCTGCAGGGAATGCAGAGAAAGCAGCAGGGGGCAGGACAGAGGCCTGAGCACAATGGAGGAGATTCCTCTCTCAGACCAGAGGCAGAAACAGGCCTGAGAGTCCACGAATCTGCTTCTCTCTTTGCAGGGCACAAGGACCAGGGCACGCATCGTAAATGGACAATGAATAATGATGAGACAGAAGAAATATGATACAGAGGTGGACTCTTGAGTCCTCATTCACAAGACTTCCAAGTCGCTACCACAGGCAATTAGAAATAAGACTTGTTGCAAAATCACTGAACAAGCAGCCACACGTAGGGGGAATTCTGCCTCCATTTCCCCAGCTTGTGGGACCTGAACCCAACTGATAGACATGACTGTGGCATGTGTGTGTCTGAGAAAAGAGGGCCAAGAACACCTAGACTTTGGCCACAGGCCAGCAGAGCACAAATGCCACTCTCAGCCTACCCAGCTTCCTAGGACCCCGCTCCCCATGAAAGAGTTGGAAAGGGAGAGAGAGAGATGCCTAAACCATGTGAATGTCTGAAAGATCAGGTCAGTGACGTGTCCAACATGCTCTTTTCCTGAAGCAGTTAAGAACTCCACATTACTTAACTTTAAGTTCTCAGCAAAGAACAGGAGAAAGCCATGCTCCCTGTGGTGGCTGTGGCAGCTCTCAGAAGTACTGCACTCTCAGAAGCGACAGTGGGCTGCGAATGCCACCAGCCTCTTGGGAAGAAGGAACCGATCCCCCTGTCAGAGATGGCTTTCTTCTGACCTGCTGTTTCCATTTACTGCATCTCCTAAATCTATTTGGCTCACCTCCACGCTAAGGAAGGGGTGGGTTTGAGCGGGAGAGGTATCACGGACCAAAGAGCTTGTCTGTGCCCAATCTGCCAGCAACTGTTGATTGAAAAGGGGCTACAACCCCCACCCTCTTCCCTGCTCCTATGACCCGGCCACAGGCAGGCCACCTGTGTCTGGGGTGCAGTGGGAGTCCACAGAGCAGCTTCTAAGGGTATTGAATGCACAGGGTTGGTCTCATTCATGCTGACTTTAACCACCTGAGCGGCCCAGTGCCTTCCTGAGAAGGAACCTGACAGAAGCACAAAACAGCTCTGAGATTAGCTCAGAAAAATGTGGCTCTAGCATTTACAAATGGGATTTGGAAAAGGCATCTCATTTCCTAGGTGCTGGTGTAAGGAGGAACGTGGAAACAGGTAAGAAGGGGCAGGCAGTGACAGTGTCCCTGTGTCACCTTCTGGCCAGCTGGCTTGAGGGGTAAGCAGCTTGCTCATTGGCAGCAGCTGGGAGCAGCTGCTCAGGGCAGCTGAGCACGCAGGTGGCCCCCAGGACCCGGAGAAGGCAGAACAAGGACCGTAGTCTCAGGGAGCCTGGGCATTCTCTGTTAAAGAAGCATCAGTGATATACTAGATGTTGGCTAATTGAGCATAATAATAAAACATAAGTAAGTAAAATTAAATTTTAAAAACTTTAAAGAATTAAAAAAAAAAGGCATCAGTGCTTCCCTAGGAGGGGATAAGGGAGTTGTTTAGGAGAGAGAAAAGGAGTGCAGAAGATCCCACAGGACCCTCGCATCAAACCTGCACACGCTGAAGCCCCCAGGGTTCCACTGAGGGCATGTGGAGAGGCAAAGAGCTGCCCCACGCCATAGCTGCTCCTCCCTCACAGGGGCATGGGACAAGCCATATGGCCCAGGACAGCAGCCACTGTCATTGTCACATGTCAAGTGTGGAGCTAGTGAGGGAGATGGGTGTGCAGCTTGCGGGTGAGAGAAAGCATGTGCACAGGCATGTAGCCTCGCATGAGGCTGGCCAGCTCCAGGCTTCAGTTTCACAAGAGACACTGCCACACAGAAGCCACACAGAAGACGGGTCTAGAAGGCCTTCATAGTGTGGGCATGCTGATAAGTCAAAGTTTAGTCTGGAAAGAGACCACAAGATCACATGAAAAGGGAATTAGGCTTATTCTAGGTCACTCTGGAAGACAGAATTGGGGCCAACAGACAGAGGTGACAAGAGACAGATTCTGATTTCCACTGAAAGGAGCATCTATCAAGCAGCACTTCCCCCATAAGGTGGGCATCCTGGGCTCCCATCCCTGTCAGCATCAGGCAGACTCCCAGAAGATGCGTTTTGGGGATGGCTTCCTCTGACGGGAGTGGGACCAGAGGCCCCAAGGTCCCTTCCACCCCTTAGAGATTACAGTCCCACAAAATTAAAGCCCTCAAACCATCTTGCCTTCCCCCACCCAGGAAAGGCACAAAGGCTGAGGTTAGACTAAAAGACCCTGTGTCAGGAGCAGGGAGAGGAGGGTCCTCCTGTCTGTCCTGGGAACAGAAGGCCATGACAGGCTGCGGAAATGTCACAAGATACAACAGATTTTTAGTGAAGTGCTTATGAAGATATTTACCTGACATAGACTCAGACACTTTTTTTTTTTTTTGGAGTTGGGTTATAGAAAAAGACATTTTTGTGCCTTAAAGATCCCATTCTGAAGGAATACCATATTCCCCCCCCTAAGGCTCCCAACTCCGCCCAATGGCCTTGATGGGGTCTGCGTGGGACTGGAGGCCACACTGCCAGAGGCTCTGGGCCCACACTGGGATTTGTCCCCTGGCCCCCCCATCTAGGGTCCCTTCTGGCAATACTGCTCACTGGGGCAGCCCGAATGTCCTGACTCTGGCCAGCCTCTGCAGAGGCAACTTCACAGAGGATGCTCCCAGGGAAGCTCACTGCCTTGGCTGTGAACTGCTGGGAACCCAGCACCTCGTACAGATTTCCTACAGGGCTGGGGAAGACAGATCTGTTGAAGTGAGGTTGAGAGGCAAATCCAAGGCAGCCTGGCTTTCTGGGGGATGTGAGGACTTAATGTTAGCTCTAGTGAACAGGAAGCATTTTCCCCCTTCCCTGCCTCCTCTGGACTTTCTGTTCCGCCAGCAGCAGTGTCCAGGAGGCCAGGATCCCTTGTGAAACATGGCTGCTATTCACTCTCCTCCTGACAGTCTTTCCACGGGGTTAACTTCCCACAGTGGCTGCCAGCCACCCCAGTTTCCTGCTTGGTTTTATTTGTGACCTCAGAGCACAATATTTACACTCTGGACTCCTTATAGAGTTCCCAGATGCTCCCTTGGCGTGATCACCTCGGGGCATGGAACCAGGCCTCAGTGTGATTTTTCGGATTCTTCTACAGTGACAGGGCAAGTGTCTACCAGACTGCTCCAGGTCTGGAACCCCCACTGGGCCAGTCCTCCTGTGTCTCAGCAACGAGGTTTGAGGTGCTCATGGAAGGAGGAACTGTGACAGCCCCTCTCCCATGCCTGCTGGTGTCATCATCTCTGATGACATCTTGTCAGCACCATCTGAGCGTGGTGCTGACACGGCTGCTGGCAGAGTCTCCCATTCCCCTTTCTTGGGGCCACTGTGTGCTCCATTTTGGATGATTTGTACTTGTTCTAAAGGCTAGGGAGTATCTGATCTGAAGAAACCCTCATCATCCTGGTGACTCATCATTCAACACGTACTGAGCTCCTACTACATACAGGGCACTGGGCTAAGTGTTGGGGATACCAGAGAGATTGAAAGGCCTGCTTGCGGGGGGCCTGAGCAGCTCAGTCTAAGTGTCCAAATCTTGATTTCAATTCAGGTCATGATCTCAGGATTCTGGGACTGAGCCCCGGGTCAGGCTCAATGCAGTGAGTGTCTTCTTGAGGATTCTCTCTCTCTCCCCCTCCCACCCCTAAAATAAATAAATAAATCCTTAAAAAAAAAAAAAAAAAAAGGAAAGAAAGAAAAAGAAAAGCTGGCTTCCAGTTAGAGACAGGGATTAGGTGTAAAAAGGTACATTATAACTCAGGGTATTTCCTGGTGTAGATGAATAAATGAATGAGCCAGCATTCATTCAACATTAAGCTTGTTCTTTTGTGATGGACATAACAGTCAAGGGTTGGGGAAATGGGATAGGAAGGATGACCTCCAAGAGCTCCATCCTGGAGAAGGACGGAGGCATCTGTGAGGCAGGACCCAGAGCACCAAGGGCCCATGTGGAGCACGCAGGCGCAGACAGGGCTAAGGGAATGTAGTCTGCATCTGGTCACTGCCAGCCGTGCCGAGCAAGTCCACTCTCTAGGCATGCACCTGATCGTGGTTTCCATCCTCTGGGTAACCCCTCCCTCAATGGGAGAAGGCCTACCCTCCCATAAAACTGTCTGTCTCTTATGCCCCATCTCAGGGACCAGGCTCTGACCTCTGCAGCAGCTCACCATTTCACTGCTCCTGGACCTCTAGGAAATGAAGAAATCAAAACAAACTTCTTTCCTCCTGGCATGGTACTCTCTGTAAGGAGTTCACACAGACAGCCAGGCAGGAAATGCTGCACACCTTTACTGTCAGTCTTTAGACCTTCAGCTAGAGAGCCAGGGGCAGGGTTGTGTTTGCTCTGATTTCCCCTCCCTCGGCCACACCCCTGCTCTTCCCCTGCTCCCTTGCCTTCATCCCTTCCCTCTCCTCTCCCACCCACCAGCACATTTAATATTGATTTCAGGGGCAGGGAAGGCTGTGCTGCCTTACCCTTCTCTCCTGCAAATCTCCCAGTGTGGCCGAGCTGCTGGCGTGTGTCTAGTATCTGTTCCAAAGCCTTCCCTCAGCTCCTATTAGGTCC
Source organism: Mustela putorius furo (assembly GCF_011764305.1). NCBI lineage: Eukaryota > Metazoa > Chordata > Mammalia > Carnivora > Mustelidae > Mustela > Mustela putorius. The sequence continues at coordinate 5,655,080 of NW_025421531.1, read as the reverse complement.
TCCTTCAACCCTGAGCCAGTCAGGACAGACGAAAGCAAGCATCGAGCTAATTTGCCTCAGCCACAACCCTCAGCCACTCAGGAATGGGCCTCACGGCCAGGGTTCAGGGCTGTGAGGAGGAACCCACCTCCTGGTCCACTGCCTCCTTTGTTGAGTGTCCCTTTCTGCCGGCCAAGCCTGGGCCTAGAGGCCTAGAGGCCCCCAGGGGCAAGCCTAGGTTCCTGCTTTCTTACTTGAAGCTAGGTTGTCTACGCTTCTTTCCAGGATGGTCCAGGCCCCATCGCCAAGCTTGTTTTTCCCTTCATTCCTGAGCAGTTCCTCTAGGCACAAAGGAGGAGGGGAAGAAGGGACTCCTTCCAGTCTCCAGCTCTTGTCAGTACCCCTTTGGCAACAGAAGGCAGCCATGGCTTCCACTGGCATGTCCAACCTCACTGGAAATTGCCTCCCTAGAGGTCTGAGGAGAGCCATGCAGCAGCCCTGGATCTGGGATTGAAGCAGAAGCTCAAGAGCCAGGAGACAGCTCTCCAGGACTGCCCAAGAGGACATTTAATCAGTGAAAGTTCATATGTTGGCTCATCTCCTCTTTCTGATTTTATAATATGAGAATATTATAAACAAAAACACTCTATTTGGCCCTCCTGGACCAGCTGGAGAAGGTGCCATGAAGCAACAAGTTAAGAAAGGACAGATTACTCAGTGCTGCATACACCTAGCTTAATTCCCTACCTTCCCCACCACCCTGTAAAGACAGAAGGACAGAAGGATTCAACAGCTTGAAGAGTTCCCAGGAATATCCAGCTGATATAGAAAGAGATAAAGAGGTAAGAGCTTCCAAATATTCTGAGGAAGAGTCTGAGTCAGAGCTGAATCCCCTTAAATGTGTTTATAGTTGGCTAAATTCCAAAGCTGCAAATAAAAGACCCATGTATTATGTCTGTCCTTTTATTAAAAGCATTAAATAATCAGACTATTCTTCTCCCTTGTGTTAAACCCAAAAAGGCACCTATAGTCTAACCGTTTTAACAGAACCTTTAAAAATAAATTTTTATATGGTATTTGTCTCTCTGACTTATTTTGCTTAGTATAATACACTATTGCTCTATCCACATCAATGCTAATGCCAAGATTTCATTCCATTTATAGATATATCCCCCCAGAATTTCTTCATCCATTCATCAGTCAATGGACATTTGGGCTCTTTTCATAACTTGGCTACTACTGATAATGCTGCTATAATCATTGGGGTCTATGGGCCCCTTTGAATTAGAATTTTTGTAGTTTTTAATAGCAATTGCTGAAACACTGCATGTTAACTCACTGGAATTTAATTTTTTTTATTTTTAAAAGATTTTTTTTTTTTTTTTTTTTGGGTCAGAGACAGAGAGAGAGCGAGTGAGCACAGGCAGACAGAGAGGCAGGCAGAGGCAGAGGGAGAAGCAGGCTCCCTGCCGAGCAAGGAGCCCGATGTGGGACTCGATCCCAGAACCCTGGGATCATGACCTGAGCTGAAGGCAGCTGCTTAACCAACTGAGCCACCCAGGCATCCCAACTCACTGGAATTTAAATAAAAACTTTAGGGGCAACGTGGTGGCTCAGTTGGTTAAGTGTCGAACTCTTTCTTTATCTAAGCCAGGTCCTGATCACAGGGTCATGAGTTCAAGCCCCATACTGGGCTCCATGCTGGGCATAGAGCCTACCTAAAAATAGAAAATAATAAATAAATAAATAAGGAAAAAATAAATAAAAATAATTTTTAAAAAATCCTCTCTACTTCAGCACTCTCTCTAGGAACAAGAACCACAAAGCAGAAAGGAATAATATTGCCTGCTGGGGCCAGTTTCAGGAGCCAGAATGCTCCGCCCCAGAAAACAGTGCTGCCCTTGCACTCGGGAATCCTGAGTTCCACCACCTGCTAGCTACATATACTAGCTTCTCTAAAACTCGTCTTTTCTTCAAACCATCTTCACAAAATCCTTATGAGGAGTGGACCTGCCCGATCCCCCATTCATTAGCAGAATGCCTGAAGAGGGCAAAACTCTAGCAAGAATGTACTCAGACACCTCACAACTCTAAGTCCAAAAAGGTTTCTTCATGCTAAAACGTGCCACGGAACAAGACCACCTCTGGCTTAGAGAGCTATGGAAGCACAAACCCTAGGTGTACTATTTTGTCGTTTCTAACCCCAAACTTTCTGCCGTTTAGCCCCATCATCCCTCCAGCATGGTTGCCAGTAGCATGCTTTCTGTACCACTAGCCTGCATCCCCATGCCAGCATTCCAATGTGCTGCCTTTCCATTCCCGAGAAGCTGGAAAAGCTTGTCGACACCACATATGACAAATCAAGGCCTTTCATGACTCTGTCCCCCCTCTAGAGACAACATGGAACCAGAGACAGACACAGTGTGGATGGCTCCAAGCAGCCCATCTTCCCAGGTGGAAAAATGCTTCACTATCCATATCTCACTTTCTGAGGGTCATATTTGTACAGAAATGTCTACCATGGCCATGACAAGGTCTGCCTCCAGCACTACCAACCATTGCTGTATTCAGTGTGACCAGTACTGTGCTCAAACCACCTTGGTCTGACCCACTCAGGCCCTATCTAAATTACTCTTTGGGAGTGGGTCCATGTCTAGTTTCATGAATCTCTTTGAAATTATCCTATGTTTAGATTTCCTGAAAATGAGTCTATGTTCCCAAGCTTACTTAGACATAGGCAAAAAAGGGCTCCCGTGTATGGTGTGTGGTCAGATGGGACCCAGAATGTGATTTCAAACACTAGCTGAAGACAGCAAATATTTGAGGATAACCCCTAAGTATTACCTACTAGAGTTGAATATATACCCAAAGATATATTAAATATCCCTTCTGCCCTCTTCAAGCATTTAACTGAAGCCAAGATTATACAGTTGGGCTGATTGTAAGGATTTGAATTACTGGAAGCTGTTTTCATATACACCAATTGGGTTATTTAACACAAAATTCAACAGGGCTGGATGTCTGAGTCTGAATAAATTATAAAATCATTATGCTGGGAATGGTCTGTTTTTTAAAAGCTCAATTCTGGTGTCACTTTAAGTGAACCACAAATTCCCTGAACATTTCTGCATGCAGGCATGTTAATTCAAACAGTCATAATACAACAAGTTTTTGCATTTTGCATAATGCACATTCAGACCTCTGTGCAATTTCATAACCAATCCTGCATTTTGTATTAACACACATGCAATACATACAGCCATTATTCATTCTCTATAGAACAAATAAATCCTCACTTGGGGGGAAAAAAACCACTGGAGAATGCATATGGATTGTGCATAATCAATCAGCATGTGGGGTTTTAACACTAAGTGTGTACAGATTTAGGTTTGGGGAATAATAACCAAATAGCACTGAATAAGCAGACTGGATATTGAGGACAAGACTGCAAACCTCTACCGATGAATAACAAACCCAGAGCAGTCCAAAAGTAGAAGGAAAAACCAAATGCTGCCAAGAGTAGGGAGACCTTTTCCCCACCACCATCCCTACCAAGTGCATTGCCATGGGAGGCAGGGCTGAATAATGGATGTACAGCTTCAAGTCTCTTTCAGCCACACTTCTGTTGACTACGTGTTCATAGTAGTCCTCTGAGCATCAGCACAACAGCACTCAATTTACTTGGAGACCCCCACCCCCATGCAAAAGTAGCTCAGCTGCTAAGGCTGATGATACCACACATGCGCCAAGAAGGTATGAAAGGTTTTATTATTCACATAATGAGAATTTCTGGGGAGAGCATGCATTCAAGCCATTCCAAAATGGCTTGAGCAAAGGAAGGGGCAAGTAGCTTTGGTTTACAATGTGTCTGAAGGTAGGGCCAGGGTGAGCAGTGGCTGGGTTTGCATAATCTGAACTTTCCACCTGCACCCAGGGAAGGAGCAAGTCCGTTTTCTTGTTGGCTTGCCCAGAGATGGGACACAAAGGGATGAAGGGGGGTTGGGGCTGGAATGCGGTCAGCAGCCAAACATCAAAAATGGAGGGTCTTTATTACAATTTTCCTACCTTCAATCTGCCTACTCTGAAACTGACCTACTGTGTGACTCTCTTCTCATCAGTAAAAGTTGTATAACATTTAAAATAAATGCTGTCACACATACCAAAGAAAAGTGGCCCAGAGCCTATATATAACAGATGTTTAATCACTGCTTTTTAATCTCAATCTGGAAATTTAAGGAAAGAGAATCTGTTTCCTCCACATAGTTCTACCTTCACCCTTAGTTTGTATTCTTATGAAAACCAGAGAAGCCACCAGCTCTAGTAAGAGTCTTGAAACTATCTACCAGAGATATTAAAATAACGGTGGGACAAGAAGAATAGAAGGGAGTGTAAGGCTGGTGATGGGGGAAGGGAGACCAGGGAGGGTGGTGGTCAGGGCAGTGCAGAGGGCAACTTCCCAGGATGTGTCACAGAACTGTCTGGCTGAGGCATCTCTTCTGGTCACAGGGGACAGGTAGGTACACAAAGCATTGCTCCAGTGGGGTGAAGCAAAGGACAGGAAATCGTAAGTGTTATGGACTGAACCCAACATGGGCTCAAACTCCCCCAAAAGATATGTTTAAGTCTTTTTTTTTTTTTTAAGAATTTTATTTATTTATTTGACAGACAGAGGTCACAAGAAGACAGAAAGGCAAGCAGAGAGAGAAGAGGAAGCAGGCTCCCGGCCAAGCAGAGAGCCCAATGCAGGGCTCGATCCCAGGACTCTGAAATCATGACCCAAGCCGAAAGCAGAGGCTTTAACCCACTGAGCCACCCAGGCGCCCCAAGATATGTTTAAGTCTTAACCCCCACCACTACACTAATTCAGACTGTGACCTTATTTGGAAATAGTCTTTGCAGATGTAATCAAGATAAGGTCATTGTCAACTAGAGTGGGTCCTGCATCCATTATGACTGATGTCCTTGTAAAACGAGAGAGAGAGACACAAGCACACACATAGACACACAGGCAGGAAGTGTGCCACGGGAGAACAGAGGCTGAGGCTACAGTGACATAGCTGTAAGCCAAGGCCACCATCAGAGGCTGGAAGAGGAAGGAAGGGCTCTCCCCAGAGTCTCAAAGGGGCAAAGCCCTGTTGATACCTTGACTGTGGACTTTTCTCATCCCGAACTGTAAGAGAATAAATTCTGCTGTTTAAGGAACTCTTTGTGATATCCTGTTACAGCAGCTCTAGGGAACTAATATAGTACAGAAGAGATCATCCATTACTTTCATTCTTTTTCTTCCCTGAAGATTTGAGTGTGTAATTTTACTCCAAATTGGACTAACTGGGGGTGCTAAAGTTTTTTATTTTAGGATGATGAACAAATCGCAGATCTTTATATGCTGCCAGTTAGTCTTTAATTCCTCAAAATCATTTTAAATACACAAAAAGAAGATATTTTACATAAACTATCTACAGTTTTGGCTTATAATATTTTTTATACTACATGGTTAGTGTTACAACAAATTTACAAACAGAAGGTAAAGCGGAATTTCCTCAAGATCTGCAAGCTAAGACAAGATGTTAACAGTGATTATCTCTGAGTTATGGGATTATAGGTAATTTTTTTTCCTTTTTATAACTTTCAAATTGTCCTCACTGTAATAATTTTTTTCAAAAGAAACACATTTTTACTTTCCAAGAGACACTATTATTTTCATAAATGCAAGAAACAGGATTCAATGCCTTGTCTTCTGGGCTTTTGTCTTGACTTTCAATCCTGGGGCTCAGAGATCTGTTCATAGTCTCCTGATTAGGCCTAAAAGGATTAGAACGGAGCATGCAGTGGCAGGAACATCTATTTGTTCCTTTAGAAATTGGAAAAAAAAAATGAACTTAATCTGCCACAGAATAAGAGGCTCAGGCCAGGGAGCTTGTGGGTAATATTTTCTGATTTGGTCTAATAAGGAGAGTTCTTTTACTCTCAGGAGTCTTCACAAATTGGCCTTAAAGTCCAGCTGCTTATAAGTCCCTTTGTAACAAAAACCAAGCATATTTAAAGGAAAAGAGAGTGTTCTGATTCTGCTAGGACTGCACAAACCTAATAGAGCCTCTGTCTCCTGTGACTTACAGCTACACGCTGCAAAAATACAGAAAGCCACTACCTGAGGACTCAAGAAAGCAAGTGAGAGCAGAAAATTTTAGAGAAGTCAGAATTTGGTGAAGCACAGGGGAAGATGCCCACTATTTTTTTCTCTTTTATCTCTTTGCTGTGCCCAGACACCAGGTCCCAGCTGAGGGGTTGCAGAGTGGAGTGGCAAGAATGGGTGGATGGAAAACTGACAGAAACCTTGTCTTCCTGACCACAGCAACCAAGAAAAGGGCCCCTCTGGGCCGGAGATTATAAGGAGAATGTCAGAGAAAGCAAGAATGAAGTGAGAATGGAAACACAGAACTTGACAGTTTGAAACCAACCAGGCTAATTGTTCTGTATCTTGATGTGGCAGTGACTACACAGGTGTACATCCTTGTCAAAATTCACTGATGACTATACAGTACTTAATAGGGTTACATTTTATTATATGTAAGTTATACCTAAATAAAGTTGATTTAGGGGCACCTGGGTGGCTCAGTGGGTTAAAGTCTCTGCCTTCTGCTCAGGTCATGATCCCAGGGTCCTGGGATCGAGCCCCGTATCAGGCTCTCTGCTCAGTGAGGAGCCTGCTTCCTCCTTTCTCTGCCTACTTATGATCTGTCTGTCAAATAAATAAATAAAGTCTTTTTTTAAAAGGTTGACTTAAACATTTTTTAACAAGAGAGCCCAGAAATAAAACTCCAGGCCCAGTGGCTCCACCTTAGCACTTACCTGGCCCATCACACATGAACTCCCTGCCATGCCCAGGCCTCTACCAGGTCTGACACAGCTGAGGTCCTGCAGCAGATCATGGCCATCACTAACCAGAGCCTGGAGGAGGCACAGGCTAGTAGGCTCCACGCCCAACATGGGCTCAAACTCGGGACACTGAGATCAAGAATCTCATGTTCCACTGACTGAGCCAGCCAGGTGCCCCAAGACCTTTCTACTTTTTATGTCTATTAGCATAACTCTAAAATATGTCAGCAGGATATCTGGACTACTCCAGCTGTAGTAGTCTCCAGACTGGTGCTCCTGGTTCCACCCCTTGCCTTCCATTCCAGTATCAGAGCAGCCACAGTGATCTTTTAAAACTGCAATTCACATAAGGACAGGCAAATAGATCAATGAAATAGAGTTGAAAATGCAGAAACAAACCCATACATACATGGCCAATTGGTTTTCTATAAGGGTGCCAAGGCCTTGGGAAAAGAACAGTCTATGCAACCAATGGCCTGGGAAACCTGCTCTCAACATGCAAAAGAATGAATCTGAACCCTTACCTCACACCATATACAAAAACTAACTCAAATGGATCAAATACCTAAGTGTAAGAGTTAACCCTGTAAAACTCTTAGAAGAAAACATAGGCATAAATCTTCATAACCTTCAATTAAGCAATGGTTCCTTAGATATGATGCCTAAAGCACAGGCAACAAAAAAGAATAGACACACTGGATTTCATTATGATGAAAAACTTTTGGTTTTCAAAGGACACTATCAAGAAAGAGAAAAACAACTGATGGAATGGAAGAAAAAAGATTTGTGAATCATATATTTGATAGGAGTCAAGTATCCAGAATTTATAAAGAACTTTAATACCCATGGGTATTACAGAGGGCACAGACTGCATGGAGCACTGGGTGTTATACGCCAACAGTGAAGCATGGAACACTGCATGAAAAACTAATAATGTACTCTATGGTGACTAACGTAACACAATAAAAAAAATGCAGGGAAAAAAAGAACCTTTACAACTCAGTGATAAAAAAGACAATCCAATCAAAGGGAATTCTCAAAATGTGAAATCTCAAAATATCAAAAAATCAACACTTATCAACTGTAAACAATCATCCACTCTCAAAAAATCAACACTTCTGGGACTTTATCAAGATCAAAAGCTTCTGCACAGCAAAGGAAACAGTCAACAAAACAAAGAGGCAACCCACGGAATGGGAGAAGATATTTGCAGATGACAGTACAGACATAAGGTTGATATCCAGGATCTATAAAGAACTCCTAAAACTCAACACACACAAACAGACAATCATATAAAAAAATGGGCAAAAGATATGAACAGACACTTGTCCAATGAAGACATACAAATGGTTATCAGACACATGAAAAAATGTTCATCATCACTAGCCCTCAGGGAGATTCAAATTAAAACCACATTGAGATACCACCTTACACCAGTTAGAATGGCCAAAATTAGCAAGACAGGAACCAACATGTGGTGGAGAGGATGTAGAGAAAGGGGAACCCTCTTAAACTGTTGGTGGGAATGCAAGTTGGTGCAGCCACTTTGGAAAACAGTGTAGAGATTCCTCAAGAAATTAAAAATAGAGCTTCCCTATGACCCTGCAATTGAACTACTAGGTATTTACCCCAAACATACATATGTAGTGTACCCCAATGTTTATAGCAACAATGGCTACGGTCGTCAAACTGTGGAAAGAACCAAGATGCCCTTCAACGGACAAATGGATAAGGAAGATGTGGTCCATATACACTATGGAGTATTATTCCTCCATCAGAAAGGACGAATACCCAACTTTTGTAGCAACATGGACAGGACTGGAAGAGATGATGCTGAGCGAAATAAGTCAAGCAGAGAGTCAATTATCATATGGTTTCACTTATTTGTGGAGCATAACAAATAGCATGGAGGAGAATGGGAGATGGAGAGGAGAAGGGAGTTGAGGGAAATTGGAAGGGGAGATGAACCATGAGAGACTATGGACTCTGAAAAACAATCTGAGGGTCTTGAAGGGGATGCGGGTGGGAGGTTGGGGGAACCAAGTGGTGGGTACTGGAGAGGGCACGGATTGCATGGAGCACTGGGTGTGGTGCAAAAACAATGAATACTGTTATGCTGGAAAAAAATTAAATTAAATTAAATTTTTAAAAAAAGTAAAAGAAAGGTAAATAAATAAATAAATAAGTAATCAACACTAATAAAAAATGCAATTCACATCAAAAAAGAGAAAGAAACCCAAACATATAAAGTCAATTAATTTATGTCAAGGTAGCTAAGAATATACACTGGGGAAGGGCAGTCTCTTTAATAAATGGTGTTGGGAAAATTGACCAGCCACACGCAAAAAAGTGAAACTGGACCACTATCTTCCACCATACATAAACACCAACTTGAAATGGATTAAGGACTTGGACATAAAACTCGAAATCATACAACTTGTAGAAGACAACATAGGCAGTAAAGATGTAGATCTTCATGATGATTTCTAAAATTTGACACCAAAGCAAAAATAAGGAAAAGAAACTACATTCAACTAAAAAGCTTCTTTACAGCAAAGGAAATCATCAATAAAATGAAAAGGCATCCTACTGAATGGGAGAAAATATTTGCAAGTCATATATCTATTAAGGGGATAATATCCAAAATATATAAAGAACTCATACAACTCACAGCAAAAAACCCCAAGCAATCAAATTTAAAAATGGGTAGAAGATCTGAGTAGATGGTTCTTCAAAGAAAACATGCAGATGGCCAAGAGGTGCATGAAAAGATGCTCTGTATCACTAATTATCAGGGAAATGCAAATCAAAACCACAATGAGGGGGGCACCCACGTGGCTCAGTCAGTTAAGTGTCTGACTCTTGGTTTCGGCTCAGGTCATGATCACATTTCCTGATCAGGGGTCACGGGGAATCCCATTCAGCAGGGAGTCTTCTTGGGATTCTCTTCCTCTTTTTCTCTCTCTGCCCCTCTCCTGCTCTCTCTCTCTCTGTCTTTTGCAAGTAAATAAGTAAATAAACCTTTTGTAAAAAGCCACAATGAAAGGGTGTGGAAGAAAGGGAACTCCTGTACACTATTAGTGGGAATACAAATTGGTGCAGCCACCATGGAAAATAGTATGGAGGTTCCCCCCAAATTAAATACAGAACTATCATACAATCCAGCAATTCCACTTCTGGGTATTTACCTGAAGAAAAAAAAATGGAAAAGAGGTACACACTCCCATGTTCACTACAGCATTATTTACAATAGGCAAGATACAGAGTCAACCTACGTGTTCACTAATGAACGAATGGATATAAAAAAATCTATAGGGTGTATGTGCATGTGTGCGCAATGGAACATTAGTCACCCATGAAGAAGGAGGAACTCTTGTCATTTGCAACAACATGGGTATACCTCAAGGGCATTATGCTAAGTTCGACAGGGAAAGGTACATACTGTATGATCACTCTCATATATAGAATCTTAAAAAAAAAAAAAAAGCTTATATATAAAGAGAACAGACCAGTGGTTGCTGGGGGAGGGGACTGTGGTGGTGAGAGAAATGGTAGGTTTTTGGTGTTTTTTTTTTTTTAGTTTAGGTAAATTGAATTATTCTTTACTTAAAAATATTAAAAAATCTCTTTAAAAGTTCAAAGTAAGAGAGACAGAACAGTGACACCTGATACTATCTCCATAATAATGAGGATAGAATTTGGTAGAGAGGCAGCGAGGTATGAGGGAAAGCACATCTTGTTTGCTAAGCCAGGTGGCCATGAACAAGTTATTTAACCCCTCGAATTCTTTGTTTCCTCGTCTGTAACATAGGGATTCTAACACCTAACCTTCTAAAGAATTTTGTGAGGACGCAATACGACAGCATAAGCAAGAACCCAGTCATATGGAATCAGTAGATGTTAGAGGACGTTTATATCCAGATGATCACTCAGAGGGCATGGCAATGGGTGACAAGTGAAAGTGACAAGGAGAGGCCTTACTAGTAGCAAAGGTTGTTGGATTCATATTGCCTACTACCTTAGAACAACTTGTTCTAAGCAAAAAATGTTCCAGGATTAAATGTTTAGGAAATGCTGAATTAAATAAATATCCTCACTTTATGGAAAATTGCAAAAGAGGACGTGCTATGCAAAAGTTTCAGACTGATTTTGCCAAGGGTCCCTTTTCAGATGAAACATTTCACTCTCCCAAGAATATTATTTTAAGGTTTAAACTTTGGCAATATTGTGGGAAATGCTGACCTCTTGAAATGTTCATGGGACTGAGAGTCCAGAGACCTGGCCTCTGGTTCTGGTCTGATAAAAGTAATTTACCTCTCTGAGCCTCACTGTCTTCTCCAAAATGGGAGACTTAGTCCAGGATCTCTCCTCTGGATCTTTTTCCACAATCCTATGGCTTCTGCAAAAAAATACTAGATTGTCTTGCATCAGAGAGAAGGCAAACCAGAGGCCTCTGAATTCCCAAATAATTCTTCAAAAATGTCCATATATTCAGTTCCAAATCTCAAAAACAACAAAAAAAATTTCTCCATATTATGAGCATTTCCAGAAGCATTAAAACTCATTCTTGGCATATGAATATATCATTTTCCACTAGCTCTAAACACCACTGGCTCGTCTGTCTAATGTCTCCAGGTGCTTCTGCAATTAGCTCTGTTGTATTTAAATTCTGTCCACTAAATTGAATAAGATGTTCCCTCTTCTCTTCCAAAAAAGCTGTCTGGTGCAAAAAATTAATGGAGCTAACAAGGGACAACAGGAAAGCTGCACTCTGCAGGCAGGTGGCTTACACAAAGCCCTTACATGATTCATTTTCCAGAGCTAAATCACGATCAACTCCATCTCTGCATGTCTAACTTCAACTAACATTGCTACAGTGATGCCTTGCAAAAGATGATGTAGTGAGTCCCCCTCCATATGAGCAGTAATTCTAGAATGTTTGGAAATAGTACTTATTTCCCATCTATACACAAAATGATTTCATTTGTGATTTATCAAAGACTAGCGCTAACTATAAGATTTATATTTTTTATTTTCTAGATAAATCAAGGGGATATACCCAAATTGTAGAGATGTCAGTTCTCACCAAATTTATATACATATTCATAGTGATTCCAGTCAAAAGTCAACCAAGGTGTTTGGTTTTTTGCTCTGTTTTGTTTTTGCAGAAATTGGTAAGATGTTTCTAAACCTTTTTATGGAAAACCAAAGATCTAAGAGTACCTAAGACAATCTGAGAGAATGACAGTGGAGGAATTATATTACCAGCAACAAGAATTATAAAAATTCCTCAATTATTATAGTACAATATTGGCCCAGGAGGCAAATAAACTACTAGACATCTGATTTATGATAAAGATAGTGCTGCACATTGGTGGGGAATTGAGGGTCTTTTCAGTGAATGTTGCTAGGTCAATTACAATGTTCGCACAAATGAAAAACAGATCTTCATCCTTATCTCATACCATACACAAAATTAATTTCAAATGGAGTAGATCTAAATAGGAAAAGTAAAAAATAAAAAAAAAGTAAAGCTCCCAGAAGATAATAGAGTGATAGCTTCAAGATCTTGAGGTAAACAAACATTTCTTAATGAGAACACAGAAACTACTAACAATAAAGGAATAGAAACAGGACCTAATGAAAATGTAAAAGGACTATGTATCAGAAAACATCATTAAAAGAGTAAAATATGGAAGCCATAAAGTAGGAGAGAACATATCTGTAATACCTACAACCAATGGAAGACCTACCTGGAATATAAAAAGGCTTATAAATCAAGAAGAACAAAGTAATTAACTCAATTTTCTTAATGGCCAAAAGACTTCTAAAAGTATTTCCCGAAAGAGAAAAAGAATTGGTCAATAAACATATGCAAAAATATTTAAACTTTAGTCATCAAGGACATCCAAACTGAAATAATGGTGAAATACAATACATACCTACACACATACACCCACACACGTACACCTGCACACACTTAAACACATACACCCATGCACACCTATACTCACACATACATACCTGCATGCACACAATACACACACATACACACACACACACACACTAGAAGAACTGAAGTTAAGAAGATGGAGTTTTAGAGAGGATACATAGCCACTGGAATCTTCATGCATACTGGATAGAGAATAAATTAATGAAACCACATTAGAAAACTGAAACAGATCACATACATATCCCAAGACCTAGCAATTCCATTCCTGCATTTGTACCCAATAAAAGTGTGGGTATGTGTGCACTCAAAGACATGCACAAGATTTTTCAGAACAGCATTTTTTGTAAAAACATCAGTCTAAAAGCTATCTAAAAAGTCCGTAAATAGCTGGATATATGACTTGTGCTATATTACATAATGAAATGTAATACAGCAAGGAAAATGAATAAACTATTGCTATATGTAATGATATTGATGAATCTCGCAAACGTCATGGTGGAAGAAGCAAGACACCAAAAAGAAATGTCAGTTCTGCCAAAATGTGATGCCTATGTTCCTAAAAATCACCACACTACACAAAACCATGCAATTAAAACCATAGCACTTAGAATATATTTGCAAATGACATATCTAATATATTATATATATCCATTATTATATATGTGTACATATATATATTAGAAGATACTTGCAAATGACTTATCCAATTTGTTAAATATACCACTTCTTTATCCATTCATCTGTCAGTGGACACTTGGGCTGCTTCCATAATTTGGTTATTATAAATAATGCTGCAATAAACATAGGGGTGCATATATCTTTTCAAATTAGTGTTTTTGCATTCTTTTGGTAAATACCCCAGTGGGATTACTGTATCATATGATTATTTTTAATTTCTTGAGGAACCTCCATACTGTTTTCCACAGCTGCACCAGTTTGCATTTCCACCAACAGTGCACAAGGGTATACGTACAGACACACATATACATATATAATTATGGAAGCAGCCCAAGTGTTTACTGATGGATGAGTGGGTAAAGAATGTGTACACACACACACACACACACACACACACAGGAATATTACTCAGCCATAAAAAGAAGGAGATCTTGTCATTTGCAACAACATAGATGGATCTCGAGATAACACTAAGTGAAATGTCACTCAGAGAAAGACAAATATGTAATTTCACTCACATGTGGAGATTAAGAAAGAAACAAAGAAAAAAGAGACAAACCAAAAATAGACTCTTAACTACAGAAAACAAACACATGGTTACTAGAGGAGAGGTGGATGGGGGTTGGGGGATGAGTGAAACAGGTGAAAGGGATTAAGAATACACTTATTGTGAGGAGCATTGAGTAATGTATAGAATTGTTGAATTACTATACTGTACACCTATAACTAATATAACACTCTATGTTAACTATGCTGAAATTTAAAAAAAGGATAGGGCTTAAAGAAAAAAAAACAGTTAAGGGCATAATATTGAAAACTTTGTTAGTGACTCATAAAATTAAAAAAAAAAAGAAATCTAATAAGTGGTAGCATGGATTTACACATGGAAAATTGTTAGGAAGCAAATCAAGTAAGATCAGGTAAAATAGTATTTATGTTTACAAAGATCTGATGTTTGCATATGGATGTTGCCTCAGAGAGCTGCAGCTTGTGAGGTACCTGAAGAGATGGGGAGGGTTACCTAAATAGGCCGGAGTGTTAATGCTACATGTGGGTGAGTGTGGTTCACAACAAGCTCCACGAACTGGGTGGCTGGAAGACGTGTGAGGTGTGTGCATGTGTACATGCTCTGTACTTCCACTGGATCAGCTCAGCTGTGTGCAGTTTCCTGCATTCGCTTTCTTGAAGATAACATTGCATTTAAGCAAATACTGAACTGCATTATGCTCAAATTGCTTCTTATGACAATTATTATCATACTTATTATCCTTAGTCAGGATGGAAATTCACATTTGCAACATAAGCAAGACTGCTGAACTGATAGTACCTTATTATTCTATTTAAATAAAGTTCACAGGCAAAAGTCATCTATGACATCAGGTAACAGGATGTTACCTAGAGGTAACCCTAGAGGGGGCTGTAACTAGGAGGAGTTACTAGAAGTTGTGCTGGGTACTAGCTCAACAGATGTGTCTACTTTATGAAAACTCATCACACCACACACATAAGATTTGTACATGTCATGAAACATTTAAATAAAACTTCAAAAAAAAAAAAAAAAAGGTCTGTCCCTTTTAGGAAGGCTTCCTGGCCTTAAAACTTCAAAGGAAGAGGTTTTCCTACGTGGCTGGATAGACATTAAGTTCCTCCCCAAACGAGTACACTCATCATCCATATTCATGTCACAAACATTTATATAGCTCTTTTCACCCAGTGTTCAGTAGTCCATCATCCATACCCTAAAGAAAAACAAAGTAGGATCCCTGAGTTATCAACTCCAGACAGGTTCTTAGCTGAAACTCCCATGTCATCCTAGGACTGAAAAAGGAATTGGATAACATGGCTTCAGAGCTTCAGCTCTGCCCTTTCCTGGCTAAGTGGGTTTGTCATCATTTCTTAAGTATTTCCTCTCTCCCGTTCAACTGAAACTTAGTTTCAGTCTCCTCCCTTGAGTATGGTACGTCAATGATGTCTTGGACATCAGGATCCCCAATAACAAAGATGGCTGGCATCACCTAAATTGTTTTGTTTTGTTTTGGTGTTTTTTAAATACAGCCCCATGTGTAATGAGGGCTTCCTACAAAGGCATTTAGATGGTGACGGTGGTGAGTAATGTGGTGCTCTGACGGATTTATTGTTTTCGTAAGGAAAACATGCATCCATACAGCATTTTGAAGTATATGGAGATCTAAAAGCATTTTAAAACTTCCTCTTTACATTACTGGAGTCAGCACTCAGTGATCCGTGTTCAGACAAGAGTTTTCACTACAACTAACATTGCTCCTATTCCACTCTCCACTGGCCCTGGCCATTGTCTTCCTAAGATGCCTCCATCTTAGTCTCCTAAAATTCAAGTTGTTTTCCCTATCAAAGCAGGCAAGTTGAAGAGGGTGCAAAAATCTGATCTCTAACAATACACATCTATACCCAGATGCTGTTTACTTGGATATGTTGCAGTTCGGTTTCTCTCCATCACTGGACATAGGAAGGTTACCTAGAGTGGTTGGGTTCTTGCCTCCTTCAAGAAGCTCAGAGCACGTTATAGATTCTGTAACTAAACTCAGTGGGAGAGGCTCACACACAGAATAAGGTTTGCCTCTTCCTAGCCATGGTGCAACAGCTCCAGGCTTGAAGACTGGCAGTAGGAGGGCACTAGAAGGGAAACCAGAAGTTTCCCATGTTGTTAAGTAATGCTGGCACTGACAGATCAATTATGGGAGAGGATCTCTGGGTGATAAAAGGAGCATTTCCATCAGATTCACTAAGGGTGTTTATTCAGTACAGATTCCTGGGTGCCACCCTAGACCTACTGAATCAGAATCTCTTGGAGGTAGGGACTCAGGATTTTGCATTTTAAATAAGCTTCTCAACTAATTCTCACGAGCATCAACTGTGGAAACTGTACTGGAGTCTGGGCCAGAGAAGAGCTGACATCACACTGATTAATGGTGACACAAAGGAGAGAAATCTCATTAACTGAGCTTTGTTAGACCAGGTCAACCCTGAAATCATTCAACATTGTGTTCATAATGAGAAACGCAGTTACCAAGCATCCAACCTGCACTGAGCCAGGGACAGGAGGCAAGAGAGAATGTCATACATATTTAACGTTGAGTTGTCACAGCAAATAAACAAAACCAGAAAATTTCCTACATACTATTCTGAGGACTCATCAGAGGTGAGATGTGGCCCAAGTGTTCCAGCTATGAAGTATTCAGCACACCCCTGGTTACCTAACAAATTTCCCACCTGTGTGCATTAATCTATTTACTGGATAGATTGATAAAAAACATTTCCTTTGCAGAGCTTGGAGAAGCCACCTTATGCTAGGCAGTTACAACTCCTAAGGACACTAGAAATGACAAACTAGCATGATGAAAGGCAGGGAGTAGCCTGGTTCCTGGACTTTGACAGATGACCACTGAACGTTTTTGGATTTACAGAGTGAAGTAAGAAGGAGAAAAGGAGGGACTCCTGGGTGGTTCAGTTGGTGAAGCATCTGCCTTCAGCTCAGGTCACGATCCCAGGGTTCTGGGATTGAGTCCTCCATCAAGCTCCTTGCTCAGTAGGGAGTCTGCTTCTCCCTCTGCCTGCCACTCTTCCTACTTATGAGCACATGTGCACTCTTCATTCTCCCTCTGACAAATAAATAAATAAAATCTTAAAAAAAAAAAAGGAAAGATGAAACGGAATGTCATGGGAGGATGGAAGGAAGGGTAAACTGAAAGAAGGAAGGTCAGTAGATAAATGAATGGAGGGACAGATGAACAGACAGATGGATTGAGGAGCAAATAAAAGAAGTATGCCAGACCAATTATCCTTTATCCTCAAACTAATTTTAAACAAATTTATTGAGATATACTATACAATTAACCCAAGCAAAGTACATGATTCAATGGCTTTCATAATCAGAGTTGTGCAACCATCACCAATTTTAGATTATTGTATCAGCCCTTCCCCAAGAAAGATCCTCTAAACTCCCATCCCTTCCAGCTTTGAAATAACCACTCATATACTTGTTATCTCCATAGATTTGCCTATTCTGGACATTTCACAGAAATGGAATCATATAATACTTGGTCCTTTGTGATTGGCTTCTTTCACTTATAATAAAGTTTTCAACACTCATTTATATTGTAGGACATATCAGTACTTCATTCCTTATTACTGAATAATACTCTACTGGATGATTATACCACATCTTATTCACCTATTCATCAATTGATGGACAAATGCACTCTTCCCTCCTTTTCATTATTATAAGTAATGCTGCTATGAATATTCAAGTTTTTGTGTGGATTTATATTTTCATTTTTCTTGGGTATATGTTTAGGGTATATATCCTGGGTCATAGAGTAACTCTAAGTTTTTGAAGAAGTTCCAGACTATATCCTAAAATGTCTGTTTTCTATGTTATACTTCCACTGGCAGTGCATCAGTGTTCAAATTTCTCTGACCAGTGCTTATTTTTCATTTTGGGTTTGCTCAATTCTTATCACAGCAATCTTATTACAGGTTGTGAAGTGATATCTCATTATGGTTTTAATTTGCATTTTCCTGATGGCTAATGATGTTGAATATCTTTTCATGTGCCTGTTGGTCATTTGTATGTGACATTTTGTTATTGAGTTGTAATAATTCTTCATGTATTCCAGATACACATGATCAGATATATAGTTTACAAAGTTTTTTCACATTCTAGTTGCATTTTTACTTTCCTGATGATGTCCTTTGAATCACATACAAAAAGTTAATTTCAATGATGTCCACTTGATCTATTATTTTTCCTTTTGTTACTTGTGTTTTTGACGCTGTATATAAGAAACTACTGGATAACCATGGTCACAAATATTTGCCCACAAAAGAATTTTGCAGCTTTATCTTTTACACTTAGGTCTTAATGCATTTTGAGTTAATTTTGGTATAAGGTGTGAGATAGGGATCCAACTTCATTCTTCTGCATGTTAAATATCCATGAATTATTTTTGACAGAAGAAAAGGTGTTACATGGGTGGGATGGTGTTAACAATATTACCAATAACAAACTACCATTAGTAAGGGCTGTCTAAGGTTTTATATTCATTACCTTATTTAAATATCCATAGTCTCCTATGAGGTACATGTTTTTCTTAAATTACAGGTAAAAAGTGGTGTGTTAGGGTAAGGATCTAGCCCATGGTCCTGAAGATAATAAATGACTCAATTGTGTTTGACTTCAGAATCCTTTACCACCATTCTACACTACCACTTAAACATAGCTTTCAGAAATTAGGGGATTCCTCAAACATATCTACCTTCTCTTAGGTAGAGAATTCCAATGTGAATTCATTTATCAAGAATTTATATGATGCCTTCTGGTGATATTTGAAGGATATTGTCATTTCTTGGATGTTTGAAATGATATTTGACTCAAAGGAAAATCAGGATTTCTACAGAATCTAAGGAAGACTTCTCTTTCTGGCAATGGCAGTTAAGTTATTTGGACCAATTCTCCCTGGAATTGGAAGGAAAAAATTCTCACCAGAAGAAAAAAACCTGCAATTGCTAGATAAATATTTTAATTTTTTCCAAAAGGCTGGCAATGTTCTATACAACAGTAAGGAATTTCCTGGCCAAAATCTAAGAGAAAATGAGAACCAGGGGAGACAAGGGAAGCTCTTAAAAATGTTTCTGTCATGAGAACATTTGTCTTTCCAGACTGGGCTACAATATTTGGGGTAAAACAACAGAAAAGTTCTAGGGCCTGCTTAAAGTAGGGAGTCTAATAGGCAAATCACAAAAGCACATTATGTTGGGACCTAAAAAGGCATCAAATCATCTACAGGTTAAGGGTGAACTAGATGTCAACACAGCCTCCTTCTTTCAAGGGAGGGGGAGAAGGAAGTGAATCTCTCCCTAAGAGACTATAACCATGAATCGGTCCCATTTGGTATCTATCAGATACAAGCACAAATTTTGTCTGCCTACCTTCATGGTAGGCCTCGACCCCACATATAATTACAGAAGACAATGAGTAGCACACAGTCAAAGATAACCAAACCTATAAGGAAAGAGGTGCTATGGATAAGACCGAGCACAAAAAGAAGACAATATGTGTAAATACAGATTTAATATATTGAAAATATATATTGAAAATATCAAGCACAGATTATAAAGCAACTATACTTACTATGTCTAAGAAATAAAAGACAAATCTGAAAAATACCCACAAAGAACAAGAAACTACAACATATGACCTTTGATCCTTCTAGGATGAACTGGCCTTGGAAAAAGTATTAATACAAGCAGTCTACTGAGCAAGCTGCTTATCTGCACAAAGACCACCTCTTTGCCTTGGCACATTCTTTGACACATTTGCATATTCCCTCAAATTCCAAGGCAAAGATAAGGAAACAGAGAAGTCTGTAGTGGTCAATTTTTGTTCAAAATTCTGAAATTAATCTAACTGATCTATAAAAATAGCAGATAAACCTCAAGTATTTTTGTTTTTCTCAGGTACCAAAACCATTAAACTGTACAAACTGTGAAGACTTAGATAATTCTGAAGACTTCTTCTCCTGTCCTTTGTCAGCATCCCTTGTCAGACATCACATAGCCTCCTGACTGGCCTCTCTGCTCTAAGTACCTCTCCTCTACAAATCTGCCTCCACATTACCTTGACACAGATCTTTCAAAACTCAGAAGCATGTTACTCGCTTCCAAAAATCTTTCTGTGATGCACCCCTCCCCCAGCCTACTCAGAATGAAGTCCACACTCTGCAGCATGACAGTATGGTCTTCATAACTTTCTGGGGGCCTCTGCTACAATCAGCCCATTCACCAACAGCACGTCTTGCTTCTTTCCTATCACGATCCTGAGATGCTTACAGTTTCTTCAACGTGCAATTTTATGGCTTCATGGTTTTGTGCATGCTGTACCGATCCCTCAAGTCTCATACTTACTCATCCTTTAAGCGCACCTCTGATGTCACCTTCTCATGCAGAAGATAAAGTTAAGCATTCACCTTCTTGTTCCCAAAGCACTGTATCCTAACAACTCAGTATAATGACTGGCAGGGTACAGGGAAGCCCTCTCCTTCAAGCAATTTTCTCTGTAAAAAAAAGAATTTAGTCTCACCCATGCTCACCTGACCACTGTGTCTCTTTCTCCTGAATCAGGTAAGCTGAGAAGCTTCCCAATTTCTTATTTCCTTACTCTGTACTTTTGCTTCAGTAAAATCTTCACTGATGGTAGCAATTTTTTATACAATGCAAAAGGTATGACCCAATCCTCCAGCAATCTGGTTGGGGCAACCATGAAGTGAAAAAAGTAATCAAGAAGCAAGCTTCAAATATGAGAGAAGGAAGGGATAGGTAAATGTGGACATGAATTAAGACAGGAGTAGAAGCAATTTTTTTTTTTTTAATGTTAAAAGTTACCTGGTTTCTTCTAGCTTAGTAAAAAACAATGACTTTCCTAGGAAAGGTATGGCTCCCAAGACAGGCTTCTGTGACCACTGATAGGCTATTTGTCATTTGAAAGTCAGCACACAACAGTGCCCAATATGCTATCCGACATATTTTTGATTTTGTGTGACTGGCAACCCTCAGAATGCAAATGATCTGCTCTCATACATTACAACAAATGTGCTCAAAGACCTTTTCACTTGGGAGACTCAACTTGGAACAAAGACTATGAAAATTGTTCCTTCTACCCAATATGTCAAGAGACAACTGGGGAGAGGGAAATCAAACAAACGCCATGTTTCTCTGTCATACACTGGGTGGCTTGGCCTCCCCACAGCAGCCAGATACATCTCTCTAATGTTCTCTGGAACAGTGTTCTATCCCCTGCCTCAGCCCTCAGCTGTCAGTTTCCTTCTCTCTCCAAAAGCCACAGGTCTTAGGTAACTCCCTTTGGTACATACTCCTAGTGCCTTAAAGACTTCTAACAGCACAGCAAGACAATCACTTTTAAAATAAAATATTAGATTTCCCCTTTTACATTATTGATAGGTGAATCTTCTCAGTTTCTCATCTTCAAGGTCACAAGAAAATGCCACCAGAAGAATAAAGAAAATTCCTGAGACATACTGCCTAGAGACATCCATGGGTCTAAAATTAGTAGCTGCCTCCTTCTCTGGGCAAGAGCTGGTAGCAACTGGTGTGTGACAATACCCAGATACCCAGGGAAGAACAGAGGAGAGCAAAGGGCTGCTGCCATCATGCTGCCCAGGCCTGCATGAGGGAGAGAGGCTTCAAGCCTCGGGCAGGCTGGATGCTGGGCCACTTCCAAGTGGGGGTCAGTCCTGCTTGACTTTGCAAGCAGCCTTGGTGTGCCAGCCCAACATGGGAGACATATAATTCCAGATCAGCTATTTCTGTCTTCTGCTTCCTGCATAACCAATGTCATGGGTTAGAGGAGGCCACAGGAGAAGATGAATATTAGGCATGGACTTAGCTTAAAGAGAATGTTCTGACCTTCCGGTTCTAGACTCATGCTCTAAACCGCTCCGTTTTTCTAAGTGGGGAAGAAGTCACTGCCAACCCATCTCGATGCCTTATCCCGCCACCTTCCTGCCCCACACAACCTGTGTGAGTTTCCCAGGGTGGCTGTAAGAAAGTACCATAAATGGATTGGCTTGAGTAGAAATCTGTCATCCTTCTGGAGGCTAGAAATCTGAAGGCAAGGTGTTGGCAGAGCCATGCTTCCTCGGGGGCTCCCAGAGGAGGTCCCCTCCCTGTCGCTGGCCACTTCTGGTGCTTCAAGGCTTCACATGCCTTCCTGCAGCCCTCCTTTCTCCATGGCTTCAGAACATCTTTCCTCTGCATGTCTGTCTCTGTGCCCAAATCTCCCCATTTTACAAGGACACCAGTCATACGGATTAGGGCACACCCCAGCAGTCTCATTTTTAATGTGATTCTCTCTATAAAGACCCTATTTCCAAATAAATTCACATTTTGAGATACTGGGTTTAGGACTTCGTCATATCTTCTGGGGGAACACAACTCAACCACAGCACCCCCTTCGCCAGATCTTACTCTCTTAGGAGGTTTCCCTTGCAAAGAATACTCAGCAAGAGGGGATGTGAACAGGATGGCTGCTGGCAGGACTGGAAGTCGGTTGAGGGAAAAGTGGCCCCGGGGAGACTCAAATGCCTGCAGACACCAACCTCTGACCCTTTAACTATTCTGAGACATACTTAACAAGGCACTCACAAACAGGATTCATTTTTGTTTCTGTCTTTATTTTGAGACAATAAATAGTTTTTCTCTGTGGTTTTCATTTTCATTCACTGATATTCACTGAACTACTTGATGGCCTTAATTACACTCAAGAGAGGTGACCACAGTGCTGGACAGAATTCCTGAGGCGAGTTAGTCCCTCTGGATTCTGCTTTCTGATCTTTACTGCAAACAGAAGAGCCACGGGCCGTTGCTGTCTGGGCCTTCATGTTCAGCGGGGCGCAAGTAGTACAGACCTTTGGCTCTCATGACCGCCATCCTGACGTCATTTTCTCTGGTTAATTCAGACAGCTCGCCCAAACAAAACGATCTTTCCCTGCTCTCCTGGCCCAAGTAAGGGTGATTAATACTAGGCAGGGGATCGTGAGCAAGCTAATGCAATACCTGAGTAAGCCTACCAGAGGGAAAGCCAGCACCTGAGCACTGACTCATCAGGTAGCAAGAGTCCTGCAGCAACCGAGCAAACTCGGAATAAAAGCAGTTGTTTGGGGGTGCAGACCGGCTAGCGGTCAACCCACCCATGGCCGTGGGCTGGCCTATCAGCCCGAGAACCTGGAAATCTGATTGACCCCCTATGATAAGTACCAGGAACAGAACAAAGAGCCAGGCACCACTGACTGTGTCTCCAACAATGGCCTCCAGAGATGTTCTCTGGTGAAAGCAGTGCTCACCTGTCTTCATGCAGGCCTCACAGGGCAAGAGGCCAGAGTAGAGTATAACATAAAGAATGTGGGACCTGGACTCAATAGGCCTGGGACTCGCATGGTCTCTCTGCTTACTGGCTGTGTAACAATGAACAGGTTTCCTAACCTCTCTGAGCCTCAGAGCTCTGGGTAACACTGTGGCAACTTCTGCTAAACTACCTCACAGGATTGCCAAGCAGGTCAACTGAGCTGGCAAAGTGAACACTGATTAACAATGAACATTTAGGATAGTTAACAGCAGATGCTACTAACGGGCTTTGTGCAATATTTAGTCAGAGACCTGAGGAAAATCTAAATGCCAAGCAGCCTAGACATCTATTTAAAGCAAAGAAATATTTGCTTGTTAGCTGGGCTCTGGCCCCACACCCTGTGCAGAGCTCCACATGGCCAGGCTGGACCACATGGAAGCTCCTTTAGGTTAGACCAGCTTGAAAGTCCCAATGGTCCATTTTCACAGTATGGATACCACACACACACACACACACACACACACACACACGTGTAAGGGTGTTTGTGATTACTTCACTGCAAGGTAGAGCTAGCCTAGGCCTTAGCCCCACACCCTCTCCTGGCCTTCACCAGCCAAAACAACAAAAATATAGGAGCTACCTCAGGAGGGGGTGGTGCAGAGAAAGCTTCTGAAGGGGGAAAAAAGCAGGGGCGAAATGGCTACAAGAGGAGGCCAAGGGAAGACATGGCAAAATGGGACCACAGTGTTACCTCTCTCAGGCTCAACAGTCACCCTATTGTGCCAGCTCTCTGTCCCCTGTGAATACACAACTGAGACAGACTGCAAAAATGGTCACACTCCATGATATTCCTGTATCAGCCCTTTGCAAAACAAGAGTACAGTTCCTCCCACCAGGAGATGGGAGTCTGTTGCTCCTCCCATGAACTTCGACTAGCTTTATGACATGCTTTGGTCAAAAGAATGCAGAAGTTATAGTGTGCCAGTTCCGAGCCTAAGCCTGAAAGTCCTTGCACGCTTTCTGCTCCCTCTTGAACTGTGAGGACTGCTGTGTGAACGAGCCTGGACCAGTCTGCTGGAGGATAAGACACCAACATGGAGCAGGGGACTCCATCAGTTCAACCCAGCCAAGGCCATAGAATTGTGAAAGCCCCGCTATAGCCAACCCACGGCTGACCCACACATGTAGGCCTGACGCTATCCGAGACCAGCCAGTCCCCAAACTGACAGACTCATGAGTTTAACAGTACTTCTTCTTTTAAACTATTACATTTTGTGGTGGTTTGTTTGCAGCAGTGGCTAAATGATACATGCTAACCCCACCAACCAGGGTCCCGTACAGATCAACACTCCTTTCCTTCAGGCAGGAATAAAGACTATGAAGTGACAGTGACCTTCTGTCCCCTACATGGCACTACTCATCACACTGAGTTATGCATACCACTAGGGTTACAGCACAACTTCCCCAAGTATAAGCAACATGGATAACCTTAGAAGAATTAATTTCCAGAGCACCTGGGTAGCTCAGTTGTTAAGTGTCTGCCTTCGGCTCAGGCCATGATCCCAGGGTCCTGGGAACTAGTCCCCATTGGGCTCTCTGCTCTGCAGGAAGCCTGCTTCTCCCTTTCCCACTCCCTCTACTTGTGTTTCCTCTCTTGCGGTGTCTCTCTCTCAAATAAATAAATAAAATATTGAAAAAAAGAATTGATTTCCAGATTGATTTTATGTATCTATGTATATAAAACAATAGTTATAATTATACAAATAGTATAACTACACACACACACACACATTCTTCTCCAAAAATTAACCTAAGGTTAGGGTTCTCCTTTTCCTTTCTTCTCTCATATCTTTTATCCCACCTTACAAAGAAAAGGTAAGCTTTTCCCCTATCCTTATGTTGTTACCTCAGGATATTGTTCCAGGGTGCAAAATCCTCAAGGGAATTGGTAAGACATTCTGTGAAACTGTTCGGCGGTGTCTAAGAAAGCAGAACATACATATAGTGTGTGATACAGCAATCCCATTCTCAGGTGTACACCCAACAAAAATGTGTACATAGTTTCATCACAGGTCATCAGTCTGCTCAGATTGATGTAGATCAGCTGTTAGCTGCTATGTTCATCAACAATGGAACAGAGAAATGAATTGTAACATGTTCACAAAGGTATATGTTACAGTACTAAGCAGGAAAAATCTATAACCACATTCAAAAATATGGATGAATCTCTCAACATGATATTGGGCAAAAGAAGTTTGACACAAAAAAATACATATTATTTTTGGAAAACAATATAGAGGCTCCTCAAAAAATTGAAAATAGAGCTATCCAGCAATCACACTACTGGATATTTAAGCTAAAGATACAAACGTAGTGATCCGAAGGAACATGTGCTCCCGAACGTTTATAACACAATGTTCACAATAGCCAAACTATGGAAAGAACCTAGATGTCCATCAACTGATGAATGGATAAAGAAGATGTGGTATATGTATATACAATGGAATACTATGCAGCCATCAAAAAGACCAAACTCTTGCCATTTTTGCAACAATGTGGATGGAACTAGAGGGTATTATGCTAAGCAAAATAAGTCAATTGCAGAAAGACAATTATCATATGATCTCTCTGATATGAGGAATTTGAGAGGCAGGGCAGAAGGTAATGGGAGGTAGGGAGGGAAAAATGAAACAAGATGGTACTGGGGAGGGAGACAAACCATAAGAGACTCTTAATCTCAGGAAATGAACTGAGGGTTGCTGGGGGAGTGGGGGAAAGGGGTAGGGTGGCTGGGTCATGGACATTGGGGAGGGCATGTGCTATGGTGAGTGCTGTGAATTATGTAAGACTGATGATTCACAGACCTGTACCCCAAAGCAAATAATACATTATATGTTAATTTTTAAAAGTTAAAAAAAAACTTTAAAAAAAGAATACATAGTATGTGATTCTATTTATATACATATTTTAAAAAGAAACAAGCTCTATAACAAAAGACGTACATTTAGAAGTCAGAATAGTGGTCACCTACGGCAGGTAGTAATAGGTAGAGTCATAAGAAGGGACATTTAGGCACCAGTTACACATGTGTGTTCACTTAGAGAAAATTCTTATGATATTTTAATCAAAAGCTTGAAAAAGGGGCATCTGGGTGGCTCAGTTGGTTGGGCAACTGCCTTTGGCTCAGGTCATAATCCTGGAGTCCCAGGATTGAGTCCCACATTGGGCCCTCTGCTCATCAGGGAGCCGGCTTCTCCCTCTGCCCATTGCCCCTTTCATGCTCTCTCTCTCTCTCGAATAAATAAAAATCTTAAAAAAAAAAAAAAAAGGCTTGAAAAGAGAGGGACAAAATAAAGGCATAATTACACAATTCCTTTACTCAAATAACCACAAATTCTTACATTATCCACCTCAAGAAAAATGCATTTCTAATAAATTTTACATTTTAGGTTTAATAATTACTTATCATTGTTATCATTTTTGTACTTTGTGTTATGCACTAATCATAATTGTAATAATGACTCAATCTAGGAGAAAAATTTACGTTTCTAGCCTTATAGTAATCAAAAAGCAAACAACACAACAAAGCTACAGAGAAGTAAGATAGCTGAAAAAGGAAGAACTTTTAAACAAGACAAAATTCTGTGGGACAAATGAAATACAAATAGATTTGGAAATATCACTGTGAAAGAAGAACTTGCCCATATGTTTTTAAATGTAGGTGGTGAATAACAAAACACTAGATTACTTATAATCTATATTATTTAAGGGTATCAGTTTTATTTTTAAATATTGATATTCATATTACATCAAAAATGAGAACTTTTATATTTATTTAAACTTCTAATAGAAGAATTTAGATGCCCACATTAAAAAGCATAACAGAGCATACACATTTTCAAACTTTCTTTATTAGGAAGAACAGGAGCCAAAAATGGTTCTGTGAAAAAATGATTCAATATAAGAAATCATGAGAGACTATGGACTCTGAAAAACAATCTGAGGGGTTTGAAGTGGCGGGGGTGTGGGAGGTTGGGGTACCAGGTGGAGGGTATTATAGAGGGCACGGATTGCATGGAGCACTGGGTGTGGTGAAAAAATAATAAATACTGTTTTTCTGAAAATAAATAAATTTTAAAAAAATCTCCCCAAGTATCCTTCCCTTAAGAACCTGTCAGACTGGTATGTTCTACCTACATTTTTTTTAGGTTAATCTACATTAATCAGGCTGCTTTGGTTACAAGTAACAGAAATCCAACCAGACTGGACTGGCAGACTCTGAAGGGTCGGAGATTTTACCCTACTCGTAAAATAACAAATCAGCTTGTCACAATTTCAGGATGCTGGCAGAAGACACAAGACTCTTCAGTCACAGATGAAGGACTTTATGACTCACAGCAGTAACAGTAGCCAGAGCATCTGTACCATCTCCCTGAGCCCCTCATCCCACAATGCAATGTAAAAAGGGCCAGGTGATGCCTGCACAGGCAGTGAGGTATGTCATTATAGGTGATAAACCCAGGCTTAGGAAATCCAAATATTTTATAATGAGCAGTAAGCCAGTCTGACTTTTGTCCCAGAGAAGTACATTATCTTTATTATACTGAATTGTTATATTATCGCTATTATACTGAATGGTAAACAAATACACTTTACTTTGGAGAAAGATACAGTTTCCATCTTTTAGAGATATTTGTTATACAAATATTTTTGGAAGTATGGTCTGAAAGAGAGTCAAGAACTCCTGGATTCAGGGCCTTAAAAATATGTGGCAGTGGGTTGTCTCAAAACCGTATCATCCAACATGCAGCTCTGTTTTCCTTGGAGTTGGCTTTTCTTGCTACTTGGCTCTAACTGGTGGTGGCAAGAGGGCTGCCAGGAGCTCTGCCCAATGTTCTGACACTTCCACAATAGCAAAGGAAAGAATTTTTTTTCACCTTATACCAGTTAGAATGGCAAAAATTGACAGGGCAAGAAACAACAAACATTGGAGAAGTTGTGAAGAAAGGGGAACCCTCTTACACTGTTGGTGGGAATGCAAGTTGGTACAGCCACTTTGGAAAACAGTATGGAGGTCCCTCAAAAAATTGAAAACAGAACTACCCTATGACCCAGGAATTGCACTACTGAGTATACAGATGTAGTGAAAAGAAGGGCCATATGTACCCCAGTGTTCATAGTAGCAATGTCCACAACAGCCAAACTGTGGAGAGAGCCAAGACATCCTTCAACAGACGAATGGGTAAAGATGTGGTCCACATTATACAATGGAATATTACACAGCCATCAGAAAGGATGAATACTCAACTTTTGCATCAACATGGATGGGACTGGAGGAGATTATGCTCAGTGAAATGTCAAGCAGAGAAAGTCAGTTATCATATAGTTTCACTTATTTGTGGAACATAAGGAATAGCATGGAAAACATTGGGAGAAGGAAGGAGAAAATGAAGGGCAGGAAATTGGAGGGGGAGATGAGTCATGAGAGACTATAGATTCCGGGAAACAAACTGAGGGTTTTAGAAGGGAGGTGGATGGGGTGATGGGTGAGCCTGGTGATGGGTACCAAGGAGGGCACATATTGCATGGAGCACTGGGTGTTATACACAATGAATCATGGAACACTACATCAAAAACTAATGATGTACTGTATGGTGACTAACATAACACAATAAAATTCTTTAAAAAAAGAAATGTTTTTCCTTCCTCACAGTTCCAACAGAAACTCTGGAATTTCTCTGCATGGGGAGATGGACCATACTGACTGGCCAGTCCTGGTCACATGCTGACCCAAGATCTCAGATGTAGTGTGAGCCCCACAAGGATGGCACAGATTTAGAGTGGCATGGGAGAGCTTTGTTTCCAAAGAAATGGGGGAACTGGGCTGAGCAGGCAAAGATGTTGCTTTCCCCTATATGACTTTCTAAATACCTTCAAGATGACTAACCTTACATGTATACTTCTAGAAATTCAAGTACCATTTCTTTTTACAGGCTGATACTCATTTTAATGGTGCTAGTGGCATATCCAATTTTCCATTTTAAAATCAATGGAAGAATCTATCACAGTGGTGCCACAGAAAGGCTGTTCTGTTTGATCACAGTTGTTACCTTATTGTGCTATTCCAGAATAAATAATGGCTCCTCCAGAGATGACTATGCCCTCATCTCTGAAACTCATGAAGGTTACCTTACTTGGTAAAAAAGGACTTTGCAGATGTGATCAAGTTAAGGATCTGGATATGGGAAGATTATCCTGGATTATCCAGGTAGGTCAGATGTAACCATAGATTCCTTATAAGAGAGACACAAGGAATCAGACAGAAGGCATGGTGAGGACGGAAATAGTGGAACAGAGAGAGTAGTTCAAAGAGGAGGAAGCTCAACCATGAACCAAGGGATGTAGGCTGCCTCTGGAAGTTGAAAAGGCAAAGAAAGAGATTCTACCCTAGAGCCTCCAGAAGAAACCAGTCTTGCCAACACTTTGACTTTGGTCCAGCCAGACTGAATTCAGATTTCTGGCCTCTAGAATAGTGAGAGATAGATTTATATTGCTTTAGGGCATCCAATTTGTAATGATTTGTTACAGCAACCCTAGCAAACAAATGCAGGTGGTGGCAGAAAGCAGTTGGTCAGTGCCCAGGGCAATGGTAAAGGGAAACAAACCCAGCAATGGGCAATGGGTCCTGCTGCACGAAAGAATTTGTCCCAGATCTGAGACACCTGGTGATGGTAGCTCTTGCAGAACTTCATTACAAAATGTTATTAAATTCCACGTTCGATACACTAAATTTTTAATACCTTTAACAAATGCTCAGTAGTGACTGGTGGAGACAGTGTGATCAACAGGGTCTCTTGGCTACTGGTACATGTGATAAAGACTAGAATAGTCACCATTTCAGATTTTATCCTTGCATAAGGCACTGGTTCCTGAAGCAGTGGGTAAAAGAGCAGGGCACTCCCCTTTTATCCACATCCGGCATGTGCTTGGCCCAGCTGGTGCTGAACTATTCCTACTCCCATAGCAGAAGGTGTAACAGTAATGCATAAGCAGTCAAATAAATTAATAACATAAATTCTAGGATGTGTGGTTCATTTTAGAAACCACGTATGCACTGAAATCCCAAGAGATTTCCTAGTGTGGGCCTTAGAGTACAGGGCTGGGACTCCTGCTGCAGACACGCTCGTATATAGTGAATATAGATATGTGGTTAGAGAATGAATGGGACTTACTTAAATTTTCAAAATTATTTTGGTTTGACTTTAATTTCTACTAACATATTTGTAGTAAACCTTTTTCCCTCCCCCCCCCCAGTTTTATTGAGATATGATTGGCATATAAAATTGTATTATTTTAAGATATATAACATAATGATTTGATTGTAATATACTTTAGAATATCACCCTGCACATGTATAGTTGGGGGCAGGTGGATTAGAGCCAGTGAGAAGTAGAGACTTCAAATATTACATGCTAATAAAATAGTAAAAGGCAAAACTATTTTTATTTGATTAACAGTGCCTAAGTTCTACTAGTCTTTATGTAATATTCTATTTAAAGACCAATTTAAAATGTTCCCATATTCCATAAAACCCTTTCCAAATGAATTCACAGAAACTCCTAGTTAACAGGAAAAAGTTTCCTACAACCTCACAGAAAGTACTATTTAAATGTACTATGATTGAAATTCCTTCCTAAATATTTTAGAAATTCCCTCCGCTTTAACTAACCCCAGGAGGACTGTTGGATAAGAACGCCCACTCACTATTTCTTGTGTCCTATACCTAGTGACTTGGCCTGAAGTACCCCTGCCCAAGCTGGGTGACCACACTGCACAGAGTAAAGAAGAAACCAAGACCTCTGGGGCACCTGGTGGCTCAGTCAGTTAAGCACCTGCCTTTTGCTCAGGTCATGATCCCAGGGTCCTGTGATCAAGTCCCACATCGGGCTCTCTGCTCAGCAGAGAGCCTGCTTCTCCCACTGCCTGGCATTCCCCCTGCTTGTGCTCTCGCTCTCTCTGAAAAATAAATAAATAAAACCAAGAAAGAAAGAGAGAGAGAGGAAGGAAAGAAAGAAGGAAGGAAGGAAGGGGAAGAAAGAAACCCAGACCTCTGAAAGTCTTGAAATTCAGATTCCAAGAATGGCCATAAATGGACCACTGTGAAACCAAGGATAAACCGTACAACCTGTATCTATGTATCAAGTGTACCACTAGTACAGTGGGCGGGAAGCTCTGGCTCCTCTAAATCTTCTGGAACTTGCAGGGGATCCAGTGAGGCAGAAGCAGAATCCACTGGAGCAAAAGAAACTCCCTGTGAAGGTAAAGGCTATTAAGGATAGCGAGACAACGTAATCACAGGGGAAGGCCCCGAGACGCTGATGACTGCCCCCTGTCTTCTCTCATCAAAAATGAAATTTTAGTCCCAAGAACTTAATAAGATGTGAGGGGAATGAGCGTCTATCTAACCACAGCCTTCCTGAATATCCAGTGCGATACCCCAGTTCAGCTTTAAATAAAATGCCAGTCCAGAGTCATCTGAGTCAGGAGACAAATAAACTGCCTGGACAAGCTAGTAATCAAGAAGAAAATATACTTTCTCCTCTCTCAGCTAGAAACAGTAAGCGAATATGGGGAGTGTAAAGGTTCTGACCTGCATTAAAAAATTACTATTTCCTCTCTCATTGCAATCTGGAGGGGAAAGAACCAAATTCTCCTTGCCTTGGCACAAGGCCACTCCGGGAACTAAGTGCTGAGATGGAGTTTGCCTAACTAGATCAGGCAACAAAAGGAGGGAGTGTGCAAGTGTAAGTGTGTGTGTGTGTGTGTGTGTGTGTGTGTGTATAATGAGGAGTCAGGCAGGAGAATGTTCGGCGGATGCCATGCCTCTACCAAACTCCTAGCACTGCAGAACCCACTTCCTGGGAAATGATTAAGTCCCTTTTTTATAGAGCCCATGTCTACTGCTAAGGAAAGTGGATAGTCCTTCCAGAAGGAACACTACCCTGCACCCAAACAACATTGATAAAGCCCATGGCCTCCTCAAAGCCAGATATATTCCCCATATCTACCGATCCCTGCTGTCACAGGACTACAGGGTACAGCGAGGATGCTTGAGACACAACCAGTTTCTAGAACTTTATCTTACAGACTTGGGAGTTATAACTCACTGATATTTCTGAGTTATAAAGCGGTCATCATCTGCTTGTTCAAAAGATAAACTTATATTTCAACATCAAGGATTTCAGGCAGACACAAGAGCACTCTTTTCCATCAACAAATGGTTTGAAAGAAGCGATCTGAGTTTGCCTCCACAAAGCATCACATAGTGGGATCCCTCCAAGAGCAGGACTGGGGACCAAATCCCCAGACCACATCCTTCTCAGATCCCTTGAGCCAACTAAGCTCCTTAAATATCTGAGGCCCAAACATTCACGTTCCTCAAGCTGCCAGAAGTAAATTTCAATAACACAAGTTTGGGGACATTTTTATTTAAAGGCAAACATATAGATTCTTATCTTCCACAATTAATTGAACATTACTTCTCCAACCTCTGTGGCAGAGAAAACACTTGATAATGATTTGTGTGTGATGCATCCCAGAGCCCTCAAAAGGCCGCTCAGCATTCCCAACCCCTGGCTGGCATGGCCCACTGTTCTGGGCAGTGGGGCAGTGTGCGCAGCAGAAAGGAAAGGGTTTGGTTTTATAGCCTGCTCTCACCAACCCCATAGAGAACAGGCTTGAGATGTTTACATACACTACTAAGACAAGCTTTGTACCTTCAAGCGAACAGAGCTGCACCAAGGTAGGGAGAGAGTGAACTGAAGACAACTCCTTCAGGCTACTCATGAGATGTTTCCAGGGATATCAGTGATACAGTAAAGAGGCTCCCTGAGAACTAGCCCCCGAAGCATCCCTGAGAACTAGCCCTTTGGTATCTTCTCAGCCCCTCCACTGCATGGGAGGGGGTGGAATTTGCAATCTCTCCTATAAGCCCTAGCCTCAGACACCTGGCTGTCCCCTCTCAGTTCTTCCAGGACTCACCAAAGTAAGAGCCATTAGAAGGACACCTGCTACCAGCTCCTGTCATTGCAGCAGGTCCCAGTCCATCAAGGATCAAGGTGCACAGGGATGGGGCTGACTACCCTAGGGAAGGGCCGCCTTCCCATTAAACCTGGGAATCTCATATGAGCCCACTGCACTGCGTGTTCCTCGGCAAGCAGATGTGGGTCTTGGACCAAGAGGTTCCATGTGGCTGAAGGAAGAGGCCACAGACAACCAGGCTGTTAAAGACCTGAGTCATTCCTCAGCAGCTACATGTACAGTACAGTAATCCCATATCCAAAACCGCTGGGGCCAGAGGAGTTTCAGAATTCAGATTTAATTTTTTTTAAATTTTAGAAAGCTAGTGTAATACCCCCAGCAGAGTATGAGCAAGCA
This sequence comes from Mustela putorius furo, assembly GCF_011764305.1. Lineage (NCBI taxonomy): Eukaryota > Metazoa > Chordata > Mammalia > Carnivora > Mustelidae > Mustela > Mustela putorius. Next base: position 5,621,259 of record NW_025421531.1, on the reverse strand, counting down.
TCCTATAAGCTCATTAGAATTTTTTGTGCCCAAACATGAATATTCATACTAACCTTCTATCAAGTCAATCAAATTGGTTATGAAGAGAAACCTAGAGTCCTCAAGGATGGGGGATTTGGCATCATCTGGTTTACTTTCCTCCAGGAGATAGTGAAATTCACTCAGAGACAAAGACCCACAATGGGGAACAGACAAATGAGGCAACTGTCAAATCCCCAGGAGACATTCCCTGACTCAGGGGACCCAGGGGACAGACTGATGAAGAGGGGACCAGGCTGACTAAAAGAATCTCTGACACACTAAATGCCTCCTAAGCTGAGCTTCCCTGGCCTGAGAACCCAGAGAAAAATACTTCCCTAGAGCTCTCCATATTTGGAAATTTGGTCTCCAGGACTCAGGCGCCTGGCTGTAAGGATAGATCCAGTCATGGGCCATAGCAGGAACCCCTTGGCAGAAGCAAATGGGCTTTCTCAGAGCCCTGAACCCTGTGTGCCAGCTGTTAGCTCCACAGGGTGCAGGGCAAATCATGCTTCGATCTTGATGCCTTTGAGAAACAGAAAAAACATCCTCCAGCTGCCATCTCTCCTCTGCTCCTATAAAGGCCAGCATGCCCAGGAGCCATCTTCCAGCCTGCTCCCTTCTCACTCTGTGCCTGCTCCCTGCCTAACTGTATCCACTCCCATGACCTCACCTGCCGTTATGCCTGTGATTCCCACAACTCTTAGTTCCCCCTCTCCAACTGCAACTCACATTTTAAAAAAAAGATATTATTGAAGTGTAGTTGACATACAATGTTATATTAGTTTCAGACGCACAACACAGTCATTCAACAATTCTGTACACTATACTGTGTTCACCACAGTAAGTATAGTTACCGTCTGCCTCCATATGACACTTTTATAATATATATTAACTGTGTTTCCTATGCTATGCTTTTCATCTCTGTGACTTACTTATTTCATAACTGAAAGTTTGGATTTCTTAATTCCCATCACCTATTTCGCCCATCCCCCAGACCCCTTTCCCCTGTGGCAACCACCAGTTTGTTCTCTGCATTTACAAGTCTATTTCTGGTTTTGTTTTTTTCAGATTCTACACATAAGTGAAATCTCATGGTATTTGCCCTTCTTTGTCTGAGTATTTCACCTCATATGATACCCTAAGTCCATCCATGTCGTAAATAACAAGATGAGTTTTTATGGCTAATATTCCGTTGTGTATATGTACTGTATCTTTTTATCCAACCATCTATTGATGGACACTTAGGTCACTTCCATATCTTGGCGATTGTAAATAATGCTGCCATGAACACAGGGGTACATCTACTATTCCAACTAGTGTTTTCGTTTTCTTTGGGTAAATTTCCAGTAGTGGATCATATGGTATCTCTATTTTAATTTTTTGATGAAGCTCTATGCTATTTTTCATAGTCTAACTCACATTTTTAACTGCCTCTTGGGCACCTCCAAGTTGCCCCATGTCCCCTCTCCTCCTGGGCCATAACCTAATAATATCTGTGTACTTCCCCACATCTTGCGACCCTGTACTTTTTTGGTCACGTGACTCATTCTGGCCAGTGGAACATGAGCAGAAATCTTGTGTGGCACTTGTGCACCTCCCCGTCTTCTCATCCCCTCCCTTAGGCCAGGTCAAGGCAGCAAAGAATCAAATAGAAACATACTAGGTCCTGGAGTCACTGCCTAGAAAAAGCCACTAGACTTGCACTGAACAGTGAGAAAAACAAACTTCTGAGGGGAAAAAAAAACCCTGAGAGTTTAGAACGACCTGACAGAGCAGCTAGTGCTAATTACCCCCATATACCTGCCTTCTCCACCTGGAAAGTTCCTAGAATGCTCAAAACTCCAATTCCAGGGACACCTGCGTGGCTCAGTCAGTTAAGCATCTGCCTTCGGCTCAGTTCATGATCCCAGGGTCCTAGGATCGAGCCTCGCATCAGGCTCCCAGCTCAGTAGAGAACCTGCTTCTCTCTCTTCCTCTGCCTGCTGATCTCCCTGCTTGTGCTCTCTCTTTCAAATAAATAAATAAAATCTTAAAAACAAAAAAAACAAACCTCCAATTCCAATGCCACCTCTTCTGTGAGATCCAACCTTTGTGGGAAGGCAGCCACTTTGTCTTGTGACCTCTAGCAATGCACTCACACATGCAGCACAACAGCTACCTCAGTCTGTGGACATGTTTCTGTTTGCATGGTGGCTCCTACATGTGTGTGCTTCACTTTTAATTCTCTAGTCTCAGTGCCTTGGGAGTAGCAAACACCTGATGTTTGATTTCTTGAAGCAAAGACTGGAGCCTTCTTGCTCATGTGACCAGCAAACCCCAAATCAGCATTTTCCCCCAAGTCACAGTGTTCTTGGCATCATGCTACATTGGGGGAGGCAAGAAAAGTAAGACACCATCGCCCATGATGAGGAGTGTTTTTTAATCTTCAGCTCTTCTGCACCCATTAGCTTCCATCTTTATTGAAGGACGGCTTCCACTTAAAAAGCACATATCGGGGCACCTGGGTGGCTCAATGGGTTAAAACCTCTGTCTTTGGCTCAGGTCATGATCTCAGGGTCCTGGAATCAAGGCCCGAACTGGGCTCTCTGCTCAGTGGGGAGCCCGCTTCCCCCTCTCTCTCTGCCTGCCTCTCCACTTGTGATCTCTGCCTGTCAAATAAATAAAATCTTAAAAAAAAAAAAAAAAAGCACATTGTCTCTTCAGGAACCACTGGCTAAGACATTTCTCAGAAGGCAAGATCAAAGAGAGGTTTTTGATGACGAGGAAAGCAGATGGGGGCTCTCCCGTGACCTACATCAGCCTGGCTCCCCCAAGCTGCCATGCTTCAGACTTGTGATGTGGCATTCTGAGATCATGCAGCTATACCAGGGTTACATCCAGTATGAGAAAAGATGCAGTGAAAGCACCATCAACCCCTCAGGGACCCAGCCGTAGAGACAATAACCTGGCCATGTAGTCACATCACCGCTGCTTGGCAAAACTTCACAAACCAGAGACACAAAACCCCACCACTGGGCAGGGAAACAGAACAGGGAACCTTTGCTTTTCACCACCAGTGAACTGCTAATGTGCATACCAGCAGCTCCCACTCTCCCGATTCTTCTAAGGCTGTGCTAGAACTCCTAGCTCCAGCCCAAGGGAAGTGGGGCCGATCAATCAATGGTGCTTGATTCTGAATGCAGTTTTCATAACAATTTCCAGAGACTAGCATTTGACCTGCTGCAAGTGTGGCTTTGCTGTAGACACTGGGACATGCCACCTAATGCCCAGTAAACATGAGGCTGACCACTACTGCTGGCATCCCAGTGTTCAGACAGAAACATCCACAACAAAGAGCCATGGCAAACCCAGGTGCCGTGGCCATAGCTGCAAGGGAGCACAGTGGGACTTCTAGGACCTTCCCTGGCAGGACGCTCGGAGTGGAAATGAAGCAAGGTTAGACTCCGCAGTATACTGAAGGCTGGGATGATGAGGAAGGAAGACTGGGAGACATTTTAAAAACTAGAGGAGTGGGGCGCCTGGGTGGCTCAGTGGGTTAAGCCTCTGCCTTCGGCTCAGGTCATGATCTCAGGCTCCTGGGATCGAGTCCCACATCGGGCTCTCTGCTCAGCAGGGAGCCTGCTTCCCTTCCTCTCTTTCTCCCTGCCTCTCTGCCTACTTGTGATCTCTCTCTCTTTCTGTGTCAAATAAGTAAATAAAGTCTTTAAAAACAAAACAAAACAAAACAAAACAAAACCAGAGGAGTAACTTAGCAGAAGGCAAAGGTAGAGTTTGGGAGAATTGGGACAGTACCTTTTCAAGTTCCCTGTCGCTTGTGATAGATAAGAGGTACAGCAAAGGAGGGGACCCTGAAAGACACAGCTCAACACAGCGCATTGTTTCTGGTTTGTATTTCAAGGGTCACATACCATGAACAGAACAAATAACACTTCCCCCTTAACTCATTCAAGGTACCAACAGCATACGCAGGAAACAAGAAATGAACGAAAACAGCACCATTGGGCAACTTACCTTGTACGAAGATCCTGTTCCAGTAGATTTTTCCCACTTGGCTGCCCCCAAGAAACACCAGGTTGGACAGGATCAGCATGGCGGTGGAACAAGATGCAAGGGCGGCGTGAAATCGACGGCGGGCTTGCGGGGATAGGAACTGGACCTGCGGGAAAAGACAGGAAGTGTCTCATCGCGGGATCAGGAAAGCAGTGCTGAGGTGCCTCCCGGCCCTTGGCAGGTACCTGCCCAGGATACCCAACCCAGAGCCCAAGCAAGGCCGTGACTTCAGCTGTTCTTAAAACCTCTATTCCTGTGACAGGCACACTCTGGTTTAAGGAAAGTGGCGACACACCCCCAACTTATTCTTCTTCCTGCCCAACGGGCTCCCCCCGATGTGTGTGACACAAGCACTGAAGCTAGCTCAGATGTGGCTGCAATGCCTCCACATGTTCTCCGTGTGCAGACCTGCAGGGACGGGAGCGCTCCCTGACAACCTGCCCAACTCCCTGTCATGAGGTCAAGATCAGGGTGATCTTCTGGGAAGCCACCCTGCCAATCCGACCCACCATTACGAGGGTGCAGGAGAATGAGCACAAGCCACTGTCCTTCTGGGAATCAGAGCTCAGGGGACACGGCCCATGGGGAGAGAACCTGCCACAGCATCCGAATATGCAGGAATTGGAGAGGAGGCTTCCAACACAGACGGTAAAGAACTCTGCTCATCCATCTGAGGTCTTCACTGTATTTTTTCCTCCCCTTTTTTGTCTTCTTGGGGATTTCATAAAGTAAGCCAAGCCTTAATTTCTCAGCACTGACTGTTCTGCTGGCCCTAGCGCGGGAGATCGCAGTGCTGCACCCAGCGCATGTGAGCATCGCCGGTATACCCCAGGCACTGTCCTCTGGGCCTGCACAAGCAGCCTGAGAACAGGTACAGCGCAACCATCAGGCTGAAGGGCGCCAGGGTTTCAGACAAATGCCTCAGTCTAATCCAAAGACAGGGGAAAAAGAGGGAGCAAAGAATCCAGAGTATCTTCCTGAAACTTACACATCTCTGGGGTCACTTGCATCCTGATTTCAGCTGTGCTCCAACTACAAATAAGAATCTGGGAGCACCTGGATGGCTCAGTCAGTTGAAACCAAAACTGAAACCCTTGGCCTCTGGTGAGGTCATGATCTCAGTGTTGTAAGATCCAGCTCCGCCATGCTCAGGGGGCAGTCTGCTGGATTCTCTCTCTCGATCCCGCTGCCCCTCCTCTCCCAGGATCTACAGGTTGTCTCTCAAATAAATAAATACACCTTTTAAAACGAACAGAAAGGTGAATCACCCAAATTCCTCATGGGCAAAAAGGATTAAGCTGAGGGTGTCTCCAGGAGGGGGCTTACTTAGTTCCGGCAACCCCACTGTTTGGGGCCGCTTGTGTAAGTCTTGGTCAGTGTCCTACTAGAATCCTGGAGAAATGAATTTCTGACCCCCTCCTTTTCTCTCTCCCACCAGTTGCAGCTTCTGTTCTCTGTGCAGAGACACCACTGCCACCACACACGTCCCCACCCATGACATTCTCTTCCAGCATCCCCTCAGAGCGTTTTACTGCCACCGTATGTGACAGGGTGGCCTTCTCAAGGATGAGCTCTGTCATGGGCACTGACTGAGTCATCTGCTTGGACATGATTATTCTGGAAAACTCTCAGGTGATGCTGACATGCTCCTGGGTAGAGGCTACCAGATAAGATGACCTCTAGTCTTTCCCTTGTCCTAAGAGGCCACAAGCACGTACAGGAGATGCTGTCAAGCCAGACCAGATAAAAGATAGCTACACGGTATAAAAACTGGTAATGAAAGAGATATGGGGATGCAGGCTTATAACTCAGGACTCTTCACCTCTGAGAATAAGGAGACATTAATCTACTGGTTTCTGCATCTTAGAGCAGGAGAAGACATTTTCTGGGTATTACTGACTCAATTAGCAGTAACTGGGGGGGGGGGCAGGGTGAGAGGAAGCAGGGAGATGAGGGGAAGTCCAGAATAATAAATCATGAAAATATAAATTGCTATAATTGGAATAACTGTATCCAAATAATTCTCTCCATGTACAGGACCACTGATAACACGTTTGATTTCTAAGGTACCTGGTGAATCAGATGTTCTACCAACTCTATTCTAACCCCATCCATGTCCTCCAACCTTATATCCTGTTAGGGGAATTCAGAGGCCCCACACAATCTTTTCCATTTAATGTCAATGACAGAGAATGCACACAGCTTGGTTAAACTCAGAGTGGTTCTCCTTCTACAAGAAATGATTACAATAATTATTAAATAATCAACTGAGACATACCGAGAGAGGAAAACACTCTTTACGCTGGACTTCTAAGCAGGATTGTGGTGCCAGGTGACCTGGTGTGGGGCAAGAGCCAGGCTAATTGGAGGAAGAGCTGAGAGGCAAGGGGCAGAGCAAGGGAGGAGGCAAAGGGGAGAATGAGTGCATGAGACACAGGGCTCTTCCTGCCAGCACCAGGGGCCCTAGTTGCAACGGGACTTCCTTTGCTTCTGTGATTACTTGGCTACATGAGTCAATAAACTGCAGTTTCTGCTTAGGAAAAGAAGTCAAAATAATAGCAAATATGAAGGAGCCTCTGATCTCACAGATAAGGGAGGACATCTAAATCAGAAACAAAGGACTACAATTCAACTTTTATAAAGAGTTAATTTTGTAAAAACGAAGCAAGAACATTAAAGGTGTAGGTTGTTGGAATCAATAAACTAGAAAGATATAAAGGAGAAATCAAGATGCTCACAGGCAGGTCTTGATTACCCCTAGGGTGAGCAGGTGGGAGACAATACTTTGTGATGATAAAGAAAATTCAAAATCCTGATTTAACTAATAGCCCCATCCTCTGAACTGACCAAATCAGCCTTGCCAACAAGCAGCAAACTTGACTGAGCATTACTTCTCTTCATTGTGAATCAGTGGCAAAGCATAATGATAGGCCACTAGGAGCAAAAAAAAAAAAAGGGGGGGGTGCTGTGTGGATAACTCATGATTAATATTAAGAGCAAAGGGGACATGAATCTCAGCTGTAATTCATATCTCCTCTTTGGATTCCCTGGATGCACCATGTTAAGTGGCAGTTTTGACACTGAGGCTCTCCCCTACGTTGGGAACCATCTGGCTTGGTTTATACTCTAGATTTAGGTTCCATACATAGGGGTGCTAGGAGGCAAGACAAAATCCATCAATAAATACAACTTTCTGAATGTCTAAGGACATAGGGCCAAGGATCCCACTTTAAAGTCTTGATTTCTTGTATACACTCTCCTCTGCCATCCTGTGGCAATTGTTGTCACTCCTGCGGTCCTTCACATCTAGGATACAGGCTGTCTGTCCTATGTGCAGTGAACATGTTAGTCATGGTTGGGGTGCTTAAAGTCCCCCTTGGTAGGAAAACTTAAGTGAGGGACTGTGAACCAAATGGAGAAATAAGTCAGTGTACAACGAAGAGTCAGCAGGCATAAAAAGAAGAATTGCCAATTGACCAGGTAAGGTAATAGTCAGTAAACAGATGTTGATTTTAACACAAATATAATAGAATAAAAAAGAACTCTGGTCTGGTCATGGTCCCCTTCCCAGAAGACAGATAAAGCCATGGCAGTCTGATACCCCAGCAGCAAAAACCTGGGAAGGGCATGGTCCCAGGAGATATTTAGAACTTGCTGAGAACTTTTAGTCGTCCGAAGGACATCAAAATTACGGCATGCCATGTGTGAGACAGAACTGTCCAGCCTAGAACGTCAATAGTGCCTCTTGAGTGTGGGTGAAGTGTTTGCTTCTACATTCATTATAAAGCCAACTTCCCTCTTGCTCTATGGGGGCACAGCTCCTCGCTTCATTAGGAACAATGCTAAAAATGTGCTCCCTTTCCTCTGGGGTCCAGAAAAAGCCATTCCAGGGCAGGGAAAGTGCTCTTTACAGTGCCCAGGTGAGCCAACCTCCCCACCCCAGCCCACCCTCTATCCCCAGCATCAAACTTGAAGAGGAGCTCCTGTGCTTCTGACCACAGATGGGCAAGGTATAGCCCCAGTTCCAAAGCTCATCTCCCTCATACCACTCACACCCAGAGGAAAGAGGAAAAATGGGAGGTGGAGCAGGTCAGAAAGTATGGCCTCCCATGCTGGGGTGACCAGTTCTCCCTCAGGGACTTTGACTTCAATGAAAGGTTGGGGTGGGGGGAGGTTACTCCATGTTAATGTTGCTCTAACCCATTCTTCATTCCCAAGAGAAGGTACTGGATTTGTGGCCTGGATACAGTAAGCCCTTTAGAACACCTGGAAGTGCAGGTGCAGAGTGGACCTCTAATTCCTGTCTGAGTTTGGGGTCTCTGATGGAAGAAACAAGAGGTGGGATGTGGAAATGCTGTATAAGGATAATCTAGCAGCGCTTTAAACTTCTCTCTGAGACACTGGCTACCAAAGGCGAGGAACTGACCCAAACAAAGTAAACCTTAGGGCAGAACTAAATTGTCAGACTAGTTTGTATTTCCTGCTGTGAGGTGTCAGCTCCTGTGTTTATTCTGATCTCTATGGCAACTCGTCTCTTTTCCAGTCAGCATCCTGTCCCTGGAAATCAGAGGACTTAGGCTGGGGCAAACAAGCTGGGTGCGGGGGTGGTGCGGTCCATGGAATCTGGGTCAGAGATTACTCTCAGAAGGTGTGCAAGGGTGGGAGATGGTGGGCGTGGTGGGCCTGCAGGCTGCTGTGCGGGGCGGGTCCCACACTCATCCACAGAGGGACTGCGTGCAGGGCTGAACTGGGAGGAGGGGACAGGCTGAGCATCTGGGGGAGCAGATGGGCTGGAGGAATGGCTGCTGGAGACTGACAAAGGCTTGGCAAGTGGGACCTGATACTGTTTATTTTTAAATGGGGAAAAGCTAAAAAAAAGCAATTGGGTGGGTTTGAGCAGCTGGACACAGTTCTTCCATATAACCACTGAAGACTTTCATTTTCTAATAAAAATGGTAACCAGAGGATAAGAAAGGATGAACAAGGAAATGGCAAGGGGGATACTGGTGGAGACCAGGATGAACAAATGAGGGTAGACACCCAGAGGCTGTAAAGATGAAACCAAAGACAACCAAAGAAACAATTATAGCTCTTATGAAAGAGAAGGGTGGCTAGAGCAAAAACACTCAGAAGGAAGACTTGAACTCCTGTCCCATCCTGTACCAACCCACCAGGACACTGCCCCCTTGCTCCCTTTGCCAAGGCACTTGGTCATTTCCATTTAGAAGTCATGTTTCACGAATAACCCCTCTCTCTCATGCTGCCCCCAGCATGGTGAGCTCTGTCCTTCAGTCTGTATCACCTAAGACCCATGCATACTCTCTGTGCTCAGCAATTACTTAACACCTGTTTCTCTCTTTACCCAGATAAGTTACAGAATCTCCTGACTTTCTTTTCTTTTTTTTTTTTTAAGATTTTATTTATTTGTCAGAGAGAGAGAGGGAGCGCGCGAGGGAGAACACAAGCAGGCAGAGGCAGAGAGAGAAACAGGCTCCCCACTGAGCAAGGAGCCTGATGGGGGACTAGATCCCAGGACTCTGGGATCATGACCTGAGCCAAAGGCAGCGGCTTAACCAACTGAGCCACCCAGGTGTCCCTCTCCTGACTTTCTTAATGTTCCATTGCATCCTATTATCCAAGTCAAATGAATACAGGAAGGCACTCAAAAGCAATACCTCATCCCTTCTTGTAAGTGTATAAAGCTTCAAAATATACCAGTGAAGTTAAATTTTTCAATCTCTACTCCTGAATCTAAGCAATGCATGTTCCTGAGATAGAATCAAATACTGCAGTGATACAGACAAAGCCAGTTTTGCTCACATGGACGAGTCACCTGCTCCATAGTTTAGATACCCAGCCTGGTTAAAAACAGCAGAGGCTATAATCTGGCATCTATATCCACACAGCATATGAAGGGATTTCAGAGGACTTTAATAACTAAGCCAATTAGCTCTTGGTATAATCAGAGAACTTAAGCCATATTTGAGGAGACAGGGTCCTGCTAAAAGTTCTGGAATGGCCAACAGTACTGTCTTACTCTGTGTTCTTGCTCTTCTAATGATATACCCTTGCTTCTAGTCCTCATGTCTCTACTCTGGATTTTGCAGAAGCCTCTTTCTTAGTTGGCATGTTATACCCTGGCCTTTCCTCCTCATCAAGCACACTGAGTATGTCCCCCCACTGCACAAAATATTTTGGTGGTTCTTCACTGCTTACAGACTAAAATCCAAAGAAGACCTTTTACAAACGAGCTCATTTTACTTTCCAACCTTAACTCCTACTACTTTACTAACGACACACTCTATTCAGCTCTAGTCACAGCTCTTCCAATATGGCATACACTTTTACATCTCTGTGGAATTACTTCACACATTACTTCTTTTGCTGAAACTGTTTTCTCTACTGAGAATATGTCCTCCTAATTCTTTCTTCAAGCTCCAGCTCAATGTCAGTTCAGGAGACCAACAGCTTTGGACCAGCCCAAATGATGCTCAGGTTCTGGCCCCACTTTTGAACTGTGCCACCCAGAGCAAGCTCAAACTCCTCATCTACATAGTTCACAATTGGTATTTGATCAATGGTGGATACTCTAACTCTGACAGAGTCAGTCACCCATTTTCTGTGTTTCTGTAACCCATGGGATAGACAGCATCAACCTACATGTTTTAGATATGGGAGCTTAACCTATATTGCTACCTAAGTAGGAAAAAGTATTCCCATTTTACAAAGGAGGAACTAGAGAGCAGAGACATTAAGCAAGTGGTCCTAGGCAGACACTGGTAAAGTACAGTAGTAAATATAGTACAGTCATTCACACATTCCGCTAACTCAATGTCTTCATACTCCCTGCTGTATTTTGCATAGCAATGTGTGTCCCCTCCTCTAGAATGAAATCTTCAAGATACTGGTTTCTTCAGTGCCAGATGCAAAGGAGATCTTCAAGAAATGTTTTTATTTCTTGAAATACTTCAAATACTTCAAAAACGAGAACTTCGTGCATGTGTTCCTTTAGTGATGGTTAATAGATATTCACCAAGTGTCAATTTAAGGATCTCAATATTTTCAAGAACAGTATGGCTTAAAACGATACTGGAACTTAAAGAAAATAATTAGAATTCACTATTAGAGTAGGAGATTTAACATGTTCCCCCAGAAAATGACACCTAAAAGATCAAAAATAAGAATATAAAACAGCTGAATAAAAATTGATAGGTCTAGCATCCATGTTGGAAAGGAAGAAGCAAAACTTATCTCTGATTCCAAGTGAATGATCTTTATACATAGAAAACACTAAAGAGTCTACACAAAAACAAACAAACAAACAAAAACAAAAACGACCACCACCTCAAAACACTGCTACAACTAATGAAAAAGTTTGGCAAACTTTCAAGATAAAAATCAATATTCAAAAATCAGTTGCACTTCTACACACTAATAATGAACAATGTGAAAAGTAGATTAGGAAAATAATTCCATTCACAATAGCATCAAAAACAATAAAATACTTGGGAATAAGTTTAACTAAGGAGGGAAAGACATACTGAAAACTACAACATGTTGCTTAAAGAAAAAGTAGAAAGACATCTATATTCATAGAATGGAATACTTAATATTATTAAGATGACAATACCACCCAAACTGTCTATAGATTCAATGCAATACCTATCAAAATCCTAATTATTTTTTTCAAAAATAGAAAAACTCATCTTAAAATTCAATTACCTAAATGGGCAAAACAATCTTAGAACAGGAGAGACTACTAAGATGGCAACATGAAAGGCTCCTACACCCCTATTCCTCCCATGGATGCACTGAATGTACAGTTTTACATGGAGCAGTTTATACCGCAAGAACTCCAGAAACCAACACAGCAACTCCTACACATCAGGAAAATGAGAAAATATCCACATCTCAACAGGTAGGCAAAGCTGAGACACACTCTTGCTATAAACCCCAGCCCCAGTACAAGCATCATACAAGTGGGAGAAAACCCCAAATCGAAGCTTCTTCCTGAGGAACAAAAATTTTGAACTCCCATCTAGCACCCCAAATTTTAGAACTCCCACCACAGGAACAGGCAGTAAACTAAAGGTGCTAGTGTTCACAAGACCTGCAAGACTAGCAAACAAAGCAGCAGTTCTTCAGGGTCACATGAGGACTTGTTGCAGCTCTGCCCCCTAGAGCTCATCACTGAGGGAGCAAGCAAAACTCTCAGTCTTTCTCTGAAAGAGGTCTATCTGCATACTTTAAAAATTGCTGCCTGAGGGGTGCCTGGGTGGCTCCATCAATTGAGCATCAGATTCTTGATTTGGCTCAGGTCATAATCTCAGGGTTGTGAGATCAGCCCAGTATCGAGCTTCGTGGTCAGCAGGGAGTCTGCTTGAGATTGTCTCTCCCTCTTCCTCTGTCCCTCCCCCATTCTTACACACTCTCTCTTGCTCTATCTAAAATAAGTAAATCTTTTTTTTTTTTTTAATTGCTGCCTGAGAGTTAGGCTTCTAATTTAGCACACAGCTAAAGAAGGACTGTGATACTCCCAGGACACTAGGAAGTTAATAGAACCCCCCTCACCTTTTCCCTCCAGCTCACTCTGAGTTGTCAGTATCTCCCTGGAAGGAACTTGTAATCATACCAGCATGCCAGCTTTTGCAGCTGCTGTCCAAGAAACAGGTCCCCCAGTGGCCTGGCTCTGAGAGCCAATGGGGCTTTCATTCACAAGTTCCATGGGATTGTAGTAAACAAACAAGCAGTTCCTAAGGGGCACAGGAGCACTTTCCTGAGACCATACTATACGTCCTGGCACAGGGTGAGTGGGAAAAAATTCCCATCTCCCAGTTCTTCCCTGAAAAGGGGTTTAAATACATACCCTCCCAGCTGCTGTTTTAGAATCTGGATTCTAATCATACTGCATCAAGTTGCTGACTGTGATCCTTCCATATGGGACACTAATAGATCTTAGCACATCTTAAATTAAGGGGGCCACTAAGAATAAAGAAGGTTACTTGAACTTGGACAATCACAAAGGTTTGAGATAAAAATTAGAAGCTCAGGCCAGGCTGACGGATGTGGTTCATCTGCTACACAACACTACTCTGTCAAGACTGGGAGAGATGGCATTTTTATATAAAGCCACCCAGGTACCCCGCCAGAAACAGATCTTAACAACAAAAGGAAAAGTGATTTTTACCTGATTGGGAGTTTAAAATAATAGCCATTAAGATGCTCACCAAAGGGGCACCTGGGTGGCTCAGTGGGTTAAAGCCTCTGCCTTCGGCTCAGGTCATGATCCCAGGATCTTGGAATTGAGACCCACATCAGGCTCTCTACTCTGCAGAGATCCTGCTTCCTCCTCTCTCTCTCTCTCTCTCTGCCTGCTTCTCTGCCTACTTGTGATCTCTGACTGTCAAATAAATAAATACTTAAAAAAAAAAAAAAAGATGCTCACTAAAGCCAGGAGAACAATGTATCAACAAAGTAAGAATTTCAAAAAAGAGACAGAAAGTACCAAACAGAAATCACAGAACTTAATAATTCAATAACTTAATTGAAAATTTAACAGAAGGATTCAAAAACAGGCTAGGTCAAGTAGAATAAATAATGAGCAAACTCAAAGACAGGTCAGTGGAATTTATCCAATCAGAATAGAAAATGAAAAAAGAATGAAAACACTTAAGATGGTTTAAGGGACTTATGGATACCATCAAGCAGCCAATATACATATTGCAGAGGTCACAGAAGACAAAGCGAAAGACTGAAAGGGGAAGAAAGCTTAGTCGATAAAAATATAATGACTGAAAGCTTCCCTAATCTGGAGAAAGAAACAGACATCTAGATCTAGGAAGTCTAAAATGTACCAAATAAGAAACCAAAAGAGACCCACACAGAGACAGATGATAATTAAATTGTCAAAAGTCAAAGACAAGGAGAGACTCTTACATGTAGCATAAGAAAAACAATTTGTTACATACAAGGGAACCCTCAAAAGACTATCAGCAAATTTTTCAGCAGAAACCCTTTACAGGCCAGAAGGGAGTGGCACAATGTATTTAAAATGCTTAAAGAAAAACACAGCCAACCAAGAATACTCTACCTGGCAGGGTTGTCCTTCAGAATGAAGGAGAGATAATGAGTTTTCCAAACAAAAGTTGAAGGAGTTCGTCACCACTAAACCAGCCTTATAATAAATGTTAAAGGGATGTTTTAAGCTAAAACAAAAGGGTGCTAATTAGTAATAGGAAAATATATAAAAGTACTGGAAGAAAGTAAATATATAAATTCAGAACACTCTAATGTTGTAATGGTGGTAGTAAATAATTTATAAATTTAATATAAAGGTTAAAAGAAAAGGTACTAAAGATAATAATAACTACAAAAATGAGTCAATGGATAATGTAAAAGATGTACACTGTAACATCAAAAACATAGAAAGAGAGGATGTAAAAATGTTGGGCTTTTGCATGCAATGGAAGTTATCAGTTTAAAATGCTATAAGATGTTTTATGTAAGCATCATAGTAACCACAAAGCAAAAACCTAAAGCAGATACACAAAAGAAATCAAAGCAGGGACGCCTGGGTGGCTCAGTTGGTTAAGCAGCTGCCTTCGGCTCAGGTCATGATCCCAGCGTCCTGGGATCGAGTCCCACATTGGGCTCCTTGCTCAGCAGGGAGCCTGCTTCTCCCTCTGCCTCTGCCTGCCATTCTGTCTGCCTATGCTCGCTCTCTCCCACCCCCCTCTGATAAATAAATAAAATCTTAAAAAAAAAAAAAAGAAATCAAAGCATAGCACTAGAGAAAATTATCATATCACAGAGTAAGAGAGAAACAGAGGAATAAAAACCAGAAACAATTAACTGAGGTAGAATTAATAGAAATAGTCCATATATAGCAATAATTAGTTTAAATGTTTTATGGAAGTATGGAATGACTATATTGTACAACTGAAAATAATATTACACTGGATATTAACTGAAGTTTTTAAAATTTAATTTTGTGTGTGTGTGTGTTCCAAAATTCATTGTTTATGCACCACATCCAGTGCTCCATGCAATATGTGTCCTACTTAATACCCACCACCAGGGTTAACTGGAATTTAAATAAAAACTTTTTAAAAAACATAAATGGACTAAACTCTCCAATCAAAAGACAGAGATATTTGTATACCAGTGTTCACTGCAGTAGTATTCACAATAGACAAAAGGTAGAAACAACGTAAATGTCTGTCAGTGGATGAATGGATAAACAAAATGCGGTATACATAAGATCGAACAGTATTCAGCCTTTAAAAGACAAAAAATTCTGATGCACACTACAACATGGATGAATCATAAAGACATTATGCTAAGTGAGATAAGTCAGAAATAAAAAAAAAAAACTAAATACTTCCACTTATATGTGGTACCTAGAATCATCAAATCCACAGAGAAAGAAAGTAAAATAGTGGTTCCTGGGGGCCAGGGGAAGGAGATAATATGAAGCTATTGCTTAATAGATTTAGAGTTTCTGTTTGGGATGATTAAAATGTTCCGGAGATTGATGGTGGTAATGGCTACACAACATTGTGAGTAAATTTAATGTCTTTGAATTGTACATTTAAAAGTAGTTAAAACAGTAAATTTTATGTCATGTATAATTTATCACAGTAAAAGAATTATTAGGCCTGTCTCACAGACAGATATACAGAATAATGAATACATGTAATTTTCATACCAAGTAGATCATAATCAAACTGAATACAAACTAAGACAGTAAAGGAAGACAAATATATTCTAAAAAGTTATCATGAAGGCCATGCTCACCTACAATGGAATAAAATAAATCAGCAACAAAAAAATCTGTAAAACTTAACACACCAGTAAATTTTTTAAAATACCATTAATGTAAACCAAAAACTTTTATTGAAGGAATAAAATGAATAAATGCTAGCAAATATGATCAATTAAGAAAGCAAGGCCAAATAAACAACAGGAGGTAATAATACACAGGAGATTTAAAACTCTTTGGAGATTATATGGCAATATATTTAATAATGTAGCTGAGAAACATAAAGTATATAGAAAATATAAATTACCTAAAATTCTCAAAGAAAAAGTAGATGGCCTGAAAAAACATAACCATAGAAGAACTGAAACAGTGGTCAAAGTTCTATGCTCAAAGAAAAATTTCCCAGATGATCTTAATGAGCAAGTTCTACCAGGTGGTCAAGGAACAAGACAATTTCCACGGAAACTGTTTCAGAGGATTAAAAAAAAATCATGGGAAGCTTTCACTGATTTCATGATGTTAGTATGACCCCAATACTAAAAAGATAAAAAGCCAACATAGGGAAAGAAAACCATAAATTAACCTTTCTTCTACACATTGCCTTAAAAATTCTAAATTAAATACCTGTAAATTGAATATACGATTAAAAGAATTATCTCAATCAAGTAAGATTCATCTCAGGAATGGGAGGGGGATTCAATATTAAAAATATTAGAGATTCATGTAATTCATGAGATTAAATAATTAAAGGAGAATAATCTTAAAATCACTCAATAGATGCCAAAGAAATATTTGGTGAAATTGCACACTCATACATGATTTTAAAAAAAGAAATAGTGAAAGAAAAAAGTAAGCTTCTTTTTTAAAAATTTTATTTATTTGACAGAGAGAAAGAGAGAGAGCAGAAGCAGGAGGAGCAGCAGGCAGAGGCAAAGGCAGGCTCCGTGCTGAGCAAGAAACCTGATGCAGGACTCAATCTCAGAACCCTGGAATTACGACCTGAACTGAAGGCAGGTACGTAAAAGACTGAATCACACTGGTGTCCCAAGAGTAAGCTTCTTTAGGTTGATAAAGATAATACGTCAAAACCCATATTAAGTATTTCCACTAGCTTCAAGAAAAAGACATTTTCTCTTCTATCACTCAAAATCGTACTGAAAGACCCAGTAAATACAACAAGACAATTAAATGCAGCAAGGGTTAAATCTGTTGGCAAGGACAAAACTGTCATTATTTGTAGATGATATGACTATCAATCTTGAAAATTTACAAGATTTTGGACACTAGTCCTTTATCTGATATGTCGTTTGCAAATATCTTCTCCCATTCTGTCAGCTGTCTTTTGATTTTGTTAACTGTTTCCTTTGATGTGCAAAAGCTTTTGATTTTGATGAAATCCCAATAGTTCATTTTTGCCCTTGCTTCCCTTGCCTTTGGTGATGTTCCTAGGAAGATGTTGCTGCGGCTCAAGTCGAAGAGGTTGCTGCCTGTTTTCTCCTCAAGGATTTTGATGGGGTCCTTCATCCATTTTGAGTCTATTTTTGTGTGTGGTATAAGGAAATGGTCCAATTTCATTTTTCTGCATGTGGCTGTCCAATTTTCCCAACACCATTTAGTGAAGAGGCTGTCTTTTTTCCATTGGACATTCTTTCCTGCTTTGTCGAAGATTAGTTGACCATAGAGTTGAGGGTCTATTTCTGGGCTCTCTATTCTGTTCCATTGATCTATGTGTCTGTTTTTGTGCCAGTACCATGCTGTCTTGATGATGACAGCTTTGTAATAGAGCTTGAAGTCCAGAATTGTAATGTCACCAACGTTGGCTTTCTTTTTCAATATCCCTTTGGCTATTCGAGGTCTTTTCTGGTTCCATATAAATTTTAGAATTATTTGTTCCATTTCGGGCGCCTGGGTGGCTCAGTGGGTTAAGCCGCTGCCTTCGGCTCAGGTCATGATCTCGGGGTCCTGGGATCGAGTCCCGCATCGGGCTTTCTGCTCAGCAGGGAGTCTGCTTCCCTCTCTCTCTCTCTGCCTGCCTCTCAGTCTACTTGTGATTTCTCTCTGTCAAATAAATAAATAAAAAAAAAATCTTTATTTGTTCCATTTCTTTGAAGAAGATGGATGGTACTTTGATAGGAATTGTATTAAATGTGTAGATTGCTTTAGGTAGCATAGACATTTTCACAATATTTATTCTTCCAATCCAGGAGCATGGAACATTTTTCCATTTCTTTGTGTCTTCCTCAATTTCTTTCATGAGTACTTTATAGTTTTCTGAGTATAGATTCTGTGCCTCTTTGGTTAGGTTTATTCCTAGGTATCTTATGGTTTGAGGTGCAATTGTAAATGGGATTGACTCCTTAATTTCTCTTTCTTCTGTCTTGCTGTTGGTGTAGAGAAATGCAACTGATTTCTGTGCATTGAATTTTATATCCTGACACTTTACTGAATTCCTGTACAAGTTCTAGCAGGTTTGGAGTGGAGTCTTTTGGGTTTTCCACATATAGTATCATATCATCTGCGAAGAGTGATAATTTGACTTCTTCTTTGCCGATTTGGATGCCTTTAATTTCCTTTTGTTGTCTGATTGCTGAGGCTAGGACCTCTAGTACTATGTTGAATAGCAGTGGTGATAATGGACATCCCTGCCGTGTTCCTGACCTTAGCGGAAAGGCTTTCAGTTTTTCTCCATTGAGAATGATATTTGCGGTGGGTTTTTCATAGATGGCTTTGATGATATTGAGGTATGTGCCCTCTATCCCTACACTTTGAAGAGTTTTGATCAGGAAGGGATGCTGTACTTTGTCAAATGCTTTTTCAGCATCTATTGAGAGTATCATATGGTTCTGGTTCTTTCTTTTATTGATGTGTTGTATCACATTGACTGATTTGTGGATTTTGAACCAACCTTGCAGCCCTGGAATAAATCCCACTTGGTCGTGGTGAATAATCCTTTTAATGTACTGTTGAATCCCATTGGCTAGTATTTTGGTGAGAATTTTCTTAGCAAACTCAACACCCAAAGAACAAATAATCCAATCAAGAAATGGGCAGAGGACATGAACAGACATTTCTACAAAGAAGACATCCAGATGGCCAACAGACACATGAAAAAGTGCTCCATATCACTCGGCATCAGGGAAATACAAATCAAAACCACAATGAGATATCACCTCACACCAGTAGAATGGCTAAAATCAACAAGTCAGGAAATGACAGATGCTGGCGAGGATGTGGAGAAAGGGGAACCCTCCTACACTGTTGGTGGGAATGCAATCTGGTGCAACCACTCTGGAAAACAACATGGAGGTTCCTCAAAATGTTGAAAATAGAACTGCCCTATGACCCAGCAATTGCACTACTGGGTATTTACCCTAAAGATACAAACGTAGTGATCCGAAGGGGCACGTGCACCCTAATGTTTATAGCAGCAATGTCCACAATAGCCAAACTATGGAAAGAACCTAGATGTCCATCAACAGATGAATGGATCAAGAAGATGTGGCATATACACAATGGAATACTATGCAGCCATCAAAAGAAATGAAATCTTGCCATTTGCGACAACATGGATGGAACTAGAGCGTATCATGCTTAGTGAAATAAGTCAAGCGGAGAAAGACAACTATCATATGATCTCCCTGATATGAGGAAGTGGTGATGCAACATGGGGGCTTAAGTGGGCAGGAGAAGAATAAATGAAACAAGATGGGATTGGGAGGGAGACAAACCATAAGTTACTCTTAATCTCACAAAACAAACTGAGGGCTGTTGGGGGGAGGGGGCATGGCAGAAGGGAGGTGGGGTTATGGACATTGGGGGGGGGGGTGTGTGCTTTGATGAGTGCTGTGGGGTGTGTGGACCTGGCGATTCACGGACCTGTACCCCTGGGATAAAAATATATGTTTATAAAAAATAAAAAATTCAAAAAAAAAAAGAAAATTTACAAGAAACAATTGACAAATTACTAGAGGTAATGAAAGATTTAAACAGGACAGATGCAAAGTGACCAATTCAAAACAAAAATCCTCATTTTTTTCTATATAAAAGCAATAACCCACAAAGAAGTATCCAAGACTTCTAAGGAGAAATGATAAATCATTATGTAGTAACATAAGGGAAGACTTGAATACATAACTAATTCATGACTGGAAAGACAGCATCATAGACATATTAACTCTACCCAATTTAAGCTACAAGTTAATACCAATCTAACAAATTCCAGTATAAATACCAGGAGTTTTGAGGAACCTCCCTAATTCGAAGACTCATATGGAAGAGTCACTGTACAAAAACAGACAATGTGATTTGGGAAAAGAACCAAAAGGGGCATGAGATTTTCCAAATCAGGAATCAAGACATGTTACAGAACTCTAGCACTTAAAATAGGAAGAATCAATACAACAGAATTGAACCTAAAAATGAATTTATGTATATTTGGATATTTACTATGTATTAAGGATGATCTTTCAAATCAGTTGGGGAAGTTGAGTTGGGCCACTGAATTTAACAGTTTGAAGATATAAAAACTATTCTCACTTAGTTGCAGGCCATACAGAAACAGGCAGTAGACCAGATTTGGCCCATGGGCCAGAGTTTGCCAACTCCCACTCTATTCTATTCTTGGTATCTGCCCTAAAGGAACACTTACACATATGTACAAGGAGGCATATCTAGACATCTCCACAGCAGCTGCATTGCAAAAGGAAAAAATGAGAGGCAACCTAAAATTTCAACAATAGAAGAATGGTCAAATACACTATATATCCACACCATGTCCAATATTGCAGATCTACATATACTAATATAGAAACATCTTCAAAACATGCCATGAGGAGGAAAAAAAGCATAAATTTCAGAATATTTATGTATTTGTTATAACACACACACACACACAGTAGTAAAGGTATGTATGGAAGGCTATATTCAAATCTGACAACAATGGTTACCTCTCATGGAAGAAGAGAGCAAGGTGCGTTTGTTAGAGTGGGGGAGGGTGGCTGTCTTAGAGGACTCCAGTCTTATCTGGTTTTTTTCAAGAGCATATGGTCATGATTGACTTCATAAATTAAAAAAGAATAAAAGAATAAAAAAAGGAAATCTAGGAATATTTCCACTTAATGACTTTAGACCCTGGCTATTCCCTCAAGTATGGGGTCAAGGCATAGGGGTGAAAAGAGAGAAACTAGAGGACCCTCACACTCAACTTATGACTGTTCATGGTACTGGGGACCTCCCTCTCCAGGTAGTACTGAGGTCCCTTGAGACTACTAAATAAGCCTAAAATGTGATAGATGTGGCCTCAGCTATAATCTATTCAAACACAAAACAACAGCTTAGGGCAAGGCCTGCTTCTAAGCAAACTTAATATTTAAAAATCTAAAACTGACAAACAGGTAAAGCATTCCAAAACGACTCAGCTAACAGCACAGAAAACTGTTCTATGACAACCAGTTAAACACAGTGCTCCCTTCAAAACCCCGTTGGAGAGGAGAAGGGAGTTGGGGGAAATTGGAAGGGGAGGTAAACCATGAGAGACTATGGATTCCAAAAAACAATCTGAGGGGTTTGAACTGGTGGGGGGCGGGGGGGTGGGAGGTCGGGGTACCAGGTGGTGGGTTTTATAGAGGGCACGGATTGCATGGAGCACTGGGTGTGGTGAAAAAATAATGAATACTGTTATGCCAAAATTAAATAAAAAATAAATTTAAAAGAAAAAGCAAGTAAACATTTGGAAATATATAAAACCACAGGCAAGGAATGGAATAGAAGTGAAAAGCAAGAGAGCAAAATCAACCCATTTTTATGACAGAGAGAAGATGGAGGAATTAGCAGGACTGAGACACCTGAATAATAGATATCAAAGAGAGAAGTCATTCATACACCAGATAGATTCCCAGAAGGCCTACCCATTAGAGACACAATATACCACAGATGGCAACAGTAAACCATGGAGAAAGAAAACAGGAAGGTTGGTTAAAAATCTGGGTAATGGGGGCACCTGGGTGGCTCAGTGGGTTAGAGCCTCTGTCTTCAGCTCAGGTCATAATCCCAGGGTCCTGGGATTGAGCCCCATATCAGGCTCTCTGCTCAGCAGGGAGCCTGCTTCCTCCTCTCTCTCTGCCTGCTTCTCTGGGGTGCCTGGGTGGTTCAGTGGGTTAAAGCTTCTGCCTTTGGCTCAGGTCTTGATTCCAGGGTTCTGGGATTGAGCCCTGCATCGGGTTCTCTGCTCAGCAGGGAAACTCTGACCCTCTCTCTCTCTGCCTGCCTCTCTGCCTACTTGTGATCTCTGCCTATCAAATAATAAATAAAATCTTTAAAAAAAAAATCTAGGTAATGGGCATACAGACCCTGGGGTTTCCCCCTTTCCCCACTGCCGCCCCACGATGAATGAAGGTGATAACAGGGGTTTTTTAAATCAATAAATTGCATCAGAGTGACTCTAAACTCAGGGCCAACAGGCACAGTAGCATTTCAGAATACCAAAGATAATTTCATTTAGGTTCTGGAGAGAAATTACACACAAAGAATCAAAAATCCAAATGGCATTTTTCAACAGTAAAACTAAAAATGAGAAGACAAATTACAACTTCAAAATTTTCAGGAGAAACTACGTTTCAACTTTAAAATTTAGTGCTCAGATAATCGATCCAAGGGGAGGGTAGAATAAAGAGAGTTTGGGAACTACAAGGTCTCAAAAAAATATATATATCGCCCACAGTCCCCTTCTAAGGCAGCTACTAAAGGATGTTCTCCACCACATCGAAGGGAGGGGAGAAAACAAGGAGTTCTGGGGCCCACGACACAGGGATTCAGCCCAGGAGCGAGGAGGAGGGAAATGCCAGGACGCCGGCTGTACCGCCTACCTGAAGGGACATGGTCCAGATGGGACAGGAGGATGCAAGGGCTTCAGGAGAGGTTCTCCAGGAGAAGAAGAAAGCGGACAGATTCCCAAATACATCTGACTACATGGAAAATACTTTTCTGAGGGATTTTCAGTTTTATTGGGGAGTTTGGAACCAAGTGGTAATAGTAAACTCCCAATCCAAAAAAAAAAACAAAAAAAAGCGGCAAGGTGATTTTCTTAGTCTGAGATGGGGAAACAGGTGACTAAAAAGGAAGTTCAAGGATAGTCTATCAACTGGCTTGGCAGTGGAGCCACACTTACCATCATGGTAATAATGTAAACAGCAAGTGTTGATTCAGCCAAATATAGAGAGGCTATTTTATTAGAAGTTGAGAGTACATCTCAGATGCAAAAACCTCAGGTAGGAAGCAGTTAATATTTATAATTCATAAGTGAAGAAATAAGAGAAAAAAACTTTCAAAAGGCAGAGGTAGATGTCAGAAACAACTGAATTAGAGAATTAGAAGGTGTTGCTGTTGAGGACAAGGCCATATGCACAAGAGGAATGGAGACCAAAGACCCATTTATCTCAAGAAATCCTTGCAGCATGATTTGACTTCTGACCCAGAAACACATATTTCTTAAGCTTTCTAGATTTCCATTCGTTACCTCTATGAAACAGGGATAAAGATAGTACATACCTATAAAGCTACTATTGAAACCACATGACATAATTGGGTAAAAAATGGTTTTGTGAGCAGTCCCACTTCACTTACCAATTTTTCCATAGACAGGTTGAGTGAAGCCACAACTAAAACACAAGTTGTCCAAGAACTGAGGACCGGAATGTCAATTAATTTAATGCCAAATGGTTTGGCTATAGCTTGCTTGTCTTTAATTGCAATTCTTTGTTATTCCCGAGAAAACCCATTTTTGATGGTTAAAAAGAAAATCTAATGCCAAATGTACATGAGTAGCAAGGAAAAATTAAATGAAAGAATATAAGTGTGTAAGGTCTATTGAAGCAGATGTCTCTTATCTGATATCAAGGATGCTTAGAATAAATTGTGTATAACTGAATTTGACTCCCCTTCTAATCGAACTAATCATGTGTTTCTACACAAATCACACACATTTCCTCATCTATAAAAATAAAGAGAAGGAACACCTGCCCTGCATGGTTGTTGTGATGCTTAAAGAAAACAATAAATGGGAAAGATCCTCGTGCAGGATCTGGTACAGTTTCTTCCCTGGCAAAGGGTGAGAGCTACAACAACCCCATGTGAGTCTGGTCCTTCCATTCCTACCATCAGCTAGGCAAAGCCTCCTGAGGGTGGACCCATCCTGTACCCTTTTCTCTCAATAACCTTTAATTAGATAACAGTACCTTTGCCCTGTAGAAAGGCTGAACACATAAATGAGTAAAACCAAGAAAATATGTATCACAAATAATCCCATCAGTAAAAAGCTAACCACCATTAACGATGGAGGGTGTAACCTTCTATGCTCTTCTCTGCATTCGCAAGTACCTTTAAATAAAAATACATTTTTGTTATACCTGTTATTCTTTATTCCTTTCCATCTTTCCTCAAAGTGAAATTATTTGAAAATCACTACTTTCAATGGTGGCTTAGTCAACTGGATAGATGTCCCATACCTCTTCTATGACATTTTTCCTCAGGGGATGGATTGTGGCCATTCCAGCTCTTATTCCAGCCTACTGGGTGGACTACAGGGTTCAGAGCAGAGGAAAAAGCAAAAGCCCCCTTAAATTGTGTTTCAATATGTTCTGGCAATCACGGTACATTGATACCAGCTCAGCTCATCTCAAATGAGGCCAGCAGCTGCTCCATAGGCTTTTTAAAGCAGTGTTTATTTCTAGGTCTTGGGAGGAATGTGAGATATTTTGGAAGTCCTGAACATCTCTGACTCCTCAGAGCTGTATAAAATGCACACACATACACAAACATATATACATATACATATATACAAACACACATATAAACATACATATATAAGCGCACATACATATAGACATATACATGTACTACATATATGTGTGATACAGTTATAGCACACATATATAATATTCATTGCATATAAAGCATAAGTATACATATTAAATGAATACATATTATAGAAATATACTGCACAATGTATGTGTGTATTATTTTTGGGAAAGGGGGGCTAATTTCATCCTTCTGTTGATAAAGGAACGCTGGAACTCAAGCTCTGCTACTTCCATGAGTAATGGGTTTTCTGGAAGGAAAAGAGCTAGATTTGGAAAGACACATCCAGATCTTCAGCACGCACACAGTAAGATTTTGCTTTTTCCTAAGCTCATCTACTGAGAGCTGCGGGGCACGAGGCTATGACTCAAGTAACCACACTTATCTGTGCTGTAGAAGCAGGAATTGGGGACTCTCAAGTAATGAGTCTAATCCCACAAGCCACCAATAAAGCCCATTTCAACCAGTGACATTCAAGTGATAGATCTCATCTTTGGCTTAGTATTCTTTCCCGAGGTTACCATTCCCAAGGCCGGGACACTGTGCGTGCACTTGACAGGAAGAGGACAGAAGCGCCGTGGCAGCAGTGATGATGAAAGGGTGACCCTGCCTTGCTTGTGCCTAACCTGACAGGGACAGGGAAGGCTGCAGAAGTCCAAGAGCAGGCCAGACCTGGGAGGCTCACCACACCACGAATGAATAGAAGTTGGCTCTAGTTCCAAGCCTTCTCTCTGCAGATAGCAGACCCAGTAATGGAAAGTTAAAAAAGAACCCATGAAAAGACTTTTGCTGTGCTAAACGTATTCAACTAAAAGGTGGAATTATTTGCCACATTCCACCTCTCAGACCAGAGGGGTTAAAGCTTAGGTTCAGATTCCCACAGAGAAGAAAATGTGTAAGCAGTGAATTGCGCAGTGTGCTTCCTGCTTCGTAAACGATCCTTCGGAGTGGGAGACAATGGAGGGGGCACCAACAGGTCGTCATCCACCAAGGAACACACTGTTCATTAACAACATGCATTGCTTTTTCCAGACGGAGAGGCCTGGGTGAGTGCTAACAAGCTGGCACAACAGGCTAATTTGACGTGTGGGATTAATACGTTAATTTAATGCTCTCCTGTTTGGTTAAGTGGTTCGCATTTCTATATTTCTAAGTTTGGCATTCAAATCCCTTTATATGGGAAACCATTTGGCTTCTCTAGCTTCCTTTCCTCTTTCCTCCTGAATGATAACCCCTCATCGGCCATGTCTGCCTCCTCACTTCCATGGCAACCCGATTCCTGACTTTAGGCTCTATGGGTCCTAGGCTCCTGAACCTGGAATGCCTATCTTCTCTCTACAGACCTATCCAAGCCCCACTCTGAATTCTTCAGAGTCCTACTCATGCCCCAGCTCTTTAAATGAACCATTCTTAAAAGCTTAGCTCTCACTGACCATTGCACCTCATAAACATCAGCTGCCCCATCACTCATCCTGCTCTCTGCCCATAATGCCTTACTCTGGTCTTCAACTGTTGGGCACACATCTTGCATCTCCAGCTGGACCATGACCTCCTATGGCACCGGCAAAATGCCTCACAGTTCCTTCCTCCCACTGTCAGTACCCTGGCCTGGAGACATAACCATCTTTAACTTCACGTTACTTTATCCCTTAATGGCGTCACCATCATTGATGACCCCTTCTATGAAGTACCCTCTTTCTCTTCGTTTCTGTGAAATTACCCTCTAGATTTTCCTCCACCTTCTGGCCCCTTCTCCTCCACCCAAGTTTCAAATCTTGATGTTCCTCAGGTTCAGGCCCAGGCCTCCACTTCTTGCTCTTTTTCTGCACTCTCTCTGGAAAGTCTCAAACATTTTTAAGGTTCCGAAATACCAACTATATGCTCCCAATGTCTATCTCTATCCCAGACCTTTCTTCTGAGCAATGCCAGGGAAGGCTAGGCCAATTGGTATTTACGATGTTTAATATAGATCACTTAACTCTTCCTAGAGAAAACCTCTCATATCATATTTTTTTGTTCTTGGGGTTTTTTTTGTTTGTTTGTTTTGTTTTTTGCTTCTTTATTCCAAAGCAGATACCGCAAAGATGACTATCCTGATAGGCCACACAAAATAACTTGTTCTTGGAGGGAACTAATAATAGACTCCACCATTACAAAATGACAGACTAGTATACTAAAGGCATTGAAGGACTGAAAGAGATAGAAAATTAAAAAAAAAAAAAAAGAAGAAGAAGAAGAAGAAAAGAAATTTGGAGGAAGGGAACAGGTCTTTCACTCAGAGCTCCCTAGAGTTCTAAAGTGTGTCTCCCATAGGGTACAGAAAATGTTTTTTTTTTTCCCTAAATGAGCAAATTAAGAGACAAAGAACCAGACTGATTTTGAGTAAATGGCCAAGTCTAGGAAGCCTTCTAGTCTTGAGAAAATGGCTTATCTACAATAAGTACTTGATCTCTATTTGTTGAATCAAGCCAGGTATTAGAGAAATAAAAGATCATGGGTCATTATCAAACAGAACTACTCTTCTTAGACTAAGTTTGCTTTGTAATCCTTCAGTGAGTTAGTCAAGGCTGGTGTCACTGACCTCAAGTGAAAATTTTTCTTATGAGGCCAACTGATAATGTATATCCTGCTAATTGGTGGGCTGGTGTTCCAGAGAACTAAGTAAGCATTAATTGGATCATGACAATAATTCTTACAACTGACTGATCAATTTAGATCGACTGATCTTAAATAAATAAATAGATAGATAGATAGATAGATAGACTGGTCTCTCAAACGCATGGGATTTCTGAACCTACATCTTCAAAGTCAAACTGACCGATACAGCAGATAAACTGAATGGATATCATCACAGATCTGTGGTCTTTGGGCTCCTTCTGACACACCAGCTCCCTCCCAGAACCATTAGACTGACCCTCCCTGATTATCACTGGGGGCGCCTTTCCTCAATTAAGTCTATAAATAGAAATTTTACTGCTTCAGAGAGGATATTAATCAGCTCAGCAGGATACTATTGGGGCAAAGAAGAGAAGACAAGGGCTGCGGGGAGGAGGACGTACTGAAATTACTCAATGAAATGAGCATAAGGGTGGGGGGCGGTGAGCTGCTTGAGATGTTGATTCTCCTTTTGTAGGAAAAACTGAGAAGCAGCCTGAAGGTATCTTCCTTCAAAGAAGAGGGCACACTGAGAATTGGCAAGAAGTAATGTCACTCTACTGATGCTTCAAAATGTTTCCACTTATTAAAAGATTTCAATGCTGAACACAAATTCTAGCTCCCTCCTTGAGAGAGTGCTTATATAGAGAAAAAGCATGTAGCTTCAGCAGTAACTCCTCTCCATCCACCCAGTTCAGGTGCTTTGTGAAAGTACCTTTTGTCAGCTTCCTACAGCTCTGGGCCCCAGTGAGTCACAAGCAATAATCCCCCCTCTCATAAAGCAGCAGGGTATCAGATAGGCTAATTCCTCCCCAACCCTTTCTTTCCTATATATATCTTTTGTTTACTGAGCATTAAAATAGCATTTTGCCATCACTAGTTCAATTACTATCTATGCTGCTAAGACAAAAAATAATCTCCCTGTATAATACTCCTAATCCTCAGCCTTAGGAAGTTCTTCCAGTATTCAATCTATATTCTTCATGCTGCTGTATGGGCCTACTTCCTCTTATACTGCCCCTCAATGAAGTCAGAAAACATTCATTCATTCATTTAACAAGTATTTACTACACACATACTCTGTGTCAGGCATTTTGATACATGGATACAGGTCTCTGACTTCATGAGGCTTACAGTTCAGTGAAGGAGATAAGGATTAAACAAGTTATTGTACAAAAATATTTCATTGTACCTATGATAAGTACAACAGAAGAGATCACCTACAAGGTGACCAAAATGACACTACAGATAAAGGGCTGGTATCCAAGATCTATAAAGAAACTTCTCAAACTCAAAACCCAAAACACAAGTCGAAATATGGGCAAACAGATATGAATAGACCACCTCTCCAAGGAAGACATACAGATGGCCAATAGACACATGAAAAAATGTTCAACATCATTATTATCAATCATAATGTCAGAGGAAATTAGGTCCTAAAGAGATATTAAGTCTTCATTTGGATTAAGACGAAAGAATGGGAAATGGATTCATGAAAAGAGAGGGAAAGAGAGTGACCCAAGTGGGGAAACAGTTTATTCAAAAGGTTACACAATATTTGGAATGCCAGCCCTGTGTTTTTGAAGGAAAACAGAATCTGTGCCGAACTCTATAAGAAAAAGAATAATGGAAGAAAACTCTTTGGGTGGACAAGTGGAAGAACAACTAAAGAATCAACCCAATTGTATTATGCTGAGCAAAATAAGTCACTCAGAGAAAGACAATTATCATATGGTTTCACTCACATGTAGGATAGAAGAAATAGCACAGAAAATCATGGGGAATGGAGGAAAAACTGAATGGGAAAAAATCAGAAATGGAGACAAACAATGAGAGACTCTTAACTCTAGGAAACAAACTGAGGGGTGCTGGGGGGGTAGGGGAGGATAACTGGGTGATGGACATTAAGGAGGTACATGATGCAATGAGCACTGGGTGTTACATGGAACTGATGAATTACTGAACTCTACCTCTGAAATTAATGATGTGCTATATGTTGGCTAACTGAATTTTAAAAAGAATCAACCCAATTGTGCACAGACTTAACACTGTGGTAACTCTGACACTGAGCTAACCACTGGTGATATAAACAGTAATGGAATCCTGATCTCATACTGAAGAAGCTCCTCAACTGCATAGCCACAGCCAACTACCAGGCTGTCCAGATAGAAGATGATAAAATGGGTTTCGCGGGACGCCTGGGTGGCTCAGGGGTTAAAGCCTCTGCCTTAGTCTCAGGTGATGATCCCAGGGTGCTGGGATTGAGCCCCACCTTGGGCTCTCTGCTCCGTGGGGAGCCTGCTTACCCCTTTCTCTCTCTGCCTACTTGTGATCTCTGTCAAATAAATAAATAAAATCTAAAAAAAAATACGTTTTGCAAAATATGTTCTTGCTCAACAAATATGTACCCTAAATATCATATTAATAATACACAAGATATACATCTCACCAAAAAATGCACACTCTAAAATTACTATACACTTAGGTGTGTGACCTGTGGATGCGAGCTCAAAGGAGTCAAACACATGAGGGTCCTGGACCGAGTGTGATGAAGCAGAGCAGTCACGTGCTTCCTGTCAGTAGGGTTCCCACTGTCTTAATTTTTAACCAAAATTAACAAGCCATAGGCCATATAGCACAATTTGGGTTATTCCTTTAACATTTTAGATTTTTAATATTTGTCAATAACATAAGCCACGGCTCAAAGTCTACAGAGCAGTGCTTAACATTAAGTTCAAGGTTAATTTTAGACCCTTCATGAAGGAACGTGGAGATGTGTTACAGGGCTTCAGCCTAGGTTGAAAAGAATTCTCTGACTTTCACAGATGATAATTGGGTTTCGGGCTTTGGAAGATGGAGATTGAAACCTTGATGATACCACCTTTTGTGGTTTTTCTTTGTGTTACATAGCTGTGACTATCATTGAAATTCCATTTTCTAATGAGATTCACTGACATTTCTTTCCTGCTGATTGCTGGGTACTACTACTGAATAAAATGTTTATCTTTAAACATACGTGAGCATATTTAAATTCCTTCAGATGTATTACTTTGCTATGTGCTTTGTATCAGTTTTTATTGAAATAACTGTCTACTTTTACTATGGCTATTTTTATAGGAAAAAAACTGATTAGTCTCCTATTCTATGTATTCTCTTGGGTGGTGTTGGGCTTCTGAAATATATTTGCTTTAGTTGCATATCCTGGGGGAGTTTAGGCACATTAATCACTGCTCAGTAAATTTCTTGTGTTTTATTGCCTGCCGTGAACACTGATGACAGCATATTCTTCTTAGCCACGTTTTTCAGGAGTACCAGAATACTGCTGCATATTAAGAACTGACAATTTCCTACAAGATTCTAATACACTGCATATCAATTTTACATGATAAAACATTGGTGTACCCTATGTGTATAAAATGCCTAATTTTCCAAATCATTTTCCTGTGGAATCAGAATGTGTCTTAAGCACTTAGCTGTGTGTGTGGGTTTTTTTATGCTACAGTAACAGTACCTATCAAATTAGCCAAGATTAAAAACACCACCACTACTCAGTACTGGCAAGAGCATCCTTGTACATTGTTGGTAGGAAAGTCAATTGGTACACTTTGACTGTAGAGCAGTTAAGGAAGAGTGAAGCTGTATGCAAGGCAGAAAGGGGTGAGGAAAACCTTTACTTAGCAATTTTACATATAAGAATTCATCCTGGTTATGATACTCATCTCCATTTTGACTGACAACTGCAAAGAAAATTGGAATGACACAATTGCCAAGAGCCAGAGACGAAATCAATGATGGCATAGCCACATAATGGAGTTCTACATGGCCGTCAAAAGGGTTGTTAGAAATGGATTTGGTGACATAGAAAGGTGGTCCTCATATATCCATGTCTCTAGAATAACAGCATTTGTGTTAAACGTTATACATGTGTGCATATATATAAAGAAAAAGTTAGAATATTTGTAATAGTTTTTGTTAAAGAGGTATTTTTCTTTTCCTCTTATGTGAATTTTCTTATTTTTGTGCAATAGGCATGCATTGCTTTGAAACACTTATGTAAAACAGAAAACAACAAACAAACAAACAAAACCCTGCTACCTCTGGGCACATACTCTTTGAACCCATCTGGCAAGAATGGCCCATGTTGGGGTGAATCTGATGACCCCCTTCCCCCCGTGGCCAGTCCACCTGGCTCAGCTGTCCCCAACCACCTGCTCACCACGCTGTCCCGGACATATGGGGTCTGTACAAGTCTCTGGACTGCATTCTCCACGGTGACTCCCAGCCAGTTGAGGGCCGCCCAGCACCAGAGATAGTCATAGCCACCATGCCAGAAGCTCACAAAGGCAAACGTCACTGCGGTGGAGAACAGTGTCCCCAGGAGGCCGTGCTGGGACCCGCCCACTGGAATGTACACATACCTAGAGAAAGAAGAGGCGGTTAGGAGCCATGCAGTGGGCTGTCTCTTCGCTACCACCTGCTTCTGCCCTTGATTCTCCTGTCACACATTGCTAGCGACCATGTGGAAATCCAGGAAGCCACAGAGTACTACCTGCATTCTCCCACACACCAGCAACAGGCAAAAACACAAGCCCCTGTTCTGAGGGGCTTGAGGTTAAATGAACACACAGGCTCAAGAGCTCTCATTACCAGAGCAAAATAGCACTTACAAGAGACAGGCTGAGGGGTGGTGAATTTAGTTTCTAAAAGGGGTGTGCCCTTCCCTGGAAGCCTAATCACAGAAGGGCAATTAAGCTTCCAATTACATGGGGACACCAACCTTCAAGACAGGTATAGATTTTACAGCTCAAACTATTATGTTTATGGTAAGCCCAATATTTAAGCACAATTGTTGCAATCAATATCCTAAGTAGCAGGAGCTGGATGCAGAACAGGGGTGCCAAGACCCGTTGCTCAGGCTTCCCAGGCAAGTTGCCCAGAAGGAGTAGTGACTTTGCAAGTGAAGGGAAGAGCTCTGTGCTCACAGGTCAGCCAAATTATTACCCAGAATGCATAGCATCCCCGGGGTCTGCTCTCTCCCGCTGAGGCGGCTCTAGGACTGCGCAGAAACAGGACTTTAATTGGTATTTCCCAGCTAGGGTTGGGCAAAACTCATACCTTGGGTTGGGAGAATCTAGAGAGCTAGGAGAAAAGCCTCCTGGAAGCAGCCTTTAAAAAAAAAAAAAAACCCAGAGGTCTTTGATTTGTGGTGAGTGCATTTTTGTTCAACCTTCTTCCAGGAAGGAAAATTAAATCTCCTTTTCCTGAATATACAGTGTGTCCCAGGCACAGCACTACACACTTCACACACATTACGTGCTTTGATTCTTTGAAGCACCACATGGTTTACACCTGCTGTTCCAGTATGCCAGTCAGTTTACAATATACAATTTGTATATTATTTTAATATTTTGTAGGAAATCTTATTTTGAAAACCATTTTTGAATAGAACAATTTTACAGAGAAGTCAAAAAAAAATAAAAATGAAAACCACTTCCCAGTCAATAAATATTTCAAAAAACTACAGGATAGGTATTTTTAAATATACTCCTTCACTCTCAAATGTGCTCCAGTTTAGATAAAATTATACGAACATCTTAAAAAGGCCCATTTTTGTAGGCTAGAAAACGGAGGCTAGGAAGTTAACTTGAGCAAGGCACACAACCAGGAAGGAGAGGAGCCATCCTGCAACTATGGCCCCAAAGTTCATGCTTTCCACCACAACCACATCATACCCTCCAATGTAAAACCAAAGCGCACGTGAGAAAGTAGCCATTTCAGAAATAAGTGAAGCAAATAAAATGCCTTCTCTTGTGCAAAAACAAGACCATTCTGACAACTGTATTCCCAAACACGTATCAAGTGCTCACTACAGATTACAGGATCCTCCAGCTGCCGTCAAGCATTTATGTAGGCCTCCAGGGCAGTTCTGACACTCTGGGAAACCTGGAGACCTGGAACACTGATCCAGCCAAAAAGGACAAGGTGCAAACATGGCCCAGCATTAAGCTAGATGATACACTATAAAGTAGACCAGGAGAGCTTGAGCGTGGGGCAGGGACTGAATGGAGGCAAATGGACCATAGCCTGGCAAGGCCAAGAGGATGAATTTTGCTGGGACAAGGGGAGAAGGTGGGTGCTATATCATGGACCTAGAAGGGCTAGACAATGCGCCAGAAAAGCCTGACAACCCCGGGTAACAGTAGTTTTAGTTGGTGCTCTGCTGCCCCCTAGAGGAGGCTTGGTTAGTGGTGCGAACACTCCTCCGCAGGAGCGAAAAATGGGCCACAATTGCTCTAGACTCCTACCTGCACAGAGGGAGCTGCTGCCCCATCATGGTACTCCATGAATCTGCACTTCACTTCCTACAATGCTGTGTGTAAGAAGCTTGCAGGCATATACATGAGCATATATTGCATGCATATATATATATATATATATGCATGCCTGATAGGTATGTATGCATACATATATGTGTATGTGTGTATGTATAGAGGCAGCAGAAGAGGGGAAACAGGTGTTCAAACCAATTTCAAAAGAATGAGGAATGGCTGCTATTGACAGAAACTACCAATAATTTTGTAAAAAGAGGTAATATTAATACCAATACTCCTCTCTCCCAAGATAACTATTTCATGTTGACCTCTTACTTACTGTATCTCACTATGTTAAGGTGAGCAGCCCTCTATACATCAGGAAACCCAGTGGAGAATAAAAGCCTCCCATCATCCATCCACACCAACAGTCCTTCATATTGGATTCAACTCCAAGAAGGACATGTTCTCATGCTTGTGATGAGGAAGTGTCTAGCCCCATAATTACACACACAGCTATTTTAGGGACTCTTGGCACTATGGCTTTGTAACTTTGCCTTCCAAATGACAGCCAACAAAAATCTAAGAATTTCTTTTATTCCTAAAATTCATATACGGCAGGTCTCCAAGGACATGAGGCTGCTTATTTTAAACCTGAGGAGGGTCTGGCTTCCAGACTGCAAGATAAAAATCCCTTCTTCACTCTTAACCTCTGGAAAACAGGAGGTGCGTCAAAAAGGAGAGTAAACAAGTTATTTTCTTTTACAAATTCTACCAACCTCATGTCAGTTCCATGATTAATAAAAGCAGAAATGTCTCTTACAGGAAAGCAGTAGTATGACCCCACTCACTGAGATCCTCTGCACAGTGAAATTGATTTCCCAAAGGAAGAAAGCTTTCAGCACCGCCTTCCCCGCAAAGCAAAAAATAAAAAGATTTTTCCTGTCAGTGACTGTGAGCTTCAGTCTGCACAGGGCCTGCCCCTGCCAGGCGGCCTCATGTGATCACTGCTTGCAGAGAATGCTGCTTGAAGGAGTTAGCACCCATTCACAGCCACCGCCTTAATTTAAAACCACCTCACGGAACCAGCACAACATAGCAAACCCCCAACTCAGGAGGAGGAACTTCTGTAAAATGGAGAGGTTATTAATAACGTCTACCTTTTATGGAGTGTCCGTGAGCTAGGTGCTTTATGTACACTATTTCTAATCATTACAACAACCTAGCAAGGAACTAGTAACTAGGCCTGTTTTATACAGAAGAGGTGAAATCTGAACCTAGAATGTTCTGGTTTCAGAACCCCTAGGCCTAGGTCCTATTTTGCCTTTTTTTGTTGTTGTTGTTAATAGAAACATTTCTTGGTGGTATGTTCCTCTTATTTAACCAAATCTTCAAAGCAGTCTCCACAAAAACATTCACCAGCATTTTGTTAACTGAAGAGATGTCCTTTGTCGGAAAGGAATCTTGCTGGGGAGAAAGATCTTTTATTATTTACAAAGGCATTTGGGCTAAGGAACATTGGGGCCAAAAGTCCAGGGGTATAAGTTCAAGTTTTAAACAGACTAACTAGTTTCCTTCTGTCCCACAAGTGGATACGTGCTATCCTGACCAAGCTGGCATCCTGCAGATATCTGACTACAAAGAAGTGGGGGGTGTAGGGGTGTCTAGGTGGCTCAGTGGATTAAGCCTCTGCCTTCAGCTCGGTCATGATCCCAGGGTCCTGGGATCAAGCCCCACATCAGGCTCTCTGATCAGCATGGAGCCTGCTTCCCCCTCTCTCTCTGCCTGCTGCTCTGCCTACTCTCTCTCTCTCTTTCTGTCAAATAAATAAATAAAATCTTTAAAAAAAAAAAAAGAAGTGGGGGGCAAAAAGTCAATGGTCGGGTGCAGGTTTGGGGGAGTTGCTGAGTAGGTATACATGAAGGGAGAAGAAAATATGTGGCTCTTTCATAGATACACTATGAGAAACAACTCAGGAATATGTCCTATAGTTGGGGAGAGGGGTCGTGAAAATCCACATGGCAAAAGCATTAATCTGAAAACTGTAACACTCCCTTTTCCCAAGACTACACAACAGCTTCCCAGCTTGACATATCTTTAAACTCTTTGCTGAGGCCTAATCCCTATCCCCCCTCCCCCTTGAGGTAAGAGGATGAGGGGCAGAGGATACTGAACGACTTCGTTTCTACTCTCTGGTAGAAGGAGGTGAGGTGGGCTTGCAGGGTCCTAATCTTCAATTACCTTGTGCTTGGCAGGGCTGGTCCATCCTACTCCAGCTCTGCCATCTCTTTCTATCCTTATTTCCCACTAGTTCTCTTGGTAAATCATGAATTCCTGAACAAATGGGGAGTTCACACCTCCACGCCTTTGGTCATACCATGTTCACATCCTCCAACCTCTCTGGTTTTTCAACTTCTGTTCAGCCTACAAAATTTTGTCCCTTTTCTATCTCCTCCCAGAAGTCTCTTTTGAATATGCCCACTCTTCTGTTTAACCCAGAGCACCTACTCTCTGTACCACTGACTGAACAGTTATTCACCAAAAAATGTCTTCTCTATTATACTGTCATTTCAATTAAGTTGTAAACTTCTTTACGGAAGGACTAGATGTGTGATGCATGCATGTGTTATTATATAGTTCCTAGTCAACGGTATTTATGTACCTAGCAACCTAATTTTCACAGTCTCCAATAGCTTTTAAAGTTGTGATAAATTATCACCATGGCCACAGACCTATTATAAGCAATCAGGAACCAAGGGAAGACTGTAAAGTCCTGCCCCGGTTACTGGGAGAAACTTCAGAGGACACTTGTTCCTAAAGAATACAGACACTTGAAGGATGTAGAAGTCTCTCCACACTTTGTAATCCTACCTCTCCTATTAGGGTCAAAAGCATGTGGCTCCAAACCACTAAACCTATCCTAACCTCAGGAGAATTCACAGATGACAAGTACTAGGCTTGTAAAGATAAGAGCCATTAGTAGCGGGAAGGGCAAGACATTGTTGGTGAGGTGACCTCACCTTGGCTTCACCTGGGCTCTAAGAGGAGCTCCTAGGAGGAGTTCTTTGCAGAGCTGGCCAGGCTCTCCTAAGGCCAGCTGTCACAGGCAATAGCTCCCTGAACTGACCCTGGCTCTAACCTTGGCCCACATTTGTGTTCTCTCTCCCACAACCTAGGCCCACCCCCATCCTTTGGGTAGTAGACAAACAGCTGGTGTTTAGACCTCACAAAGGAAGCTACAGATATGCTTATAAAAAGCTTTCAAAAGAAGATGCACACAGTAAAGAAATCACTCTGTCTAGTACAGATCATAATGGAATTTTAATAAGTAAAAACCAGCAGTTGGTTAATGGACAACTCTAGACTTTATCATCTACAGAAGGCTTAAAGAGGTCTACGTCCAAAGCAGAGGGCACATTTTGAGCTGGGCTAATTCTCGGCTCTTTTACTGAGAGATGCTGGCTGTATGTTTTGTATGCAACTCTGAAAAATTGCTTATTAAAAATGATATGTCCTATTTGGCAACAGAACATTGTGGAATTTATAAAATAGAGATTAAGCTCAGGCTATATTTAGTCTACATTTAAACTTCCAGGTTCATGTAATTAGATGCCAACATTTTTTTTTTAATTAATCTTTTCATTCCACAAAGTCTGTAGCTGAGTGGGTTGAGGTACTGTGCTGATAAACTCAAGCCTGTGACATCTATCCTGGAGAAAGATTCCGTTCTAACTTCACAGACTGAAACCCAGACTCTAGCTCCCCGAAACCTCTATCTTCCTCACCATAGAAGAGGCTGATAGAAGATGAATGGCTCAGCCCAGCCTTCCTCAAGTAGCAACATCAGCAAAGCCTAGGGCAAGCAGGAGGGCAGTGCTTAAGACCTGGAGATGTGATCTTGGTTCTGCTCTGCCACTTACCAACCTCTGTAACCTTGAGCTCATCAATTACACCTACTCAGCTTAAGTGTGTACACTGATCCTATGCTAGAAGCACTGAAACCCTCTTTGGGTATGAGCTGCTATGAAGATCAGAGGAGACAATATATGTGTAAGGAGTGTGGAGATGTCAACACTCCATACGAACAGGAGGAGGTATGTTACTAATAATGAGCCAGGCAGCACCACACTTGCATTCAAGAAAAAACAAAATGCCATTATCATAATATCAGATTATCATAATGATCAGATACCATTCCTGTATCTTCCATAAGCATTTGATGGCACCAAAGCTCTGAACTGCTTGCTCAGAGATGTTCTTTACTTAAAACCATTAGCCTTACATAAGCCACCGTCAGAACCAAGCTGCTTAATGTTCATGGGTCTACTATGGATTCAACACCCACCCATGCGGACCTGTTGATTAGGCTAAGCCCAGATGGAGGCCAGCTGTTCTCCAAACATTTGATCCTGGCTGTGGAGGGGCCTGTAGAGGGTACGTGGATGGGTCAGGGTACAGTAGCCCCAACCACAACTTGGTCCATCACCAACATCTCACTTACAATCACTGTTGGCCTTCCACTCAGGTTCCCTCATACCTAGAGAATACAAGAGCCATCTGACCAAATCCTGTCCTTATAATGGGGGACTACTGGGTGGGCAGAGCCTCAAGAATGTGCTTTTATAGGTTTACTCATTCAACCAGTTTAAAGCAGCCTGATAATGCTCCAGAAGGTTCCATCCTCAGTGATACAAGAGTCTCTGCAGCACTACAACTCTCAGACTACAGACTGGAACTAAAAAACAAACAAACAAACAACTCTTTAACACGCAATACTTCCAAAGTAACTTCCGGTCACACATGGGAGAAGGAAAGGCCCAGGCGGAGGTAACCACAGACGGGGGTACACAACTGCTTCCCTTCACAGGGTTTCAACCTTCTTCGGCTTAGGAGCACACTGAAGCCTCTGCTCTGGGGTCTGTGTCTATTTTGGGTTATAAATAACCCATATTGTGTTTACAATATGAAACAGATTCTTTAGAGATTTGAGCAGAGGAGACAGAGCGGGAGTTTATACTCTTTAGTGCCACGGAGCGGAGTCTAATCGCTAATAAAAAGGTCCTTGAGCCTCAGTTTAATAACCACCAAGATTTCCTGGCTGCCTGCCTGTCTCCCCACCTTCCTCCCAAGAGGATGCTAAAAGCATCTATAAACTTCCCTAGACCAGATGAAAAGGAGAGGTGTATGGAATGTCAGACGAGAAGGAGCAAACCCAGCTGTCTGCATGATGTAGGTCTGTATGATTTCCCATCTCACAGTCAGAGGGAAAGGGTTAAGGAGAAAGACACCATCCTCTTCTGCTCCTAACACATTTCCCAGCCTTTGCTTCATCGGCAGATCCCAAGTCCGGGGTCGAAATTACGGCACTCCCAGGCACACAACTCCTCTCTTAAGCAACTGTACTGTTTCTCTCCTATGCTCCCTTTCGATTTCTGCCTCTTACCCACATCCTATCCAGTGCCATCCTGCTGGTCTAACCTTCTTATTTATTTATCATGACTGTTAGGGAAATATTCACTTCAAAATGAACTTGTACAACTCAACTCAAAAGTTGCTGCGCTGGTACAATGCCTCAAGGGTCTCTAGAACAAAGTGTTCTGAAGACAAGTGCATAAAGAAATGCCTACCCGAGAGCTGAGGCATTTCAATCTCCATCTGGGTTTACGGTGTAATGATTGTGAGAACATCTGTGCTAGGGCCCCACAGAGGCAGGGCCCACAGCCCTGATGGATATATCGTCTGTGTTCCCACAGTAATATAGTATCTCACACATAAAGTCCAGTGGGTTGGTCATGCAGACCAAAACAAAAATTAACAGCTAAGGAAGGGACAAGGCAACTTCTGTGTCCTCGGGAAGCATCTAGTCTGACAATGGTAGCCAAGTCCTTACCCTCAGGGGGTCCTACATACAATGAATTCCCATGGCAGTATATCCTAAATTAAAACCTATCTACCTGGCTTTTCAAAGTCATTTTCCAACTGCCTCCCTCCTATGCAACCAACTCCATCTTCTGAGTCTGCAAAATGGGTTTTCCACTCTAGTCAGTGAACTGCATTTTACACAAGTCTGGACCCATCCCCCTCACCATGGAAGTCCCCTGGCCATCACTGCCACCATCTGATTTTTCAAATTGAGTTCAACATTCAAGGAAAATTTCCCCTGCCAGTCTCACAGAACGCTGGTGGCGCTTTGATTCTTCCTCTCTTCAGAATACATGTATTCACTGTGCCTAATTTCCTCAGACTTGTCCCTGTTCTGCTTTCTAGCATTTCTGAGTGACTTCATCAGGTCCGTGGGCAGGTACAATTCCCCACCTCACAACCAAGACATGGAACAGGGAAATGTTACGCTTCCCTTATTTCCCCCAGAGTTTACCTTAGCCTCTGAATTCAGGGGATGTTCAGTAAATCCTGACCAATTTCCTTCTTTCCCTCATCCTCCTCAATTCCCTGATTCCTTCCTCTTCTTTCTTTGACTGTCACTCTCTCTAAACAAAAGATGATTGTCCAGTTAGAACGTATGGCTTCATAAGTAAATGTCATCATTCACATCTGCCACTACATTGTTCTCTCAGGTGCTACGGGTTTTGCAGAGTTACATTTACAAAGTCAGACTAAATCACAGATACCAACAGGAGATGTCCTGAGCCAGGGGATAGCTGGCAGGACTGAGAGGTGGAACATGTGCCAACTCCAACTTCCCCAGGAAACTGCCAAAAGAAAAGGGAGAGTTAACCAAAAAGCAAAACTTCAGTGTGAAATGTTTTTTTAAAGATTTATTTATTTAGAGTGCAGAGCAGAGGGAGAGGGAGAAAGAAACTCAAGCAGACTCCATGCTGACCGTGGAGCTCAATGCCAGCCTTGATCTCACAACCTTGAATCACAACCAGGAGCTGGACATGTAACCAACTGAGCCACCTAGGAGCCCCAATGTGTTAAATGTTTTTAAAATTAAAATACCTAAGTTGGGAGGTTTAAAATTTAAAATATTAACTTTAAAAGCTTCAAATAAAATCATGGACATGACCATCAGTGTTAGGTGCCTGTGTTCTTGAGGCCAACAGGAGTGTGGCTTTAACCCTTCAACTTTTGGACAATATCTCTTACTCTGCCATGAATGTCACTTCCAAGTCCAGTGTGTGTTTTGGCTCTAAGACTAGAACTGAGCTGAAGGGTCAAGACCATTGCTGGACATGGATTAATGAATGAACACACACATACACACACACCACCTTAGAGCAGAGAGATGGGTGGAAGTCTGGATGGGTAAGTCACAGTCATGGACTTCAGAATGCTGGTTCCTTCTCTGGGCCTTGGTTTACAACTAAGAAGAGATCAAGGGCTAAGGGAGAACTAGGGGTGACGTCTCTGGCTTGGAACATGAATGTTCTAGAATGATCATTCACAATGGCATGCGTTTTGCTACTGGTTTCTGCTAAAACAGAGACAATCTGTCTTTTCTATGGATTTTCAAGACATGGAGTACCTGAATTATGAGCTTATGCTTCTGAGTTCCCCATTTCTCCACCTCCCTGTTGCCATAAAGCTAACTCATGAATTAATATGAAATGCATGAGGAAAGGGTTATCTGAAGGAAGCCTGCAGGGAATCCTGACTCAACGTGTTGAATCTTTTCTTGGTAGCAAATTTCCATCTACCAATTTATCTGCTTTGCCAATTCAGACATTTATATTCTGGACCTCCTTAAAGAGTAACAACTGATTGGTAGTAAAAATGCTCATTTGGGGTGGCCATAGATGGGGTTCAATGCCCAGAAAGGGCGAAAAGTGGGAGAAAAAATGCCAGCAGATATGATACAGGCACCATTTTAAACACAAGGCTATTCAAGACTGTTTTCAGGAAGAAGAAAAATAAAAGTCTCAGGCACCGAATGATTTTCAGAAAATAATCAAAGCAAAATGGCTGCTGGTAGTAATAATGAGGCTACTCCCCTCTGGACTGAAGTCAACACTCTGACAAATCAGCTCTGACAGCACTGTTTCGACCACCTCTCATTTGTCATAATTATGATCCATAATCCCTATCAGGCATGATACCTTTTAAGGCCTGGCTCTGGAAGGAAAAACTGACAATGCTTGGGTCTGGGCGTGAATGGCAATAAATCTGCAATGCCATCCAACACAACCATGCTAGCGCAACATTTACGGAAACAAAACAAGAGCATCATCTCATGCCTGGAAAACAATGCCCCAATAAGTATTTTCCCCTTAATGCAGTGAGAGGCTGCCCAGATGACACTGCTTATTCGAAAGATCCCACGGTAATTGAATGAACCCTTGAGTGCACATTAGAGATTAATATTTTAAGAGCTGGCATTTTACAGAGAGAGTCTAAGAATGACATTCAATGTGTATCACAAAAGGCAGAGTCTTCTGTAGATTAAAAATGCCACCATTCATGCAGTAAAATCATGAGAAATCCACAGACATAAGACGTGGAACTGGATATTAACATGGTAATCCGTGTTGGAAAGCATCCTTTCCCCAGGGCTGGGGATAGAAGTGGGCCATAAGAATGGCATTTTACTTTCTCCTTGGGCGCCTTCTCAAGTGTGGTCGAGATGAGGAAGGAAGTTTTATGAGCTGGAGGGTACTGTGCTTGACTTTTACCTTACTCCTGAGAAAGGTGGGCAGAGAGAATGGGGAGTAACATAGTGGTCCCCAGCTACGAGTGCCTAATGGGGCTGCAGTGACAAATGAGGTCCTGCATCTAGATAAGCAGAGAGGCAGCTGGGGTTCAAATAAAGGAAGTGTTATTCCCAGATCTTCCCTCCCACATCACGGTCCTGACATCCAAGACTATGGCCAGTGAAACCGCAGACAAGCGCAGCCCCCAAGAGGAGCCATTTCATGGGGGCCAAAGAGCAACAGCATCTCCTCAGAGCTCCTACCTGCTTATGACATCTCATCTGCCTGGGGTACATCCACTAATACAAGTCTAAGGCCCAGTAACCAGTGCAGCAGGCCCAGGCTTCCAACACCATCACCCTTCCTAATGAGAAAGGAAAAGGCATGGAAGAAATGTGATCAATCTGGGTCATGGGTTCAAATACAAGGTGTAGGGCAGAAAGTAGCTGACTGAGTTTACTATCTCCACCTAGGTAGCACTGATGAAGTTTATTTTGAGAGCTCAACTGACACACCCTTTTTCCATTCCATGGTCATGGCTAGGAGACAGGGAACCTGCTTCCAGAACATTCCCCCTTCTTCTAGAAGGAGTTTCTGGAACGGGCAGGAGAGAGGCATTGCTGCCTATTCTGTTGAGCATGAAGGTGCTAAGATGCAAGCTGTGAGCTTTAAACATCAACTCTTCTCAGGGAGTCAGAAGCCAAGAACCATGCAAGGGACACTAGAGTGGGTAAGAGGTAGGGGGCAACCAATCTATTCTTGAGTTCAACTGCGGGGTCAGTATTCCAAGCCCGTCTGGTTGTCGTCACATCTTCCACACTTTCCTGCTGCATCCCAGTCATGACAAGACCTCTGAGACTTTAGGCTGGATTGGAGGGCTCTGCCTTAGTGACCCCCACTGGGAGTCTCAGTCCTGCGATTCTCAGTCCCATCAGCTCTCCATGTTCCAGCTCTTCAGTGAGGAGTTTGCTGGAAGGATGGAAATCTCAACACCACACTGGATGTCAAAGGGACTCCCAAC
The DNA here is from genome assembly GCF_011764305.1 of Mustela putorius furo. NCBI lineage: Eukaryota > Metazoa > Chordata > Mammalia > Carnivora > Mustelidae > Mustela > Mustela putorius. The sequence goes on along the minus strand of NW_025421531.1, from coordinate 5,577,939 downwards.
TGACATTGGCTAAATGGTCTCCCCAGCCCGAGGACCCTTCTGCTCCTCCCGCCAACACCCAGCCCTGGCTGAGACTGTCTGTGGCCGCTTCTTGTCCTCAGACCAGCAGCTGCCTCTGGCACAGCTGCAGAACCTTCGGTGTTCTCCCCAGCATCTCCTGAGCTCTCTAGAAACCTCTTGGTCGCAGGGACCACACTGCAGTGCCATGTGCTGAACACCGCTCTTGGCGGGGAACTTGCATCAGGGTCTCTGCTGAGCCCCAGGGGGCCATGTAGCTCTCTGGAGGAACCCTCATCCAAGTCCCCTCAGGAGTGAGATACCTCACAGCACAGACCCCACAAAGGACTAAGCCACCCCCGCCCCCACAGCTCTGGGTGAGCTCAAATACTTCCCAGTGCAGCACGCAGTTCTCAAGGTAAAATGTCACCAAAGCCAGTGTCAGAGGAGAATAGTTATCATTGCCAGCTCAAATCTTTGAGGAAAAATACCCTTAGGAGTTGATGATTTTTTAAATGTAATCAAATGGTAGTCTACAAGGGGACATGTGGGCACATGAGACACAAAATGAAATGATATTTTCTTAACGAGTTCCCTGGGAACCAAGGGTATTTAGACATCGCACCTCGCTGGATGTTGCTGTTGCTCCAGGAATGTGCCTGGCTCAACAGGCAGGGCCCTGGGTATGTGCCGGGCTCTGCCTCTAGCTCCATCACCCTGAACAGCTGTGACCCTGGCAGGACCAGAGAGCCTCCCTCTTGGAGATACGTTTATAATCTATGTCCAGTTCACCTCATAGGATTGCATATGATGATCAAATAAAAAAGGAATGAAAAGGAACTGAAAATTCACGTTAAAAAAATGATGATTCTACTAACAGTATATGGAACATAGTATACTAGGGATACTATTATCTATAATAATCAGGGAAATAATTTCCATTGAGTTAAATATTTTGCTAAATGAAGAGGAGAGAAAAAACCAGACTGCTCACTTAAGCCAGGCACTATGCTAAACATTTTGTAGGTGTTAATTCAATTTTCAAAACTACCTTGGGAACTCCCCCATCCCCCCACTCCAAATTACTTTCCCAATCAAAGAGCAGACAGACTTCTTCCACGCTGCACCAGAGAGCAGAGCCTGGACCAACCAATGACCATTACAAGGAAGCTTTTTTCCTTCAGTCTGAGCTTTCTAAAGGCAGAAAAGGCTACAAACAAAGCTAATGGTGGAGGGGAGATGGAGATTGAGGTCTGATTCCAAAATGCATGCTTTTTCACTAAATCAAGTGGATTTTCCAAGATAACTATGGATGTTAGGCAAGATAACTTATATGCTTAACATTAAAAAGACAGTTAATATTTAATCCAGTATTTTTTAGCTTTCAAAAATGTCTATTGAGTCCCTAGTAGGTGTCACTCACCATGCTCAGTGCTTTAGACACGATTTCACTTCATTTAGATGGTACTTCAGCATTTTTAGTGCCTCAGAGTCATTTTTGTGAACCTAAATTATCCATACAGCAGCAAAGCATAATAGCTCTAGATTACAGAGTGCCCAAATTCACTACAAGATGACAAAATAATCCAGTGCTTTTCCACTTAAGTAAACCCAGAGGAAACTTATTATATCACCTCAAAGTTCAGAAGGAAGAAGAAAGGATCTTGGAGGCCATCTTGTGTATAAATCCCCTGTACTAGACCCACAACCAAAAGTCGTCCAGCCAAACCATCAACACTTGCAGGGGCTAAGAGTTCTCCATTTCTTGAAAAAGTATTTTTCACCTTTTTTCTTTTTTCTTTTTTTAAAGACAACTTAGACTGAAGAGACAATGCTTCTCTGTACTTTTACCAATTAGTCCTGGTTCTCCTTTCTGAAGAAACATGGAACAAATGTAGCAGGTCTTCAACCAGCAAGCAGCCTGTCAACTATCTGTTGAAAGTCCTCCTCTAGCTCCAAAAGCTTAATTGTGCAGGTGACATACCCTCTGTTTCTTTATACATTCTTGTGTATGTGGTTTCAAATCTCCTGTCGTAGTGCCCCCTTTTCTAGATAGTTCCTCATCTGTCTGGGTTCCTCTGGGATTATGGTGCCTAAAGTAGACTGAACCACTTAAAGAATGACATGAATAGGGCACCTGTGTGGTTCAGTCAGTTAAGCATCTGTCTTTGGCTCAGGTCACCATCTCAGGGTCCTAGGTTTGAGACCCATGTCAGGCTCCCTGCTCAGTGGGGAGTCTGCTTCTTCCTCTGCCTCTGTTCATGTGCGCACACACTCTCTCAAATAAATGCATGAATATCTTAAAAAAAAAAAAAACTGGGGGGCATGGGTGGCTCAGTGGGTTAAAGCCTCTGCCTTCGGCTCAGGTCATGATCTTAGAGTCCTGGGATCAAGCCCCGCATCGGGCTCTCTGCTCAGTGAGGAGCCTGCTTTCCCCACCCTCTCTACCTGCCTCTCTGCCTACTTGTGATCTCTGTCAAATAAATAAATAAATAATGTTTAAGAATAAAAAAAAAATTAAAATAAAATTTTTTAAAAAGCTAAAAAAAAAGAGGAATGCATGAATAATGAAGAACAGACTGGAAATACCAATTATTTTTCTAATCATAGAGTAGTATAAATGACAAATATTTTCTAAGCCTCCACTATGTGCCAGGTATTATGCTAAGTACTGAAGACACATGGGAATGTCCCATGTAAGGCTGCCCTCACAGAGCTTACATCCAACTTATTACACTGACAAAATCCGTAGGGACATTTATTTTGGGGGCAACATTATATAAGACCAAAGCTTATACCTGCTGATTCTCTGAGAAAGTCAAGACCATTCTATAAGAGTGTCTTCAACTCCTTTTCTAACCACATACATCTTTATCTCCACTGGCACCTACCCACTCATTCATCTGTGTTCCCATAGTGTAAGGGACCACCTTCCCATGACAAAACTAACTCTCCCCTTTGATTCTCTCCCCTTCAGTCTCCTAAAGGACCACCCTCCATCAGTTATCTCCCTCTCGTCCTGCACCCTCTTCCAGCTTATCTTAACTGGTTCTCTCCTTAGCATAAAGACATATTCCAGCCCCTCCCACTTTATGGGCTGGAATCAGCTTCGATCCTAACTTCATCCTTTACATCATCAGCTTCGATCCTAACTTCTTCTCTTCCTGGCCAAGTCCTTCCAGACCCTTGAAAGAACAGTCAATGCCCGGCCTCTAAGTCCTCCCCTCCCTACCCACTCCCTACCCTGTCACAGTCTGACTCCTGTTCTTCCCTGTTCCATTTAAAGAACTTCTGTCAAGGTCATTAACACCCTCTAGATTGTCGAAGTCGAGGGATATATTTACATCATTCTCTTACATGAAGACGTCTGTCACATTCTGTATGGACCGCACCTTCCATGTCTTACCATTATAGTACAACTTAAATTCATTATACAAGTTTTAGGAATAGATATATTTAAAAAATCCAAAAATAACAACTACCAATGACCTTTTTTAAAAATATCCTCTGTGACATTTTTCTAGAAATACACATAGATACATACTTCTCATAAGAATAGGATCACATATGGACCACTTTAGGAAACTGCTCTGTTCACCTGTTCATGAGCATACTTCCATATCTCCACCGTCTGTTTCCACAGTTTTTCCTCCGTTGGCTCTAGGGAAACCACTCTTCATTTTCCTTTTACCTCGAGAGCCATCATTTCTCAGTCTCCACCCTCTTTTCATCCTCTGGCTAGTTTTAAACACATCAGCAACTTCTCAGGCCTCTCTCCCCAGACCTCTCTGTGTTCACCCCAGGAGTCTGTATCAGCTCATTAACAAAGCAATTACTGGAGTGTGGCTCACCTACCACATTAGCTGGCAAGTCAGCCACACACAGAACAAGTAAACAGTGATGCTAGTATACACAAGGCGCTCAAGGCATGTCTGCTACACTAATCAGAAGGCAAGAGGAAGGGGAGGAAGAGCTCCAGCAAGGAGTACTGTTGGGGAAATGACTGCACAGGTGAAGATCGGTATGAAGGCAAGGAATAGAAGGAAAAAAAGGATGAAGGAAAAATGATAGAGAAGCATCGAGACGAAACTCCCTCCTTCATACCTCTGCTGAGAGCTGGATGTGTCCTGCAATCACTGAAATGCGGCACTGAATGGGTGGGAGGACCTCCTCACTACCCCCTCCTCGAAATCAGTCTCCCATAAGCACTGCGCATGGGAACCCTTGAGAGGTGACCCTGCAGCCCCTCTCCCTGGCTTTCACCCTGCTGCAGAGTTGAAGAACCCTCCCCACCAGGCTTCCCACCCACCACTTCATACACTGCCTTCCACTCTCCCCACCCCAATATTGCCTTTCAGCCCCTTTCCAGATTAACATCATTAATCTGCCAAACCCAAATGATCGCCCTGACCTCTAAAGCCATCTTTTCTGCTATTCTTAAACTCTTACAGTTTTTATAACTGTTCAAGTTTTCAGTTGCTTCATTGACTCTACGGGAATGCTACAGGGCTGAGACCTAGTATGTTACTTGAATCCATAACCCCACATGCCCAATACACTTCTGTATTCCTCCACAGACAGAACCACCTGATCCAGGGCACTAAGATAAGGAGAGGCATTAGAGCCTCGTGGTTATAACAGACCCTGGGCTCCCTCAAGGGCTCTAATCCTACTTTTACTTACTAGTTGTGAGGCTGTGGCAGACAGTTTATGCTCTCTGAGCCTCAGGTCCCTAATTGGTAGAGTATAAAACCCATAGAGATGGAAAGATTAACTGAGATATTGAAGGGAAAGAGCTTTGAACAATGCTTGGCATACAGCAAGCACTCTATTGAGTGTCAGCTGTGACAATGATAACACGTTTAGAAGTGATCGCGTAAAGAGACAGCAAGAGCTCCTGCTCCTCTATTAATTCCTCACATCCACAGCAACTTCAAATTCCTCACCTACCCCCACCTTCTGCCCCTTGATACCAGGATTAAAAAGAACTTCTATAAAGCATTCTTTTCTTTAGGGGCATCTCATTCCTTAATAGACTGGGTGACTGGGAGGCCCCAATGTCAACAATTCAGATAAGAAAAACACACATTATTAAGTATCTTCTCTAATTCATGTTTGTATGATTTATACAACTAATATATTTTACACTAGAGAGAGTTCTAGAAATATCAGTATATTCCCTATCTCCTAAGTGTTCAATAGCTACCTAAAACTGAACTCATTTATTGCATAGTATTTGTGAATTGTAATCCTATAATTAAGGCTTCATTAGTCCTTGTGATGCCAGTGCTCTGTAGTGGTTGATATAATATGATGAAGTTTATGTCATATTCTTTAAATCTCTGTCATTTTCATTCATTCATTCATTTATTATTTTGGTTCCTACTATGGGCACCCACTATGGGCTAAGTGCTGGGGATTCACACACTTCTGTGTTGTCTTTGTGAAATTTCATGCCACTGGGCAGCTCCTGTTTCACCAGCTCTAAATGAAGCTTCATTAAGGATTTTATGAAGTGGCTGGTACTCATCAGGTGTTGTGCTGGGCATGATGACGAATATAAAGATGATAGAGATAAAACCCCTGTTCTCAGTAAGTTTATAATCTGGTGGGCAGACAAAACAAACATGGAAAATGACAGCAGTATAAGGCAGTGTAAGTAGCACCAAAAGGGATTTGAATTAACATTTATCCAGTACCTTCTACATGCAGCCACTTGGCTGGGCACCTGCCATATTTAAGCGTAGGAGGTAAGTTAAAAACTCCCAATTTTCCAGATGAGAAAAGTGACTTTTAGACTCAGATCTGTCTCTGAAACTGGCATCTTGTCACCAAATCATGCCAACTCTTAGCTCAACTTCTTCACCTAGACTTATTTATGCATTTATACTGATTCATACAAAATGCATGCAATGAGGTACAGAATGGTTAAGTGCCTTGCTCATATTTTAAAATTATGAACAGGTTTATTTTTTCTAAGAGTTCTTAGTTTTCCGTGGATGGAACTAGAGGGTACTATGCTAAGTAAAATAAGTCAATCAGAGAAAGACAATTATCATACGATCTCCCTGATATGAGGAATTTGAGAAACAAGACAGAGCATCACAGAGGAAGGGAGGGAAAAAGGAAACAAGATGAAACCAGAATGGGAGACAAACCATAAGAGACTCTTAATCTCAGGAAACAAACTGAGGATTGCTGGAGGGAATGGGGGAAGGATAAGGTGGCTGGGTGATAGACATTGGAGAGGGTATGTGCTATGGTGAGTGCTGTGAATTGTGTAAGACTGATGACTCACAGACCTGTACCCCTGGGGCAAATAACACAATATATTAATTTAAAAAAAGACAGAAGGCACCTGGGTGGCTCAGTGGGTTAAGCTGCTACCTTCGGCTCAGGTCATGATCTCAGGGTCCTGGGATCGAGTCCCGCATCGGGCTCTCTGCTCAGCAGGGAGCCTGCTTCCTCATCTCTCTCTCTCTCTGCCTGCCTCTCTGCCTACTTGTGATCTCTCTCTGTCAAATAAATAAAATCTTAAAAAAAAAAAAAAAAGACAGAGAGAGTTCTTCAAGTCCTACCAACTCCATGATTAAACCAAACGCCCCTCTATCTGCCGCAAAAAGTATCCCACAATCTTGCCTGGAGGCCATTAAAAAAGGTCCAGGAATGCACAGGCCAGGAAAGAATTTACACGGCCCCACAGAACTTAGCCTAAACCTCAGCTAGACACTGGGATGTGGCAAAGCATTCTATCTGAAACCAGGAAAGGAGGCGGCTGCTATCATCCTATCTCTCAGCTCTTTCTCTGAGAAAAGGTATACAAAAGAACTCTGAAGATAACCTGGCCCTCAGTAACCACTAACTTCCGAAGTGGCCTACATTGTGTCTCTGGTAGACTAATCCACTGAATCCCAGCCTCCAGGGAGAGGGCATTAGGAGGCAGGGCCTCTGGGACATAACCAGGTCCTGAGGGTGGAGCCTTTGTAAATGAGATTAGTGCCTTTGTGAGAGAAACCCCAAAGAGCGCTTTTGCTTCTTCCACCATGTGAGGATACAATAGCAGTCAGCCGTCTGCAAACAGAAGAGAATTTTCACCAGAACCTGACCAAGACTTGACTTCCAACCTCTTCTGGCAAACCTCTCTTCTAGCACTTAGAATCTACTCCAATGATTCAACAGGTTTTTGCCAAGCACCTAATATGGGCCAAGCAGAGACTAAATTATTTATTTTCCGTTGTAAACACAACAGACAAGGTCTCTGCTCTCATGGAGCATTCTACTGGAGGAAAATTAAACAAGTAAACAAATGAATAGGTGATGTACTTTTGTCAATAATTTCTGTGAAAAAATAGAGCAAGATAAAGGGCTAGAGTCAGAACACATAATTTAGAATCCCACCATAGACAGCATGGTGTACTCACTACTTGTTTCTGTATGTTGATCTATATCCTGAGCTAGGAGATAAAGTTCTTGGGTATACAAAGCAAGGCTTGTAAGTCTTTATTCCCTATGACATCCATTAGAGTGCCAAGTACACAGCAAATTTCCATTAGTGACTAAGGATGAACTGACTAAAGAATATTCTGCAAGTCAGACGTCATCTTATCCTGTGAGCTACTACATGACATCATTATAAAATAGAAACTTTGGAAATGCAGTTTCCTGACTACTTCCAGAACAAGACTTCTTATATATAACTTCTCATCCTTGCAACATCCTTGACCCCAAGAAAGTCCCAATCTTTCCATTTCAATTTCTTCGGGCACCTTTCTCAAGGATGCCTCATCAGACCACATACCAGCCATCTGACACTGCCCCCCCTCCCCCGGTCTATGGATACTTGGCCACTAGAATAACTGACAAAATTCTAACGGAATAAACAGCTTCTTTCCTCTAGAGCTATTTTGGAGGTTTGAAGGAAAGGGGAGAGATTGTTTACTCATTTGAAAATGAAAGTGTTTTCCTTCCCCACTTTCTAAAACTTGCAAGCCCTTTCAACCAAGAACCCTCAAAACTGATCAGGAAAGCAGCAAGAAAGTTACCAAATCCATTTCCTAATACTGGAAAGTTAGTTTCTCCTTTCCTGTCCCTTCCCCCTAGCAGTTCTCCCACTAGAATCCCTAAACACCAAAAACTACTCAAGCCAACAAAAACAGATATGTAAGACCCAAAGTCAAGTCCTGGCTGGTACCAGGTGTCTGACCTTCAGGACAACTGTAGTCTTTATTTCCAGGTACACAGGGTCAGCCAGGTAGTAGTTACTACCATCAATTAAAGTTCCCACTATCCTGATTCTTTCCATAATAAGGACCACTATGCTTTGTGAATAACATTTATATTCACTTGGCTTTTACCCAACTACCATTTGTTGGATGCCTTTCAGTAGAAGGCCTTGTGCCATAAGAAATTCAAACCTGAGTAAGAAGAAAAATCTATGCTACCAAGTAACCTGCAATATAGTATTATCTCCAAATACAAAGTATAATCAACCATTATCATCACTTAAGCTAAAGAACAGATCCTAGGGATCCAGGTCCATATAAGGTATACCCATTTGCCCAAGACACACTGAAGGCCAAGAAGGAAGACCGTTCTTCTGGCCCTCTAAAAACTGAATCCAAATGCCCATGTGGACAGTGCCATCTGACCTGTTCCACCCACAAACTCCTGGCCTCGCAGATTATCAGCCAGTAACCTTGCCCACTCCTTTCATGACAGTAGCCAACAAATAACTGGCCCTGGGTATCAATTACCCTGGCAGGAGACATTCACGCAGAAAAGTCACTTGGGTTATGACCTTCAGGCTGAGAAGCTTACAACTTTTCAGTGCTGAAACAGGGGTCAGTGGAGTTGGAATGTGGGGAGAAGAGGTTGGCTAGTCTGAGATTTACCTGTCATCTGAGGAAACTGACATCTGTGAGGGTATTTACTGTAACAAACCAGTCCTTGACACAATAAACATCTTCTTTCTGTGCATTTACCTAGCAACCTACTGTCACTTGCAAACACAATACATGTAATTTCTTAAATAAACTATATACTCAGAAGCTGATCCCAGCAACACATCGCCACTCTCTCTGAGATCCCTTTCTCATCCATGAGTCTTTGGTCCCACTGGCCCTTCTCCGAGCTCCTTTAGCCTCTCGGGAGTAAGGACTGAGTATGGGCAACAACCAGCATCATCTATAGGAAGCCTCGTGCACACGTGGATCCCATGTCCCTACAGCCATAATACTACACCCTTCTTCATAAAAGGACAAAATGCCTAACTCCTTCAGGAGGTCACTGGCTTTTAGGTGCTTTGCCAGTAGCACTGAATTATACTAAATTTGACATACTTTCTTTCCCAGAACAAGTCATACTCTTTTGTGAGTGGCTGGTCAGGTGAGGGATAAATCGGTGGTCAATGAATTGTCATTTGGGGAAAATTATATGAGGTTGAATTCCATAATCTTCATCTCATCAGTACCAGTCTCCAACTCAAAGAGCTAAATAACATCATCTACCAAACTACAATCAATCAAATGTGGCAAGAGAGCAGGGCTGTTCAATTTTCCCAGCACCATTTATTGAAGAGGCTGTCTTTTTTCCATTGGACATTCTTTCCTGCTTTGTCAAAGATTAGTTGACCATAGAGTTGAGGGTCTATTTCTGGGCTCTCTATTCTGTTCCACTGATCTATGTGTCTGTTTTTGTGCCAGTACCATGCTGTCTTGATGATGACAGCTTTGTAATACAGCTTGAAGTCCGGAATTGTGATGCCACCAACGTTGGCTTTCTTTTTCAATATCCCTTTGGCTATTTGAGGTCTTTTCTGGTTCAACCATAAGTGACTCTTAATCTCACAAAACAAACTGAGGGTTGCTGGGGGGAGGGGGTTTGGGAGAAGGGGATGGGATTATGGACATTGGGGAGGGTATGTGCTTTGGTGAGTGCTGTGAAGTGTGTAAACCTGGTGATTCACAGACCTGTACCCCTGGGGACTAAAAATATATGATTATAAAAAATAAAAAATTAAAAGTTAAAAAAAAAAAAGAGCAGGGCTGTTGATGTCAGGCTTCAGACTGCTTCTGGGTCATCAAGATGACATTCATACGTGTGCATCAGTGGAAGGAAAGGACATGTGGGTGCAAGACTGTGATGCCGTGCTGGCCTGATGGCAGGGAGAGCAGCCCCCAGTGCTCGGTGAGCAGCAAGGAGTAGTGGGGAACAGGATGGGTGTGTCTGCTCGTATGTAATCATGCACCTAATAAATACCTGGGACCGAACACAGTGAGGGCATCTAGTGACCAGCAAAAGAAACACAGCGCTTGCCCCAGTAGGAACTGACATTTCAACAAGGGTGGAGTCAAATTATAGAAGGTTTTGGGGTTTTGCCTCTTTGTTTTAAGAAAACCTGAAGAAAGATACCATTTTAAGAGGAAATTTTCTGCACATCAGGAAACATGAAACAGCACTGGAGGGGGCTGGTGGGACTGTGACACCACCCTCACCTCCCAACCCCCCTTCAACCACCACAGGGTAGAGAGAAGCTGCGACAAAGAGGGTTGGGGAAAAGGAAGAGCAACAAGAGAGCAGAGTAAAACCCGCCCTCTGCAGACTACAGTTCTGATTTTTCACAAAATGTTTCTTCAAATGAAAACTGTCACTGAAAACAAACAAGTAAAAAATCAAGGGGAAGAAAAGAACAAAGATGGCTGCTCTTATGAAAACAGGACTCTAAACATCGACATTAATAAGCATATTTATTGGTGGCAAGAAATTCCAATCAATACTAATCAGGCTCAGCTGGCCCTCTTTTCCTTGCCAGGTTTAATGACACTTCCGAGCCCTTATTGGATTGAGAGTCCACACGCATGCATACTAATGAGGTCACCAGTACAGAACTCACCGCTGGCTTCCAAGGGGACCTGATGGGCAGCATTTCTGTCCCCGAGTGTATGTCAACCAACACATGAGGCTCGAGCCATTAGATCAGTTGGTTCGTTGGTTAGTCCCTCAAGGTTTCAACCTGCATGCTTGATCACTACTCAATCTTGTTATCTAACAGTTATGAGGGATAGCATGTGAAAGACTGGCTGGTTTGAAATTGTGCAAACTCTCCTCTGAAACTGAAAACCAGAGATTTCTTGCTTTTGACAGTGATTTAATGACCACCTCTTCCAACATTTCCCCAACTGCCCAACTAGTCTATGGCATCTCTACCTCCCATACACTCCTCCAAACTTGGGTGGCCATGCCCTTAGCAGGATCTCAGCCCAATTCCAGGACTTATCCAGCCCTTTGCCCCAAGACTCCAGTCCCACGCATGGATTCAAACTCTTCTCCTTCCTGCACACCACCCTCATCCCGGCCCCCAGCACAGGCAGGAACTGTTGTGTGTTCTACCAGGTTGGAGAGAAAGACCAAAAAGTCTATAGACAAATATCTCTCCTTCCCTTATGTGTGCTTTACCTCTGGTATCAGGGTGGGGGGGCAGGAGGAAGAGGCAAAAGGAAATCTTCTCAGGTGAGTGTTTAGAGCAAAAAGGCTCTTTCTGTGGATTGTCCCTGTTTCTTCAGATTGGCTGGTAGTCAGTTGTTCCTTGTGGCAATATGTCCAAATGTCAGTTTTTTGTGGGGCGTGTTTATTGGCTCCTTAGAGGGACCTTCTCCTCCAACACCTGGGTGAGATATATCCATCTCAAGTTTACCACACTCCCCCATCCTTGGATCCCTCCCAGAGGAGAACCAATCCACATCCTCTTCCTTCTGGGATTCCTTATCTGGTGGGCAGCCTTCTTGACAGGTGGGGGGATGGGAAATAAAAGATTCCATAAGGTGGTTCAAGGCCAGCCACCTTCAAAGGGGCCCATGTAACAGACATGAACGTCAGCACACTAGCCTTGCCAGAGGCATGACAGCTGACTGCTTGGATGGCACCTCTTTCAGACCTCCACCTCTCTCCTGACCTTGTCTCCAAAATACAGCAGCTTTGGGCATTTTGCAAACCTGGTGGCTTGATGATTTTCAAAAGTGAGGTAACTGCTAGCCCTGGTTTAGCTGAGGAGGAAGAATTTGGGGCGCCCCCAACCTGTATGAGCTATTCTCTTGGGGGTCTTCCTCTCCTCGTTTTGAGAGGAAAAACACTCCTTCTCCTTCCCCCCAAGACCAGGGAATAGAGGACACAATAGCCTCTCTTTACAGGCACCTCTTTAGAAACCCCAAGCCCCTTTCTCTCTTCCAGTCCTTTACTACTGGCAGGAAGGTGATGGGAAGGAGCCTGTAAGGCTGCTTCTCTGAGTCCAGACTTTCAATAAGCTCTGGGAGCACACTGTGAACTTAGAATGTAGGGTTAATTGGCTCTTGTCCCAGCTTTGGGTGTTCATCAGCTCCCCAGAATAAAAAGAAAACTCTTTTGGCATCATGTTCCAGAAGTTACCCACTCTAAGGTCATATCTCCACTGACCACACGGGGCACCATTAGAAAGACTACATGATTCCATACAAATCCATTCCTAAAGACAGGCAGCCCAAGAAAACCCACTCTCTGACCATGATGTAGGGATGGCATCTTCCCATTCAAAGGACCTTTATAAGCTTAAGCTGAACACTACCCCCCTTCTCCCCAGCATCTCCTCCAGCATACACCACACGTGCCTATGGACTCACACACACATCCATGACTCACACACAAAGGACAGGGTGCCTGGTCTCTGGGTAGAGAATGGTACCTTTGTCCTCAAACCCAAATCTCAACTTTCAGAAGCCAGACCCTACACTGAGCTCTGTCCAATACGTCGCTGAATGGTGAAATCACTTCCTTGGCCCTCAGAATTCCAGTGTCTTTGAAGCACAATATTAACCTGAATCCAGGAGGACCAAGCAGCAAACGAGGCTATGCCCCTAGTTCAATTAGGGTGGAAAGCTATGGTTTTCCTGGAGATAATTAATTACATGATTAACTCAACAAGTTTTTTTTTTTGAACCCCTACATTATCACAGACACTCAAGAGGGCACTGATGAGACAGCAGTAAACAAAACTCTAATTACACAATTGTAACAGTGGGTGCCCTCATCTTGGAATTATTAGCCTTTTTTATTGCTATTATTATTATTATTATTATTACTACTGCTGCTGCTGCTTTATCTTTGTGAAAATGCCTGCTAGAAAAACCACAGGCATTCACTGCTCCCCTCCCTGTCTCTCCACACACAGTGTTCATAAACCCCGTCAACCCTTGATTCCGCTTGCTCATGCAAAGCATCGCATGCCTATGATGTATGACAACATAAACGCAGCCCGCTCCACTTGAAATTTTCAATAAAAATACAGATCTAAGTGATGAATATTTTATCCAGTGAAAAAAACAATTTCAGGGCCATTTCTAATAACACGTCAACCCAACAGGAGAGGGAGGGAGCTGGAGAGTAATGAGGTGGATAAGCACCAGCATCAGGAGGAGCCAAGGCCCCAGGCAAACCAGAGGGGGGCGGGGTGGACTGAACAGCTCTGAGTCTAGCCCTGTTTGCAGCCGAGGAGATCCAGGCCCACAGGGAAGTGATGAGGGAAGCTCACATCACAGGGACCTAACCCAGCCAATTCTCAATGGCAGAAGTGTGACTCTGGTATTGGGGAAGGGGACACGGGGTGCTCAATGAGCGTTCAGAAGGAATACAGGTGAAATTGGAGGGAGACTGTGAAACCCCATGCTGAGTGAGCAGACTCAAAAATGCACATGGGTTTGGGCCCTGTTACCCTGCATTTATTCATGTTCCTGAGGCCTCTCTGTTCTGCCTCCATGGGTGTGTGTCTGTCCTCTCCACGAGATCCCAGAAGCACCTCAATGGAAGAAATAATGTCCCTCTTCTCTGTCTGGAAGGTTTGTGAGAAGAGGGAAGCTATGTTGCCTCTCTCAGCTCCAACTCCTGAGGGGGCCTCTAAAAAGCAAGGGCTCAGGCTAAGGGCAAAGGACAAGCAGCAGGGGTTTCCACACTCTGAAAATTCAGTGTGGGATCCAACATCACAGAAGTTGGCCCTTTCTGTGGTAAGCCAAGAAGCCGACCTTGGTCCCCCATTTCTGGTCAGTGATGGAGCCACTGAGGGCAAGAAGCTTCCAGAGTTGCCTCTAGAAACCTCTCTTCTGCTCTCCTCCGCAGTCTGTCATGGCTTTAACAAGATGCTGAAACCTCAGAGCAGCCCCTTCCTGGAGGCAGCTCTGTCCATAACTTGCTCAGAAGAGGGTTCTTAAGGCCCAGCCTCCTTGTTTCAAGGCAGGACAGTGCGAAGGGCCTCCCCACTCCACAGCCACCCATGGGGTCTACTGAGAAAGACCTCTCTGTAACTGACCTGTAACTGATCTCACAGTCCGTTTCCCAGATAATCCGCTCTCTGCTGGCCAAGCACAGGCAGAGGTTGGCTGAGAAAGACTTCAGGGAAGGAGACAAATCTGATGCCTAAGTTACTTACATTTTAAGCAAGCAAGGCACTGAATATTTGCCAAACATGCAAACTTTCCCCCAGAGCACTCTGGAAGTCATGAGAGGTCTGGAGGAGTTGCTGTGGAAAATTACAATGCCCTGAGGAATTCTCAGAACGTCTTCCTGCCACCTGCCTCTCTGTGCGTCTTCCTCATTATTCACAACTTTGTTTACCCATAGAAACAAAATGTTAGAGCTGTCATCAGGAATACAAATGGGAAGCAAGCCACTCTCGAGGCAATCAGTAATGCTGAGGAAACAATGGGACTGCAAACTTTTTAAATTTTTCTTTAACTGCTGGTCATGGATTATGAAGCAGAAGGAAAGGAAATTCAACTCTTCGCATTATAGTTGACTGTCAGTAAGAACAGCTCATTTCCCTATCTATTTTAGCCACTTTGCAGAAAGTCAGTGCTCAGGCATAACTGAAATGGCCTTGAGAATGAATAAAAATATTAGGTCCACTTTCCAAACTTCAGCATTGCAAAACTTTCGGGATCTCCTCCTTTCTCCAAAGCTTACACATAAATTTATAAAGGCAAAAGGTTCTCCAAAGTACCTTGGTTACCAAAGCAGCCCACGAGCCGATAAACCAATTTGTTTTGCCCTCAATAAATCGTCCATTAATGTTGTTATGACATTTAAAGTTTAAAATGGTTTTATGGCTTGAGATTAAAAAAGAATTATTCCAATAAATTTTGTGTAACCGAGAGGATCCTGGCATTTTGATGAGGTAGTTCCTTGTGATGTTAAAGTTTTATCTTGAATAATGAAGGGGGAAAGCATTAATCACCTTAAGTCACGGGTAGGCAGTCTCAAGAGCCAACAGCCCAGCTGCCTCTCCTAGGGGGTTCTCAGAAATGTTAAAAAGACAAAAAGCGACCAATCTCCTAACGGAGTTAGAATGTTCAGAATAATTGCTAGATCTGAGCTGTCTCTAAAATGGTAGAGAATCACCAGAAGGGCTCTCTCCTTCCAGCTGCTCAGGCAGGACCTCTGTGGGCACTTGGCTTTGGTGGCTGGAGGACACGCTGTGTGGTTCAAGGAACCCACGACTCTTGAGATAAGCTGAATATTACCGAAGAAAGCCCGACCCGGCCTATGTCAGGATTCTTACCACCACAGAGCGTGAGCTCTGGCTCGGCCTGAGGAAGATCTCAGTCCTGTTTGAGAAGTCATTTCTAAAGATAAGACGAACAGTGAGAATGAAATGTTCGGTTTCAGTGGGGCTTAGAAATATCTCTTCCCCACCTCACCCCTACCCCTGGTCTTCCTCTGCAGGGGAGAGGTGACCTGAAATATCATTGACTGAATGCCTGCCACACTTTGAGCTTCCTATCATTTGAATTGCATAATGATGCTGACGTGGGTACTACTATCACCATTTTACAGGTGAGAAAATGGAAGTTCAGAGAACTTCAAAAATTTAGCCAAGGGTCCACAGACTGTAAGAGGCAGAGATAAAATGCCAAGCTCAAGCTCCCAAGTACTGTTTCTACTACCCAGCTGGTCTCCTTTCTACAGCAGACTTTCGGATATACATATAGTCATCTCAAGTCACCTACAAGGTAGATAGAAACCCAAACCAGCTTCGGTTGAAGAATAAGTCAGTGCTAATTTGTAGATTTCGGAAGAAAGAACCCCACGTGGATGGAATAATCAAACAGCCAGGCTTGAGGGACAGCTACACTGAGATGACAGGAGGCAGGAAGAACCAACACTTCAGGAACCAGCATGAAGGCCTGTGGCTGGGAATCAGCACAGGGTGGGGGCAGGCTAGGGGGGAATGCGTGCACACAGTCAATCCCCTACTTGCTGGCCCTGCTGAGCCTTTGGTACATGTGCCTCAGGAAAAGATGATGATCCACAATGCTGTTGGGTTTTTCTAAGTTTTTGTTGTTGTTTTTGTTGTTTTAATTTGAGACAGAGAGGGAGCGTGGAGAGAGCACGAGCAGGGGGAGCGCCAGGGAGAGGGAGAAGCAGGCTCCTCGCCAAGAAAGGAGTCCAGTGCGGGACTCAATCCCAGGACCCTGGGATCATGACCTGAGTCAAAGGCAGACACTTAACTGACTGAGCCACCCAGGAACCCCACACAAGGGAAGAATGCAAGTGAGGCCTTAAAAGCAGAATGCAAGTGAGCAGTGGGGTCCAATTTAACAATAATCATTTGTTGCTGTTACGGATATCTTAATCTTTCCAAACTATTTCCTCTGACATCTTTTTTTTTTTTTTTAAAGATTTTATTTATTTATTTGAGAGAGATCACAAGCAGGCAGAGAGGCAGGCAGAGAGCCCGATGTGGGGCTCGATCCCAGGACTCCAAGTTCATGACCTGAGCCGAAGGCAGCGGCTTAACCCGCTGAGCCACCCAGGCGCCCCTCCTCTGACATCTTTATCCTGTAATAATGCCATTGGTTACACAAGATATGTATTATTCTACTCACTTCAAAGAGAGGGAAAATGAGGCCTACCTTCCCTACAACTTCTCCAAGTTACGAGGAACCTAAAACTCAGGTCCCAGACCACCAGACCCTTCAAGGGGATGGATGTCATCTGTTAAATGACCTTGGAGAACTGGCACTATGGATTGCCACCCCTCTATTCTCACCTCTCCTCTAACAGTATCGTGAGTCGGGGAGCCCTGCTTACTCTGGACTCCCCAGAGGACCACAGACTCAAACCTGAACCCCGACCTCAGCCTTCACATACCATCGACAAAATGTCCTCCCTGTCAACGACTCAATGCCAGTCCTTCATTCTAAGAACCGGTGCCTACACTGAAAATACAGACAGTGTCTGACCTCTCCGCCTTTACTCCCCACCCAACAGTAAAATAAACAATAAAAATACCTAACTCAATACTTTAAATGTATTATGCATGTGATCCTCAAAATAACATTCTGAGGCAGATCTTATTATTATCCCCGTTTAACAGATGAGCAAACTGAGGTCCAGAGAGATTAGACTTGCTAACTGAGCTAATAAGTGCAGCCAAAAGTGAAACTCAGGAGCTGGGCTCCAGGGTCCATGTTCTTAACCACCTCATGGCACTTTTATCTACCATAGGAGAAACAGTACCCAAGCACTAAATCTGGTGCTGAAACACAGAATACCCTCCCATTAGTGCATGTGTGGGGTCTCCAACATCCTGTTGCCTGATTGCCAGTGCACCGAGGAGAACAGGAGCCCTGGGAAACACATGAGCATCCAGCTGCTCCTGGGCCCCATCTCAACCTTCCCTACCCACCTGCCACACTAGCTCCACCAAGTCCCATGGTTCCTACTCAAGGTCCTTCACTTGGACCCTGATTCATCCATTTGTTCTTCTTTCATCTCACTGCTTATTCATTCATTCATTCATTCATTCATTCAGCTTACAAATTGTTATTAAAGATTTACAATTTTCCAGGCCTGTAGACTCAACAGATATAGCCTTTCAAGCAGCTCTGTTAGCCTGCATCCCTATCAATGAGCCCCTCTTGTTTGCCACAGCACCACCATCACACACACTACCATCAGTCCTGTGTTCAGAGCCACCCACTTGGCCTTGGTAATGGGGTCACGCTCCTTTCCTGGGTGTTTGTGGAAGTTTTCCTTTGCCTTGGTACTTAAGAGTGAGCACTGAGAGTAAAATGGCATTTATGTTCAATAGATGGTGAAATGTTCAACAGATAGTAGGGGCTCCCAAGGAGGATCCATGGCTTCTGGGGACAGTGAATACAGGAGGTATGAAAGGATGTCCCATCAGAGGGACTCAAATGTCCCATCAGAGTCTTCTCCAGAGCCCTTCTGTACTCTGCTTCCTGTAAACTCTTGTCACACAGTTGTTTATGCCCAGCACCCCCCCATACTTTGACTTTTTAAAGCCATTGGCACTTCCACACCAATCTGCTGTGCCCTCTCACGCATCACACATCTGGGAACTACCACCTTTGTGGTATGGCATGCCTGTTCAAATAGCCCAGGTTCGATACAGGCAGAAGAAAATGGCCCTTGAGTGGGGTTCTGGAGTTACTGGAGGACTCGGCCCAATTTACAGATTAAAGCTATTTGGGTAGAAATGGGAGCCAAGTTGCCAGAGGCTTAAGAAGACATGAGATTTTCACGACTCACTTAGTCATTTTCCTTACAG
Source organism: Mustela putorius furo (assembly GCF_011764305.1). Classification (NCBI taxonomy): domain Eukaryota; kingdom Metazoa; phylum Chordata; class Mammalia; order Carnivora; family Mustelidae; genus Mustela; species Mustela putorius. The sequence goes on along the minus strand of NW_025421531.1, from coordinate 5,559,350 downwards.
TGCCCCACTCAGTGTTAGTGCACAACGGCTGTCCAGTAAGTTCAGAGAACAGAAAGAGTAACAGGATTATTGGAGTACTGCCAAATACAGGTCCTTCGGGAACTGCCTTACTGAGCAGATAAAACCAATGTGCCCTCATCACAACTAGCCCAAGTGCCACATGTGGGCCAGGGATATATTTTCTTAATGGGATCACAATGAAATTTTCTATTAATATGATCAACAAGTCTAGCAATTTCCTTCCTCACAGAGAACAAATGCAAATTTTGCTCAGGATCTACTCAAATTATGAATCAAAAAGTTCTTTTTTTCTTATAATTTATCAAATTTACTTCTCTGTATTTCATTCCAACCTGCCCTGCCATCTACTGACCACTGGGACTGAGTCACCTGGGACCATCTGAATCCCAAGGAGCCTTGGGGACTCCCTCTATTTAAGATGTCATTATCTGTCACTTCACTCCAATGAAAAACCCTGAGCCACCTTGCCTCCATTCTCCCCTCCCTCTCCCCATCAAGATTCGTCATCAAGTCTTGTCTCTTCCACTTTCATGGTGTCTCTCAAATCATTTGATCCTGCCCACTCCCAGTCTCATGGGGAAGGTTCAAGCCTTCCTCATTCACCGCTCAGATCCTTCCAACAACTCCTGTCTGCCTATATGGCTCCACGCCTGCCCCTACCAGCTGCCACACACTCCCCATGCTGATGTTATCAATTTAAAAACATGAATCTGGGACGCCTGGGTGGCTCAGTGGGTCAAAGCCTCTGCCTTCGGCTCAGGTCATGATCCCAGGGTCCTGGGATCGAGCCCCGCCTTGGGCTCTCTGCTCTGTGGGGAGCCTGCTTCCTCCTCTCTCTCTGTCTGCCTGCCTCTCTGTCTACTTGTGATTTCTGTCAAATAAATAAAATCTTTAAAAAAATAAAAATAAAAAAATAAAAACATGAATCTGATCCTATTGATCTTGTGTTTAAAACCATACAGAAGCTCCTTGTTGCATGAGCAGGATTAAGTCCCAGCACCTGGGCCTGTCTGTCCCTCAAGGCCCTCTTCTCACCACAGTCCCCTGCATGGGCCTGATGCCTCTGCCCCAGCCACATGGGACGCCTCACTCATTCTAAACCCACACCCATCTTCTCACTCTGCACCTCTGCTCTGGCTGTTTCCTCTCCAAAGATGCCGTCTTCCCCCAACTGCCAGGCCTGCCATGGCAATCACACACAAATCTTCAAGTTCAGCCCCTGTGTCACATTCCCTGGAATACTCCCTGGCTTCCCCAGGCCAACCTGATGTTTCCTCTTCTGTGTTTCCCTATTACTTTCTTCACAGCCCTCAAACATGCCACATTCTATAAGCTGCGGGCCATTCTGTGCCAGGGGCCATGTCCTTTCCATTGTTCTATCCCCACGGTGCAGTGTGCTGCCCAGCACAGCAGTCCTGAGAGAATGTTAGCGGACATGATCAGCTGAATTACTCAGTAACCCAGGCTTCTGAGGACCAGCACACTGTAAGCTAGGGTGAGGCATCTGGACTGAATCTTAAGTAAAAGGAGGAAAAGAAGAGGAGCTTCAGTGAGAAAAGAGCACGCACTAAGCGTACGGTAAATGCCCTTCCTCATGCCTTTCAGCAAATATTTAAAGGAGCCTATTAAATGTCAGGTATTGAGCTAAGTGTTGGTGATATAATAATGAGTAAACCCAGACAGGACTCCTGCCTTAATGGAGCTTAAGACCCAGGAGGGAAAAAAAAACAACCAAATCATTTCATGAACGAAAAACAAACAACCTGTAATGAGGCCCCAAAGAGCTCGAACATATGGTTTAGAGAAAAATAATAGGAGGATCTGACTGAGAGATCAGAAGAGGCCCTTTGAGTTCTAAAAGGAAACTTTATTAAGCAAGTAAGAGAGGGATAGTAATCTAAGCAGATGGAATAGCTATGCGAACACCCCGAGGCAGGAAAAGGAAAATGCACCTGCAAGGAAGGAAAGAGAACTCATGAGGCTGAAGGGCGCAGAGTGAGGGACGTACAATCCTGGGCGAGGCTGGAGAGGTAAGAAAGAGAAGACGCCAGACACAAGGGAGTCTCACAGGTCAGCTCAAGAATTTTGTCTTCATTCTTAAAGCAGTGGAAGGTGCTAGAGTATTTTAAGCAAACGGTGCCATGATTCAGAATTGTGTTTCAAAAAATTCATTCTCAATACAACATGGAGAACGGTAGAGTGGGGGACTAAGTGGGTACTGACTAGTTGGGAAACTATTTCAGTTGTCCAGATAAGAAAGGAGCATAGCAATGGTGATTTAGAGACAGTGTGCAAATTTGGAAGCTATGAGGTATGTAGAATCAAAACACGGTAATGGATGGATACGGGGGTAGAGGGGAGCTACAAGGCGGGTATCAGAGATGACACCTGTGGTCTGCTACATGTAGCAGGAGAGGTGATGGCACCATCTGCTGAGATAACAACTCTTAAAGAGCTTAGTTCTTCTTGGGGGAAGACTATGAGTTGTAGTCAGCAAATGTTTTGGATGAACCAGGTGAGGGACCAACCTATAAGAAAACTGAACCAGGTAAAAGCTGGATTATGAATTACTGGCACTGTATGCTTTGAACAACACCCTGGAACCTTTTCAGACCCTTCTAACTTTCTGTAAATAAAGATACCTGACAAGATCACCGACAGGAAGTCACACAGTCAAATTCACTAGGACTATATGCATTGCCAGCTACATTCATTCCAGTGGAGATGCCCAGAGCTTGAAAAGATCCCACCCAGGTCCAGGGATAGGAGAAGAGAGCAGATGGACAATGCACACATTTCCTTCTCTGTCCTTTTATCAGGGTCTGTTGTTTAAAGGCCACATCCATGGAATAGACCTATCTTGGACCTGACACGTGGCCCACAGTCCATCTACACCTCAAAGACACAAAAGGAAGAAATGTCAACAGTGCGTTCTGGGACTAATGACTGGTTCAGTTGCAGAACATCAGTGGAAGGTGGACGACACAAGTGCAGAAAAACAAGGTTAGGAAGAAAACTAAGGTTGGGAAGGTGAGCTGGGTGTCCATTAAGAAGGCCTCCAATTAGAATGCCTCGGACCCTCGCCCAGTGGGCAGAAAGGAGCTGTCAGAGGCTTTGGGATAAGAAAATTAAAACCTTTGTTTAACTCTGATCATTACAGTGATGTAATGTAATTTACCCCACGACGCTTTCCAGCAAGCAACAGTGCCACATGAACCCACTCTGCTGGCCCAGCTCTGAGAGCAGCCCCTAAGCAATTTGCCAAAGTAGAACAAAACAACCAAATGAAAAATACACATACACATGCACACATACATAATACGTATATTTAATATGATTTGGGATAACACTGATTCCTTTAAACCAAAACACTGAAGCAGTAAAAACAGCTTCAGAATTGTATTAATTTCCTAAACCTAACAGTGACACAGCAAAACCAGGGAAAGAAACTAATGCATCTGCTGGACTGGAGAGGAATCAAGATGTTTTGTTCAAACACATTGACGCCGGTAAAATAACCATGACTCTGTAATGACGGGTAACAGTTTAGTGACAGCAAGAGGTCCAGGCAAGTTGGAGAGACCAATCTCTGCCCCCCATCAGTTTATTCTCTACCTGGAGGTGGTGAAAGGCTGGAAGATGGGTAAGCAGAATAATCAAGGTCCTTAAGGAAGCAAAGATATCATTTCTGTCAGAAGTGACAATCTCATACCAATCTTGAAACAGTTTGAATTTCACCCTCCTTTGCCACCCAAAAAAGAGTAGAGCTAGTGGCAGAGAAAGCAGCCTCCAAACGCCTCTAAAAACAAGAGGATATCAAGGGAGAGGAGAAAGAGAGAGCCAGGGAGGAGAGAGATGAATCCACCAACTGGTCAGCATTTAGACACCGGAACTCAGTGGGGAACCACCAGAATAAACCCTGACGGGCTCCCGGCCAACCCAGAAGACATTCACCATGAGAGTCACGTGGCTGGCCTGGAACTCTGGGGGGACCTCGGGCTGAATCACTCAGATCAGGATGCAGACAATTCCACCTCAGCTCCCCAAAGTTCCCCGTGGCAGGAGATACCCTTTTCTAGGAGAGTCAACCTTCGTGCATAACATGTTTCCAGAGGGTACCTTTACTGATGCTGCACAAATACCAATTTGGGGGTGTCACCCTAAACCATCTTCAGAGCGCAGACCTACTTTTGCAGCTCTTCACCCCTAGCCACTTATGCACTGCTATCCAGGGGCCCCTCTGCTTCTCCCAAGTGGACTCAATATTGTCAGTGACCAAGACCTCTGGTCCTGAAGTTGAACTGCCTGAGTACACGTCTAGCTGTTCAACCCTGGGCAGTTACTTAAACTCTCTGAGATTTCTTACTTTAGATGGAGTAATAATAGTACTTCCCAACTTCAGAAGGTTTCTAAGTCACACAGTCATATCTATAAAAACACTTAGTAAGTGCCTAGAAAACTGTAAGTACTCAATAAAGGTTGCCTCTTGTTGTCATCTTTTCTGTGTATTTTTTTCAGTTGAGAGGAGTTAAGAGTTCTTCAAAAGTCAGGAAAATAGTTTGTAGACTAGAGCAATAAGTGTTGGAATAGGCATAATTTAATTCATCTTCTCAAGAAAACTGAGGTCCAAGGGGTGAAATAATTTGGCCAGTTTTTTTGACAGGAACAATCTTCTGGCTCCTATGCTATTATTTTCAGTAATAAACAGGTACAACATGATGTGTTCAAGCACAAAAACAGAAAGAAATTAAGATATTCACTTGTGGTCAGGGTTGATTGACTTATTCACAGTAGTATGTGAATATGTAAGTTGTGTCATTAAAGAAAGTACTGGAACATGTGTTACGATTTCAGATGGGATTGAAAAAAATCAGTATTTTCTATGAAAATGAACAACTCAGATGAAGAAGTAATCCCATGTTTCCAAATCACTGTTCAATCCATATTATGTATCGCATAATTACAATTGCTTTCCAGGACTCTCACCACAATGCTCTCTAATGAGGCTTTACCATGCTTTACAACTTGTTCATTCATTTTTCGTTCCCAACTCAAATCCCTGCTAAAGCAAAAACAAAAACAGTAAGGAAAGAAGGCCAATTCCTATTGGCTCGGTTGCTTAGATGAGTTCAAGAACATAAGAGTGACAAGATGCCAGGACTGGGCAGCCAAAGTCTCCAGTTTCACAAAGAAACCGAAACATGCAAGGGGGCAGAGGGGAAGACTTGTTTTATACCATAAAACTGGTGGTTTCTCTAAATAACCTTTCTTCAAATACATGAAGGGAATTCTTGAATTCTCCCCACTGTCTACTCTTCTGCATTGTGATTAATCCCAGTGCTGTGACACAAACTTGCCAGGTCTCATCTCAAGCACTGGCTTATTCAGAAGAGGCAATGAACAGGGTAGAGAGAGGGCTCTGGAGATGCAAGAGACCCAGATTCAAAACCTCAGATGTGCCACTTATTGCCTGAGAAACCCCATCAAGTCTTCAACCTCAAAGAGCTTTAGTTTCCTTATTTAGAAAATAGCAATAACCCACACTCTCTATTGGATTCATCAAGAAATTTGGAGAGACAAAGTAAAGAGCCTAATATGGTACCCAAGGCACTGTAGATTCTCAGTGGGTCATTACTGCGGTTTCATTTGGAAATGTCTCTCAGGGTCATGTCTAATTTTTTAATAGGAAGTTTATCTTTTGATTTAAAAATCAACACTCCTTGAAGAAAACATACACACACATGCTATATACATGCATGTGTATGTATACGGATGCATGTATGTGTACATGTGTGACAGGAGAGAGACAGAGAAAAAACATATAAATAAATTACCTATTATCCTACCATCAGAGGAAATCATGTCAATATTTTGTTATGTTTTCTCCCAGTGTTCTTCCTAGGCAACATTGTAGATCAGTTTGCATGTTGGCTGCCTCGTTATAGCTATATGTGGATGCAATTATAATTCTGATAAATGCTACCTGGGAGAGAGGCTGTTTCAGAATATCTTTTACATCAGATTATAGGACTATTGCCTAAATTAGGAATAATGATACCAGACAACATTCTTTCCTTTTAAGTATTGTCTAGATGTCACTGTGAAAAGCAGCAGCAAATCCTCCACCATCTTCCGTGTCATGAGCATGACTAAGAAAGAGAGTAGTTCACTAGGTGAAGAGTCTCCTTGAGTTTTTAGTGATAAATTGAGTCTTAAGCCTTATGAGAGTCCCACAGAGCAATCTAGTCTTTTCATATTACCTCATTATCAGATTTATAACTTTTATTCTACTTCACAAACAACTTTCTCAATGAAACATTGCAAGGTGTTATACTTTATAAGTCTTTGACTACCTGAAAACATCCTTGTATTAAGAAGTTTTCTTCACTGGAAGAATTACATGCTCTTGTCCATGAGTATTTATTGTACGGAAAAGGGACAAAACTCAGAGGGTGAAAAAGGCTGGTGGGAACAAGAAAGGTACTGAGAATGTTACTCTGCCTCCTCCCATGGCTTCTCTGCTTCTTGCTGACCCTCCTCACTTTTCCTTTCTCCCTCCACCAATCTACTTCTCTGTCTCTTCACAGTTTCTGCCTCTCTTAGGCAGTTATCCTGCACATCATAGGACCTGCCATAGCACAAATGATACTGTAATCTCCACAACTTTGGAGCTTCAGTCTTCAGTGCCAACCACAACAGTTCACTCTTCCAAAATCCTTGAGGAAGGATCTTGTTGGCCCAGCTCATCTCTATTCACCAGATCTGAAGTCACAGGTTACTTCCTAGAGATTTGCACTCTTGGTCCAATCAGGTTAGCTGGAGATGGCCAGGCACCTGGCTCAGGTGGGCTCGGGTGCCCACCTACTCCGTGAGTCCATTCAGGTGAAGATGATTCTCTGAGGAGACGGCTTGACCACAACAGGCATTTTTAGAGAGCAGTTCTTTTTTTTTACTTTAGACAGTGAAACAACTCCACTGGATATAAAATTCTGGAATGACCATATTTTCTCTTGGTACCCAGTAGCCCGTGTTTCACTATGTCTAGCATGAAGGGTTACCAAGCAGATGTCTGACATCTTTTTACTTCTTACCAGTAACCCTGCTTTCTTGCTTGCATCCCTGCATAGTTTCCTCCTTTGTTCAGTGATTTTAAAATTATGGCAGAATACACGTCCATATGGCTCCCTTTCTGGTATTTTATCTGTAATTTGGTTAATCCTTTAAGTCCAAAAAAGTCTTCTTTTATATTTTATTGTTTCCAATTGCTTCTGCTCTCATTGCTCTAGTTTCATTTTCAGGAACCTCAACAATCTATGGTGATTCTTCACTTTATTATTTTCTCTCATCATACCATCTCTTGTTTTTTCTACAGTGTGGAAGGAGAGCATCTCAACATCGCCTTCCACAAATGAGTCATCCTTCTAAAGTACCAGTTCTGATCTCCAAAGTGGATCTTAACGATGTGATTCATTGTATCCTCATTTTTCCTCAATAACTCTTTCTTATTTCACCTAGCTCTATTCCCTTCCCTTCTTATCCTCTATTTATGTCTTGGCATTCCTATTTCTTTTATGCCATATTTTCTTTATATCACACTGAGGAGAGTAAAAATTTTAAATATTTCTGTTTCTTATAATAAATCACTTACAGATCTGCTCTTCCTTTGAGACCTGGGGTGATGTGCCCTTTACTTTATATGTAATTTTTTTCAGTGGCTACATACAACTTCTTTCTCTACAGAAATCCCTGGAAATCCCTAGATGAAGTAAAATGTATTCAGACTTAGCATCTATCAACAACTTGATATTTATCAATAAAGAGTTTACTGCTCTTAGCTTTCTTTTTTATACTACACTGCACATTACAGTTCAGTGATGGAAATAATTCACATTCATGATGCACTATAATAGCAAATTATGGTACACAATGAATCCATTCTGATTAAAGCCTAAATGGAGAAAAGCAAAGAATATAAAATACATGTATTTTGTATTTCCTGTTTAGGAAAAGTATCAGGTAATATAAAAGATACTCTAATCACTATTTCTAATTATGAAGAAATGAAAATCACTTAAAAAATTTCAGAGCATCTAAAAAATGCATCCTTTTACAAAAAAAAAAAAAAAATACACCCAGAACCACAAAGTACCTCTCTATAAAATTAATAATGAAGGTGGACTTCAAATGACTGTAGTTTCCATCAAAATTGTTCTTCAATTGAAAAAGGGAAACAGTTTGTGCCTTTCACTTTGTTCTCTGACTTCTTCAGCAACAGCCAAATCTCATCCGCAGGCAATACACATGGTGCCAAAATGAGGCGCCAGCACCTAGTCCAATTCCAAGTGTCTGACAGGTGTTCTGTGATGCAGTTCATCTTTCCTGGGGGAGGGGTGGGGGGGGTGGAGCACTATCGTCTGTCAATTTCCTTGCCCATCTGATCAAGACACTGACATGACGCAACAAAGTGACAATTGCCCACATGTTGGCAGGGCCCCTTCTTTTTTTTTTTTTTTTTTAAAGATTTTATTTATTTGACAGAGAGAGATCACAAGCAGGCAGAGAGGCAGGCAGAGAGAGAGGAGGAAGCAGGCTCCCTGCTGAGCAGAGAGCCCGATGCGGGCCTCGATCCCAGGACCCTGAGATCATGACCTGAGCCGAAGGCAGTGGCTTAACCCACTGAGCCACCCAGGCGCCCGGCAGGGCCCCTTCTGTGGGCGCCTCCACATCCAGAAGCATCTCGCGGAGGAGGCAGTATGGACGGGCATCACTGACGGTCAGCACCATGTCCCTCTCCTTCCTGCTGACTTACTTAGACACCATGGGGTGGCTCCATGGTGGTGCAGAAAGAGGGGTGCTTACGAATGGAGGAAGAGCACAGTAGTTGCACTGGGAGAAAACATAACTATGGCTGGAGGACACCAGTCTGCTTTCCTGGTGGGCATGGATCATGGGTTTCCAAACCGGCAAGGCAGACAGGAGGCACTATTTCCTCTCTGACCTATTCCGTGTGCTACAGTGAAGGAGACATCTCATGACTCTGACAACAGACTGAAGTCTAGCCCTGCTTTCCAGTGTTTATCGTGTTTCTCTTTTTCCGTGTTTTCTAGACATCACTGTGGGCACCTGGCTGAGGCTGTATCAGAGGTCACAGACAGACCCCATTTAAAACTTGAAGCCCCGTGGCCACCTTCTTCACATCCTCTTTTATGTACAGCTCAAAATCAGGCACGGTGTTGTTTTAGAGCTGGGCTGCTCAACTGAGAACAATTCTTATCCCTCCCCCCGCCCAGCCCAGTTTCCACTGTCTGGAGACATTTTTGGCTGTCACAACTGAGGGTACTACGGGCATTCAGTGAGAAGCCGGAGATGTCGCTAACCACCTCCAGAACACAGGGCAGCGTTCCATGATGAACAAGGGTCTTGTTCAAGATGCCCACAGACCCGAGGCTGAGAAATCTGTTGTTACAGCAAGGGTCCAGCTTGAACAGTAGCCCACAGGGGAATGATTTGACAGGTGTCTTTGCTACTCTCATCACCTGTATTAGCACCATACCGGTTATCTGAATGCCACAGTTACACTAACTTTCTGTTGATTAGAATACACAAATCCTTAAAGGAAAAAGGACAGCTTTTGCTCTCTTTGAGACACACAACATAGTGCAAGAACAATCTAACCATAAAAGGACAGATGCAGAAAAGCTCCCAATCCACTAGCAGTAACGTGGTGCTGAACCCAGCCCAGCATGATGGGGCAGCCACGTGTGAAAACCCGCAGACAGCTGTGTTCCCCGGTGGGAAACAAGGGTGGGTTGGAGGCATTCCGTCTGATCAAACAGTGTTGAAGGGGCATCAGAAAGATGCTCTGAAACTCATCCTCGTGATACTAGCAGTCACTGTGAACGACCAGGAAACAAGAGAAATCAGAGGCTCTGGGTTGGATGGTTGGAGGATGATAGTGGTCTCTGAGCTGGAATGCACTAAATTTACATAAATGTCCTCAGAGCATTCATATGGTTGGTTATTTGTAGAGGTCACAGCAGTGGCTTCAATGATTAGCTCACTAAAATCTCTTTAAGTTTTTATTTTTGGTAGGAAACACATATCCATTTAGTAGGGAGAAAAGGAATTATATTTAGGTAATAGCTAGTTATTTTTCAAACCATACTTTTTTCATGAAGTTTTCCTGGACTTCCTAGGTTGAAATAATCTCTATCTGGGCTCCCAAAACAAATCTTACTTCTGTTTTTTTAACTTCCATGTATCACTTGCCACATCGTATTAAGGTAATTCCATACATACTGTATCTTTACTATGCTAATCCACATTTTGTCGTCTTTGTATTACCAACACCCATCCTATGGTTTGACTATGTCAGTTGGTTCAAAAGGTTTTTTTTTTTTTTTAATTGAAATGTGGGTGATATACACTGTTATATTAGTTTCAAGTGTATAACAATGATTCAACAATTCTATACATTATGCAGTGCTCACCACGGTAAGTATTTTCCCCAATTAAAAAGAAGAAAATGTTTCTTAAAGAAAACATTTCACCACTTTAAGACAGCCCACTCAGTTAGTGGCCAGCACTCTGATGGCTAGGGCCAGGGACAAGCAGAGAGAGCCTGCAGCGGCTCTGAGTTAGGCTGCTGGCTGAGTAATTGCTAGGATCACACCCTGAGCACACCCACGCTGCTCTTCCAAGCTCTGGAATTCAAAGCTGAGGAAGTCCTATTGGTTGCAATGCTTTTAGCACATTTGCATGTTTTCTGTTGTTATTTTGGTTTGGTCTGGAACATTGTTTACTTTGCTTTTCAGCTCTTAGAAATTCATCCATGGGTATGCTATCCACAAGGATTCTCCCCCATGGCAAAAAAAATTTCAACCAAAATCTTTGCCATCTTTTTCATGCAGATACAGCATGAGGGGACATACACACACACACACACACACAGCAAGCCAGCCCCTCAAAGCAGGTTCTGTTATAAAAGGACAGTCCATGTTTCATGTCTGACGTGGGGACAGAGCGATCTGTACACCAAGCTGACTGGTCTCCCTCACCAACCACAGAGATTCCAGCCAATGTCCAGAGAATCATCAACTACAAAAGACAGATGATTTTTTATATATCTCTTATGTTTCTTCTACAAGCTTGAAAACAGGGTCCATTTTTTTTTTCTACCTAACAAATCAGCAAAAAAGCATCACCCTGTTTCTCAGTCCCCTATCCCCACAAAATTAGAGCACAGCGGGTCAAAGCAACAGGCTTTTACCCAGCCGTACACTACTTTGCAAGGTACTCGGTTCTCCCACAGAGATCATCTAACCCATTCCTGTGACTCAGGCACTGCCTTCTCTTGGCAGACGGGGAATGGAGACTGACAGAGAACCCCTCACGTAGCCAGGTAGCCAAGGTCCTGGCATCCAAGACCAAGTCCTCTAGCCCAGAGCTCTGTGCACAGCAGCAGCCCTCCCACGGGCTAGGATTCCAGCTGTCCACGGGTTCTGTCCCACAGAGGCTGCTGTGCCCCTCCCTGGATCACCAGTGCAACTCAGCAACTTTACAAAAAGCAGGCGGCTTGTTAGGAAGACTAGTTAAGAAAATGTGGATGCAAAGTCAAACCCCTACTGAAGGGTAACATCCAGTGGTGCAATCTACTGTTAGTATATCCATGGAAAGCAAAGAGGGATCAGACAGTCCTCGTCTACAGCCATGAAGTTAGACACAGGAGGTACAATTCTGCATGTGTTGGCATTAATGTGATCAGCAAATCTAAATCCTCTTTATCTGGGCTTTCTCTAGGAATTCTACTATTGCTTGTGTGCACAAGAAGTAGGAGATTTATGGGGTGGAGGGCTGCTTTATAAAAAGAGCATGCAAGTAAATAAGTAAAGTAAGCTACAACAAAACCCTATAAAAACTGCATGCATCTCCATGCTGTGTAGTGTGAGTAATGATCACTCCGTCCCCTCAGGTAACGAGTTAACGATGACAGGAGGGACAAATCCCCCCAGAGCACCAGGGCAGTGACACAGTATGAAGTCTGAAAAGAAAAGCCACGGGGCTCTGCATGCGCCATCAGAGAGTCAGGAAGGAGTCGGACACCAGGCTGGGCCCATTGGCACCTGCTCAGCAGCCCCAAGAAGAGCGGCGAGGAGGGCATTCTGCAAATCACAACATTATCTAGTTTAGTCCTGGGGCAGCCCGCAGGTGTGAGAGGGTGTTCTTCCCCTCTGTGCCACAGCTGGACACTCCCAGTTCTCCCACTGGCTCCCTGGGGCTGCCCAGCAGCAGCCTTTCTCCCATCCCCGTCTCCCATGGCGACATCAGGAACCAGGCAGCATTCTTTGTGGTGAAACCCCACCGAGCTGCCTGACAGTCTGTAAGCATAGTCTGTGCCGACACAAACTCATTGACGCTCCGCCCGTTTTTAGCTGTCAGAGTCAGGGGTGATTTCTCAGAAGTTAAACAAAATTTAATGAAGCGAAATTACCAGCCTCTTAATATTCTCATTTGAGAAAGCTAAGGACATCAACACCAGAGAAAATCCCTAAGCTTCATTGATCTGATAGCTGGATTGGCAGGACTGCACAGTCCCTTTAAAGACCCCCAGCTGCCAGTGCCCATGGTTCAGCTGGGTTCCCTTGCTCTCAAAACACCCCCATGGGGACACCTGAAACACACGGTGGGCAAGCTACGGCTCACCTGCCAGCCCAGCAAGATACATCAACAATGGGACTGTGAGGCTTTTAGCAGGTGAGGCTCTGAGGCCACTGCAAACGTATTTAAACACGGCAAAGGCTATCTCCAGACATAAGCCAAAGGGTACCTCCAGTGAGACAGCTGTGCTAACCACACTTGCTTCTCCGGAGTTGACCATCACCCCAGATGCGTCTTCTGAAGCAAACAGCAAAACTACCTATGAGAGAGCCAAGCTTCTCTGTGTCATTGACCTCCATCTCACCTGAATAATTCTCCCTATTGTGCTCAAGTTCAGGTGCCGGTGATCACTGGTAAGGCCAAGGAGTTAAGAATCACGGAGTGGGGTGGGGGGAGTAATGCCATTCAAGATATTTACCTTAAACAAAGTGCTATCCTAGATGAGATGGTAATCGTCAAACACAAATTTTGAAGAGAAGTGGCCAAGGTACTCAAATCGAGGGAGGGAGATAGACCCACACAACTATATTCCAAAAAAACCAGGATAGAAAGAAGATAAAGAGTCCAGATTTGGCTCACAAATACAGTACCACTCCAAGTCCCATTACGTAATTATAAATATTATCTTTGGGATTGTGTCCCATTCTCTGGAAGGACTCTTCCTTCCTTCCAAATTCCACAATTAGAGAACACTTGAACCCTGGCATTTCAGACTGGCTTGATCTTTCTCATTGCTTTCCTTCTCCAACTAGACCACAGAAAAATTAAGCAGTTGCTTCCTCTTCTGTCCCCTCATTGGTTTTTATATATTCTGTGTATAGTAGGAGCTCTGTGCATGAGGCTGAATGAAAGAGAGTATCTGGTATTTTAAACTTGGATATGGGGTCTCCAGAAGACCAGATCTTGGACTGTTCAACTGTATACAGGAATCTGTCCACTTTGATTGTTACAGAATTCCCATTATATAGGATCCGAGTTAGAAGAGATCTTTCAAATCATAAGGTGTTTTACAGATGAGTGACTGATGCCCAGAAATTTCTGGTGACTTTCTCAGGGCCCTGGAATAAATGAAAAGGCCAGGACTAGACTCATGGTTGTCTGAAGTACCAGATCAGAGTAAAGATGTCTCTATATCTTTAAATGTAAGGAACCACCCTCCAGCAGAGCAGGAGACAATATAGATTTGCATCTCACTCCAACTGAATAATTTGCTTAGTAATCAGCTGCACATCCTCAGCTAAATGCTTTCTAATTCATGATTTTGCTTAAAAGTGATTAAAAGATTCAAAAATAATTATCTATTTCCACTTATAAAATGGATTTCACTGAAATAGACTCAATGTATTAATAAACACAAACATCACTCTATGAAAAACATTGTCGGCAGATAACCTTTCAATTAGAAACAGATGCTGTGGGCTCTCAGATTCTAGAGTGTTTTTATTTTAAATGGCCTGGTCATGATTGAAACCAGGCTGGCAGCAAACTGGTCTTCCTTTCTCCTCAGGATCCGTTTCAAAGGTCTGGCCTTCCCTTGGGATTTCACATTACTCCAGAGCACTGGGATTCACAGCCTGCCAGTCCAGAATGTGCTTCTCAATCTCTTCTCTCAGTAAAGATCGTCCCACCTCTGCGGCAAAGCAGTTTCCACACCAGTTTCCAAAGCAGTTAGTAGGAGGAACGGAAAGAGTGTTGGTTGTGGTTACCTCTCATCAGGTTCAAATTCAACAAATATGGACTGGGCACCTGTTAGACCCCAAGAGGTACTACATGTGAGTTCTCCCTCCTTGTCCTTGAAGCAGATGGTGCTGTAGACAAATGGATGAGAAGATGACAACAACAATAAAAGTCCTCCCTTGGGGAGCTAAGTAGTTTCTGAGCATTTTACATGCACTAACAGATTTCAGACGGCATCATAACTATCTCCCCTTTACAAAGGACAAAATCAAGGCTCAGACCTGGTATGAAAGAGAGCAGGAATTCAAACCCAGCTGGTCTAGTCCACACTGCGATCCTATTCCACCTCTCCGTAGCCTCCAGTGAGAAGAGTCGACTCTTCCACTGGGGTTCCTCTTCTTAATCAATGCCGGGGGATCATTTTCCCACAGTCCCTTTACCAACACATCAAGGGTCCTCCACCTTTTTAGGTTTACAGAACATTTTAAATCCAAATACAGTCTGGTCTATAACAACACATGTTTAAGTATCATAGTTCCTATGAAATGGGTAGACAGGAGAACAATGTTCATATAAAACAGAAATTATGTCAGTTTATATGTATTTTTTTTCTCAGCCCCCAAGTAAAAGCATCCAAACACAAAGTTCACCAACAGAGCTGACTGCATTCTTGCACCAGATACCTGCTCATCCCACCCCTTTCTCCCACTGGCCTAGTTGGGCCACATGCCCTTAAGAAGCACTGAAATCGAATCAAATATTGAGAACTGAGGACATGGTTCTCCAAGACCCCGTGTAAAAGAACACAGAACGAGGACCCAGAGCCACCCATCTCAGTCACGGCTCAAGGTGTATAAAGCCTGCTGGTGCCTCCCTCACCTCCTTCTGCCCTTGTCTCCAGAACTCAGTGGCTGGGGCCCTTCCTTAGAGCCCTTTCTACCATAAAGGTAGCAAATTTACTAGATCCTTACCAGAATATTCATTTCCTAGGAATGCAGTGTGACTTCCCAGTTGTGCTGCTATTTTTATTAGGGCTGTTATTATTTTTCTTCGTGCCCTGGACAGTGTTATGTAGTTTTCAAGTGATCTAGCTAACTAAATAAACAATTTTTTCCATAAATCCTGTGTGTTTTGTGTGTGCAATTTTATATACCTGAGGATTTTTGAGTTTGCTGGCCTCATTTAGTATAAACACCTGAATAGATACCATAACCAAAAGAACAAAACTTTATCCCATGACCTTGTGATTCCTGAGGTCCCTCCTCAGCACTGAGTTGCTGTGAGCACAGAGCTACTTGCTACCTTGACCACGCCCATCTGCATAGCATGATAAGAGTTTTTAGTTGCAATCAACAGAATCTACTCTAGCAAATTTAAGCAGAGAAGGGATTTCTTCAAGAGCATTAGGTCACAGAATATCTGGGTGGCCAGCGAATCAGGCTGGGCTCGGCAAGGACTGGTCCACCAGATGGCTCTGCAGATGCCACTGCCGGTGATGCGTGGGAACCCAGCCTAGCGGCATCTAGAAGCTGCACATCTCTCTACCACCCTCGCCAGAAACACGTCACCAGAGTACCTCTTGTCTCTTGTGAATCAAAGCTGCCTCTCTGCTACATCAGAGTGTCAGGGCCCACGGTACATTCTGATCCTAGATGTAAGGGAGACCCTAGATGTAAGTGACTTTTGACTTGTACTTGTACTTTCAGGAGGTCAATTTCAGAAGGCCAGAAATTCTCCAAAGCCAGAGGGTGCTCTAAATGCACTGAACAGCCAGAGTATGGAGAAAATATCCATGACACTTAAGAAGCGAGTCTTACATTACTCTTAGCATATACCAACCTCCTGGTAGGAGGCTGGTGCCCTACTAAGCTCCTGCCTCAGAGCAAGTTGCCCCCATTCCTAAGAGCCTGCTCACTTTAGCGTTGTCTGGCCCACACAAGCTTCACAGTGTGTATCCTCACTGCAACAGAACTCGATCTTAAATACTGACCAATATTTGAAGGCAAGCCCAGGGCTCCAAGGTTGCACTTCTTAATAAGTAATGTTTGTAGGAGTGCATTCCCAGGAGTGCATTTTGACAATCCTCCAAAACAAATGACGGAAAAGTAGATCACTACACTGACTCCCAGCCTCATACTCATTCTCTGCTACCCCAGCAACTCCCTATTCCCACAGACTGTGGGGTGTTCCCGATTCCCAGCTCACTGAGTAGACAGTCACCCATTCTTCTCAATCAGGTAAAAGCATCTGGATGCAAATAAATCTGCTCTAATTAATAAAAAAGTGTATGTCATCATAAATGTTGAACACTGGTGTTAAAATTCCTCACAACAGATCCTTCTACTCTAGTAAATAGGCTATATTACACATTTTCTATTGCA
Source organism: Mustela putorius furo (assembly GCF_011764305.1). Classification (NCBI taxonomy): domain Eukaryota; kingdom Metazoa; phylum Chordata; class Mammalia; order Carnivora; family Mustelidae; genus Mustela; species Mustela putorius. The sequence continues at coordinate 5,542,614 of NW_025421531.1, read as the reverse complement.
AGTTTCTTCTCTTCAGTATGTCGATGCCATCGTCCAAGTGAGGACTTTGAACATGCTAGGATACACATGCATATGTCAGTTTTAACTATAGCTACACTTTCCCAGCCAACTGCTCAGTCACTCATTCCCAAGTTACTGCTGAGAATTTGGGCTGGTCTGAATGGCATGGAAGGCCTAGCATGGCATGGCCCAGGATAACTTCCCTACCTCACTCTGGGTCCCAACCACAAGGACCTTCTTTCTGTTCTTGGAAGACACCCTGCTTCTCCCCCTTGGGGCTTTGGGTCTGCTTTTCCCTGTACCCTTGATCCCAAGCATTGCCTCCTGGGGGAGGCTTCCCCTTGGCTGGTTCCTGTCCCCCCCTGGATCAGGGGCCCTGTGACACACAATTATAGGACCATGTGTTCCTCCTTTTTTGGCATTACTGACTGCTCTACTTTTCCAGATATGCTTATGGTCTCTGACAAACATTTCTCTGCTCCTAAATGATAAGCTCAATGGGAGGGGGAACTATGTCTCTTTTGCTAACTGCTGGGTTCCAAGCACTGAGCAGGGGGCAGTAGGTACTAAAACTGTTTGATAAAGAAGTGAGTGGAGCCATACATTTAGAATGATTGATCTCACCCACTTTGGCATTTACTTATTTGCGTGGTTTAACTCAGATTTTTGAAGTACCAGATTGCCTTCCTAAGGCAGCATTTCACAGGGGTAACTAAAGCAATAATATTTAATAACTAGCTGATCAAAAGTCCCAGAACTAGTAAGTGCCCAAGCTGACTTGGGTTTGTGCAGAGAAAGCTGCACAGTGATGCTAGGTGACCAATTGAATTACAGTTTACCCTATCGTAGACATTTGACCCAGCGTATCATCTTGGTTAGGACTGGCGCTCAAAAGGCTCCCAAAGGGCGGGGCCCATACTCCCAGGTAGCTAGAGAGACAGTATGCAACCCCCCACTGATCAGATATCTCCACCTGGACTGACCCACTCTTGTATTTGAGCTTTGTTACCTGAGGCTGATTTCCGGGACTTGTTTTTAAGTAAGTTCCCTGGGGAAAGGGGAGCAGGGACAGTTTAAGAGTTAAACAACAAGGTTATTGTTTTTGTTTTTAAAGATTTTATTTATTTATTTGACAGACAGAGATCACAAGTAGGCAGAGAGGCAGGCAGAGAGAGAGGAGGAAGCAGGCTCCCTGCTGAGCAGAGAGCCCGATGCGGGGCTCGATCCCAGGAGCCTGGGATCATGACCTGAGCCGAAGGCAGAGGCTTTAACTCACTGAGCCACCCAGGTGCCCCAACAAGGTTATTGTTTAACCTCAATGGAAGCCTCTGGCTAAAATATAAAAATATAAAATAGGTCCTTACAAGAATGATCCCGGGAATCAGGAAAAGAATCTTCAAAAAAGGCGCTACCACTATCATTACTTAACAAATGTCCTGGCAATAACCCATCAGCACTAGCTTTAGACCGTGGAACTTACAGCCTGTCTTGCTCAGCAGCAGCCCTGGCTCAGAGCTTTTTACATTTTTAAAATAATGTCTCCACATTGCAAATTTTCTCAATTAGTTCACCAGTGGCTCTTTTTCTTCTTTTTTTTTTTTTTTAAAGATCCATTTATTCACTGGAACATCTGTATTGATAGAAGCTATGTATGGTAGGAAGTGAATTATGTACTTCAACTCAGAGCATGAAGGGTTTTTGATTTTTTTTTCTTTAATCTGGGTTTTCTAATTAACCAACCTAATATAGCACAGCCATGAAGATGAATAATTCCAAAAACTTTTTCCTCAAAAGTGGTAGCTGTAAGATAGAACTAAGAGTAGATCTGAGAAATCGTCTAAGAACTGAAAATTACTGTAATGTAGAACAGTCATCAGGGTCATTGCAACCCCAAAATTCTACAAAGGAAAGTGAAGGACTGCAAAGTACTCCAAGGGTTTCAGTCTAGAGAATAAATAAGAAAAACTGTCTTGGACAGCGATCACGATGGAGGAACTTAGGAAGGGGGCTCAGTTTTTTTTATAACAAAGCAGAGAATACACCAATGCATCAGCCAACCGTTTTAATAAGCAAACCGGATAGGGTTCTGCTCCAGGCTGTCCCAGAGGGGAAGCCAGCGTTTGGGAAGTAGGAAGCCTCTCGGCTGACATCCAAGGGCAGCAACACCAAGACAGGAGCACTCAGGGCCCAAGATAAAGTACCAGGGAAGTAGCGAGGGGCTGGGCTGGCAAGGAGCTCCTAAGACAAGATGATGACTTGTTTCCAGGAGAAGGCTGCAGACCTCCCTCCTGAGTGAAGATCCTGGCTCCAGACCCACTCTCTCCAGCTGCCCATGCTTCTGAGACAGCCTACAGCCATGTTCCACCATGGTTCTGTTGCCTTCAATTACTACCCACGTGCACAACCGCACCTTTTGTAATGTATAAGCAAACACAAACAGGGGTGAACTAAACGATAGTTTAGGGTTGTTATTATTACTCGACAGAGCAGCCTTCACAGCTGCTGGTCATCAGAGAATCTTCCCTAAGGAGCAAGGATGGGCCTGGGTCACCGAACTCCAGCCTGTGGAGGCAAAGCATGGTGATGGCGGAGGTTCTGAAATCCCAATTTCACTAACTTCCCAGCTAAGCCTGTCATAGTGAGTTTTGAAAAATATAAATTAAATCATGGTATTCCCCTCCTTAAAACCCTCCAATGGCTCTGATGACATTTAAAAGGGAACCCAATCCTTCTCACCATCTGGCTGTGGCCTCTGCCTCCAGACCTCACCGAACTCAGTGCTCCCTGGTCCTGCAGCCTCCTGGCTTCCTTCCTTCCATTCCTCACGTGGCTTCTCTTCCTCTCAGGGCCTTGGAACTTGCTCTTTCCCCCCACCAAGAAATAGCCTAGCCAAGACCTTGCTCTGACCACCTCCCCCTCCTCACTCACATCTCCGCTCAGTGTCCCCAGCTGCCTCACAGCTACCTTACCCGTGCTGCCACAAGTGGCTCTCAGCCCTTGCCCCTCCATCACCTCATGGCAATCCCTGTACCCACTTGTGTTCTTTTTTTTTTTAATTTTTTTTTAAATTTTTTTTAAATATTTTACTTATTTATTTCACAGACAGAGATCACAAGTTGGCAGAGAGGCAGGCAGAGAGAGAGGAAGGGAAGCAGGTTCCCCACCGAGCATAGAGCCCAACATGGGGCTCCATCCCAAGACCCTGGGATCATGACCCGAGCCGAAGGCAGAGGCTTTTAGCCCACTGAGCCACCGAGGCACCCCCCGACTTGTGTTCTTCTCTACCCTCTATCTCCACCCACTGCAATGCAAGCCAGCTGAGGGCAGACCATTGTGTACTTTCTCGCTGCTTCTCTCCCAACTCCTGGAAGAGTGCTGGTTGCATAAAAAGGTTACATGAAAAGATCAGGACATGGCTACTAAGTCTTGTTACATGCTTGAGAGTTACAATTTATTCATTCAAACATTTTTTTTTTTTTAATTAGTGGTGCCAAATGCTCAGGCCGTCCTCCTTCCTACACTCTGTGTCCTTGGGTTATTCAGACTGGGGACACTGGCTTCAGCCATATCGTGAAGGAAATGAACTTTCTCAATCTGTTGCTTAATTCTTTCCTTTTTTTTTAAAGATCTTATTTATTTATTTAACAGATCCCAAGAGGCAGGCAGAGAGAGAGAGAGGAGGAAGCAGTCTCCCTGCTGAGCGAAGAGCCTGATATGAAGCTTGATCCCAGGACCCTGGGATCATGACCTGAGCTGAAGGCAGAGGCTTTAACCCACTGAGCCACCCAGGCACCCTATTCTTTGTTTTTTTTTTTTTTTTAATGGGAAAGCATAACTTTTTAAAAAATTGATATATATCTGACATTTAACATATTAAAAACAAGAAAACAGACCCAAAATGGAGTTGTTAATGCTAAGCCCCACCTCAAGATTTCACCAAAAGACTTAATAGCCGTTTCTGCCCTTCCAGAAATGGAGTCTTAAACCAGTCAGTCAGGAATCACTCGATCAGCAAGTTAGATAATGTACCCCATAGACCCCCGCCACCCCCTAAAGCAAAATAAAATAAGCAAAGTGACTCTGCAAAAAACCAACCCATTCTTTTGCCTGGATAAACTTCCTTGTTCCTGGCCTTTACCTCTATGCAAGTCTCTCATTTTGTACAGCTCCCCGGGCCTCTTTCTCCTTGCTAGACTGCATACTGTCCTGACGGGCTCAATTTTTGCTCAAATAACTCTTCAAACTTTTCATACACCTCAGTGTTTCTTTTAACAAACATTATATTGAATTTCAGTGTACAACATGAAAGATCTGATCCACATGTATGTTAATGATCACTACTGTAAGTCTGGTTAACAACCATCACCTCATAGGGTTACAAATTTGTATATGTGTGATGAGAACTTATAAAATCTACTCTCTTAGCAACTTTCAAATCTGCGATACAGTATTATCAGCTAGAGTCATTATGTGGTGCGTTACATACCCAGGACTTATTTATTTTATAACAGGAAGTTTGGGCCTCTCAAAAGACCCTCTGTGCATGAGACACTGTGGGTTATTATGGGGAATACACACATGAACCAGATCCTGCCCTCAAAGAGCTCACTGTTGGGGCACCTGGGTGGCTCAGTGGGTTAAAGCCGCTGCCTTTGGCTCAGGTCATGATCCCAGGGTTCTGGGATGGAGTCCCGCATCGGGCTCTCTGCTCAGCAGGGAACCTGCTTCCTCCTCTCTCTCTCTGCCTGCCTCTCTGCCTGCTTGTGATCTCTATCTGTCAAATAAATAAATAAAATCTTAAAAAAAAAAAAAAAAAAGAGCTCACTGTCAAGGAGGAATGTAGGGCATGCACAAAAAGAACTCTGTTTAAAGCTATGGGTTCCAAGGGTCACCTGGGGCGAATGGTAATGACACTGATTCCTGGCCTGTGTGCATCTAAAACATCCCAGCAGATTCCCGTGGTCCGGGAAGCTTGGGAAGTAGTGCTGTCGAGGGAGAAAGAGGAAGGCTGCTTGGAGGAGGCGACACTGAGCTGAACTGGAGAGGGTCAGGAGGTCGGTGTAGAGGAAAGAGGCACATTCAGGTGCAGGGAACACATGAGTCAAGGAAAGAAGCCAGGAGATTTGGGGAGGGAAAGAAAGCCACATTTGTTCCCATTTGGTGGTGGCACAAGGAGGAATATGGCAAGATGAGGCGGAAAGCCAGCCTGAAGACCAACTGTAGTGGGCCCGGAACATGAGGTATGGTCTGTCTTTGATGGAAGTGAAGAGAAGCACTGACTTGCTCTGAGTAGGGAGGGAAAGCCTCAGGTAAACAGCCAACTTACAGATGAGTAATGGAGAGCTCAGAAAGGGTCCTGAGCTGCCTGAAGTCCCACAGGTGGAAGGAGAGAGGCCAGGACTCAAACCCTGCTACTCTGATTCCAGTGGGGAGGTGCAGGGGGGAGGGACAAACTGGCCCTCACTGAGTCCCCACTGTTTCCAGGCACAGAGCTGAGCTATTGGCATACACTGTCACACCTCACTACAGCTCTAGGAGGTAAGAAGCCCGAGTTACAGACAGAAGTGTAAAATCTTTGTCCATAAACAGGAAGGAATGGGTGATGTGAAAGATGTTGAGGAGGCAGACTCAAGAGCATTTGGAAACTGGGCACAGGAACAACAATGGAAGTAGGGCAGCACTGCGGAAGAGGGGACAGCCTCGTGGAAGGGGCGGGGGGACAGCCCCCATGGGAGGGGGCAGGATGGCCCCATGGAAGCAGGATAGCTTCTTTTCAGGACCCTGCCTTGCCTCTGTGGGTCATGCTTTGGAATCTGGCTGTCTTTACTCACATGTTCTTCACTTTTTATTTAAAACACTTTGTTCCGGGAACACAGCACAGTTCATTAGCTGCTGGTTTTCATATACCACAAGTAGAATGAAAGGAAGGTTTAAAAAGAACAGTGTGCTACTGCAGTGGTCTCAGAGGAGAGGAGTTTGCAGCAGACAGGGACCAAAGAGACCCGGTGGCCCCTAGGAGCCCCTTGTCCCCTCAGGGTGCCACTCAGAGACAATGGGCAGGGCGTAATTAGGACTGGAAGACACAGAGTTTAAGCTCAACTCAGGTGGGAGCAGCTTTTAATAATGCATTTGCTTTTCATACCACTACTAAAAATTATCCTTGAACAAAGTTCATGTCCATGTTAGATTTGCAAAATTAAAAATCCAAAATCCTATGCAACAAATCAGGTATTTTCCCTGAGTTATTGTGTGTGTGTGTGTGTTTAGAAATATATACATAATAGCTCTTTTATATTTATCTACAAAATATGTATATGTGTGTGTGTTTATATGTTTCTAAACTGCTAGACTGAGTACAGATGCTAATTATCTTTCTATTACCATCTGGTTCTTACTCCCAGGACCAAATGCCCACCCCCCTGTCCTTAACCTCCCTGCATCCAGAGCAGCTCAGAGCCTAACCAGGTATCAACTACCCTAAGGGGACACAGGAAAGAGGGAGGCTTATCCCCAGCCCTCTTCCTTTTTCTTAGGAGGAGTCCTTTAGCCTAAATTAATCCTTCATTTGACTACTTGCCTTCTTAAAAATGCAAGGCAGACTCTTTTGAACATTTCACACATCACAGAATCCAAGACATATTTCAAATGATGGTGAGCAGACTTCTTTATCAACACCATGAATGCTACAATTAACTCCTGCAAATGTGCTGGTAGACTTTGCGCTACTCAAAATAAAGGAGGTTAAAAACTATCCTGTGATTCATGGAGCTCAAAACACCAACATTTTTTAGCCCAAACAACCCTTCTCTTCTGCTCTCGGGCTAGTTTCATGAATGGATCGGGTGAAGGATGTCACCAAGGGAAAGCCAAAAACTCCATGCTCACTTCAGAATTCCGTGAACCAGTAACCCACGCAGGACTGTCATCCACTGCCCTCTGGCAACTCAAAGACCCTCCACAACACAGCGGAATCTCAGAATCTACCTCCAGAACAAAAGCATGACAGGAAGGGGACAGTTCTCCCATTCCACCTTCTCTCTCACCAGAACATAGTGCCTCAAAAGGGCCAACACTGTTTTATATAGACATTAGCGTTTCCATGGGACTGAATCTACACTGTATTGAACAGCAGCACTCTGTAAGCAGCATCTGATTACTTAGAGAAAGGAATTTCTCTTCTAAGGACCATTATCAACTCTGGAGATCTTCTCAGGTAGCTTTAGGGCCACAGCAGAGGCTCAGTGAGCTTTTCTATGTGCCTAAGAAATACCATGGCAAGCCATCACACTGCATTTCTGCTAATCATGACAGGACATCGAGACACCATCCTTAAGACAAAACTAGTGGCTTCGATGCATTCACACCTGGTCTTCAGAATAAAAATGAAAAATAATAAAGAAAACTTATTTTGCTATTTAGAAAAAGAAATCCTTCTTTGAAATGCATTATATGGCTAAGTATAAATAATATAGAAAAGAAGATGGAAATACAGGTGCTATTTTTCCGATTTTTAAATGTGTGAGCACAAGGGCAAAACAGAAATTGTAAAAGGAAAACAGACAAATTTAATCTTCCAGACAACAAAGAAGAGGGATGACTCCAGGTTTTCTTTTTAAGTCATGACGACAACGTGTATCACTTAAAACTGTTTGCCAACGGGAGGAGCTCAGAGAAGGACAAATGGGCAGGTACAAAGCATCACCATGTGCCTCCATCAGAGGGGCGGGCTGCCTACAACTCCAGGTCAAATGAAAAATACCTTGGTCATCAAGAATCAAACCAACCCTCATGAAGCATTTTGACTTTCTTGCCAAAACTAACCCAAGCTAAACTCAAACACGCTACCCTATCCTTTAAAATGAAACAGAGCTATTTTCTTCCATAATCTCTCTTCCCAGATTGGACACGTCTTCCCTTTTTCATTGGTAGGACCCCAACCAAGAGCCTTTGTCTGAGGCTATTCTTAAGTGACTTGTGATTACTGTTTCCTGAAAGTCTTTCCTTTGATTTCTGTAAGATCTGGAATGATTGAGGTCACTCAATTTCCCCACAGTTATAATAAAACACCAACACCAAAAATGCTCACATTTCATCAAACTTGACAGCTCCTTCCTGCCCCCACAGCTCAGTGAAATACTCCAACAACTTATAAGGAAGCCTGCCCCTCGTTACAGTTGCCTAGGCTGGGAGTACAGAGAGGGCTCGTGGCTTTGTGGAAATTCATGTCATTCCGGAGAAGTCAATGTTATTTCCATCAACATAAAAGATGGAGCTGATTAGTTTCAGGCATGCTGCACTTTCTCTCATGCCAAACACTAAGTATTCAGAACAGTCTGACGACCCAGGGTACATGTGAAGAGCTTGTTGGAGTCAATGAATGTAGTTAATTAATTTCACCAATGCCTCCTCTTAAAGAAAGGGACTATATTTTCTTCTCTTGGTCAGTACAGGGTAGGAAGGATTCAAGCAGCATTGCCTCACTCTTCTGACCCTCTCCAGTTCTTTCCAGGGACAGAGTCCCAGGAACATGGCAGTACTCTCTGGTACAACAAAGGTACTACCACCAGCTTTGCTTTCCCACTGCCTGGGCAACTGGGCAATCACACTCTGCTTCTCTCCACCCAACTGAAGCCACTTTCTTGAAGTTGAAAAGGACACTTAGCACCTTCTGGTGGCTAAATACAAAATTTCCTCCAATTAAAAAGGAAAAAAAAAGAAATACCCATTCAAACCACCCTCTCCACCAGCTGCCTGGCCTTTCTTTTCTTCCCTTTCCAGCTTGACTTCTTGAAAGAGTTGTTGCTGTCATTCCCTCACATGCCCCTCACACAGTATCCCTACTTGCTTCAACCTTCGGGACCCTCATGCTGGGGTAACAGTTCTCACTAAGGGGCTCATGAGAAACAGCACTCTGTCCCCATCGGTCTAGACCACCCAAACCAGGAGCAGAAAGGACCCATTTTTCTCATGGGAGCTGTAAATAAAGGGATGATATCCCCACCCCTAAAAGATGGAGAACTGCTCCCTCGAACCACCTCCTCACCACATCTCCAGCCCCTTAAATCCCAAACTGGGAGGAGGATAGAAGAAGGAACTCAAGAGTCTTCATATCAGAGTCTTGGCTTAGGGCAGAATGCTGTCATGTGGGGGCAGGGTGAGATGGGCCCCCCCTCACCCCCTGGTGAGTATGAAGAGACCTTGTCACAGAGACTGGGCATGCCCTCAAGGAGGAGAGACTCATTCCCTAACTAGATATAACAGCACACATACTGATTTGCTCTGCCCCTACCGGAGCAAACAAAAGGACAACTGCAGAGAGATGTCAGGGCAGAAAGAAGCCTTAACCCCCAGTTCTGTTGGGTTCACAGAACACTGATGAAGGTGACCCGTACCCATCCAAAAGGGCCTCCTGCCAGGACAAGGGGATCCCAGCACCAGTTACATGAGAAGCCCTTAGCCACCCCCTATCCTTCCCTCCCACCCAACACAGGAGATTTGTTCGGAGCCCAGAAGAAGGAAAGGAAGGAAGGGTCCCAGAAGTAGACCATCCCTCCCCCTGCCCCAACTTCACGTCCCTCACAACACAAGACTGGGAAAGCCTTAAATCAGATGCCTACATTTCTCACAGTGGTACCCCAGACATATTCAAGTAAGTGATACATGATAGGCTTAACCATTATTTGTTGAATAAATGACTTAACAGCTTCTTCGTAATCCTTGCACTCTTTGTCCTTTCTGCCTCATTTTGTTCGCTCCAACCACAAATATTTGTTGAAGGTTGATTCTGTACAATCTAATCAGGCCAAGGTGATTGAGACATGTTCCCTGCCCTCCAGAAAGTTAATAGAGAACACAGAAGCTACAGGCTAGCATCTGCCGCAAGTACATTAACTAAAAAATCCAAACCATCCGCTCAGGTATCCCCACCCAGCTTTCTCTCATCAGTTTAGATATGGAATTCTCATGTCTGCCTTTTTGGTGAGCATTATCCCTCCTGCTAAAACGCATTTACCCTTAATGGGTCAATAGTAGTGGGTATCACACTACCGTGTATGTGTGATACCCTGGAGAGAGCCAGGAAAATCCATGTTCTTTGGGTCTAGAGTAAGCCAACAATATTTCCGTGTACAGCCTTGGATGAAGCCCTGGAGAAATGTCCAGGAAAGCATGGCCCTTCTTAGAACACCACTGTAGGTGATGCAGCACAGAGGCAAAGCTGTGGGTTTCAGTAAAGGTGATGCCAGTGATGTACATTTCCCCTCAAATAGCATCTTCCCAACAGAAAGCTGGTCATGCACTGTGCAGAGCCAAACCGCTCTAATGTCTGGCCAGAAATCACATGTGATTTACAGGTGGTTTATTAGCAAACTCAGAATTGGCCTTTAAAGTCTCATACTTGGAGAAAGCAAATCACTCTATACAATATCCTGTTTCCTTGTAATCACTAGCTTACAGTCCTTCAGCAACCGTTATTGCTTCTCACATATTTTTTGGAAAGATTTTATTTATTTATTTATTTAGTTAGTTGACACAGAAAGAGAGATCACAAGTAGGCAGAGAAGCAAGCAGAGAGAGGAAACAAGCTTCCTGCTGAGTAGAGAACCCAATGCAGGGCTCGATCCCAGGACGCTGAGATCATCACCCGAGCTGAAGGCAGAGGCTTAACCCACTGAGCCACGCAGGCGCCCCTTCAAATATGTTTTTAATGGTTTTTTTTTAATGGCCATTTTTCATAGTTATTAGAATAATATATGCTCAATACAAAAAAAATCTAGAAAATACAGCAAAGTTGATAGCAGAAAAAAAATATCATGCGAATTTTCACCAACCCTGTTAATATTCTGGTATATTTCCATTTAACCTCTGTTTGATTTAATAGCTATTTAGAATTAATATGCCCCATAAGCCAACTCTGGTAAAAATCACCAATAAACTAGGATATAAACTGCCATCTGTAATCTTTTCCAATTATGAACAAGGTTGGAGCTGCATGACTATAACACAAACAGTAGACTCAACTTGAAAAGTGTAAATTCAGTGGAGGGAAAACTGGTTAAGCGGTTGGTTAATGTATAGAAGCAAGATAGTGCTCTTCATTGTCCATATGTCTTTCCAGCAGCCCAGCACTTGGAGTAAGTTTGTCCAAGCTTTCGGGAAACTATCACTTTAGATATGAACCCCTTAAACAGAATTTCCTCTGATTCTTTAGAAAAAGATAATTTCATGTGAAATTCTTATAGGCCCCCAAAACCATAGTGTTAGTGGTTGGTTCTTTTGACAAGTATACAATTTGCCATTATTTGTCAAGATATTTAAAAAGGATTTTATTTTCATCCCAGTCTTCCATTATCTAGAATTTTATCTAGAATAAAAATTATGGGCTTACCTGATTAAGAAATCATGCAGTCCAACATCAAAATACCTGTTCAAAAAAGACACAGACAAGTAGGTCAGTAAAAGAAATGTACAGCAATGGTGGACTTGACTAAAATAACATAATTTACATTCAGAGCATGGTGAATAAATCAATCACTCTCTGACAGTAGTTCTGAGAGTATGACCCTGGACTGCAGCCACAGCAGCATTACCTGGGAATGTGCTGGAAATGCAAATTCTCGGGCCCTACCTCAACATACTGATTCAGAAATTCTGGAGGTGGGTTCCAGCAATTAGATTTGACAAGCCCTCCAGGCAATTCTGAGGCCAAAGCACTGCTCTATGGCAGCAAAAGTGTCTCAGCAAGTCTATGCTCTCTCTCTCTAGAAAAAAAGGCTGTAAAGGCAGAGTGCAACATTTTGCCAACAGGTGAGCCCTGTTATATCACTAGCCATCTCAGATGTTTCCTCGCTCCAGCATAAATGAAATGTTTTACAAGTACAAAACCATGCTGGCCAAAGGTAAGAACAGAGGTGGGAAAGAGTCAGCTCAGTCCTTCCCTGTTCCTCCCAGCCATAGTCCCTGGAGCTTTATCCCAGAGAGCAACCCTGGCCATAGCTGGGTCTGCCCTGGGAGGGAAGAGAGGAGAGGGGCTCCATGCACACGCTGGTGAGCTGGCCACTGTGCTTAGCCTCAAACTGGGCAGCCAGTCATTTCTGGGCAGTGGTAGACCCTTCAGAGACAGCTTCCCCTGCCACCACCAAACTGGCTTGGTCCATATGAATGGCATTGCCTTGGTTTCTCTATTTGGCTCATTTATTCCCCCTAAACCTCTGACCACTTAGCCAGTGTCCTTCTCTCCCCTTTGGGTCTGGCTATGAGTAAAAAGACTAGGGGGCTGGAACCATGATGCTGCTGCCCACCACGCATGACCGTTCCTCTTAACACCTAGATGGTATTCATTGTTTCCCACCCAACAGCCTGGCCTCCCAGGTTCAATCTGCCCAAGTAAAGCCTGAGTTCATTCTGTCCCGACAGACAATAAGCAACAGACACAGAAATTCACCCTACACTGGGGTCTGACCACTGAGGCCCTGACTGTCCCTAGCTCCCAGCTTTACCCCTCCCCCATCCCTGGAACATCCAGCATGCCCGGCACCTCACCTCACCTGATGTAGAGCAGATGATTACTGACATTACAATAGGATGCCTTTGGGTACCTCTAAATGGCAAGCTCCCTTTATGTACTCAAAATCTGTTTACATGTCATGGACATAGGGTAGAAGAGAACAGAACAACAAAGCCAAAATATAAGTACCTCATTCACTGTATCACTTACTTGAAGTTATCACATGATTCAAGGAAAATGGAATTCAAGACACATAGATTCCACTTACTCATAAGTCTTCTGAAAAGAGCTCTAAACAGAGATGTACCTGCAGGGCTAGCTGATTTGTTTCAGTGGCTATTACACTGACCTGAGGAGATGCTAAGTTCTCCCTCCAATCATATTTAACACAGATTTTAAAAAAACAAACAAACCAAAAATGAAAAACAGAAATGATCCCTCCTCTCAACCAAAACCCAGGCTACATTCATTGGCCACATAAGTAAATATTCATAGGACGGATAGCAACTGCAAGTTCGCCAGGATCTGCAATATGGGAGCTACAAGTATGTTTAGATTAGAACAAAGATTTCAGCTGCTTTCACTCATCCAAAACCTATTCAGCCTTTTCAAAGACATCAGCCACAGAAAGCATCAGATTCTGTTGCAGGAATCATAGCATAAAACAGACACAGAAAACCATAATATAGAAAGAGGAAAAGAAGACTCTGAGGGAGTAATAAGAAACCTAATACTACTCACAGAAGGGATTATTTAGAATCTAGAAGGTGGCAACTACTACGTTCGGTAACAATACACAAGCCGTTGCCAGTGAGGCTGGTGCTGGCTTCTCCACTCATCAGCGCAGGAATGAAAGCTCAGGGGATAAGTAACCAGCAGTGCTCCCAGCTAGCAGAGGACAAATCTGGGAGTCAAACTGGGCCCGAAAAGCCATGAATTGCCTGCTCTTCCCACTAAAAGCACAGGCTCTCACTGCCTCTCGTTATTACTAATTGAAAATGACTGTTCTTTTTAAGAACGGGTCCCTTTCCACCTGCCCTGATTCCTGCTTCTTCCCACGCGGCTGCCCTGCCCCAGGCAAATGGAATCCTATCAGGCTCTGAGCTTCAGCTTCTCCATGGGAAAATGGAGATCCTTATTCATGGAAGGTTATGCAAAGCAGGTGAAATACCATAAATACGGGGCTTAGCACAGTGCCTGGTAAACCCGTGAGTACTCAATAACTAGTAATCTCCTTCCCTCCAACTTTGAGGAGTTGTTCTAATGGAAGCCCAATTCCCAAAAACTCAGTAGGAGAAGGAAGCCACACAAAAAGGAAATAGTAGGTCTCACTGTGCAGCCACTTCATCCAGGATGCAGGCAAGACCTGAGCAGTGGCGTAAAGGGTGGTACAGCTGGAGAGCTGTGGGACAGGCACGGAGCTCAGGAAACAGGCAGGAGAGCAGGAAGACCAATTATTCCATGGCGGCCTCATCGAGAGCCTTGAAGCTGCATGTGAGAGCTGGTGGCGGGGGAGGGCATACATGGAACAGGCTCTGACCAGCAGGCAGGGAAGGCATCCTCCTGCCCTGGTTCAGACTGGCATGACCAGCTTCACCTGTCGCCATCGTGTCCCCTAAAATTTAGGGCCTAAATACACAGAAGTAAGGGATTATGATGCATGGTGTTTCAAAACATTTCTTCTCGTACAAATGTGAATGGTCATGGATAGAATTTGGGGCCAGGACAATGAGCATCTTTAAGCATCCTGCGATAGGCACACTTAGGTTGGGGGATACTATAATGAGTTACCAGTTACTTGGAAACTAGTGGAATGGAGAAGGTCAAGGAGGGGGATTAGCATCAGAAAACTTACCAGGAAAAACATAAGGGGAAGAACATGGAACTTCCCCCACATCTTACTCCTTTGCTCTATCAACTGATCTGTGTGGGTATTCATTCATTCACTCAACTGATATTTTGTCAGAGCCTTCAAAGTGCTGAGCCCTGATCTAGCCCTGAGGATGCGGGGGAGTAACATAACGAGGGTCCTGCTTCTCATGGCACTCACAACCCAGGTGGGAGACGTGAACAACCGATAAGCACTTACATGAAGGAGATAACATCAGAGAGCAGAGAATGCACACGAGGTAACAGGACAGAGTGGCAGGCCACATGACTGCTCAGGGAAGTCCTCTCTGAGGAGGTGACACCTGGGTTGAGATCCATATGGTCAGAAAGGACGAGCTATGCAAAGACCAGAGGGAGAAGCTTCCAGGCAGCAGGATGACTGGGTAAAGCCCTGCGGTGGGAAGAAATGTGACACTCTGGAGGACAGGAAGAAGGCCATCAAGGCTGGAACAAGCCAAGGTAGGAAAGAGAGGCAGGGACCAGATCTGAGAAGGCAGTATGGAAGAAGTTTGGACTTCATGTTAACATTGATGGAAAGCACTAATGGGTCTTTATCAGGGGAACGGTATTTTTTCATTTGTTTAAATTTTATTCATTTAGGGGGTGAGGCAGTGGCATGCTTTATGTATCAAAAAGAACACTCTGGGTGTCCTGAATAGAAAGGATGGGAACAGAAGCAGGGCGGGGGGCCATGGCCGTCTAGCTGAGAGGTGACGAGGACTCACCCCAGGATGGAAACACTGGAAACGAGGGCAGAGAGACAGGGATGGACTCCGAGCGGATTCTGTGGTCAAGTACGGAGACTTGCTCACAGGCTCGCGCAGGATGGAGCCAAGGAAGGGAGGGAAGGATGGAAGCGGAAAATGCCGTGTGAAATAGCGGACCACCTTGCATCTCACAGTCCCGCACCAGGCAACCAAAGGCTCAGCCAGGCCCTGGCTGCTTCTGGAGGCCCCACAGTAACACCTGGTGAGGGGACGACAATGTTCTGTGACTGGCTCTACTTGGAGAACAGCTCACCTGCTGGAAGAAGTGTAAAATCACGGCAACGGTTTGGGGTCTTTTTAATGAATTTATTGTGGCAAAAACCACATAACACAAAACTTCCACTTGAACCATGTCTTCCATGTACAGCTCAGAGGCATTAAGCACACTCACACTGCTGTGCAACCATCAGCACCATCCAGCTCCAGAACTTCTTCAGCCTGCCTCATGTGAAACACGGGGTTTCCTCTTTACCATAGAAAAGCAGAAGTGGGCTCCTTCCAAAGGGCTCAGAGTTTCCCCCTCACACAGGGCTGTGTCTTACACAGATACAGTCTAGAAGTATCTTCTCACTTAATTTTCCTGTATAGATGTAAAGGGCACCTTGGGAACTACAGTAAAAAGGAAATATGCCTTTCTTTTTTTATTTTAGAATTGTATGCCAGGCACAGGGCTAGGCCCTCTAGGTATTACCTCTTTTCATCTTCACCACATGCCAGAGTAGATCCCTGTTTTATAAAGCCCCGTGTCCTTATCCCCTATCACATAGCTAGTTAGCTGCTGAGTCAGGACCTAGCTCAGAGTACCAAACGCCAAAGTCTGTGCTTTTTCACTTTGCGTGTTCAGCCACTGATTCAGCCACTGCTAACAAATAGTTAGCACATGTCAGGAAGTGGGAATTCAGTAATGCACAGCACAGAACCCCTGCTTCAAGGAAAGTGGAGCCTAGGAAAGAGATGCCAGAGTCAACAATAAGTTCAATACAGTGTGATGAACAGCAAATGTTCTAACCCTCAAGGGACTGCCAAGTCCAAGAGGGCAAGAACCAGAGCCAGTCACCAAGCAGATACTCAATAAATATGTGTTACGTGAACCAAAGTGTGAGTGGTGTGCTGTACCCGGACACCCCTGATGCTTCCGTCTGCTTTGGCCCTTGGCACAGTACACTGCACACAGAAGATGCCCAAGGTGGTCATTTAATACGCCAAGTACCACATGTAAATATATAAAAGAAATACCCACAGCTAGAAATGGGGCTTCTCTCCTGAAACACAATGCCTGTCAAACTGCAGCACAATCCTTATCACCTTCTGAGAAAATAATCTCTCCTAGCTACCAGCCTTCGGTAAACCACGATTTCCTTAACAGACATGAGAAACAGTGACCTTGCGTGTGTTATTCTTGGTTCCTTCCAGAAATCAAAAATAGGAAGTCTTTTATGTGTGGATGAGATACAAAAGTTTTTGTTGTCCAAATGTCATCTAGGCACAGCAGCGGGAGGCAGCTTTCAGCTTGCTCCATGGAGAGGAAGTTTCCAAAAAGCTTACAGTGTCCTATCTACGGCTGTAAACTTCGCATCAAAGGGTGAGTTTGAGCACGGGTTATAAGAATATTTAGAGGAGGGAGGAGTCAAGATGGCGGAGAAGTAGCAGACTGAAACTACATCAGCTAGCCTGAGATCAGCTAGATAGCTTATCTAAAGATTGCAAACACCTACAAATCCATTGGCAGATCAAAGAGAAGAAGAACAGCAATTCTGCAAACAGAAAAACAACCACTTTCTGAAAGGTAGGACTGGCGGAGACTTGAATCCAAAGCGACAGGAAGACAGACCCCGGGGGGAGGGGCCAGCTCACGGCAAGCGGCGGAGCAACGGAGCACAAAATCGGGACTTTTAAAAGTCTGTTCCACTGAGGGACATCGCTCCAGAGGCTAAACTGGGGCGAAGCCCACGCGGGGTCAGCGTGGCCTCAGGTCCCGCAGGGTCACAGAAGGATCGGGGGTGTCTGAGTGTCGCAGAGCTTGCGGGTATTGTAACAGGAAAACTGGCTACAGAGACAGAGCCGACAGTAAGCTCGCAGCTCGGTGTTACCTTGAACCGGCCGCAGGCTCGGTGAGCTCGGAGAGCGGCCAGAGTTCAGGCAGACGGGAGTAACTGGGCGCTGTTCTCTGAGGGTGCACTGAGGAGTGGGGCCCTGGGCTCTCGGCTCCTCCGGGTCGGAGACCAGGAGGCCGCCATTTGTATTCCCCGTCCTCCGGAACTCTACGGAAAGTGCTCAGGGAACAAAAGCTCCTGAAAGCAAACCCGAGCGGATTACTCACCCCGGCCCCTGGTAAGGGCGGTGCAATTCCGCCTGGGACAAAGACACTTGAGAATCACTACACCAGGCCCCTCCCCCAGAAGATCAACAAGAAATCCAGCCAAGACCAAGTTCACCTACCAAGGAGTGCGGTTTCAATACCAAGGAGAGCAGCAGAATTCCAGAGGAGGAGAAAGCAAAGCACGGAACTCATGGCTTTCTCCCTGTGATTTTTTTTTTAGTCTTGCAGTTAATTTAATTTTTTTTTTCTGTTTTTTTTTTTCTTTTTTCTCGCCTTTGGGTAAAATTTTTTTTTTTTTAATTTTTACCCTTTTTCTTTTTTAACGTTTTTTAACTAGTTTATCTAATATATATATTTTTTTTCTTTTTTATATTTTTCTTTATTCGTTTTCTTTTTTTTCTCTTTCTTCCTTTTTGAACCTCTTTTTATCCCCTTTCTCCCCCCTCACGATTTGGGATCTCTTCTGATTTGGTTAAAGCATATTTTCCTGGGGTTGTTGCCACCCTTTTAGTATTTTACTTGCTCCTTCATATACCCTTATCTGGGCAAAATGACAAGACGGAAAAATTCACCACAAAAAAAAGAACAAGAGGCAGTGCCGAAGGCTAGGGACCTAATCAATACAGACATTGGTAATATGTCAGATCTCGAGTTCAGAATGACAATTCTCAAGGTTCTAGCCGGGCTTGAAAAAGGCATGGAAGATATTAGAGAAACCCTCTCGGGAGATATAAAAGCCCTTTCTGGAGATATAAAAGAACTAAAATCTAACCAAGTTGAAATCAAAAAAGCTATTAATGAGGTGCAATCAAATATGGAGGCTCTCACTGCTAGGATAAATGAGGCAGAGGAAAGAATTAGTGATATAGAAGACCAAATGACAGAGAATAAAGAAGCTGAGCAAAAGAGGGACAAACAGCTACTGGACCACGAGGGGAGAATTTGAGAGATAAGTGACACCATAAGACAAAACAACATTAGAATAATTGGGATTCCAGAAGAAGAAGAAAGAGAGAGGGGAGCAGAAGGTATACTGGAGAGAATTATTGGGGAGAATTTCCCCAATATGGCAAAGGGAACGAGCATCAAAATTCAGGAGGTTCAGAGAACGCTCCTCAAAATCATAAGAATAGGCCCACACCCCATCACCTAATAGTAAAATTCACAAGTCTTAGTGACAAAGAGAAAATCCTGAAAGCAGCCCGGGAAAAGAAGTCTGTAACATACAATGGTAAAAATATGAGATTGGCAGCTGACTTATCCACAGAGACCTGGCAGGCTAGAAAGAGCTGGCATGATATTTTCAGAACACTAAACGAGAAAAACATGCAGCCAAGAATACTATATCCAGCTAGGCTATCATTGAAAATAGAAGGAGAGATTAAAAAGCTTCCAGGACAAACAAAAACTGAAAGAATTTGCAAACACCAAACCAGCTCTACAGGAAATATTGAAAGGGGTCCTCTAAGCAAAGAGAGAGCCTACAAGTGGTAGATCAGAAAGGAACAGAGACCATATACAGTAACAGTCACCTTACAGGCAATACAATGACACTAAATTCATATCTCTCAATAGTTACCCTGAATGTTAATGGGCTAAATGCCCTTGTCAAAAGACAAAGGGTATCAGAATGGATAAAAAAACAAAACCCATCTATATGTTGCCTCCAAGAAACTCATTTTAAGCCCGAAGACACCTCCAGATTTAAAGTGAGGGGGTGGAAAAGAATTTACCATGCTAATGGACATCAGAAGAAAGCAGGAGTGGCAATCCTTAAATCAGATCAATTAGATTTTAAGCCAAAGACTATAATAAGAGATGAGGAAGGACACTATATCATACTCAAAGGGTCTGTCCAACAAGAAGATCTAACAATTTTAAATATCTATGCCCCCAACGTGGGAGCAGCCAACTATATAAGCCAATTAATAACAAAATCAAAGAAACATATCAACAATAATACAATAATAGTAGGGGACTTTAACACTCCACTCACTGAAATGGACAGATCATCCAAGCAAAAGATCAGCAAGGAAATAAAGGCCTTAAACGACACACTGGACCAGATGGACATATATATTCAGAACATTTCATCCCAAAGCAACAGAATACACATTCTTCTCTAGTGCACATGGAACATTCTCCAGAATAGTTAACATCCTCAGTCCTAAATCAGGACTCAATCGGTATCAAAATATTGGGATCATACCCTGCATATTTTCAGACCACAATGCTCTAAAGCTAGAACTCAACCACAAAAGGAAGTTTGGAAAGAACCCAAATACATGGAGACTAAACAGCATCCTTCGAAAGAATGAAGGGATCAACCCGGAAATTAAAGAAGAATTGAAAAAAATCATGGTAACAAATGATAATGAAAATACAACGGTTCAAAATCTGTGGGATACAACAAAGGCAGTCCTGAGAGGAAAATATATAGCGGTACAAGCCTTTCTCAAGAAACAAGAAAGGTCTCAGGTACACAAGCTAACCCTACACCTAAAGGAGCTGGAGAAAGAACAAAAAAGAAACCCTAAGCCCAGCAGGAGAAGAGAAATCATAAAGATCAGAGCAGAAATCAATGAAATAGAAACCAAAAAAACAATAGAACAAATCAACGAAACTAGGAGCTGGTTCTTTGAAAGAATTAATAAAATTGATAAACCCCTGGCCCGACTTATCAAAAAGAAAAGAGAAAGGACCCAAATAAATAAAATCATGAATGAAAGAGGAGAGATCACAACTAACACCAAAGAAATACAAACTATTATAAGAACATACTATGAGCAACTCTACGCCAACAAATTTGACAATCTGGAAGAAATGGATGCATTCCTAGAAACATATAAACTACCACAACTGAACCAGG